>NC_044016.1:36803452-37426876 GCF_900496995.4 Aquila chrysaetos chrysaetos | reverse complement strand
GAGAGATCGTTTCTGGACGGAGGCCTCGGGCTGCAAGCTGCTCGGGCTGCAGCTGCCTCCTGCCGCCTGCGTGTGCAGCACCCAGCAGAACCAGGCTCCCAGGCTCACTTGGCACTAATGTAATATGAAAAGTAGTCATAAAAAATAACAGCTCCAGGCTCTACAGATGTGGGAAAACTGACTCCAGCTTTAGTTATTGCAAGGCATTATTTTTACAGGAACAAAGAAGCAGAGGGTGTTTTGCGAACAAGCAAGCAGACACGTTCACTGGCTGCAGAACCTTACAGCCTGGATAGTTTAAACCCAAGCTTTCACTTGGTGTTAGAAGGGAATGAACTAACCTTTTCCATTTCATTTCTGAAAACTCCAAACTAATTATCTTTCCATTCTTCTTCCATCCTTTCACTGCCAAGGGAAAGAAATCAGGACAGCACTCCTGGGCTTTCTAGATCTTGCAATATTTATCACCTGAAGCCTTGTTCCCAACAGGAACACTCAGCACTGAATCTTTTGTGCTTAGATGAAACCAGCCAGGGAGACTGGGACAGGCACTGGGAGCATCATTCTGCAGACAGCCCTGAAGGGAACAAGACCGTTCCATTCGTGCAGAGCCGAATCACTTACTGAATGTCAGATTATTTTTTTAGGTTGGGCTTTTTTTGAGTAAGGACACAGAAGAGGGAGACAGCAGCAGGAGAAAGATGGAAGAAAAAAAGAAGAAACAAGAAAAAGCATGGAAAAAAAGAATAAGGGAAAGATTTAAAAAAAAAAAAAAAAAAAAGGCAGTACAGGGGGATTAGGATTCAGGCCAGCATTGTCTGCAGCCTTCCAAACCATATGATATATCTAAGGAAAAGGCAGACAGTACATCTGAGTGAAAATTACAGGTGGCTGAATTAATTAGCTCCAAATCCCAACACCCCCAAACATCAGGCGCTGGGATTAAGGACTCAAAGCTAGTTTGCTGTTGAATCCCAAACCTCAGATATTGTTTGGATTCAAATTGGAACTGTTGCAGATGGGTTCGTTTAGGGAAGAAGAGAGCTGTCTTTTCCCATTCTCCCTTCAGCTGAAGCAGAAAGGCACCTTTCTTTTTCCTTCATAACTTGATATTAAAATCACTGCAGTCTTCCCTACCCCTGTCTGTGCTTGGTTCCCATTGATCTTAACAAGCTTCCAGCTCTCTTCAAACACCCTGGTGCTGGAAGATGGGTGGGCAGAGATTCACTTCAAGGCAATGGGAGATTTGCCTCTTTCTATCATCTGTGCTTGTGGGACATTATGTGAAAGGAATTTATTGTCCTTAAATGCTGAAAAAGTCCTATTGTGTGACTAAACAAAGGGACCCAAGGACAAATGGCATCTGATTTTACCCTGAAACACTGAAAAATCACCAGCTTCTCTTGATTTTGAGGCAAAGCCCCTAAAAGCTCACCAATAACCACACGTAGCCAGATTCACAGAGGTTAATCAAAATAGTTGATAGGCATCAGAACTACATTCATTTCCTGGTGCCACCTTCTACTCCCTGTGATAAGTCATTTGCTCCATCTGTGATTCAGTTCTTCCTATAAAATGGGAATAATCCTTGTTTAGCTAGCAGCAGCACTGGTAGAATAAAGCATTCGTGCTGGTGAAATGTTCAGACATTATCCTCATCTAAGTGGAGGGAGAATCTGTATAGGTTGAAAAGTTCATGAATCTTGCAAAGAATATAACCTGTATCTTGTGCTAAATCAGGTGAGTATCATATCATTTGCCAGGACCACCCTGTGCAGGTCTAATTATCTGCTGGTAAAAGAGGTACAGAAGCATAGCTGGCACTGCACTTGCTTCATCTGGATGGTGCCAAACAAGCTGGTAAGTTCATCACAGCCTGTGTACAGCATCCAGAAGTAGTACACAGGGAGACAATTAGTGTTCATGTGGCTTTTGTACTGGATGCGATCAGAGGCCTGGAAGGTATTTGCATTTATTATAGCATTGGTACCCAGTCAGGACCGAAAACAGCCATCGCCACGACGCTCACTCAAAAGAGGATTTGATGGACAGAAAGCTTGAAAAATCTTGAACAAGAAGAGAAAAAGAAAAGGCAGTTCTCAACAGTGTAATCGTGTCTCAGTAAAACACTGAGTATGGCAATTAATTATTGATCATGGATCCCTCTCTTTGTCTTTCTCTTGTTTCCCAGGGCTCTGCGTATCTGCCAAACACCATGCCAGAGTTAATCAGGTATTTGCTTCCACCTGGGGAGTCAGCTACCTGTCTCTAATGGACCCAGTACAACTTGAATGCAGTAGCTTCTCATCAGGTCTGGTTTTACATATAATCAGGCACACTTTGCAGTCTGCAGGTGGCTCAGCAGGTTGCAACAGATTTTTACTGCTTTTGTGTTATGCCTTGACCACACATCCATGCCACAGAGCAAGCTGCCAGTGGCAACGGGCAGAGTTTGTTTGGAAGCAGAGCACTGGTATTCTGCAGCTCAGTTGTACGTGCACCACAGCGATGCTGTCTGCCTTCTTACCAGGTTGTTCTCTCAAATCCCTGAACATCCACGCTAGTTACTGTATCCTCTTGGTAATAACCACAAGAAGATAAACACAAGACAGTCCTGCATACTATCTCTCTAAGTTTTGTGGAGAGGCATGAAAATCCCGGGTGAGGTTGGGACAAGGTTTTTTCATTCTGAGATATTTCCAGGAAATGAGCATATACCAAAAAGCTAAGCACACATTATTTTGTTTTCTATAACCAAAACGGTTTGCTTTAAAACAGAAGAAAAAACCCCAAACCACACAACAGAATTTTCTTCTGCCTTGTTCAAAAACCCATTGAGCAAAGAGAATTCAGAGACTGCATCTCCATCCTTTCCCAACCCTTGGAAGGTAACAGGTGAGCTTATAGACATAACTTATTGCATCAACAGTACTTACAACAGCGTAATATTTTCTGTCAAGTTAAATGAGGGTGGAGAGTCTCTAGTATGTCAATATGCATTAGCAACAAGGAGGGCAGCAGTAGTCTTTAGCAGGGAACTCGGAGCATGAGCTGACCTGAAACAACATCATGGGAGAAGAGAAAGCCAGACACTACAGGACAGACACAAGCTGGCTTTCCTACTGCAACTTTTTGAATCCATGTAAATGTTTGGGAACTTCTACTCTCAGCTTGTATTGCTACTTGCTGAAACTGGCATCTGGGGCAAGAATATGCTGGTATCACCTCCCCCTCCTGCAGGATAACAAATTTGCATTTTCTCTTCTAAAAAACAAATGGCACTTTCATTACAATTCATTTCAGTTGGATGTCTTTGCTAATACCACTGTAGCAGGGGGCTCCAGATGGTGCCCTTACACGTCCTCTTATATGTTCTCTCGGCACAGGCGCAAATCTTCTTTCGGTTAGAAGAAACTCTGTAGTGGTTTCTCTGGGAGAGATAAGGCTGTCAGGAAACTAGTGCTCTGTCACTGTTTCTCTGACAACAGTCAAATATAAGGGTATAGGTCCTCCTTGTAGGCAGTGTTAATCTAAGATTGTAAATGAGAAGGTTGCCAGAGAGATATTTTTTATTATCTCCATTGCATGACTGGCATGCACAGGGTGACATACCAACACGGCACAAGGAGTAGTATACTAGAGTGCCTGCTTTTGCAAGCTGCTTTAAGTTCTACTTGCCATAAAAGTCCTGACTACAATTAATGCTGTAGATGTCTGTCTTTGTGAATGCAAGCTTGATCCAAAGGCCACTGCAGTCTCGCGCAGGTATCAATCACCTTTGTGTTAGGTTCCTTATAAATAGTGTGGCATGAAGCTAAAGGGTTCTCCTACTTGCACAGAGACTTTCTCTGTGAACCATGTTGTAGCAGCTTATATCACAAAACCACAGTAGCGTTCTATGGAATTAGTTGTTCCCACCCATATCTTTTAGTTAATGATTCCTGCTTTACCTATGTCTGTGCAGATACACTGTTCCCAAATTAACTGTGTTATCTGCAAATCCCTAAGAGAAAAAATATGGAAAAAATCCCCAGTTGTAACAGTTTCCATCAAGGGGAAGTAGTTCAATTAGCTCTATGTACCCCTTATTCATATGGTGCTGAAAGCAGCGAAACCCAGGAGCGTACCCCTTTGTCAGTCTTCGTCCATTTGTCAGTCTAGCTCTCATCTGTCTCTGTTCCCTTCGTTAAGGGGACAGCAGGTGGCAGGGTGGATGATGGATGGGCAGAGGATGAACTAGAATAGGGTCTACTCATCATCCATTCGCACACCAGAACAAGACAGATGGTCATGAAGAGCTTTCAATTTATCCAAAGGCTGAGTCAGAAAGCCATATCACATGCCCTGCAAGAGCCTTTCTCAGGGAGTGGGGGACACCAGTTTGTAGCCACTGATGGGCAAAGCAACGGAGAGGGCAGGAGCACACAGAACTGGTTCAAAGGTGTGATCTCATCTAAACTACATCTCAGGCTTGGAGATCTTGGATCTACAAACAAATTACAGGCTGGATCCTTACATTTGAGCTTCTCATGGATAGCCATGGCCTCCCTTAGAGGAAAAATCCCCCACGGCTTTTTCTGGAAAGGTAAAGTAAGTCTTACAGAAAGGAATCCTCATGGTAGGCTATTTTCCAGCAGTAAGAGCTAGATATTTCTGTTATTTACAGCTGCAGCTATAGACTCTGGACCTAACCCTTGTACTAGAGTACCATGCAGGCGTATATTAAAAAATAAACAGCCCTGAGGTACAGCCAGGTTAACAGAAGGCTATGTGGGCAGAAAATGTGTGGGTCAAGAAGGTTGGCAAATGTAAACCTGTGCCTTCAGCAGCTTCAGTCTTACAAAATACACAGCCCAAGTAATGCGGCCGTGTCACTGAAGAAGCAGGAAAAGGAACCTGGGTCTTCCGTGAAACTTTGCTGACAGCAGCAGCAGAAAAGCAAGTAGTCAAAGGTAGTGGTTAGAAAGGAATAAATTCTGAGCAAAGAGCATGCAACAAACAATTTTTTGTTAGTTATGAGTTATTCAAAAATTGCCCCTACCTCTGCAGCTTCCTCCACTTTTTCATATGATCAAAGGCCTCGTTCCATACTAACATGCTCCTATTCTTTCCCTCCAGTATACAGGGGAGCCAATTCAATCTGTGAAGCTTTTGTCATTCTCTCTCTCACTCTGACTTCCAGTCTCTTTTCTTTGTAAAGGTTTGCAGTGTACCTACCACAATGATAAAATGCATCCTGTTTACTGGGAAAGAAAAATCTACCTCAGCACTTTTTCCATGGGAAGAAAATGGGGGAGGGAAAAAAAAAAAAAAAGAGGAGTACATTTTAAAGCATTTTAGATTGTGACTTCTGCGAATTAGAAAATGCACACTTCTTCCTCAGATGGAATATAGGCAATTACACTGTGAAAGCAAGTGCTATTTCTGTCCCTTTCGCCTTGCAGTCTTACTAATGCTCTTAAGATACATAAAGATACACTTATTTGTGGTGAGGAAGATGGCCACCTTCAGCAGTTTGCGTCTAGTCTATGAGATCAGGGAATGAGGAAATAGCTTTGCTTCATATTATAGTTTTCACAGTAGTTAAATAAAACTCCTTGAAAGCCTTGGTGACTGAATTTCTTTTATCCACAAAAGCCTGCAAACTTTCCTCCGTAGTGTTCTTCAGGCCTGAAACTGCCATGGGTTCCCACTGTCGGTTATTCATAGTACATGGGTGCTTGGGTCAGTGCAGTACCCGAGATGGGTGCAGTGCTCCCATACCAGTGCCCACGCAGGCACTCCTCACGGGAAAAACATCATCGCAGCAGGACCCCTTGGTGCCAACACTGAGCTGCTCTCAGCCCTAAGCCAGCTTTGTCAAATAGGGGCATATTTATGTATATACACCTCAGACTTTGCTTAATAATTTCAGCGTGCAGGAAAACACACTGTGAAATAATTGTTAATAACATTGCCCCTCTGATTCCATTTGTTCTATCAGGATTGAGAGTAGACATATATAAGACAACAGCAAATAAATATAGGAATAAATGGATGGCTAGACATATGGCGGATACATAGACAAATAGAGACAGATCGGATCTGGCATATGCCTATCTACACCATCTCTCTGCATTTGCACTTCACTGAAAACTGAGCATGTGCACCTCACACAAACTGAAACCAAGGAAAGTAATTGCACAGATACCTGGTGAGGGCAGAGTATTAGGATTGTCTCCCAGCTGAATGTTCCGTTTTGGCAGTGTAGATAATTGGCCTCTACTGGGTAGAGGTAAGAAATGCTCTCCCAGCTCTCTCAAAACTTCTGTAGGCTTGTTCTCACTACTGCCTTAGCCCTGCCTTACGCAAAGAGGTCTTTTTGTTGAATGCAGGCCTTCCCGCTGTTACAGACTCAGCTTTTTTCAGTTGCCCTTTCTTTCGCATTAGCAGAGTATTGCATTATATTTTGTCCTCCCTTAACTAACCCTTTATCACTCCATATGTGATTGGAGGAGCTATCTACCAGCAGCATATGTGTTTAATCAACTTTAATACTTCCACAGACTAGAAGTAAGAGAAATGTTCTGGACAGGGAATAATTATCATTTTAATTACATTAGAGAAGATAGTTAGACTGCCAGAGGGTAAAAGAAGATCTGTGGCTTAGTGCACTACAAGGCTGGATAGTAGCAGCCAGGAGGTAGGCCTGCTTTGGCTGTAAGGCAGTAGAAACGTGGACTAAGGGAGCACATCTGAAAAATCTTCCATACACATGCAGTTCTGGCTCTGGCAGGAGAGGAAATGGCTGAAACTACATTGCTGCATCCCTGTCCCATCACAGCTCAGACGTAAACAGCGAGTCCTGGAGATTCTGAACCATATTCCCTGGTACAGATTTATAAACATACATAAAGCATTAGGAATTAGGAATTTACATCTGAGTCACTTTTAATAACAAGCAGAAAACTTTTCCTGTGGAGTGGTCACAGTACTATCAAGACAGCAATCTGCCTCAGGCATGATAAAGACAGGGAAGCTGAGATACAGAGGCAGCATACAGCTCAAGTAAGGCTATCGTATGTCAAAGGCACAGCTCAAAATACAAACTTCTGATTAAATTTATGGAATATCTTTAAAGTTCAAGCTTACATTTCTTTCTGTTTGCCCCAGGGGATAGGCAAGGCACATCTCCCATTTTTCCTCTGAGTCTACAAGGGTTAGAAACATTACTTTTCATAAAGAAACAAGTGCATAATGCTGAGATGCACATGTAATCACATCTCTGCAACAAATGCAGCCTTAAGAACAAACAGTAAATATTGAGAGACTTGCACTGATAGAATCGCAAAAACTGGCAACATTATAAATCCCTTTGGAGACTTTGAATATCTCCTGCCTATCCTTAAAAGCTTGCAATCCAAGAAGTATTTGCTCAGTAAATTCTACCATAGCTATCTGCTCTTGGCGGTGGGAGATTTGTTGCTGTAAGTCTTACAGGTCTGCTTCCTAACTAGAAGCCTAAAGTGATTTAACAAAGAAAGAATGAAAAGCAAATGGTGTGTGGCACTCCCACAGAAGCAGACCGCCTCAGGTTTCTGTGAAAGCCCTGATTTGCAACAGCAACATAATGAAGGAAACTGGGTTCTGCAACAGGCTTGCAGGACCTCTTCTTCCAGCTCCAGGTTTCTCCCATGATGGGGCCCCTTGCCACATCACAAACTTTGCAGTATGAACTGTCAGGCCCAGGAATTCTTCCTGCTGAACGGCTGCAAAGCTGATGCAAGTTATCTGAGTTTCCATGAACAGCTGGTAGCCACAGAATCTTTCATACATATCAGAGCCCCACCTGGCAAAGCAACCAGATCAGTCCTTTACCTCTTGATTGGACTGTATAATTACTATACTTAACCGGCTCTGTTACTGGAGTGCCAAGGGATCAGCCAAGTCATGATTGCATTGTATTAGCTCATTTGCAAACAATGTAGTCCCTTCTTGGGGCCCTTATTTGTTTGCATTTACATTGCCACAGAGAAACTGCTACATTAAGAAAAGGAAAAAGGATGCAGGAACTAAAAAAAGAAACGTTTTGATTTCAGATTTGCTTTAGGATTGTTCATTGTATTTAATGACCAGGTTTCTTTTCAGCCCAAAATTATAAAAGAGACTTAAACTTTTTTTTTTTTTTTTTCAAAGATCACTTGTAGGATTACCTCAGCCATCTCCTCATCTCCTTCTTTGGATTAGCATAATCATGAAAGCGAGGAGGCTAATGAGTACTGAATTATGCTCCTGGGGCCAATTTCATTAAAGTCATCTCTTTTGACACAGGTATACAGCACCTTAGATTTTAAGCACATGATTATGTTTTGCATTTAGCATCAGCTTGAAATATACTTGTTTTGGCCCAGTAGCAACAAAATTTCACATACTGATTCTCTGCAGGGCTAAGTAACAAATATGCATCAGACTATTATTCAGGCAAGGAGGTTTTTTTCCTTCCTAGCTCTTCTGTTGCACCTCAGTGCTGACCCAAGGCAGCCCTTGTACTCCAGCTCTGCATGTACCTTATGCCATTGCGTTTATTATAGTAGTGCCTACAGGCGTAACAAGAAAACTATCCTACAAAGACAAAAGAAAATGACAGACCTTGCCCCCAAATGCTTATATCAGCTGAATCCACTTTTGTAAATGTTATCTTATTTCTAAGCTTCTAAGCAAGGCATAAGCAAATGTTTGGAACCACCCAGGATATAAGATTTATTAAGGTTAAACTCTCCCTGATACATTTAATTTTTACTTAGAGTTGATTGGAACCCACATTACCCAGAAGATGGTCTCAATCACACTCTTATTAATTTCCTGAGGCAGGTATGTCTATACCATTGAGGAATTAGTTAATGAATGCTAGACTGCAACAACAATACCAGTAACAGAAACATAATATGCCTCATTTTAGCCCATTTCACACACTCCTTTTGACTGGCATACATTGTAATAACTCAGAATGAATTGACTCCTACATATTTCTGCAAAAGAGACAAGGAATTACTCTTCTGATTTTCAGTTCGTTTTCTTCAAAAATAACCAAATTGATTGCACTATAAATTTCCATTCTGAGTAATGCCTCTTACTGGATCAGCCTGAGCACTGCGGTGCAGGCTGCTGCCCCAAGTTAAAACAAAGGTCTTTGTTACTGTACTGAAGGATGGGAATCCACACACCATCCCGTCTTGATTTAGTCAGCAAGCAGCAAACTCCTTTAGAGACTGTTTGCATGCTTGTTTCTCTATGAGTGTTACCAAAGCTAATTTACTGTAACTAATGTGGTCCTGTCAGTTGTTGTAATTTTCTATTGAGGTAAAACCGCCAGCTCCAAGCAGACGGCGTTCTAGCTGGGAAAGATTAGCTCCTGTTAGAGAGGGGCAGCTCTGAGACTACTCCCTGGATTGTCATAGCACTCGGATCACACGTTGCCTAAATTACCATTACTGAGAGAGCTCCACACACATATGGCTTAATGGGACTGGCAGCATCCCAGTGTCAAATAGCTTGGGGCTGAGAAGCAGCGCTCTGCAGAGGTGACAGCTCTGGGAAAGTCATAAATACAACTGTGCTCAATGATACAGCCTAGACAGCAAGCATCAGAATCCAGAGGTGGACCATATACCCCAGGCTAAAATAAGAACCAGCTACTGTGTCTACACAGGATCCAGACCGGACCTCGAACCACAGCTTTGTGTGGAAGGGCCCAAACATTCTATGGGGTTTTCTTCCTCATTTTCTCATTTTGTATTCTGTTCCTATCAGTAGGCTCAGAGAAGGACCAACAGCAAAATACTAAAATATACTGTGAAAAAACATCTAGTTGCAGTGACAGAAAAGACAGTCTTGGCTAAGAAATGAGCTGGTTAATGTATCTCCCTGTTCTGCCCTAGTTTTCCTATACAATACTGAGATAGGAAAGTTGATCCTAATTAACTAATGATGTGAATTTAGAATGATTTAGTTAAAACACATTTAGCCTCATGGGGACACACACATTCATAACTGAAGCAACTTCAATTCCATCTAGAGACAATGGGTATTGTCGAGAGCAATCAAGTAACCATGACTTAATAACTTACTTCATATCAGACAGGAACTGCCTGTGTGTATGCTCTTAGCCCATCTTAACTGCAGAGAAAAACACTAGCTTTACTGGGATTTTGCTTTACTGTTGGGCCAGGGTAAAAGTTTGTGCGCAGTCAGTTACTGCAATGCAGCTGACAGGTGGTAGCTCGGAAAGCTGTGCAGCTCAGTCTTTCCGATCCTACATCCACACTAACTGAATTACATTTCCTTTAGTTTTTTGACTGAGGTTGCCCACACCACAATTTAAGGTCATGTAATTAATCTACTTTGAAAGTTAGTTTGGATTAGTTTTTCTCTGTCTACCTGTACAAACAAGCTTTTAATGTCTTTGTTGCTTCACCAACAGCACAGAAATCCCTACAAATGCATGCTGTGTGCACATTTCTGACTTTGCAAGCCCTGGCTATGGATTTTAAGCACAAGTATGAAAAATGCCTGCCTTTAATGTCAGTAGACAACTACAGATGCTTCCTTAATACAAATAATAATCAATAGGAGTCACCCAGATAGGCTGTTACAAAAACTGTGCTCTTGTTAAGTTTTTATATTAATTTTACATTCCAAAATTGATTCAGATAATCATCTGAGATTTTATGTGCTTATCTGAACCTTCAAGCCTCTGATACTGAGGTAACATTGTTAAAGATATTTAGCACACACACACAGAAACACAGCAGTAAAATTCACGGAAGCTTTGTACTCAAATACCAGAGTATCCTGAGTGAAATTTACCTCACAGGGAGAACAAATTCAAGGTCAATGTCTCACTTAGCTCCAAAGCCACAGTTCTTAAATTCCTAATAGGACTTTTTAAAATTAGGCTGTTGTATTCCAGGATCTTTGGAATGAAATAATAAAAAACAAGCTTGACTTTACATTTCTGCTCCCCAGTTTGCTGTTTCCTTAGTGAAGTCAATGGAACTATACAGATGTAGACCAGCTGGGTATCTAACTCTCAAGCATCAAAAATCATTGCTTCTTTTCAAAAGAACAATGGATATACTGGAACATTAAAAAGTCTTTTCTATAGTTATGATTTACTTAGCTTGTCATAAACATGCTACAGATAAATACTTAATTTCCAGCATTATCGATATCAGAGGGTGGACTGCTTTCTCTGGTCACCGATTGAATTTATCATTACCAGTCAAAAGCACCCCTACAGATTCAACAGAGGGCAGAGATCAGTTGTTTCATCTAAATGAAACATCCTTCTCCTTAATGGCCTTTGAGTTTGCCCCATCCTTTCTACTTTGTCCCTTGGCTAAAGATGATCACAAATGCTTTTGGATTAGACCTTCAGAGTTGCTTTTGGATGTACATAAAATAATCATTCCTGAAAACAATTTCCCCATGATTAAAGATCCGCTGCTGCTAAAAATATTTAAAGCAGGAATCATCCCGAATAATAGACTTGGCAACATGTACCAGAGATGACAAAAATTGCTGGCACTGTGAAGAAAACAAACATCAAAAGACAAAATAGCATCAGACACTGTGAAGCTCTGGAATTTTTTTTTTCCTTTTTGCTCATGCCATTTTGCCAAGGTTGTTTGTGCATCTTTGTGTAATTCCAGCTAATCATACAAATTCTTCAATTCAAGATATTCTTTGAAATCTCCCTGGGATGGCACCTACACTTGTGTGCCCCTCATTCTGCTCCTGTTATGAACCACCCTCTTGGTTCTAAATAAAAAACTACATTCAGTAGCAAACTGTCAGGGGTGTTTTATTTTGCAGCTTTTATTCCACTTCATTTGCTTTCTTTTTTCCCTTAAGAAATATTGTGGAAGTAGCAACATAGCTTGCTCCTTCCTCCCTCTCCTTCCTATGAGGGAGCGCTCTTCAAGATACGTCTGCTTGTTTGTTCGTGTGGTCACCCATTGCTGTCACCAAGCTGCCCTTTATTGATAATTCAGCCAATAATTGGTTCTAATGGATGCGATCTGAAAGTATTGCTAACAAAGGGCCTGATCCAGAGAAGTTACCTGGATGCCTCCCCAAGGGTGCAACACGATCTCAAGCACCAAGGTCAGAGAGAGTTGGCAGCATCTCATTCCTCATGGAAGCCATGGCACCTGGCAGGATCAGGTTGTGTGTCAATGCTGCTATCAATTATTCTTCACAGGGACTTAAAATCATCTGTGCAGTGCTATAAATCTGCATGGTGCTTTGCTCTTATCTGTAAAAATGCATATAGCTTACCCCGACCCCTGAGAACTTCCTAAGGAGAACAAGGTACACGCAGCGAGTGGTCTCAGGGGGCTGATCTCAAACACTGCTCTGCATTTGCAGCTTGTTCCAAGAGCAGCTGCATGTGGTTAAAAGTACTCTGTAGGCCTCAAAAAGAGGCTCAGAGGGGTCTGACAACATGTGGATGAAACCACAGTGTAGATCAGACAAGTTCTTGTGGAATCTGTGCTGTGCTCAGTCTTCCAGTGTTGAGCCCATGGGAAGCAAACGGAGCAGCGGTAGCATAAGCTGAACCAGTACAAATCTGGGTTTTGTCCTTTCCACCCCAGGGAGCTGATCTCCATTTGTGGCCATGGAGGGGCAGATCCTCCCTTTTTTTACCACTGCCTCAGAGATGAGGGAGGGAATGAAAAGCAGGAGATGGAATAGGCCAAATCCCACTTCACTAATTTCACTCCTTTGAGCATTATATGCAAGTGAACTGTGAGAAAAAAAATACAGATACTTCAAATGACACATGCATACACTGCTACATCTTAGGAGCCTTTTCAATTAATGGGTCTTACAAGAGCCTAGCTAGAAACTGCTAAGAGGTACATGACTGCAGCATGTTTGGCAGGATCTGAGAAAAACCCTTTGGGGAGTTGAGAAGCAGCAATGAAATCAATTGCATCAAAGCAAGTATAGGAAGAAGAAATGACAGAGGACATAAGAAAGGTGAGGAAATGACCTTGCTGAAAGCTAAGTAGAACGAAGGATAATAGTGCTGAAGGATTGTACTCCCAGGATTATCAAGCCTGAATGTAAAGGGATCAGTTCATAGGACTGGATGCGAACATGAAATGCAAAGAGGTGTTTTGCTGGTTGCTAATCCCTGCAAGTCCTGTGAACATTAAGTACGGAGGATCAAGGTTGGGGTCGTATTTACACTCACACACAAATACCTACAAAAGCAGAGGATTTGGCCAGGTCTGGCTTAAAGCCTGCTGGAGCCCAGGGGAGCTTTTTGGCTAGTATCCAAAGTTTGGTATGAGGCTGATGACCATCTTGGACAGACACAGTGCAAGCTGTTCTCTCGTTCTGTAATAGCACAAAGTAGAGACATGTGAAAACTATGCAGATAGTCCATCAAGCAATGTCAGATGCTCCTCAGCATGCTTGTATGTCCAATTAGGAGTGAGAACTGCACTGCCGGTGTGCATGGATATCTGGTAGGGTTTTTCCAGGGTCAGAGGATAATGACCCCTAAAGTTTAAACACCTTCAACACAGCAGTACAGCAACCCTGCCAAATCCTGCTGTCAGTTTGAAGGCTTGTTAGCAACACTTCTCCAGTTTATCTCCCTGTGATTAGTGAGTTTCCAGTGTCTTAGACCATGTGAAAGAACAACAGCTAACAAGGTTTAGATTCCACCTTCCGCTTCTAAAAGCAACAGCATTTTTGCTTCATTTACTTGGTTGTTTGGGGCTTTTTGTTTTGTTTCTTAGGGGGAAAAGTTGTTCTGGTCAGAAATCTCACTTTCTGAATGCACTGACTATAATAAAGGTATCCAATTACTTCTACTGGAATTTTTTTAGCTTCACTAGTATTTGTGCTAACACTCCCACATGCACACACACTCAGAGTTATATAGGTATTAGATTCTTAAACAAGCATAATAACTACCTGTGCACACACAGGCACCATCTATGCATCCATATAAACACAATAAGACATCAGCATATCAGTGGGAGTATACAAACACATACAACACCAGTATGAAAGCTACATGAACATATGTTCATGCAACCACTTGCTTATACAGCTACCTGACTGCCCGTGGACACGCAGGCATGTACAGGAACTCAGTGCATGTGCTCAGCCGTGCTTATCAGCACAACCATCACGTATGCATGCTTGCATATTTGCACAGCCACGTGCACCCATCTGATGCAGTTTCAGGCAGACATGCACATTTTGTAAGCAAGAGCGAGAGGTTCAAAACCTTCTTCCCAGAGGAAAAAGAATACCTGGCTTGCTATTCACAGAGCTAATCTTTCGAATTAAAATGCGTCTTGTCAAATGCCTAACATTAGCATGAATTATTACCAGATGCAAAAACAAGAATTAGAGGTGGGAAAATCCACTCTAGCCTGACTCTGGGTCCTAGCATTGCCTACAAAGTCTGAGTTTGTCCCTGCATTCTGTGCTTACCATCTGACTACCAGCATCAAGACATCATATATACAATAGCTATGGACCTGCCATTGCTTCTACCCTGTGATAGGCTACTTCAGTACTGCAGCAGTTCCTCCCCCCTCTCCCCAGTTTTACTATTCATATTAAATCTTCATCAATGCAGCAGATAAGTCAGCTACAGAGAAAAACAGGAGGAACGTAGCTGCGGCTCAAGGTGCATTTTCTTCCAGGACCCAAAGGTGGTGCTGTTGCATTTACTGTTAAAGGCAGTACACTTTGGCAAATACACCTTTTTTATTAAAGAAAACGTTAAATCAAGTCGCCTGTAGATTAAAACTGTGTATTGTTTAACTTCACAAGCCATATTTAAGCCTGACACCTGCATGTATGCCTTTGCCATTAACACATCTGGTGCATCTGTATTCCTATTGCTGCTGCTGAGCTCACTTTTAGCCAGAGGTATTGAGTGGTGTGTGGCATCCCCGGTTCAGCAGCCTTAGCGAGGTTTTAACAGAAATAGTACTGGAAGGACAGGCCCTCCAGGCCCTCTCTCAGACCCTGAGTACCCACTAATTACAGAAGAACCTAGAGCCACACTGGTTCACAAAACCCCTTTTCCATGCTTCTGTAGCATCAGCTTTGTGCATTGGAGACTACAGCTTGAGACAGTGCGCAATGGCTGAGAGCGCATCTTGGCGCCATCCAAGCCTATGAACAGAACAAAAACGGCACTGCACAACCCAAAGTGGAGAAAAATGGGTATGGTGAGAAGAGGCACATCCTACAAGAAGCAGCAGAGAGTTGGGCTGTGATGCCACTACCACTGAATGCAAGAAATCCAACCCGACCACCACAACTACGAAAGCAAACAGCCCAATTTTCCAACTGGATGGTTACTTAATGCCTCTCTGACACCCACAGCTCCTGAGCAGTCTAGGACTAAAGATCACTTCATACGCAGTGCATCAGAGTGGTTTTCAGAGAACAGCATGCCAGAAAAATGGTCAGGCTTGAAATATCAACAGAGGTCAAGAATGTCAATATAATAATGCCAAGCAGTTTTAGGGAGTGCAGGTTTCATTCAGCTAATGCTAATGGATGATTTCTGTTCAGTATTTAAAGGAAGGGGCAAAGGTTAAGCTCCTTGCCATTGTACCCCGTGGGGAAGATTGCTCTTGTTCCTAAACAGGATGAAAGGAAGAATGATCAGAAATGATAGAGGTCAAAGCTGTGAAGACTGGGTAAAAAAAAAAAAAAAAAAAGAGACTAAATAGAACCTGAGATATATGAAAAGTGAAAAGAAAAATTCCACACTGTATGTCCTCCAGAAGAAAACGCTATTACAATTTTTAAATCATCTACTCGTGCTGTGACGCCCACAAGAAATTAGCTGACTAAGCCGTCTCTACTCATCTATTTCATGAATTTGTCTGATGAATGAATTGCTTGTCTTCATGAAGGAAGGAAACAAAAGGACACTGAAGCTGGAGTATGGAAGTGTAAGAAGATAAAAGGGGACTATATAATGAAAGATGGAGAATAATGGGGGATTTTATATATTCAGTGTGTTAAAAGAAAAAAAATAATAACACAACTAACAAAGCAAGGATACATATGCAGGCTACTAACCTTGCCCCTGAGGAGAATCCATCAGGATTCCCTGAATTTCAAATTGCCAACGAAAATTCCAGGGTCTGCTCATAGTTGGCCAACATTTTCCAATTGCAGACTTTGAAGTAAATTTTAGCCCAAATTTTAGGTAAATACCTGCAACAGGAAGGCTTTCCATTTAAAGGTATGTATCTAGTAAGAGCTGAAGTTGGGTTTAAGTTTTGCTCAGTGAAATTTATGGATGTTTTTACTGAAATAGTCACAAATGACCACAACAGTAATTTGTCTTCAAATTGATAACTAACATATTCAAGAAAGTATGGATGATAAAAGATGGAAACAGAGATAAATGACATCTATTTCAAGGTTTTGTGTTTTGGTTTGTTTTGGGTTTTTTTTGGTTTGGGTTTTGTTTTTTTTTGTTTTTTTGGGGTTTTTTTTGTTTGTTTGTTTGTTTTTTTTTTTTAAATTGTAGATGTAGAAAAGAAATACAAAATGGCAGGTAAGTTCCTGTTGATCAGCAGACAGGTCAACCTAATTATGTATGATTCCTGTATTATATTTTTCCACATTTATTGGTAATCCCATGTAAACAGCTACCAAAATGGAAATGCAGAAAGTTCCAGCAGGAAAGCTATTCTTCTATTTTAGTATCTGTAACACTGCCAATATACACATTTGAAGAGTGAAAATGGCATACCATTGTGTATTGGCCCCTTCCAACCTCTGCATATAAATATTTTATGATTCCTTTGGTTCCATCTTTAACTTCTCATCTTTTGATTGAAGTAAAAGCTGATCATCAGTAAAACATCCCTCAACAGCTTCATAAGAAAAAAACACCTGGAAACGCATCTCTATTCTCAGCATCCTCCTTAATGAATGTGGAAAGCTCTCTTCAACACTGTGAGTGTATGAGGTTGATAAAGATTCTATTTACTTTTTTCCCCTTATAAGAACTTAATGAGACAAAATTGGTAGCTCGTAATCAGGCATTGGCCTTTTCATCTCTCCGGGTTTTATTTACAAAAGCTTATTAGAGCAAAGCACACCAAGTGATATGCAGTGATAACTAGAGTATTGCTTAACGATCCCTAGCAGGCAGCACAAAGCACAGAAAATTAAATGGAAGAGGTGATTAAAGAAATGTTACCTAACGTAAACAGAACTCTTCCCCCACCGCCAGAGACCCCCAGTGCTGCACATGAATCCACTGGCTAGACTGCATGTTTCCAGTCTGTTGCATTGCTGTACTGAGACAGGTTTTCTGGTGCATAGCCCATGACATCTCAAGGCCTGAACAGCTCTGGACCCGACAGAGGTGGCTCCCTGCAAGCAAGGAGCCAGGCCAGAGCAGAGTCAGCTTTGCTGTCCACTATATCTGATTTTCCAGCTTCAATACATTTTCAGTCTTAAAAAAATGGTAACTACCCATGTTCACAGATGAAAGTTGCTCCGTGTCTTAGTTTTCCCCTCTGTAAAATGGGAAAATAATGATATCTAACTCTTTCAAACTTGGCAAGAACTTGGACAATCTTTTAAAATCTAATTAAGAACGGCAAGTGCAAGGAAGGGCCAAAGCAGCTGGAATTCCGCAGAGAGAAAATCCATAACAGGCTTCCAAAAGGAACTGTTGCTTTTTCACACACACTGCCAGTTTTGCTTACAAATAGAGCAATACACTTGCTCCTTCTCCCTCTGTAATTTGCTGCTTCAGTTTCATCTTGATAAATAGAAACACCACACTCGCATAGGGAAAGAGAAGTTACTGTATCATAGGAAGCAATCACACCGTACACAAAACAAGCACTCTTAGTAATTAAACTACTTCCAGCCCCCTTTCTCTGTTCCTTTTCAGCATTGCGCTGACAGGCTGTTTATCTTTGGGCACAGCAGAAGCAAAGGAAGCAGCAAAATGTTCTTGTAGCAATTCATTCACAGGAGGAGGGGGAGAGACAGAAAGGCTGAAGACAAACGTATTTGGTCTTCGGTGCCAGCATTGTTTCTTGAAAATAAATACAAGAACAAGGATCAGATCTCTAGGTAATTGTCCAGGTGACTATTTTGATAGAGACCTGTCAACCCACTTGCCTGTAATATTAAGTGCTTTGTGTTCTATCCAGATGTTTCTCCAGCACTATAGCTATGTTCCAGCTGTGCAAAAACTTGCACCTTGCTTGGCTGTTCCCACCTAAAAAGGGAGTTTCTACATTAGAGGAGCAGACTCTTGTGCTGATTGACTAAAGAAAAGTGATCTAAGAAGAGTAAAGAGTTTGAATACAAAGAATAAGGAGAAAGAACGAACTAGCCAGCTCTTTCCTAGAGCAGATTAGAAAGTTTGCCTTATAATTAATACACTGGCATAAGGACAGCACATTAGAAGGCAATCTCCAGCTCTACCATACACTCCATATGGAATCTTGTGTGTGTATATCAAAGTTCAGCATCACCACCCCTGAGCAAGAGGGATGCTAACTCCTTTGTATGAATTGTCTGTTTATATCATAAATTCTTCCAGCTAGGGACTGCCTTTTATACATTTGTACAACAGGACTTTAACCTCAGCTAGGGTTCCTAGCTGCTGCCCTAATAGAAACGAACAGTCAGATGATCCCAAGATAGGCTGTCTGGATCAAATCTCTAAGCTTGCAAAGGTGGTAATTTGTCTTCAGCTTCAGTCCCATGTCTGCAAATAATTGATTGCAGTGAATCTGGGTGCAAAACAGAAGGAAAGGTGCTAGCACACTTTCCTGGTAATGTTAATCCACAGTCTAATAGACCCTGCATTGCAGCTTGGTTCCTCCCTGACCCTCCCTCAAAACATGTGGTTGCTGAAAATATGGGTCTCTGGCTCTGTGCCCGTTCCCCATCGACAGACACACTGTTTGAGGGCTCTTAATTTGCATCTGTCATTATCTTTTTTGTGTGCCAAGGTTTAATGTGCAATAAATGTAAATGGGTGATGTATATTCTGCATTTTATTAGCTCTCATTTCTCCTTGGCATCATACACAATTGTTATGCCTCACAAGAGCTGGTTTCTGGTCTAGCAGAAAGCCCCCAAAATGGAGGTTTGTTGCTATTGTTACTAGGTATTTTCTTCTGAAAAATCCAGAGTAGTAATTTGTAATTATTCATGAAATAAGCTAACATAATCCATTTTTTTTAGCTAGCTTTCAGCAGATTTGACTTGGGACTTGTCTAACAGATCAAAAACTGAGCTGAAAAATTTAGCACCACAGGCCTTCTGATGCGTCCTGCTTTTGGCCTGAATTGTTCAGAACACACATAGGTAAGTTGTATTCCCAGGCATATCCCATAAGCCATTAGAAATGAGCATTTCTATGTAGTTGTGCTCATAGTTTCTACCTTAATTAAGAGATATCCTGTCTACACAATAAGTAACAGTATGTTCTGTTCCTGCCTAAGTTCCTCACCGGTGCTTGAAATCATTGCTTTCATCTTCAAAATATAAAAGGATGAAGGGGTAATATACAAGAACATAGCTTGCTTTGAAGCCATTCAGACTAAAGACCTATAATTCAGGTAATGGTGGTGGCCACAGCCTAGCTCTTCAACAGATAATTTATGCCACTCCCCACAGGGAGGTTTGCACATCACCCTTCCTCTCCTGATGTATTTTCCCATATGCAAAAAACGCTCCTGTGTTTATATCCATCCAGTTGGCATTCACAGCAGATTAAGGAGAGCACAAAGCAAGGAATTGCTCTAAGGAGAAGTCATAAGCTGACTTGCTCTGCAGCCTTCTGACCCTCAGCGAACACACACACACGCAAAGTGGCAGGCATGAGGGGTCTTCTCATCAAGTATATGCAAGCACCGTGTTGTTAGCCCTAGCTGCTGCAGCAAGAAAGGGATCTTTATTAAATGTGCTGAAAGACTATAGGCTCTCAACCACCACGTTTCCCTGGCCTGTAATTACATGGGCACATTTAACACAGTCCCCTCAGCAGCTTCACTGCCTCCATCCAGCTCCCTCCATCCAACAGTAGACAAGAAAATTTGAAATCAGAACATCACCTTGCAGTTGCAGTCACAAGTTGCACCTGCCACCCATAATATAACTGTAAAATGGATACATCTCCATTGAAGTCGTGTTTTTTATCAGTTCCTGTGAAGTTTGGGGAAAATCACATCATCTCCCTTATGTTTCAGATTTCTCACCTGTAAAATCAAAATAATAACCCTGCCTTTTCCCTCACATACAATGACATGCTGAAAGCGTAAGGTGCATCGGGGAAGCAACTAGCTCTTAGGTTATAGAAAAGGGTCACTATCAAAATAGCTGCAATGGTTTAAATTGTTGTTCTCCTGATAAAAGTTACTATCCTTAAAGCTCTGCTGGTAAAACAGAGCATATGCACTCTCTTCATATGCTTTAGTGAAAAATTTGGCCTAGTTCTAGCTACTGCATCGAGCTTAGTCACCAGACTTGCACTGCTTTGGAGCATTGCTAGATTTTATTATACTGGAAGGCTAGTGGTAATAAAGGCAAGGCAATAATATTTGAAACTGCTTTTGCCATTTTGGCAATGAGCATCTCTTGGTGTTACTCTTGTTTCCAGAGCATTTGGCATCGTTCACTGTCTTAGGTGTGAGGCTTTCTGGACACTTCTGAAATACCAGGCAGGCATAAGTGTATGCAATTGATAAAAGGTGCCCAAGAAAATCAGTAACATAGTTATACTTTCAGCACTTGATCTTAAATGCAGTAAAAGTCTCTGGTTACAAGAATAACTGCACCTGTTCGTAATCATGAGCCCTCGGTGTCTTTGTACACCACTGTCTCATTAGCAGGAGTAAACCCACAGCTAAATAAGCTGCCAGCTGTCGATGAAGCCCTAGGAAAACTTGAGGGTTTTCTACCAAGGTCTTGAAGATAGGCTGCTTCCAGGACACACAGAGGTCCTTCGCATTACCCCATGGGTAGAGAATTATTGATCAAATATTTTTGAAGAGAAGCACACACTCATGGGTGCACAGAGGGTGCCCATGTGTGCATTTGTGTTTTCTGCATATAACTTGGATCTCAGCTCATTACCACTTTATCAAACCAAGTAAGGCCAGATGGATGCATTCTGCTGACACTTTTATCAGGTCACATTATAACATCATAAGAATCTGTCAATCAAGGAAAATGGCATCTGCCTTTAGATTGAAATGATGCCTCAGTATACAGGTCAGGATAGAGTTCAGAAAGAACAGGGGAGAAACGGGTCACCTGGGACTGAGAAGCAGTCTCAAAATCCCATGAGTGCTAATACAGCTCTGGACTGCATTCACCTGACAGAAGGGAAGCCCTTAGTATCTCAGGTTGGCAGACAGTAACTGTAGGGCTCACTGTAGAACACCTTTTAATGCTTCACACAGGTGAGCTCTTGTTCTGCTGAAAGAGAAGTCTGAGCTCTGCACGCAGATGTTTGGGACCTTCCTAGACTGAGACATTGCAGAAGCTACACCATGTTGCAAAAACCTTCAAAGTGACAAGGCAGCTGGTGTGTTGTGATTGCTGCTTATCACACTAATCACAGCAATCTCACTGACTCTGCTCCCCACATCTGTCTCAGAATCCAGCTGTTGCTCCTTGTGTTATACTTTGAACATTATCTCTGAGGGAGAGCATGAGAGTCCAGAAACAGATTCAGTCACAACCTGGCCCGATCAGTGATGACCATAACAAAGACCAACAGTTTATCATTCTAGATACCAATTGGAGGATTTCATAGCTAGATTAACAATGCTGATAGCCATTAGTAATGTTAGATTTAAGATTTTTCATGACAGCTACCTGTATGACCGTTCCTACTAATACTACTTCAGCTAATAGTAATGCAATATATTTTTAACATCTATTTCGATATCAAACAGCCTATCTAGATATTCCTGTCCAATCATTTCCAGATTCCTGCTAGTCTGTCCTTGGGAAAGTTGCCACTGACCTATTGCTATAAATTGTTGTAAATTAATTTTTGCTGATTATGTTTCAAACCCAAGAATATGGAGAAAATTAATTTGTAGAGAACATTTCCAGTCCTGTGTACCAGTGATACACCTGTGGCCAGGTTTGGAGCATGTCCAAGCTGAGAGATCAGAAATGGAACCTCACTATGCAATAGAGAAACAGGTATTAAAAGACTAGTGGAAGAAATGATCAGAATCCTGGAGGGATTTTAATTCAAAGACTGAAAAGATGGCAGGTAAAAATCTGGACTTACTGATTAGTCCTTTTGACGTTGATTTCAATCAGGACCAAAACTTCAGCTCAGAATGGTTTAGCTCAGAGAGATTAAAAAACCATACACGTATATGTGTATTATGGGGTTATATATAAAATAGCTTGTGCAGGGTATATCAATGTCCACAGGGCATTTAAACACCCTGGGTTTAAATCAAACTTGTAACAACGTGGGCTGAGCAGACTGATCTTCTCCTACAGGTGAGTGATATCCTAATTGGCCACACAGGCATTCTGTACCTATGTTTCAGCAAGACCACTAAGAAAAGGAAGTTGGCCTAGATGACATCCTCATGAAAGCAAGGATATTAAGCAACACACTTTCCTCCTTACCTTGGAGGTTTTTGTCTAAAAGAAATAGAGAATAGACAAGTAGGAAAGGACAGAGTAATTAGAGGGACACAGTATCACCTAACTTTATAAATCTTTGCTCTTCTAGTCTCTGTCCAATAATGAAGCACAAACTATAACCCACCTTTTCTTTTAGACTGGGCAATGCATGCACATGAAGTATCCTCACTGTGTTCAACACCTAACGCATCCCTGTGGGGTGACTAAAATCTGGCTGCACAGATTTACTCCCCAGGTTGCTGCCTTACTCCCCAACTATATAATTTAAATATTCCTCTCTTCCTCTGCAGGGACACAGCAGAAATCATACCTTCCTTGGATCTCCCGAGAGCAGACAGTCTGCTTACAATTACACTGTCAGAAAGCTACTTTAATGTTGCTGTGCAGCAAAAAGATGTGGCGTGCTGGTCATTCCTTGAGAGGGCGATAGACCACTGGCTCCAATTCCTTTTAATGCTTTCTGGAACTCATTGAGTGAAACAGACTTATTCCAGATTTAGGAAGGTGTATGTGGGAGCAAAGCTAAGATAAATGTCAACATATTAAAGCCTATTACCTCATAGCAGTCAGCTATATAGTAAAGGTGTCTGGCAGTTTAATTTTCTTTTCACTAATTACTTATATTTCTTATTCCATGTTTAGGACCTACATTTAAATGCAATACTGGGAGGCAGGTAGATTCTCTCTTCAGATTTCCAGTGAACTCTCAAGCACCTGTGAGCAAGATGCAGCAACAGTAGGCAGCTCTGTGGTTTCCGTGGGTAGCATTGCCACATTCTCTTCCTATCACCATGGATTCAGCTGGCATTAATAAACTCCTGTCTGCATAAAAGGAGCTGCCAAACACATGACTTCCAGACATGTGCTTGGCTGCACCCCATGTGAGTTTGATTCACTGCTCTGGAAAATGGCTGCAGGGCAGAAAGAAAAGGGCACTGGTTCCTATGCACTCCTGGCCAAACACACACACACACACAAAAAGAAGGAAATAAATATCAGCCTTGGCAAACCCACAGATAGCTCAGATCATCTTCATGTAATAATGGGACACTGATGGTCTCCAACTGCCAACATTTGCTTAGGGAAAAAGATTCAGTGTGTATGGTATTCAGATTAATTTATAATTTATATCCTCAGGACACCCCAGTGAAAGAGGACTCCTACTGAGACAATATAAAAAACAGATGGAGAATCTTTTGTCAGAATCCTGCATCACAATCAGAAGGTATTGCAGAACCAGCTCCTGCTCCACTGCAGTGAGGGAACAGCCACAATACTTGCTCCAAACAAAGCACTGGGAGTAGTTTCAGACTTCCAAGCCTAGGCATACACAGCTGGGCTGTGCCCCAAACCCACCCTGCAGCAGGATGCAGGCATTTACCAGTGGTACCCTGGGTCATGCTCTGGAAAAAGTGCTCTCTTCTAGATTTCAGAAGCTTAAGAAATAATTTTAATGCAAAAAAATTAAAGCAACGTTTTTTCCAATGCCTAGAGGAGACAATGCATCAGGCAAGAGACCACAGGATTTTTTCCACATGAAAACATCTACTTGCTTAGGATACTTTACACTTAAACAGCAAAGTCACCAAAAGCACTTCATAAAAATAACTGGCAAACCTACTAGGAGTACTTTTTCTCAGAAAACAAAGCCTTTTTGAATAAATCCCCCCCCCCCCCCCCCCATTTTAACTTGTTGTCACCTATTTTTTCTGGTTTCTGTAGAAAAGCAGAACTTCTTATTTCCACTGAGTCGCCTGTCCCTTTTCCTTTTTCCATTTATAAAAATAAAAGATGAAAAACAAATGAAGGGTGGAAAAGAGAAGAAAAATAATATTTTTTCTTCCAGAGAAAATTCCCACAGGAAAAATAGAAAACTAGTTATTCCCTTTAAGTTATTTCCCACATAACAGCTATAATTTTTCTGACCTTCTCTGGTGAACAGTATTTGCTAGGACATGGCGATTTCTCCCTGGGAACATACAGAAAAGCAGCAGCAATATACTGAACTAAGGATGCCAGATCTCCAAACTTCATCCTTAACACTAAATCACAGCTTTCTCTTTCTGACACCAGTGAGTAGCTATTGCAGCTTTAAGGCCACACAGAGCAATCATTTACGCATCATACAGTCTAGATGTTACCTCTTTCATTGGCTTATACATGGGCACCTTCCAACTTTTATTTCCTCCTGCAAACTTTTCGACATGTATTCTTCCCCTATGGCTGCAACAGGGACCTCCTGCTGTAATGAAGTGACCCTCGGTGTCACAAGGGCAGGTGTGCACTGGCTACCAGCCCATTCCTAACAGCAGGGAGAAACTCCTGTGTTCAGCTCAGCACTCCACCACTTACCTTTCATTAGAGACAAAAACACCTGCCACCTTCACTGTCTTTTTATTTCTTTTGATCAGTACAGCCCACTCCGCAGTTATCAACTGGTCCCTTCAGCAACCAAGTGAATCTTGTGCCCAATTACAGGCTGGAAATTGGGAACACAACATCAGTTAAATCTGAGAGTGCAATACAGATAGGTGATCTTTTTCCCAGTGTGGAAAACCTGTACAAAGCCTACCTGCCAGTTGAAATTTCATCTTTCCTCTCTATTTTGAGTACCTAGACAGTACTTCAGAAATATGTAGGCCTATTCCTACTTTTGGCCCTAATTCAGCCAAAATATTAGCAGGTACTTGCCAGCAAATATGGCTTCAAACTCCGGAAGTATGTGGTTGACTAGAACACCAACTTAGACCTAAGCACTTGATTTTTGCCACACAAGGGTCTAAGAAGATGTTCATATCTTCTTTCACATGGAAATAGGATGAGAGATCAGATCTTAAATATGACTTCAGCTGGGATTGTGTGGCCACCTTACAAAACATATTTAACTATCAAAACTTCAGCCATTGTCAATGTGCTCAGGTCATTCATCTAGTCATAGTAAAAATCAGCTCAAGTATCAAAGGTATTCTTCATACAGAGAGGTCAGTTTTCTCACTTGACTCACAATTATACCAGAACCATTACACTGGAAATAGTTATTATTGAAATAAAACTGATTTTAAGATTCTTTGTAAATCACTTATTTTATGGATCTTGCAATAAAACTACCAAATAGTTTAATCATATACTAAAAAGGCTAGAACAAGCTAATAAAAAGGAAGCATATTGTGAAGGAGGGGAAAAACAATGCCAGCCATCTGCAGTTTAAAAGCTAGAGCAATAAAAAGGCTCAGGCATCACACTTATGGGGCAGGTTCACCATAGGTACAAATTGCATACTTCTATTGAAGATCCTGGTGCTAAGCCGAGTTGAACCAGCTGAAAATTTACCCACAGGGAGATTGTGTTGCTCCCTCAGAGGCAAGCGAGCAAAGGAGAATTTAATACAAGTGATTAAAAAAGGCAGACTAACATTTCTCATACTTCAGTACAGATCAGAAGCTTAGGGTGATGGGATGGAGAAACTGGCGTGGGATACGGAGTCAATTGACCTTGTCATCTTTAAGGTTATGTTTTTGTACAAAAGCCTATCTGCATCATCTTTATGATTTTTTGTTTAGCATATCAATCACTTCTTCCTCCTGTGATGCCTTGTGCTACTGCTTGGTCCTGACACTGCTCTATTTGGTGTAATTGTGCATGCCAATGCAGAGGGCATGTAATCTTACCGCTGTGACCTGTTCCCACTGCACTCACTTTGCACTGGTATATGCAGTTCAGCTCCCCACACATTGAGGCAGACAATATTTCATCTCGAATTCTCCTCAGGGACACATCTCTGTCTCCTCATAGGTCCCTAAAACAAAATAAAAAGATTGTAATTTGTATATTCTCGCAAATGTTCAGGTCTGGAGTTAAAAAACATACAAACAGCTCATACATATTAGGACCAAATAAATTCATTTAGCACTTTATGCATTTCATCTTTGATCATGGTATTTCTGCTATAAGGATATTCAAATTAAATCAAAGCAAAAGAGATAAAAGCCAGCTGACTTTAGTTGATCCAACCATCCAGGGAAAAAGTACATATTTTATTACTGCATCTGCGTTACTGATGAAGGGAAACAGAACACTGAAAGTAGAATGTTCTGCTGCACTACATGGGTATTATTCATCTCTGTGCAATAGTCCAAAGCAATATGTCACTTTGGTCCCACTAAGACCTGTTCAGGTGATAGGGATAATACCTTAGGAAACTACTGACAGCGCACAAAACTGTTGTCAAGTGCAAACTACTGTCTAA
Organism: Aquila chrysaetos chrysaetos; assembly: GCF_900496995.4. Lineage (NCBI taxonomy): Eukaryota > Metazoa > Chordata > Aves > Accipitriformes > Accipitridae > Aquila > Aquila chrysaetos. The sequence continues at coordinate 37,399,929 of NC_044016.1, read as the reverse complement.
TGTAAAATACTGAATCAGTTATTTTGAGTTGAACATTTATTGCTTCTACCAGCCTTAGATGCAAAAGCGCATAGTCACACCATCACATCAGGTTGTCTGCAATTACGTACCACTTCTGCCAAAAAAAGGAGCTGGAGTTACTAAAAGATGTTCCATAACCACTGTACACCTAAGGATTCCTCCTGTTTCACCTTCTTTCTTGCATGTGAAACCACAATAGCAGACAGCCAGTTCCTTAAACAACATGTGATGGAAGAGCTAGCAAAAGCACAGGGTTTGGGATTCCAGTGTTCTCATCCTCTGCTGCACAGATCTGTGGTACAGATTCAGAGCCTTACTATCTTTCTCTACTCTCACATCCTCTTATAATTCAATTATCTATTTTATAAAGTACTTAAGAAGATTAACCACCAAGAAGCATGGGAACTGTACAAATAGAACAGAAACAATAAAACAACAATACAAAAACTTTTTACAAACATTACGAATAGTTGCACTGTAAACCTGTCTCTTAATGACTCTACCAGCACAAGAGATGAAAAAATGAGGCTATATAATTGATATCCCATATCAATACTAAAAGCACAGAATGCATTTAAAAATCAAATGCAGCTCTCAATAAGCACCTTTCAAACAAATGGTAGGTCAAAAATTAGATGCTGTCATTATACAGTCAATAGTTTAAAATGACAAATGTATTTCAGAAAATCATACTGTATTCATTGAGAATTCACGAATCAACATGAACTAGAAAAAAAAAACAGAGTGAGTGCCTTCTGGAAATCACTCACTTGTCCCCGAAGTCAAAATGTTAAACTCCTTCCAATGGTAACAGAATTTTAAGCAGCTCAAATTAACTGTGATTGTTCTTACAGTTAATTAAGCAAATTGATAAGAAAAATAACATATCCAATATGGCACATTTCAATGACAAATTCCAACTATTTTCTTTGACTTTTCATTGTCAAATTAAACAAGTAGCTCTTTTCCATAGCCTTACAACAACCGGTCAAGGAAAAGACCACACTTAACAGCTCTTCCTCTCCTATTGGCTGTTAGAGAAGATGCTAGTACAAGGCCATTGCAGCTGCTATTAAAAGGACACAGAGGCAAGCAAAAAAAAAAATTATATAGTCAGTCTTGCTAAATTAGTTTACCTAAAATTGTATGTGTGAGTGATTTTAATCAAAATCTAATTTCCCCTCTTTTTAGAGTAACTGAAATGAGATTTTTCTAATTTACTTTTCGCGGTTCAAGTTTCTCATAATTCTTCTATGGTAGTGACAGCACCGTGAAAAGCGTCTGCTGCTACAAAGCATTAAAAAAATTAGATTTTCAAATTGATGTGCTAAATTAAAAATGTTTAATGTTTCTCATCAAAGGCACAGGAGTATGCATAGGGCCTTCGGTACAGTTAGAGGCACAAGACTTTTTTCATCTGTTTCTTTAATTCACATCCCAAGGCAACTCTACTGTGAAAATTAACAAGCTACAAGCAAAAAGTGTTGTAAAATAGTGTCTTCAGAGAAACTACCTTTTAATTTCTTCCCCTCCCCATTGCTGGTCTGACCTTAAGGATGTCATAATAAAAATAGACGCTATGTTCTGTTTCTTACTAACTTTAGATGGAGTTTTACTGAATTCTTTCAGAGCCTCTGGGCAATTTTAATTCTCTGGGCTTGACTTGCTAATTCCCATGTTTTAGGAAATCACATTATTTCTGTAAATTGACTAAAATCATTATTACATTCAAATCTGGGCTTCTGACCTCAGGAGCTGCTTGTGAAGTAGCTCAAAGTTGGGATGGAACTACTTGAACAGCTGCTGACTTACGTAAGTTTTAGAAGTTTCTGAAGAAAGGGTTACGTTACAAGGAAAATAGCCTTGGTAACCACAGATTGCTCAGCGTGGCTGCTACTGCCTAGCAATACAAGACACTTGGAAACATGGAGCAAGTTTGCTGTTGACTCTGGATTTATGCTTGGGTCTCCTGCTGTGCACAGCTGATTTAAAGAGGAAATGGAGAAGGTCCTCAATGAAATGACTCTACATATATGGCTAACTTGACCACATTGCTTTAAAGCATGTTTTCCTTTCAAGGGAAGCAAATCAAATGCCAGCAATGCCTACCAGGCTTTTATTCAACCATGGCTTTTTTGCAATCACAGCACTCATTGCAAATAACAAATGAAAAGCACATTGACTATATTTGCATAAATGTAATTGCTTTGATTTAAATGCATTTTTTGCCAAGGCCAGGCATGAACAAAGCCTTTTGGTGAGACAAGTGCCACCAAAGAGAGTGCTATGTATTTCTCAACCCCAAACTGTGTAAGAATGAATAAAGACTGTTCTGTTTCATATCGTCCTCAGATACTTAGCAACTTGCTAAGGAAACACACAGAAAAGGAATCAGATACTCTCTACAATAGATGTAAGACCACTGAGCCATGGTCTGTCCCTCCAGGGAGGGAGGCAGCTTCTTTACCACCTTTCCAGTAACTGAGAAACATGAGCTTAAGAACTTTTTCCAATAAACACAGAGATGATCTATTTTCAAGAGCTGTTGGCACAACAGGCAACATACCCCAAGTCCTGCCTGTCTCTAAACACACCCACTGCAGAGGAGCGGACAGCATGACAACATACCAGGAAGGCTGCATTGGAGAGAAGAAAGAATAAGAGATCAAGCACAGAAGCAATGCCCTTTGTCTCTGCAAGAGTAGGGAGTTTTGTCAGAAGAACAAACAAAATGGGGATCATCCTAAAAAACAGGCTGTACCCTATGCTAGAGAACAACTGCACCCTTCAGCCCCCTGGATCTCAACTAGCAAAAAAATTCATACCCACTACCAAGTGATCACTTAAACCCTGAGCACAGAGACAGTATAAGCTTGGATTTTCTCCACTCCATTAAGATTCATCAGCTGCAACCAAAAATGCAGAGCTTGGATGCACAACACCTCTCCCCAGCTGGATCACCATTAAAACTCAGCCATTCTCCATCCCTCCCTTCTGCTGAATTATCAGGAACACTACATTTGCTTGGGGGAACACAACAGAAACGAGGAAGCTATGACTAGCATTTACAATCTATTACTAGCCACAGCTATAAATAAAATATTAGACTAGTAGGTCAATAGTTTATCCGAGTATGCAATTCCCATCTAAAAAGCAGCTGCTTAATTTAAGCTTTCTCTTTAAACTTTTGATTCCAAATTCTGTGCAAACCCATGGCAGCTCAGCACAGCTTATCTGATCCAGAGAGAGGGAGGGAAAGAAATACATGCATACACACACTCTTTATGCCATTCACAATCTGCATACTGCATATCCTCCTGCTGGTAATAATTCTAATCTACTCATGTAAAACCTCCTGAAATACTGTTATCCTTCAGCAGGTTGAGATAAAATAAAACACGCCAGACACGTGCTTCATAGAACAGCAGAACAGATTCACACTCATTGATCTGGAAACCAAGAAGTTTTGATGACACAGAAAAAGGTTGGATCCCATTATGGGCCAAGACACCTTCTGCCACCTTCTTCTATTGCACGGATCACCAACATATTTTGTGGGTGGTTAGACGAGGCTGTATATGTGGGGGGCACCTTCAGTGCTAATAGTATTAGAATAAGCATCAATGATGACATTCAAAACAGCACCTGAAGATAATTTGAAAGGTGTAGTAGCAGAAAATTAAACCCTGTAAAATACTGTCTGGCAAATTAAAAGACATAATTGATTATATTAGCTCATTTTCAAAATTAAGTGTTGCTAATTGCCAGAGATAGTATTTATTTGGTACAGCCACTGTATCTAACTAGCTGATCTAAGTTTACATTATTGACAGGCAACTGAGCCAAAGTTGCTAAATGTTTGTTCTTCTTCTACTTTGCCCAGGATTTGTTTCCAGGATACACAGAACAGGCATCAGGCAGTCTCCGACCTTTCTATCTAATTCCCATATGCAACAGAATTTACTGTGTGTAGAGATGTCAAAAGCTTAAACACATCTTAAAACTTCTGCAAGATCACAAAAGGGGATTAATTCAGTACACAGGCCTGCATTCTGACTTACAGTCACAAATACACAAACTGTTCTTGCAGTTCTCAACCTCTATGTCTTTATAAAGAGTTGGGGTTCAGTAACTGCTATCCGAAGATTTTATAAATAAAGCAGGAGTCGGACCATTTCAATCCTCCAATATTTTCTATCATACATTAGGAAGAAAGTATTTCAGTTTTGGTACAAATTGCTTTCTATAAGCCTGATGCTTTGGTCACGTTTGCAACATCAAACCCAAAAATATAAGACCAACAGAAATGGTTTGAGCTTCACCTTGTGCAGGAGGTTTCATTCATCCCAAAGACATAAGGAATTTCTCCATCCGTTGTGCATTTGTTCCAGCATAGACAATGTTTTCCAACTGCTGAATTCACTAATTAATAATATCTTGAATTAGGCTCATTAAGTGTTCAGTGCAGATTAGGGTTCCTGTGAAAGATTAAGAAAGAAAAGAAAATCCCTAGAGGACAACATACAGACAGTAGGACGTTATCTGTTCCTATATAGCATCTCCCTAGTGAACAAGTATCTGCTGCTTTCCATGTCCAAACCAGGAGCTTCCAAAACTAAAGAAATCAATTGTTGACATGTGAGAAGAAGTATGGATTAAGTTTATAACTGTGTTTAGAGCACCAGGGGATGAATTAGCCTAATTGGTGTATTAGTCTCAGTTACACAGAGTAATCACCACAGGCTGCCTCTGTTTTCATTAGAAATTTAATTAAGTTTATCAATGTTTGGCTTCTTTGGCCTTGTTTTCCACCATCTTTCCCAGGCTTGTCTTTGTTTAATCAATGTTTTTAGTGGGGTGAGAGGAGAAATTTTCTCCATTGTACCCTGCTTTTTGATTTTTCATTTTTTCTCAACAAATCTGTTCTTCAGTATTTCAAAGCAGAGAAAATCAGGGATATACTTGCAGTACCTCTGCTGCCTAAATGGTGCTCTGCCACTTCACTAAGAGAGGACATCAAGATTTCAAGTTCAAGCTTTTAATACTAAGGGCATATCTACATTAAGCACAACCATTTCTTAGAGCACAAAGGCAGCTACATCAGTTTAGGCATAGTCCCAGGCGTCTGATCCACCCAGAACATTGATACTGCAAAGTCCAAACCTTGAATGAAGACAGATACTTTTGATGTTGGCCAGATACACTAAAGTATCTTCACCTTTTCCACCTATCTTCTCAATTTAGAGCAGCAGGTCCTTCACATGTGCTATGTTTTCAGGCACACAGCTCTGGAACAAGTCAGGCAAGCTTAGACTGTACAGATCTCAAGCCGATGTAGCACTAGATTTAAACTGAAGGTAATGGAGCTACACTGATTTATAGAGCACACAGAGATAAGGTTGTACACACTCCTGTTCAGAAAGTGAAAAGTCTCCAGCCTTAGGGGAGTTGTTCCTAGCTAAGGAGATGTCTGCTCTGAAAACATTGGCTCTGAATTCTGTTCATGATACTGCTTCTTGCACATTTCTTACCATAATGTACTGCCTGCAACAACTCTTACCCTGCCCTCCCACCCTAAACCTAAACATTAAGGACTATGAACACATGACTAATGGGCTGAAGGCACAGTTTTAATCTGTAGAGGCTGGTGGCTGAAAAAAATATAGCCTACAGTCAATTCTTGTCAAATGGAATAAGCCACAACATTCTGCTGTATAAAGTGACAGCAGCTCTGATGCATCTTCTTCCAACACAATCACTGGGGACATTGGCATTGGGGGACTTGTTAAGTTGTCACATAGTGAACATCTTCTCGCTATCACCACAACTTAAAATAGAAAACAAATACTCAACCTTGCTTAACATTTGTCATTAGTGCAAGAGGCTGCAAGAGTGGCTACATGCCTTAGTGCATTGTCTAAATTCATCCCCTGAGGGATATTGAATCACTTCATCATGGTGGAAAGTTACTGCCTTGGAAAGACACGCTTTCCCTTCATTAGATTTAATATATTTCTCATTATACAAATCTGCCAGTGCAACAATAAGTCTTGTTCATAAATCAGTTTGCCCTTTTGCTTCGCAGTCTTGGAGAACTTTCATCAAGCAAGACATAAATGGGACCTGTAAGACAGGAGGTCAGAGCAACCCTAACCAGATATTAATATCTATTCATTAAGCTTATTTTAATAGCACATTTTAACAGCTTCTGTAAAACGATTATGGGTCCTTCCTTACTTCCTCCCCCTTCTTCATGTTGGTATTTTTATATCTCAAAAAGGAATGGAAAGAAATTAATAATTAGATTACCAGTTTTTATTTTTTATATTATAGTAGACTCTAGAAAGGCCAAAAAGGTTTTTGGCCTTCTTGTGTTTGATGCTGTACATTAAAACTTATTGATTACTATTCTAAACTCATTTCTTAACACTTTGATGGAAGTTTTCCAGGAGACCTCTCTGGAAAAAAATGTAAAAAATTTATATCTTAAAGCAACATTTTTTGGCAGTCTCCAATAGCACTTCTGCTCATGCATACATAAAAAGATGACTGGATTTGCTTATGGCTTGTTCAGTAAGATACACATCTGCATATTTGTTTCATGATAGCATATCAGTTATTCCACAACATCTGGGACCAAGACATTATGAATCACAACACAACTGCACCCCAAAACATCATATTGGCTTATACAATAAACACCTTAAGAGTTAATTCTTCACTGGTAATGCAATGACAGGCAAGTTCTTAACCAAAACAACAAAATTAAGGAGCCGAGAATTTAATTCTTCAAACTCTACTGCCACAGCCCCAAGTGCTTTTCTTTGTAAGATACTGCTTATATCCTATCCTCCACTGAGACCAATCCACCTTTATTATTTGTGTTTCATTAAGAACTAGTATCTCCCCAAAAAGTCAGATCCCATTGCTCTAGATGCTCTATCTTAATACAGTAAGAAACAGTCCCAATGCTGAAGGCACAGACACAGACATACATGCAGTGTGACTGCTGAATTTTTGTTCTTTCAGGAAACCAGCCTAAAGACAGAAAACTGTAGTTGGGGAACTTGGGAGACAGTGCTTCTGTGTTTCTCCTCAGCTGACCCAGATCTGTGGGAAAACCAGGAACTACACCCAGCCCTCCTGAATGTCAGTCCAAGATCCATTTCCACAAACTAACTATTCCATAAATGTAAGCTTACCTCCAAACATGGACTCTTGCATCTGATTTGGCTGTCTATAGCTCAGCACACAAGCAAATGCCATGACAAAGAATTAATTTTCACTTCTAGTCATTGTTAATGCTTAGTTGCACTAACTACCCTTTTGTCACAGCCTGCTGAGATACCATCCTACATCTCCTCCACCTATTTCTCAGTTTCCACATCTTTTCTTGGAAAAAAAAAATCCCCTTATTTATGTCAACCTTTCTCTGTTATGCATGGACAAGTTATGGGCTGCTTCCATCTTCATGAGTCATTTATCTCTAGATTTACTGCCCAACTCCATCTATTTGCTCTCTCTCCCACACTCAATACAGAACACGTTTCCTCCCCAAGAGGACTACACACTAAACCTGCCCAGTGTTAGTAATAAGTCTGACAAATAGCTCTGTCCCTCTGACCTATTCTCTGGTGTTATATCGTAAGCCAATTAAGATGTAAGAGCTCAGGAAACCTTACTCTGGTGCAGCTCGTGGGCAAGTGTTCTCACACTCCAGTTCTTTGGAGGAGCCTTAGTGAAGATGAATACAAGCTCCTTTTATACCTACCTCCACTTTCTTTAGAAAGTAAGGTGTGTAACAGATCCTTTCAGCACACAAGATGCCACAACTACAGGGAGACACTCCATGAAGCTTCATTTGTATTGTTTGGCTTTCTATTAGAACAAATCAGAAAGACCTTTTGGCTTCATAGGGATGTAAATAATGTGTGTCTAAGTAGGAGGGAAAAAGACTTCCTTCAGGTACAGCAGCAGTAGTTATTACTTATCCATTTCCCCCCCATTTTTCTTCTTTTTGCTTAGCTTCTCTTCATCACTTTTTAATGAAGATTACTCTAGAATTTGTGGAAGTATCTTATACATCCACATGCTTGAAATACCTAATGCATTTCACTTTCTACCATTATACCAATTGCACAGTACCACCCTTTACATTTTACGTATGCTTTTAATTTTCTATTTTCTTTCTCCTGCATCCGGTTCTTGGTTCTCCATTTGTGAGCATCTGCCTCAATCTTCCACATGCCTTTGCTGAACAGCTGCAATTCCTCTCTCATAAGCACTTTATATGAAGCTGGTCCTCACAGACAGGAGAAAGTACCTAGTACATCATATTAACATGTCTCCCTGAGAGTTCAAAGTTGGTTTGTCACAGTTCAGTATAGGAAAATATTTAGGGCAGCCTTCATCTTCCATCTCTTCCCCTTACTTTCAAGGCTTTAAGATAGAAAGCTTCATGGGCAAGACTGAAGATCTATTTAACCATTCTTAATGTCCTGTTCCTTTAAAAACAGTTTGTTCTTAAAGTTAATAATGGGCTTTAAAAGTATTGAGATACACCTTGTCACATTTTTAGCTACTGAGAAGCTCTGCAGCCTTGCAGTATGGGTCACTGCTACCTGTTACACCAGTTATATTCCCATTTCTTCACATTTTAGTTTGCAGATTACAGTTTTCCTACACATCTCAATCAGTGTCATCCCCCCTCCCCCAAGATTAAAACTGTTCCTGGGGTAATAAAGCATTAACTAAATGGTAGCATAAATAAATAATGGATAGACAGTGTCTTTTAGTGGGAGCATTAGATTTGACTTTCACAGGGCTAGCATTGCACAAGAAAGGGGGAGGAACGGCAAGACAGGGGAATTAAGTTCTCTTGCAGTTTTGATCACAAGTCAGAAACAGTGATCAGCTGTCAAAGGTACTGTTGGGGGAGTTACCACAAAGGAATAAAAGGGTGCGAGTAGAAAAAAAATCTCCCTTGCTCAGGAATGTTTGTACATTTTAAGTGGCAGTTTGAAATGTTATGGAGAAAATGCATGATTGAATCTTGCATTATCTTTTTACTCCATTTCTAATAAAAAGGCTGGTGAGGAAAATGTCCTGACAATCCTACCGTTACAGTTATTGGATCACAAATTTAAGGCTTGTACTTCCAATTAAAAGCAATTAGACAGAGCATAGTAAATAAGCAGTACATGAACGCCCATGGTCTCTTCTAGGACTCTACTTAGCACAATTCCACTCCAACAGGCAGAGAAAGCCTTTGTGTTGTCTTTTACATGTCTCCCTTTGTAATGATAAAACAACTAGAACAATACTACTTTGATCTTCATTAGAGACTTTATATGCTCCACTCACACTAATAACAACGGAAAAAATAACGAAGACAGTTTTCTTGGAACAGGAGAAGCAATTGCTCAGTTTTATTAAAAGACAGCAAGAAAAACAGTATTAGCAAACAAGCAAATGGTTTCAAATGAAAGAGATACACTGTTCAGGTTTACCTTTATGTCCACTATAACACTTAGACATTATGAACTTAATGAAGCCTTGCTCAGCATGTGCTCTCAGTGCTAGAACTCTAAAGAGCATTTTAGTAGCAGAGCAAGGACAGATCTCCCAGGAGGTCCCAGCTCAGCCACTAACTCCCTGGTGGGACTTTCTCTTCATACGTGATACACAACCCTAGAAGAGCTTACCATTACTGTATTAGGAGAGCAAAACAGATGTGCAGTTCCTTAGCCACACTTCACAACTTAGTGATGACATTTTTTTGCCTAGACTAACAGATTAGGGGCTAAACTGTATCTATCTTCCTTGCTGTTGAGATCATAACCTATGCAGAGAGGTGGCACACACATACAGAGGAAAAGAGCTGCCCCAGCTATCACATCTAAATTCAAACCATGTTTAAAATCAAATCTCTTAATGTTTCATGCACCTTAAAATCAAAAACTAAGCACCTATGTGCATTAGGAGCCTGAGGTGACCCACAGCACTCCATGGATCAGTGTTTTCAAATTATCTAACCTGTTCTGAAAACATTGCCTCCATTTTATGCAATACAGATAACAAATCACATCTACCTCCACTGGTTATCTATACTAGATACAAATGAACAAGTCTTCTTACTACAGTAACACCTCCAGAAGACATCCTAAACCATTCACCACCACACTACACATTTATGAACATATTTCTTCAAAGCATTGGGCAACTTTAAGGCACTGAAGGTCCCAAATGAAACATTAAGCACTCACAAGAGTCAAAAACTTACCCAGTTACCTTACAATTTTAACATTGGCAGTGATTCCTGGGGTGTTCAAGAGCCAAACTGTTTCTCTTAAGAGTGCTGGACAACAGTGAATAATGCATGTTTGTGGTTCATTTTTGATGCCCTACTACCACAGTTATTTTTGTCCTTTACAAATGTGGTTGCAATTTAGCAATCTATTGACTTGACTTCATTTTTTTCATAAACATACTGCCTGCTGGATGCATAATTCAAATTCACATATAAACTGTGAGCTGTTTGCTTTAGCAACAGCTATAATTTAAGCATAACCTCAGCAGAAAGCCATTCTGTGCCATCTCCCTGTAAAGTGTAATTTAGTTTGGATATGCAATCTTCCTCTCTGCCATTCTAATAGAGGAGCTTGTTTGCTAAATAATCATCATAGAGTTTTGCTCAAAGTACCAGTTTTATGTAGAGTTGGGTTCCCCCCCCCCCCGCTTCTTCTTCTCCCTGCTACACATAAATGTTGCCAAGCTAAATGAATACTCTTTGGAAAGCTATTACTGCCATGTAGTTTTCATTTGAAAATGTCACAATAAAGCAATGTTCTTTGATGCTGAGAAGCACACCAGGTTACAGCATGATAAAAACAGCAAATAAGATAAAATGATACATTAGAAGGGCCCAAAGGGCAAGAAAATGACACTTTTTAAAGCCTGAGGGATTTTTTTTCCACCCCCCTTCTCTGTGCCCTTTTGACACTTAAGGGAAACCAGAGAGCACAACCCAAGACAAGCCTGAACTGTTAAGTTTTGCTCTTCATCCAGATTCCTTCTGCTGCGTGGGAGCAGCTGAGGTCAGCCAAGGACTGAAAACGAGAGAGTGCAGCAGCCCAGGCTTAAGCGCTGCTAAGAGCAAAAATTCAGAGACTCTCCTTCAAGCCCTTGTGCATTACACCAGGGCCCAGCCCCAGCTTTGAGGCAGGCCCCTAGGCCTGTGCTTACACCCTCAGGAGACCAGGCCTGGGCACAGCCTCTGCCCTAAACCCTGGCTCAAAGCCTGACCTAGCTACAGACCCCTGACAAAAACAGCCATCGCTTCAAATCAAACATTTAATGCAAGGAGAAAACAAGAGGGTGCAGCAAGCCCACTGCTCAAGTAAACGAGACCACGGGTACCTGTAGCCAGAGGAGCAAGGAAGGCCTCAACAGCACCACGAGCAGCTGAAAAAAAAGGGGGGAAACAAAAACAACACCATTTTCAGAAGAAATAAAGCCCTTCTGAGCGGGTTTTTGTAGCGGTGCAGGGGGCTCTGCCTGGCCCAGGTGGGCTGCGTTGGCTGCGGATGGTGGGGCTCGGCTGAGGGTGGTGCTGGGAGGGGCTGCTCTCCCCAGCCCCACCTGTGGAGAAAGGTGGGTATTTAATGCAGAAAAGGACAGAAAGTGCCTTTTTTTGTGAGAGAATAGCAGGTTATGGAGCACTGCTATGGTGCTGGTCCTGGCTGCCTGAGGAGCTGCTGCTTCAGTAAGTAGTGGTATTGTGGGGGTGAGGGAGCTGTGGAGGGTTGATTCTGTGAGGAGAGCTGGCTGCTGAGGGTGGATTTCTCTGAGGAGATTTGTGTCTAGCTAAATTACTTTTTTTTTTTTTTTTAAATTAGGTGGTGTATCTGGTATATGGTGCCATTATAGTGCTGGGACTGTGCAGGAACAGCTACTGTCCAGTAAGGAAATGGTGTCTTGGTGACTAGCAAGCCTGAGGCCTGCACTGGTCCTGCAGCCCCTGACAAATAACTCCATAGGTATCTCCAGTAGTGTTTCAACTCTGCATCCTGAAAAAGGGGGAGTAGTTCAAGCAATGGAAATGAAGTGTTAAAGCAGAAAAGCTGCTACTTCTGGTGCAACTTAAAAGGCATCCATTGCTGGAGGTTTCCCTGGTCAGCAGAGGGTCATGAAGCAGTTTTCTGGCTGGAGATAAGGGTGTTAGTGTATTTTGGTAATGTTCTGTAGTGGTAAAGCTTGGCTTTGTCCCTGCTCAAACTTCTAGATGGTTCAGTAAGTAGTGAGAAAAATAATGGGTTTGGGAACTGAGGGGTCTCTGCTGGCTTAAAAACTGGTTCCTGCTTAAAAAGTACAGTATCTGGATAATGTTAAAATAGAAATTATGAATGTGCTGTGTTATGGCTGAGGTACTGTGTAGTGTGGCTCCAGGGCATGTTTAATCCTGGAGTTCTCAGGGTGCTAAATGAGGCCAAGGGGGCTCTGAGTGATAAGTCTTGTTCAAAATTCTTATTTTCTTCTTTCTGAGGAAAAGAATAGTTTCTCCCTGCTCTTATTCTAAAAGAAGCAGTAGGCTTTGCTGTCTCAATTTCTAAAATTGAGTACTGTTGGCAACCTTTTAGCAATAAAGCTATGCAGGAGGCTTGCTTGGAGGGGAGAGGGAATAAAACCCCTCACAACAACCTTGAAAATCTACTGTCAATACAAAGGTTATGCAACTCAAAGGCTATGCAACAGGGATTTAGAGTTACTCAAATGTCTAAGCAGACTATCGAAAAGCTTGTTGTGCCAAAGACTGAAGAAAGATGCTTCCTTTTCCCTGTGTCCTGGGAATAGTAAAGATTGTAAGAGCTCATTTCTCTGTCTGATATTTCCTGACCTTTGCAGCCTACTCTATATGAACAGCAAAGAGCAAGCTAAAGATGTGTAAGAGCTCTCAGATGAGCAGGTTATTTAGTCTAAAAATCATGTCACATCTGAGGTTTACCTATCTCATGCTTTAATATGGTTCCAAGCTTGACTTTGTTACTTTGATTTTTACCTGTCTTTTTTGTTTTGCTAGTCCTAACTGACCCAGCGTTTATAGCAGTTCTTGAAAGGCAAAAAAAAAAGCGTTTGATTCTTGCTGGGTTTTGCCACTTCAACCTATGGAGAAGTGATTTAAAGCAGCAATATCTGCAGTAGAGTTGGCTGGGGAAAGACTTTCATCATTGTGGAAATCTGCTAGTTTAAGGGGAGTGGAACTCTGAAACAAGAACCCCAAAATACTTAAAGTGAAGGAAGACCCAAATGCAACCCCTGTTTATAGGGGTGTTTTACCTGCACAGTTTCCTTTCTCCTGGTTCTTAGTTCACTTGAAAGTGAAAGTTCACTTCAAACTTCTCATGAGGGAAACCACTTAATGTGTTTTTCTGGTTAAGTGGCAATATTTTTATTTCACTAAGAGTACTTTGGATACAAGCCTGCCTTTTATGTCAGTATTAGTGTAATGTTCAAAATCTGTTCGTAGGTGTTTCAGAACTTAACTTCAAAATGTAAATGTTTTGTTAAGGCAAGTAACCCATTCCTTTAGCAATTAGTTCTGCCCAAGCACCTCTTCAGTCAGGTGAAATGCTCTGATGTGAAACACTTTCAACTGTTTCCAGTTACCACTCTTATCACAACAGCACTGCCTGTGTAGAAGATGGAAAGAATAAAGCTGTGCCTCAGAGTAGCTCCTTAACTTGACACTAATGCATAACTCTGGCAGGGTATGTTTTTCTGTTTCTTCTTATTTGTACTGAATAGGTGTGTGTCTTGTTCATAGTAGATGGGTTTCCCATGAGCTAGAGGAAGCTTGGATGTAAGGGGTGGATCATTTGTGAATGACTTTTAGGTGAAGTGAAGATGGCAAGTAATTATCTTGTTTGAGGGGATGGACCTGTGACCAAAGCATAGTGCATGCAGTAGAGGGTACTGTGTCAGTCACTGCTTATGTAGGAACACATGCAGAGGGATAAGGGAGGGGACATGTTCAGTATACAGGAACAAAGGGTCAGACTGTAAAGATTCAGGATTTTCTTTATGTCTAATTTGTTAATAAAAAAAAAAAAATCCGTTGCTGCAACTTCAGTGGTAATAGTAGATTAAACCTTGTCTAATGCTGCTACCATTACCATATACTTTCATCCAATGGTATGACTTCTGTTAGAAACACTTTACCATTTCCAGACATGGTGTGTGGAAAATATACTTTCCTGTTGTCATGGGTCTCTCTCTCCTGTGCCTGTGTCCTCTGCCGGTAATTGGTACCTCACATTTGGACAGTTGTCTCCATTCTCCTCTAAGCTTAAACTGCATCTCCCCTAATCCAAGGTTGTGAGTGCCTGTCCAAGAGGAACAAAGCTGTACACAGAGGGTGTCCTGTTAGCTTGTAAATAGAACCATTTTCTTCAATTGCTTTTAAGTAATACACTCTGTTAAGGTGAGATTTTCTTCTGTGTTTTCTCTTGGCCAATATATTACTTTCCTTCTTTCATTGTGTGATCAGCTCTTGACTTGTCCTGGCATTGCAACTGGCTTGTTCCTTTCAGTGTTGGCCAGGAAAGGGAGTGAGGAAGGCGGGGGCTCCAGCTGTGTAGCTGAAGCTGTGTGAGGAATTTGTCATGGTTAGAGACGGTTTTATATTTCCTTAATGCGGTTAGCTGTTCAGATGCTGGTGGGGCCATTTGTCTTATTTAGTAAGGTTTTAGTTCTGTGCATGTAACATAGATTTACCTCTAGGATGACGCTTATGGGTGTTTCATGCTTTTCACCATAGGTTTTGTAGCTGACTAGTTAGAATTTAATGCTACCAATGTCAATAATCGTAAAACTAAGCTGAGTAATGATACTGATAACTTTTGGCTCCTTCGAGCAGTATGACGGCTAGTAACCATGTCTCCTATCCTTGTAGGCATTAGAATAATGATAGCACATGAATATTTTACTTCATTGTTATTGGTAGTGAAAAACAGTAAAGAGCAAAAGCTCTTTACTCAAGCAACTTGAGTCTAGGAAAAGAGGAATGTCTTGTCTGTCCAAGATGTTCTAGCTAAAAAAGCATCTAATTTTTGACTCTCGTGGTGCTGAAACTGCATTGGTATCTGAGATTTATACTGTTCAAATCTCCCTGACCTATCTAAATCACACTGGTGTATATGAAACAGCTCATCAAGGTTTTACCATGATGTGAGAGCTAAAAGAGCTGAAGAATTTTAGAATCTCATTGTTAAGAGTCAGGTTTTCCACCTGAAGGAGTGTCTCTAGCATTAAAATGCCTAACTTCTCCCAAGATGTTTGACTTTAACTAAAATCAATTTTATAACTATATGTTAGTTCATACTTATATCTTAGAGGTAAAACCAGGGGATGTAAAAAGCAGTCTTTCTCAAAGCCCAATGTTAATTACAAATCCCTGAGGTTGCTAGGAAACCTTATCTTAAAAGAGTATACAAGCAATCAGGCTAGATGCTGATATTAAAGAGATACTGAGGAGATTTTCTTTTTGTCTTATTCCTCCTCTCCTGGCTGTGATAGGAGATTGATTTATATGAAGCCATGTCAGTTTAGGGTTTGGGAAGGAATCATTCCTCTTCTGAAATGTACTAGAAATGCAATCAAGGGTGGGGAGAATGCTGCCTTGTCACATCTATTTTGTAAAGGAAGGGGTCATGCTGACAATTCCCCTATTAAAATCTATCCCTTATTCACTAATCCTGGCAACCTCTTTGACTGAAAGCTTTGGGGTTTTTGAAACAACTTGGATCTTTAATGAAGAACAATAAAGGAAGTGTGATATTCCCCCACACACACCAATGAAGTATGGCTTGCCTTACTCTAAGTCAACAAGCTTTTATTACCCTGTCTTAAATGAGCAGTCACAGAATATGAATCTGTTTGTAGTGTTTATACACAAAGTCAGGTTTTGCCTGTTGTCGGGTGCTTTAAAGATGCATGGTAAGGGACTATAAGGGCATCTATATTAGGTGGAACAAAGTCCTGTTTGACAATGATAAAAAACCAGGAGCCTAGAAAAGAAAACAGTCTGAGTATAGCTGTCACCCTGAAAAACTGGCAACTTAAATGTTGAAGAGGACGGAAAGGGACACTTGTTCCTCTAAGTCTGGGAGTCTTGAATTCTAAATTCTGTTGGACCAAGTGGCTCTTCAGTACACTGGGAGAACTCAATGCACTTAACTGTGCTATCAAAAATGTGGGTATCTGTATAGATAAGTGGGCCTTGTGTTTACTCCAAGGTTTGGCAGAAGTTAATGCTGATTTGTGGTTTAAGTAACCACATCCCGGTTATCCAGCCTGCATTTACTTCTGGGGTAGCCCTCACTACTAGAATATGTCTTGCCAACTGACATGCAAAAATCTCAAGGTTTCTTGAGTTGTGGGCAACTTTGAGAATGTAGGACACTGAAGGTGACAGCTACAGAAGGAGTTTGTGTTGACTGGTAAAGTTATCAAAGATAGTGCTCTTGGGCGTGCCAGATTTTATCTCTAAAGAGACTTCTTCCACCTGCTTTGTATTTATCCTGAGTTAATACAGGAGGGAGGATGGTCTAGCAGTTTAATTCCACTGATTTTTTTTTTTTTTCCTACAAGACAGAAATAATCATGAGGTTGAAGCAGGTTGGAAGTCTCAATGGTTGGGTATTGATTTGAAACTCCTTGGCAAAACAGGAACCAGCACATTGACAAAATAAACATACCTTGTGCAGCAAATATTTTATTGATGATCTGCCTGCAATGAAGTCATGGAGGTGACCTTACTGCCCTGACTTACAGGATTTTTCTGACTGCAATGTTGAAAGGGCAGAAATAATACATTAATTTCATGTTGGAGCTGGGGGAATTGCCTCTTTGGGTTTGTTTGTCATGTCAGCTTTGTTAATTACCCAAAGAGCTTTCTCGATAGTTATTATTACAGGCAATTTTATCCTTTCAAGCACTGGAGACCAAAGCTCTGTAAACAAAAAAATTTATGGGTCTGTTTGTACTGCTCTCTAACCTGGGTTTCTAACAATGTGTATATGTGTCTGGGGAGTAAGTAGTCCTTATAGGGAGGAGGTAAGATTCAGAACATTCCCTGCAGGTGTCTAGACTGAATGCTCAATAAGAGATGTTGGCTGGAAGCTTAATCTGAAGTCTGCTGTTCCCTTTTCTACATGGTAAACTCTTACTCTGAAATAACTGTACCTAGGTCTTTGGGCAACTGCTCTCCACTTAAAAATAAATGGCTGTTGTAATCCTGTTTGCCTCATCCCCCTGAAAAATCATAGCTGCTGTTAACATCAGTAATCACAGGAACTTCTTGTTCTGTATCTGTTTCAGAGCATCACACAGAAGTCATGCACAAAAGCTCACCTGTTAATACTGTGGATAAGCTTGCACTTAACACATGCTGCCAAAAGAAAATACTGTTTAATATTTGTCAGAGAGGTGCTATTCCCCTGGGCAGGCTGATGTTTCTGAAATGCATCTAGCTATTCTGTTCCCAGAGGGAAATCTGGCAGAGTTGTACAGCATCCAGAAGTGTACAGTATGTTTCTGCTCAACATAAACTTGAGAGAATCTACCACTAGCTCTGTACAATCCAGGAACAATGAATAACACCACTGTAAACCTATTGCTTTCTCTGTTAGAGAAACAGCTGTAAGGGAGAAGAATCCAAAGGCTTCCTGAACTGTAGATCTTCAGGGAAAGGCTGTACCTAGTGTCTGGAAGCCATGGTCCCATACTGTGTTGTTACTATGAATATACAAGTCAATGAGACTGTAAAGGTGAAGGAATATTTGTGCTTGTGGACAATCTAAGCTGAACTTGAGCTGTCGCTGACTGACTCATGACATGCTATTTGGGGTTCACATCCCTGTGTCTATCTGTCTTAGAAATATGGACATTACGGTCTGCTGTGATCACAGATGTACAGTTGAGCAGAACATGTGGAAGATAATGTGGGTAACCAAGATGTGAGACTTTTTCCCAAAAGAGGTAATTACTTAAAGACCATGTAGATGCCACCATTGTTAGTGGTAGTAGATACTGCTTCCATGGCTGTCTGCTGCCAACAGATTACATTGCTAACCTTAATGTCAATGTGGTGCTGTCTCTGGATTCAACTTGTCTTAACTAGGGTCCAAGGCACTTTGCATACTGTTGGTTTTATGGATGTATTAAGTAATTAAAAATGGAAAAGCCCTTAGAGCTTTTTATTATAATAAGCCCTCATGTGACTATTATAAATTATATAAAGCTTTGCTCAACATTTTAGAAAGGCCACAGCAGGGAAACAACTTGCTCATCTTCACAGAATAAGTCAGTAAGATATAAAAGTAGAATCTGGGAGTTCCCTGAAATGGGGGGAGAAGGCTTTCTGGCATTTTTCTGCTGTGCTCCTCCTCCAGCATGCATGATACGGCCTTTCTGCTAAGAGCTGAATGTCAGTGGAGGAATATTTAGACATATGTGGATCATGAATGTTTCTTTCTCCTCAGAATTTACATGTAACATGGAGAAGCTTAAATGAACCAATAAACAAACCTCATATAAATGCTTTTACAAGAAGTGTCAGGGATGCCCATTTTCTCAAAATAACTTACTGAAGATGTTTGAGCCACTTGATACAGGAGCCATTTGCTACTATGGTAAAAGCATTTGCAAGGGCAGCTGGACCTACCTGAAGAGCCCAGTGCTGGAAATAATGTCAAGAGTCTGGGTTATTCCCAACCCAGTCTCTTATAATAAATAACATATTATGCTTTTGTCATATGAAAATCTGTTATAAAATATTCCACAGAATACTTGTACCAGTTGTTGTATGGATGTTGGACTAAAGACTTGAGTCTGCCTGCTATCAGTTTGGTTTTATTACCTATATTACCTTGGCTCCAGTGTGGCACTGAGCTTTTAAAGCTGTGAAAAGCCCAAGTTGAATTCTAGATCCTGATTCTCACTTTGATTAGTTACATCTAACTACATTAGTCTGAGGAAAAAATTGCTTACAGTCCATTTAAGGTTCTTAATGCATCTAGAGAGTAACTTTAGACTAAATAGGAATCAATTCCTGTCTAGAGAGAGATCAAAAATACACCTGTCCTTTATATGTCTGGCATAATTTTGTGTATATAGTGTTTTGAACTTGCTGCCTTGCTAATCATAATTAGGGGAAATTTAACAGATTCTAAGTCAGATGCTGAGCTGGTGAAAAGTTAAATGGCATTAGGCTAGACTTCTATCTGTAGGAGTCTTGGAAACAGGGCTACAACTGGGTGGGTAATTAAGGTGTGTGGCTCTGCCAAGTACAGAGGACTTCTGTTGGGTTCAGTAGCCCTGAATCCTGTCAGGTAAGGAGGGCCTCATCACAAGTATATCTGTGCACTCTAACTTGAATAGATTGCTTAGGACTGTTCCGTGCTGCTTTGTGTATGATGTCATTGCTTAGACCTGCACAAAATATGGTTTAAAGGAATGTGCTTTGGACAGATGTAAGATCTATGCACTGGACAGCAAAACCTCTTGAGAGTAAGGCTACATTCTGTAGTAGCCACACAAGACATTCGCTTCTTCTGAAACTGTGATGACAATCTTGGGCTATTTTGCAGAGTAGCTTTGGGGATGAGAAAGGCAAAACTGCATAGACCTAAAACTACTTCAGATCTTGATCAGTCCTAAAATCTTAGATGAATTTGAAATGCTTTGACTTCAACTCTGAAGTGAATTTTGTAATGGTAATTTCTTATTTAAATAAAAGCCTTTTGTGTGTTAAAGTGGAATAATAACACTTAAAGTTTTGTTTTTCTTTTTTTCCCCAAAAGACCTTTTTAAAACCATATCAATGAGCCTTTCTGATAGAAGTAGCCACTGAAAAAAAATCTGTGTTTTGAATAGAGTATCCCAACAGGTCCATGGGGGAATGCTGACATTCAGCCCGTTGATACAGCTAGTAACCAATGAAGACCTCTTTATTTTGCCTCTAAATAGCTCTTGAAAGACAGTCTGTTAGAATGCCACCAAATTATTTCCCTTCATTGTAGGCCTGATTTATTCCCAGCTCATGATCAGATCCAAATAAGAAAAAGGAAAACTTTCTTGAAGCTGTCCTAATTGGATGGATAAGCTAGGCCTGACTCCTATCCTCTTGCATGTCTAATTTGCATTTTGAGTTGTTCCTGGAAATCAAGTGAGGAGTTCTCTTGCTTGCTGCTGACAGAGTCCTGGGTTCCTATCGAATCTCCTTTAATCGCTAGTATTACAATGTAAGCCTTGAAATCACAACTTTATTTTTCTTAAATTGCCAATTACAATGCAGGATATGGCCTCTTCTATTTTTGTATTTCATAATATCAGTGAAAGGTCTCTTCAGGCACAGCTGACAAACAGGAACAGATTTTCATTTAGCAGAAAAAAAAAATGAAGATTTCACTAAAGTCTTAGTTTTATATCTTTATGTTCACACAGCATAATATATTGATTGCTAGTTGCTGGACTACTTGGTAATTATGAATGACTTGCTCTCAGTTTTGGAGGGTTTGCACTTCAGCTTTGTGCCAAAATGGTGTTTTGTTCTGGTTATGCTGCTGGGAAAAGGGAAGATATTTTGTTGAGAAGCATGTCTGATTTGTTACTAATTACAGCTTGCCTTTATGTTAAAGCAGGCTGAAACTTAGTCTAACCTCTTCCAGGGAGTTCCCTTTAAGTACATTTAATGGCAATGAAACAATATTGACAACCTTGAGACAGATGGCCCCATTCTGCTGCTGCTGCAATGAATACAACCCTAATATTCCTGAATTGGCTCTAAATTTCTCTGTGTATTTGCCTATGATGTGCTCAAGCTCCTGTCTGTCAGGTAATTGCCAGCTCTCTAGGCACAACTGAATGACCCAGATAGGCTTGCATACAAAAGATCTGGTCTTCTGCAATCCCATGTAACTGTGTGATGGAGGGTTAAAATGAAAGGATCTGGTTTTAACTTTGGCTGCACAAAACCACAGTGGCCAAGCCCTAGGGATTTTGAGGCTCACATGCATATCTCTCCAATGGTAAATCTGTGCAAGATCTACAGAAATGCTTTGCTGCTTTTCACTGCCACTAGCCGATTGAAATGAGGAAGGTCCTAGATGGACTGGTTTGATATTTAGGGTATCAGAAGGTGATCTGTTTTGATTAAAATAAACTTATAGTTGTGTCTGTAGTTTTGTTTTGCTACAGGAAAATATTGTTAATTTATATAGCTAGAAGCTTAACTGATGTACTGACTTGTGCTCTCTGGTCTTGAAAAAGATTCTGTTGGAATTGAAGCATACTAATGATTGACACTAATTGTTTTCAGTCATGTAGTGAATTTTATGGATAATGCTTATCTGAATAGATGGTAGGTGCAGATATTAGAGTGTAATCATACAGCAGTCATATTGCGGTAGCACTGTCTTTTTCATAAAAGGTCAAAATAATTTGTGGTGACTTTTATTTTAAATGGTGTGCTTACCATGGATAAAACTGGCCCAAAAAGGATTTAATAAAGATGGCTTTAATCCTCTGGGGATAACTGAGGTGGAAGGATGCTTGTTTCTTGCATACTCTGCCAGATTGATTCTACTGGGTGTGATCTGGATTGATTTTTCCATGCCTTTTTAAAATATGTACTGTGTTCCTCAGCTGGCTTCTGCTTGCAACTTAGTAAGCTGCTTGGACTTGCCAACCATCAAGTCTGTTTCACTGAGTGTTGTCCTCTGTTTTTGTGGAAGCATCTCCTTGCACCACTGAAGAGATTGATTCTCTTCATTTCTAATGACATACAGATCCTTTTCACTGCTTTTTATAGCTAAAGGATTGGGGGGGGGGGGGGGGGGGGTGGGGTGTCCCTTGACCATATTAAGCCACAGGACTTTTCATGTTTTCATCTCTTTTAATTACATACTGTTTTTCGCCCTGAAGTTAACAGTCTCATCATTACCTGAAACAGGATTACAATGACTGAGCAATAATTCTAGGGGCAGTGCTGCCCTCTTTTAACAGCACCAGGCATGTGTGTTTTGCAAGCATGTGAGGGCGGAGGATGTGGGAAAAAAGGCTTGATGCCTTGCTTCTTATCGGTCTAATTATTGAAGTAAGTTAAGATACCATGATTTACCCAACCTCTGTGTATAGGCAGACAGATTTAGAGTCGTCTGAATGGAAGAAGAAACAGGCTTTGAACTAAGTGAGGTTAGGGAATACAGGTAAATTCAGTAGCAGGCTGACCAATAGCTTTATGCTGGTGTAGACTGTAAAGAACAAAAACAGCAATAATGAAAGCTGCCATTATAAATCTACTTCTTATTGCTTACAGCTTCAGGCTGACTTAAAATCAACTTTTATTAGCTCCATATTAGGGGATTGTTTCCTCTGGATTTGATTACTAGGATGGATATATTTGAAATCTGCATTTCCATATAGATAGAACTGCTCTCTTATAACCCTGCTGCATTCCTGAGGAGGCAAAGGCGTTCAACAAGGCTGATTGTTTTTAAAGGACTAGCTGTAACACAGGCCAGGGAAAATGTGGAGGTGAGGCATTAGGAAGGGATATGATATCTGGAATAAGTCTACCAGGCATTGGTCTGTAACTGCACGGACTTCTATTTGTATTAGACTAATGACTATAGTCTTTGAAATAAAAGTACCATTATACTAGGCCCTACATTTTGATGAATGAAGAGACATGTGAAAGAAAGGATGTTGCTATCCTGTTTCAGAGGAGAGGAAACTGAGGCAGAGATGTAGTTTTTCAGCCTTGTAAAGGCTGAAATCCTTAATATGCTTTGAGCAAGCCAAGAATATTTATCCTTGCATAACAGACAAGCAGGTGCTGCCAAAGGAGAAAGATGGATCTTCCCCATAAAAAAAAAAAGTACTGTGTGAAAGATGCTACCTTCCAAAACTGTTTAACACTGTATAGTCTGAAAAAAAATTAAGGGCAGTTCTAACCTGTAGTAGGCAGTAGTGCAACTACTGGGCTTGCTGTGTAGTATGTTAACACAGAGAATGGTAGTTTTGGAGCCAGCTGACCCTTCATAGCATCTTAGGGGACAGCGAGAGGCCTTGCTGTTCCTTCCTCTGCTTCTAGGCACGGGGTTTCATTCATTGTCTCTTGCAGTGGCTCAGGCAAAAACCTATCTGGCTGCTTGTTCTTTTTTATTTTCTTCCCTGAGCTAGTATTCTGACACTAGTGAAATGAATTGACTTGCAGAGAAGTTGTCTGAGTTTGGGGCTGGTGGGGATAAGCAGCAAGAACAGAAGGGAGATGAGTAGCACCTCTTTCTGGTGATGGAAGTGATAAACTTCTGGATTAGCCCACCCTACCCAGTGAAGCTACTCTTCTAATCTCACTGCAAGTTGTAGTTTCCAGCTGGCATGATAACTGGGACTTCCCCAGTTTTGTTCCATCTCTAGCACAGTGGGAGACCTCTAAGTGAATTGTTTTACCATATGGTCTTTTGCCTGTAAAACAAAGATGACAGCTCTTTTGTGAAATTTTGACATCTGCAGATAAATACTATGTCCTGCAGCCTGTGCCAAATCCCATTTCTTCATATGTAACCCTTGCTACAAACACCTCCTACCTTGAGATTCTTAGTGGCAAGTGGAAAATTGCTCTATTAGCAGAACAAGGAGAAGTTAGTCCCTTCCAGCACCAGCTTCTTTATGGCTGTGAAAACTTTGAATTGAATATGCAATAACAGGTAGAAAAAAATTAAGTACAATCATGTAAAAGTAGAATTACTCCAAATTGATTTTTCTCCCCTTCCTTCTTGTACTAATTTTGTACCTATTTGATGTTGCTGGAATGAGCTGGCTTCGAATGGAAGTTACTATCAGAGAGATACCTCTAGCATCTAAGGGTGGAATTCAGCTAAAAGCTTTTAGGGATATTGGTGAGTACGGATGCTTCTATCTCATCTTGACAAGCAAACCTTACCCTTCTGAATTAATACAGTGCTAGTCTACCTTTGAAGTCCTACCTAAACCCTCAAAATGGCTTCAGGGAACTTATGTTTCACAGTCTCTTGTGTAAGGGTTAATAACACAGTAGACTTGCTGACATTATATTCCCTTTCAATTCCATATGTTTAAATGTATACAAAAACAGAAGTTGCAGTCCCTATGTTGCAACTGGGGCACAGTACAAGACTACCATGCTTGTATTTGTTTGTTACTGGGTGTTAAAACTGAGCTTGTTCCTTTCTGGTAGATAACTGTTGCAGAGCAGTTGTGATTTGAGACTTACGTTTCAGATAGGTCTCTGAACATGTAAAATCCAGCAGGCAAATGTGAAGACAGGTTTGCTGAAGATTTATTTCTGTTTCTTGCTGGGATATGCCAGGTCCTCAGATTTCTTTGCAATGTACTATTCTCATATGTTTAGCTTGTTCCACTATTACATTGGACTTTCAGACAAAGTTGTGAGATAAACCTGTAACAACACAGAGCAGGAGGAAAGGAGCTGTAGCTGAAACATGCTTTGCACAAAGATGCTTTCTTTGAAACAAGGAGCTTTGTGTTGCTGGTCCTTTGCTGCCTCATAGCATCAAATATTCATTCCAAGTCTGCATTTTGATTGTGATAGTGTGATACAAGACGACGTGATGTTGCTTTAAGCCAGCAAAACCACAGAGCTGTCAGAAAGACCACAGCTACATGGAGCTCTTTCTTCAGAAGAAGCAGTTAGCAGGCGTGTCTAGTGTAAAGAATGAAAGTGTTGGAAAACAGGGGATGGCCCAAGAGGAGATGAAGTTTTTCTGAAAGATGTGGTATTTGACTTGAAGATGTAAAGTCCCAGTCCTTTTGTACATAGAAAGAAAAGCAATTTAATCTGTAGTACAACAGACTGCATAATAAAAGGTCCTAGCTATACTACCTTGAATTATTACTGGTATAGCAGTGTGG
The DNA here is from genome assembly GCF_900496995.4 of Aquila chrysaetos chrysaetos. Taxonomy (NCBI): domain Eukaryota; kingdom Metazoa; phylum Chordata; class Aves; order Accipitriformes; family Accipitridae; genus Aquila; species Aquila chrysaetos. The sequence continues at coordinate 37,374,936 of NC_044016.1, read as the reverse complement.
TGGGTTGACCCTGGCTGAACGCCAGGTGCCCACCAAAGCCGTTCTATCACTCCCTCCTCCTCAGCTGGACAGGGGAGATAAAAATATAACAAAGGGTTCGTGGGTCAAGATAAGGACAGGAGAGATCACTCACCAATTACTGTCATGGGCAAAACAGACTTAACTTGGGGAAAATTAACTCAATTTATTACCAACCAGAGTAGGGTAATGAGAAATAAAACCAAATCTCAGAACACCTTCCCTCCGCTCCTCCCTTCTTCCCAGGCACAACTTCACTCCTGGAGTCTCTACCTACCTCCCCAGCAGCGCAGGGGGACGGGGAATGGGGTTTATGGTCAGTTTATCACACGTTGTTTCTGCTGCTTCATCCTCTTCAGGGGCAGGACTCCTCACGCTCTTCCCCTGCTCCAGCATGGGGTCCCTCCCACGGGAGACAGTCCTCCATGAACTTCTCCAATGTGGGTCCTTCCCATGGCCCGCAATTCTTCACGAACTGCTCCAGCATGTGTCCCTTCCACGGCGTGCAGTCCTTCAGGAGCATACTGCTCCAGCGTGGGTCACCCACGGGGTCACAAGTCCTGCCAGAAAACCTGCTCCATGGGGTCCTCTCTCTACAGATCTGTAGGTCCTGCCAGGAACCTGCTCCAGCGTGGGCTTCCCACGGGGTCACAGCCTTCTTTGGGCACCCACCTGCTCTGGTGTGGGGTCCTCCACGGGCTGCAGGTGGAGATCTGTTCCACTGTGGACCTCCCTGGGCTGCAGGGGGACAGCCTGCCTCACCATGGTCTTCATGGGCTGCAGGGGAATCTCTGCTCCAGTGCCTGGAGCATCTCCTCCCCCTCCTTTTTCACTGACCTTGGTGTCTGCAGGGTTGTTTCTCTTAAATGTTCTCACTCCTCTCTCCGGCTGCTGTTTCTGTCTCTCCCAGCAACTTTTTTTCCTTCTTAAATGTGTTATCACAGAGGCACTACCGCTATCATTGATTGGCTTGGCCTTGGCTGGCAGTGGGTCCATCTTAGAGCTGGCTGGTATTGGCTCTGTTGGACACAGGGGAAGCTTCTAGCAGCTTCTCACAGAAGCCACCCCTGTACGCCTGCCCCCCCCCCCCCCCCCCCCCCCCCCAACCTTGCCACACAAAGCCAATACAAGCAGACTGCAGGTAATACAGGCACAGGTATATTACATTCACCTCTTTCTAGAAAGAGTAGGAAATGCTATTTTTCCCTCCTGCTATTCTTGGCTCATGCTGGGCTACTGCAAAATGGTCTTGATTTGACGCTGTTGTCAGTTTAGCCCAGGTCAGCAAAGACTAAGTGTGGTTACCTTATGACAATTGTTTTGTGATTGATGTGAATAATTTTGGTAGTTATCAAGACCTTCTTTGATTTGAAGGGTGTCCATGTTGTCAAAATCACCAGTATAACAGAAATGTATTGGTATACCAACAAACCAGCTGCATTATCTCTTTCCTTTCAGCTATGGCTGGGACATGCAGGCTGGGATTTGGCTGGAGGTACATGTTTTCAGAAGAGGTAGTAGGGGCAGAGGGATTTGCTGCCAGAGCTTGTGCTATCATAATTCTGAGAATAAACCATGGCCATCAGTCTCTGGGCTGTCATTCTGGTGCTTTAATGAGAACTGTATTTAAAAGTTCCTACACTTTATTTTTCTAATGCTCCTTTTACTGGAGCAGTAGGGGGGCCTCAGCCCATTACTTGTGCTGAGCTCACTTCAGCTTGTGTATTTACCACAGTTTCTAGAATTAACCCTACCTTCACATTCACTGGAGAAACCCTGAAAAGGACTGTTAAACTAGAGGAAGGTCTGTCCATTGATCAGGGTCATTGTCAATAGTTATCCAAGCTGACTCCCCTGGTAATTACTTGACTTGTTAGCTCCACTTGAAGTATGAAAATGTAGAAAGGCATTTGCCCTGACAGTTTTACAGGCCACATAAACTTGTAAGGACATCCTCATCAGAATCGTGTATTTGGCCTTTATCACAAATAAGTACTCTGGACAACTGAGGAATATTTATTAGGGCACATTCAACTCTTGGCTTGGTCAGGAAGCAGCTAACTCTCTCTGTCAGTGCCCTGGGAGAGAAAAATTGTCACTCGCGGCAGATGAAAGCCTGAACAGTAGCTCACGCTGATTCTGCCTGGGGAAGGAGGGACAGGGAAGCTGTTTTTTTAACCAAAGCTGTTGATGTCAAGCCACCATAACAGTCTTTCTCGGCAGGGTCTTTGAGAGATTGTATATACTGTGCATCTGTGTAAATGGAAAGAAGTTTCTTTCCTTCAAGACACTGGACTAGGTACTAGGGTTTAATTCTAGAATTTGACATCTCCTTACCAATGCAAAAAGGCTAAGAACCTTAATCTTTCCATCCTGAAACCCTGCGTATGTGAGACAGGGATAATGTTCCTACATCTGACTTCTGAGTTAATATTTATCTTGTTAGACCATGGCTTTCATTCTGAACTCCCTTGTTGCTACTGTTTTTGTACAGTGGCACAACAGGGCCTTTGGAAAAGGGTCTGGATCAGTCTTATGAAATAAGTAATAGCTTCACTGAGCAGTGCAAAGAAATCACAAGAGAAGGCAAGAGATCTGCATTCTTTTAAAACATCAGAACAGAAACATCAGGGATAGTTTTGCTGAAACAGAATTTGAATAACTCTGTTTCAGCTCACTGATCAATATGAAATCAACACAGGGATGAAAATGAATCAGTGGCACTCGATAGCAGTGGCCATCACCCATGCTGTTCTCATTCACATGTGATAAAAGGAAAAGTGAACAGACAACAGATCAAACTGAGGAATGGATATCCCTTTCTGGAGATATAATAATTGTCTGACTTCTCTGTCCCAAAAGAACTTGACGTTGAGCCTCACTGGAAGGTATAATCATGTGGATCTACAACAAGGCTAGTCTTAGTGTTGAGAGGGTGTAATCTGCTCCTCTGTGGGTTTTAGTAAAGCTCATCTTCTATCTACATTATGTAAAACCTATTGTCAAAGGGTTTACTTGGAGATTGCTGTCAATGGTCAAGAATCTCAGATCCTTAACTGAGATGCTGTAATTGACCGTATGTCACTATACTGCAAGTATGAAAGCAGGTCAATGTCAGTTGCCAGTGGCTATCTGTTTGGAGAAGGTTTAATGCTCTGTGTGCTTTGCAGTTCCTAGCTCAAAGCTCACTGAAATATGGAAAAAAGTTAACTTGATTTGAGGGAATTCTTGGCCAGGCTCAGGTTTTCTACCAGTCTGACCTTTGAAAATAGACCTGAGTTAGTGCTGAGACAACAGCAAGGAGGCCAAAATGTGTATTTCACTGGATGGATCTTGTTGATGGTCCCCCGTGTTCAGCAGTTAACAAACCTACTTTAAACCATCTGACTAATACTTAATTACAAGCCAAAACTTTCTCTGCTGTCACTCAGGAAGCTTGTCTGATTCCATCCCTTGCATGTTTGAAAAACTACTAGCACGATGGGTCTGTGTGGGTTTGTTTTTTCCCTTCTGCAGCTCTTCTTGCTCATAGACACAAAAGAAATAGGCATCCTCAGGAGTTTATGCATTCAGTAAACTGTGCTGTAGCAGTGTATTCTCTTTTCTGGTTCTTCTCTGACAAAAGTGTCCTTTTTCTGAATCTTTTTTTGCTACAGCATCTGTTCTCTCAAACTGTTTTTCTCCTTGCTATTACAGGACCTTTCACTGGAGGATGTCCTTATGGTTAAGATTGTAGTCTGGTACAGTAACGGGAAAATCTACAGTTGGTTCTTGCCTCAGTATAATACAAGGACCTATGTGGTTAGGAGCTGATTTTCATTTAACTATGGACTTAAATGAAACTGTTGCAACTCCCATGCTGCTTTGTCATTTGGAGCCAGAACTTCAGGAGTGTAACTGGAGTATTTCCTCTGACTCCTATGGGGCTCTGGCAGCCAAAGCTGACTGAGGGCTTATTTCTTTGTGCCTGGTAGAACAGCTTTAGTTCCACTGAGGGAGGTTTTCTTCCAGAAATTGGACAGGCATTTTAGAGAATGAAATAGATGTTGCTTATTTATTACAGCTACATCCCCAAAGGCCTTGACTTGGAGGCAAGCAAGGCATCACAAATACAGTATATGGTGTTCAGCTGATGTCTCTGAGCACTTACCCCTCCTCCTTTAACCTTCTCAAACTGTTTGATCTAGATGATAAATATTAAGCCCAGATGAAAAGCCTACTGTGCACTTCCATGGATGCCCATGTCCAGTAACTCGTGGTGGCATATAAATTCATCAAGGAAAACACAAAATGAGGTGGTAATTAAAACTTTCTACTTCGTAATTGAGTGACAGCTGTTGAAATTGAAATTGTTACCTCCTAGGGAGAGAAAACAGTCAGGGTTTGGTACAGACCGAGGCAATACTTCTGGGGCTCAGATAGAAACCTGCTTCTCCTGAGGATCTGTTTTAGTTCTTTCCTTGCAGCATCTCTGTAATAGAAAAATCAAACTCCTATCTCTTCAGCTGCTCCCTTTTGCAATTAGCTTTCTAGAAGCAAAAGCAACTGCGACATTGAATTTCCAAACTATTACACATGACTTCATGGAAAATCAGGGGTTTTCACACTAAAAAAAGCACTAGCTGAGCTTAAATTTTTTTCTAAAAACTTAAAATTCCTACAGAACTTTAACTGCACTATCCTGGCTTGGTATGAAGCTAGTTAAAATCATTGCAACCAAGAATGGATTTAACATTTCAGTTTGAACTAGGGAGTTGTAAGGTTTCCATTTTACACTATAGAATGGGGAATCTTTCCGTCAACAACCTGGCAATTAAAGGCAAAGTGAATGTTTAGGTTACAAACCTATGTAAATGCAGGCAAAGAGCTCTGTTGTTGGTAACAGATTTTACTGATGTTACAGTCGCTAGACAAGGAGAACAAACTTGAACCTCCCATTGTTTAGGATTGAAGGAGAGAGACAGGACTCTTGTGTTGGTTTCCAATGCTGTCATCCAAAGAAGTGGCAAGTGTAAATATATCAACTGTGCTTAGCCAGCTAGCTTGAACTTTAGAAGTTGCATAGCTTTTGTACTGTCCCTCTCCTTTCCTGGTATCTTAACTAATGGAGTGGTCAACTTCATCTTAATCCTCCATGTGAACTATCAATATTTGGTTAGCACTGGCTGAACATTCTGGCTAATAGGAAAGGTGAAAATGGAAAATCGCCTTTGGGATCTCCAACTTATTTGGCCTAAAAGTTTGCCTGACAAACATATCTGTAAGTCAACCAGAAGGAAAATTAGAGCCTCCTGGCTGTGGTACTCTAGACTTCTGTGACTTTTGTTCAACTCTCTGTTTTGAATTATACAAAACAAGGACATGCTTTTTTTTTTTTTTTTTTTTTTTTTTTTTTTTTTTTTACAATCCATTGACTGGATGTTGTATATTTCCTGGAAGTTGTATATTTTCCAGGAAGATAACTAGTTGGTTCCATTTTATATTGAGAAGTAAAGGTAAAACAATGAACTATTATTGTGAAAGTTTATGGCACTATATTATGGCAATAATGTTCTAGTTCAGAATAGCTTTAGTCTCTATTGCCACTTTGCCACCTTTACCCAATAAGGAGAGCAGTACCAAAATTTTAAGATCAGACCAACTGTTTTTAGAGGAATATAGTAGATATGAGGTGCGTATTTAACTTTGAGGATGCTAGCATAGCTTTTGAAGCTGAGAACAAAAAACCTGGGCTGGGGAAAAAAGGATATGAAAATAAGGTAAGATTAACTATTTTATGCAAGCATCCTCTGAGCAGCCAGTGGTAGGGTAAGATGGGAAAGAAGGATATGATTGGAAAGAAAATGATCAGTGGAAAGAAGGAGATTTTTGGAGAAGCTGGGCTTCTGACTGTTCTCATAGCTGCAGGATTATTGCTCTTAAGAGCAGGGGGTTTTGGCCTTAATGGAAAGGCGATGTTTCTAAAGAGCACCCTGAGGTAGTGTTGGTGCAAAGGCCATAGGAGTTAAGTATCCACCTACAGGGGTTAGGGTCCTGCTTAGATCATCAGGACTGTTTCCTTCAGGATTAAGCACATAGTTGCACTCCTGCACTAAAGCTCACTTCAAGTGAAGGTTTTAGTTCTGACAGACACAGAACTGTTAACTTTGGCTTTTAGTAAAGCTGCTTGAGCAATAGGAGGTTGGACATGCTGAGTTGTGTTCTGGTATTGTACTAGTTTTACATCTACATATTCCAGCTGGTTCAATAGAGTTGCTGCTGATTTACACCAGGGGTACTAAGGACAATTTAGCTCACTCTTTCTACATTGCTCAGGAATGTTTTCCTTATCCCATTTTCACTGTAAGAAACACTAATTGAAATTCATGCTCGTATGTCTTATGAACTATGAGTCAGAAGAATAAAAGCACTTAATCACTTAATGAAATTATTGCCCCTCCAAGCATGTAAAAAAGGTGGTGGTGGGGGAAGCATAAGATGTTTTATGCCAATGACTTTAAAAACAAGTCTCTTTCTACTTCTTTATAGTATGGGTAACTTGATATGTTCCTTTCTTGTGCACTGGTTCATAAAGAGAATGATTGTTAATGCTACTGCAATAGCTGAGCTGTTTTGCAGTTGTATACCATGTCAGGCTTAGAAAATCAGCAGGCTTACTGTCAATTAGTAGTTGGGTGGTGGATACACTGTAAGGTGGTCTTTTCTTCAGAAGAGGGTCTTGCATTTCTGAATTGGAAGGGTGGCTTAAGGAACAAGACTTGTATTAAATTACAAATTGCCACAGTGGTGACTGTTAGTTCCAGCTTGTAGCTTAAGAGCAGCAAGTGCTCAGCTCCTATAGGAGACTTTGAGAGTAGTATCTGTTTTCACTGCTTCAAATGCCAGCAAGTGTTGTTAGATTCACCTAGTTTGGCCTTCTGACTAAGTTTAGAGATGCATCTATTTCCTTTACCAGCTTGCCCACATCAGGTGAGCAGTAAGACAAACCTGAGGGTTTTTAAACCACTCAGTGGCACCTTTTTCAAATATGCAGATGATAAATCCTGAGTTCCAGCCAAACTCCAGTTTGGCCAACAGTGTCCTGTATCCCTGAAGCCTCCCCTGCTGTGAAACATTCTTTACTTTCAGTCCATGCTTTTTCTGCTGTGCTTAGCGTGTTCTTTAGGAGACTCTGTGTTCTGTTTGGATGGATGTGTGTGAACACTTGAGTGAATTGATTCTTGTCAATTCTAAAGACTGCAAGGAGTCTGGAGACTCCTTGAGATGAAAAGCACAAAAAAATGTAAAATATTAATTATTTATCTTTTGGTGTCATTATTGTATAGGGTTTAAATTACTACTTCAAAATAATTTCTCATTATACTGTACTGTCATCTCTGCAGATACAAAGAACTTATATACAGCAGATATTAGAGAATGTAAGCCACTCCGGATTTATTAGGGAAGAGGCTCTTCTCCCCTCCCTTCTGTTCCTCCCACTAGCCAACTGGATTAGTTTGGACTAAATTAAATAGGCTCAAAAAGCCAAAAGAAAGAAGCAAATCGATACAGAATAAGAAATTAAAAATCACTTCATTGAATTTATTTTAATCTGCAAAGTTGTAAAGTGCTTAAACTGCAGATCCCACACTCTGAAGAAATCCGAGGGGACTCTCAATATGAATTTTGAATGCAGCACTCAGGTTTGTGGTTCTAGTGCATATGAAATGAAGCTTCTTTTGTACCCAGTGGTCAACTAACTAGATTTGTACCTGAGAGTGGGAATGAAGAGAGGGGATGTACATCATGCATTTTTGCACAGTGCCAATGTTTTGGTGACAAGGAAGCCCTTTAGGTTCTGTGAATATTTCACCCTAGAAATAGACAGCTTCCTCTTTTGCTGGACCTGTTTCCCCCTTTAGATGGTGCATTCTTTTTTCTTGAGTAATACATCATTGAAGCAACTCATTCTGGTGATGAATTACTTGTACATGTTATCAGATGGGCCTGTTCTGATACTCCTGCATCATCCAGAGTATTACGCTAATATATCAACAGACTGAACTGTTGCTCCGATTGTGTGCCTCAGTCTCATATATCACTGTGTGCTCATACATGCACACAGATCCTGCTGGAACAATGCAGTGTAAAAATGGTGCCCCAAGCAATGCCCATCAGTGAGGTTCTCTAGCAGGTGCACAAAGTCAGATTTGGGCAGAATCTGGGGGCAGGCTTGTAAAAGAGACCATCAGCCAACAACTCAAGTTTTTAAGGTTATGTCATTCTTTAACATTTGGGTCATATAACTTGAATGCCTTTCAGAACCCATGTCTCTGGACATTTGGCCTCTTATGACAGTCTTCTGAAATGTGCTTATATCCAGCAGCTATTTTTTAAATCCTGGGGGTCTAGCTCTCCCTCTTTTTTTTTTTTTTTTTTTTTTTTTAATATCGAAGTGTTAACTCTTTAGTATCCCACAAGTGCTAAGATGGAAAAGCCCATCCTAAGGGGGCAGGTAGGGCTTAGGAGCAGTGCATCAGGTGCATATTTTTCAATCTCTGAACATTCAGAGACAGTCTGGGGGGGGAAGGGTTGTCTTGTTTCACTTACTGTAATGTGAAGTCTGTATTGGTACCAGACTTCCCTGCAGTTGTCTTCAGATATAGACTTCTGCCTCAGGCCAATCTATATTTGGATAGTCTGAACTTGTCTTTAAACTATTGCAATTCCTAAGGCCCCTGCTTTGCTTCTAATCCTGCTTAATGCTTTAGCTCAGGTTTAGTTCAGATAATGTTAAATTCCTCTTCCAAACCCAATCTAAAATAGCCACACCTCATGAGCTTGCAAAATCAGCCTAAAAAATTTGCAAGAACAGAGTTTACCCTCTTTAGGTTCCTGGCACTGGTGCTCTGGGACCCAAGCCAGAACCTGCCAAAGTCAGCAAAGGTGGCTCTAGAGGACACTGGTTCAAGTGCCTGGTAATGAATGAAAAATGTGCAAAGTCTGCTTTGTAAATATTGCCCTACAGCTGGATTTTGTCCCATGTAGTCTTTCCCCTGCCCTGGCACACACCAATACACACTTATTGCTTTTGTTGGAGGAAAAATGGCTGTGACCTCAACCAGACATTTCTCTCTAAACAAGATGCAGCTAGGAAGCCTAAGTTATTTGCATCCTAGCTAAGATGTTTATGGATTTGTGGATAATTTTAGAGTTGCTTACTTTATATTCAGGGCAATCTCTTGCAGCTGTTGAGAATGAATTGCAAAATAAAAACACCCAAGTAACTTGTAAGGAGAAAGTCTGGATTTGAGTAGGAAACCAGAAAGTAAATAACAAGGATTATGCCACAGAGCCTCAGGATAGCAACCTAATGTAATGCTGAATTGAGATAGAACAAACTGTAGACATAAGTTTGATTGGAGCTCAGATTTGGCCACTTAATATTTGTGAGAACATTCAGATCAAAGCAGAAAAGATGGATTGTTTAGATGTTGCATCTTTTCAGTGTCTAGGACGACAGATATTAGAAAACTATCAGTGGAGATGTCTGTCCTTATCAGATGACCCAAGCAGAAAAGGAATTTCAAAGCTCTATAGACAAAGAAACCATTCTTGCAAGACAATTTGGCACGTGGTCATGCAGCAATTTTGCAGAGATTTCTTTCAGTACAGGGAGACATGAGGGGGAGCTACAGGAATGGTAGAATCAAAGCAAATAACCTGGTTAAATTTAAGTTCTCAGTTGAGGTATACTTCTGGTCTCCCATGGTCTAAGGGAGAGCTTAAGGGAATGCTGTATGATATATTTTTACATATATTTAACTGCTAGTTTAGCAATACTCACCTGGAAGTGAGGAAGTGTCCTTTCCCTGTCAGAATTAGTTATGCCTGTGCAGTTCGTCTTTCACCTGCCAGGTTAAATGAGCTCAAACTGGTGTTAGCTAGTAAGTTGGACTATCTGGCAGATGTGGTACATGTCACACATGATGTCTTTGTGGTTTAAAAATAACAAGCCTGCTCCAAAGTGTTAACCAGATGAACGTGAGCATCTGACATATATGCAAGTTATTTAAGTCCTTCTGCATTCAGTCTGTCTGGATTCAGCTGGCATGACAATTTGCTTTTTACCTCATACTGAATGCTCTTTCTCCTCCCACAATTCCTGCTATCTGAAAGAGGACCGACATGTATCAGTTACACTCATTAGCTTTGCAAAATGTGACTGTGATTCATAATCATCTGCTGCTTTGAGACAAACAAAACCCAAAAACGTGTTTCTTCATCTTTACTGGCAGTAGTTGTCTGAGGACTCAGGCTGGAGCCTGGAAAATAAAAACCTTGTGGAGATTTTAAGGCTATAGAATGAAATGAAATGGGGTTTTTTTTCTAGCTTATATGGGCCCTGTTAAAGTATCAAGCTATGCTAGAACCACTGAGTTATTTAACCTCACTAGAAATTCTCTGTGTACTAGATATTTAGATATTCATCTGGATAAAATTTGGCTAATGGAAAAACCTGCTCTTCTATTGTGCAACATTTGCACTGGTGTCATCTTTTAGCATTCTGGTTCTGTTCTTTTGTCCTTCTTCAGGTTTATTCCCTGTGGTGGAAAGTGGTAGATGAGGGAACATGTTCATTTCCTCACAAAGTTGGGAAACAAACTGTTACTCTACTGGTTGACGCCAATATATAACCAAAATGTTACTGTAACTGATTGACACAAAGGATGAGAAAACAGTCTAGCCTGTCCTCTCTGGAGGCCCTTGTGCATATAGAAGGATTTGCTACAGCAGCATATCAGACAAAGGTGAGCATATTATCACAATGGTATCAAACTATACTGTTTGTATCAAGCCCCACAGGAGAATTTAATGAAAATAGTTGGTGTTTCTGCAGTGACCCTCATGGAGGGTTTGAGCACTAAATTAACTTTATGGTTCCTGGAAACCACTAATGAAGGGAAGAGCAGAAGCTGTGACCTTGGTCATCAAGCCCAGACTTTACTTGCTGAGTCTCAGACACAAACTTCCAAGTGCAGAAACAAAAATGTCCCTTCTAAGTTTTGCTATTTAGCCTTCCATTTTTCTTGGGCATTAGAAATAAAGATTTATTACTTAGGCACTTCATGGAAACATCAGCTGAACTATTTTAGTTCTGCTGCAAACTGTGTAACTGTGGACTTTATGGTTTGTCTTTGATTTCACGTATTATTTGCTTATATGAACTGTAAGTTTTTCAGAGAAGGGTCAGCCTGTCTCCAGTACCCTGCATGCTGGTGCATTAGTGTTGATGTGCTACAAGCAGATGTTACTGCATTTTCAAAATAAGGGTGATGTTAACAAGAAGGTGATTTCTGAAGGGAATCACCAGGTGAGGTGTGCTTACTTCATTCAACCTCACTGAAGATTTTAAGCAGTCAGGTAAGAAATACACCTGATGTTTGCTGGTTAAGTACTGCACGTCAGCCAGCTGGGGGAGTGCAGAGCTGCTTTTGCAGGATTTTCAGACTACCTTGAGGTTACTCTTTAATCTTCTCGAACGGTATATTCCTACACTATTTTTCAAAAGCTGGAGGTGTTTTTTTTTTTTCCCCCTTTACTATTTTAAAAAAGTAAATCAGGACATGTTTTGGGGGCCTCAAAGCCTTGGTGGTGCTTTTTTCTAAGAACACAAAATTTGCCACATACAGCAAATAGCTGCTCAAAGACATTTTTACTTGCTAGCTACAGCACCCGAAAGCTAAACTTCCCTCATTAACAATTAATGACACTTAGGCTTCATGTTCCTAATAATGTCATCATTGATTACACTTTTAAATGGCAAGACCCAGTTGTCAGGGATAGCATCCTCAGTCTACACCAAGCAGATAGGTCAGCACTGGAGGGGTATTGTTGCATGAAATATTAGTTATGCAGTGTCTTGACATAAGGTCTTCATGATCTTTCATTGGAAAGTACACGATTCATTAGTGAGTTGTGAAGAATTGCAAAAGGCATTTTCAATGCAGCTTAAAAAGAATAGGGGATTGCAAAAGGCATGCTACTGCTGGGTTTTGCCATCCTTAGTACTATATCGTACAGAAGGGCCACCAGAAAGAGTTGGGAAAACTATTACCAGTTTCTGAGCCTTTGATCTGTAGGTTGTCACACTCTATAGAAAGCCCACCTGTGTATGGAAGTGCAGATGTGCTCTCTATAGGGCAGGTGGTAAAGGGGAGTGGAATGTAGAAAAGAAAAACCTACACAGGGTTGTGTAAAGGAGCTAAGATCAAGTTCTCCTTTGCTGACAGTATCACTTAAATAAAACCCCTGGCCTACCAACATGCTAGTCAGTCCTCTCTAGCTGCAAGGTTGTGGGGGAACCCTAATGCCTGGGGAGTGGCTAAAATCAAAGAAGGCGGAGGGGGGAAATCTGACAACTAACTTGTTACATCAGTGACAAATTTTTAAGCTCACTTTGCAAGTTCAGAATGAAGGTGATTTTCAAAAAACAACTTAAACTTTTGTTTAATTACAACAGTATTTTTTCATGTTTGAAAACTTGGGGCTGGGTTTTTTGTTTGCAGATTAGTAGAGTAATACTGACTTTTGGATTGGTATCTCTGTATGTCTGCCTTAATCTTCTCTTTTTGAAGTGGTGGGGGGAAGTGACTAGGGTAGGCATGTGTTCTCTTGCATTCCCAAACACTCCTGTTTCTCCTCTGGAACTCCAGTGTTTTCCCAGGCTCCAGCCTTGGAGACTGCAGTGTTTGTTATAATAGAAACAGCCTTAGGCCAGCACCTGTCCTTTTGGGAAGCTGCATTGCTCAGATCTCTTCAGCATCCTTTCATGATTTCAAAGTGTCTACGAAGAAAAGGAGAGTGAGACTTCTGATAGAAAATAAGAAAATCTCATTTGGTTCATTGTATAAGGGCCCCAAAGCTCTATTAGGATATACCAGTGTACTTATACTTACAAGTTACTACCTTCCCATTTTTCTGTTTAGATTGACTTCTTTGGAGCTGTGGCCGTTTTTCTTTATTTTTAAATAAAGTGCTGTCAGTACCATCTGAAATGTGACAAACAGTAAGAATAGTAATTGGCCCTGTCACAGGTATCAAAGCTGGAAAAACTGTATTTAAAGCCATGTTAGTGGCAATGAAGATGTTAAGTGAGGCATTGTTCAGGCTAATAGATATGGTATAGTTAATTAGAGAACTGAAAGCTGCCTTCTCTAGAAAGCAAAGCACTTAGGAATGTAAGATGCCTTATTAGGTATGGAAAAAAACATATGAAGGAATTGGGTAGTACAGTGCCAATGGACTGTACTTTTAAGGCATACAGCATGCAAAGCCCAGTAAAATGTCTTGACAATTTTTTCCTGAAAGAACTCAGCAAGCACCACCAGAATATTCACCACTGAATTAAAAGAATAATATCTGCTCCTGAGCTTACTTAAACATGTACTGATGTGCTACACCCCCTGCTTTTATTTTGAGGGACTACTCAGACCTCTCCCTGCTTCTTTCCACTGTCATATTGTTACAATAGCACATTATCCTTTGATCAGCCTGTCTTTTAAAAAGTCCGGTCCTCATAGTAAACTTTTTGGTTCTATTTTCTTTTAGGACAATACATGTCATAAACTAGGTAACATGAGGGGTCTGGCTTCCAAATATAAGCTTTTTCAGGCAAACAGTGCAAGCAATTCAATTCCTAGCCTAGTTGTTTTTCCAGAAGAATGTGATGTGTTCCTTAACAATAGGCTTTGAGCCATAAGTAGAAGAAATGTTAGGCTAATCCCAATTAATGTGTGCAAACAGAAGTCTTAAAACACCATGTCTCTACTTAAAATTCCCCTCTCTCCCTCCCTCTTTTCGGCAGTAAAACACAGCCAGAATAGCAGCAATAGCTTGCTGATCTGAGTATCTCTGAGTTTAACAGACTAAAAGCAGCAAAAGCAAGAGTGGTCAGACACATTTTTTTTTCAGACAAGGAAAGCAATGCTGTCAAATTAACAGCAGGGGTACAGAAAACATCTTGCCTGGCCAGAGATTTTAAAATCAATCATCCCCAAACAGCCATGATATTGCTGGAAGAAATACAGATTTTTGTAAATAAATTTTGAGGGGGTAGAAAAATTGTTGTTTCTTCCATGTGGTTGTCTAATTTCAAGCTGTTCTCCACTATCAGGCAACCTTGATTTTTGTTTTAGCTGTTTTTTCACTGAAAGACCCAGTTTTCATGAACTTGGCCTTGTACAAAACTTTCTGCCACGAGCTGTGAGTTTGGACTATAAGTAGAACTTTAATTATCATAGATCCCACATAGACAGTAGATTTGACAGTACTATATTAGGAACTGTTTTCCAGGGCAGTGCTGGCTATTGCCAGTGATTGGTAAGTTCTCTCTCTCCAGCCTAGAATCTCATCTTTGGTTTAAAATACCCTGTTTATTTATCAAAGCCTTTTCCCAAAAATAGTATTGTTTTTTGCAACTCTGCATCAGTTATGGTGCTGGAGCCTGTGCAGTGGGTAATGGGAATCCTTGAACTAGAGTTCAGAAAATGCCAAGATGTGGATTCTTGAATGTGTCATCTGGTAGATTAACAAATGTTAGAGGAAATGGCTTGTAAGGGAGCTTTCTGTGGTAGAGGTAACTGAATATAGGTCCAGAGATGGGTCATTATGAAGCTTGAGAGGACAAAGACTGCCAGGGAGGTGCATTTTTATGGAACTTAAACGTTCTAACAGCTGGGTGACAAAAATGCCTGGGGACTATTTTCCACAGTCCCACTGCATAGTCTGCTAAACGTCAGCTACCTAAATATCACTAGTTATTTTACTGGATTTATCCCTAGAGAGGCTATAATGAGAGAGAATGGGGAGTATATTTTGGAAGCAATTAGCCTTAAAAGTCTATACTTTCTTTTTTTCAGCACAGTCTTTAGGGAGCTAAGTACAATGTTGTCTAATGGGCTGGGTGTATTCTATTGCCTGTACTCCATCTTCAGGGATGGCAGCTAAACATGAATCCCTAGTATCTCAAATTAGATTTTAAAAGCCAGAGATTCAAGGACTAGGAAAGGGGAGAGAGGAAAGGGTTTTCTCAGCTTGTGGTTAAATGCACTGCACTACTGCATAATAAGAATAAGAAAGTTTTCAGGGAAGAGGAGGCACCCCTATAAATTAAGGAATAATACTGAAATTAATGTTTAAAAATAACTATTATATGATTATTTTTATGGTCTTGTCATTCTTTGTACCTTACCTCTTGCATTCTTTTGCTGTCCTCAGTTCAGCACAGCAAGTATGTATTTAACTTTAATCACCAGGTCTTGTGAAGAGGAATTTAGGCACTTACTTAAATGCTTTTCTGAACTGGGATCCAGCATGGCTGCTAAAGCACTGGATTCCAGATCGGTCTTCAGAATCTATCATTGTGTAAAGAACACAAGGGCTTCTTTATGTTCATGGTATCCTTAGAAAGCAATTATTGAATTCTACCCTCAATGTCAGCTCTGAGTACCAGCCAGCCTTAAGGGTTGCCACTAGACAGACTGGGAATGTTGTGAAGATAACAGAAGGCCTGGTGCTGGCTTCAGCGGACACCTTGTGTGAAAGACTGAAAGAGTTAATATCTCAAACATTGTGGTGGGGCAAGTTCTGCTTAAAGACAAACCCTGCACAGCAAGGAGCCAAGGTGAAAAACCCATCAGCTCAGACATCAGCAACAGGAGGGAGAGGGTGTGGTGGAAAGTGTGCAGCTCCCTATTCTGATAAGCTGTTCTGATACAAAGATCAAACAATGGCAGTGTCTACAGGGAAGGAGAAGTTATTCCACAAATGACCCCCAAGCCCAAAGGCTCACAGCCTGCTCATTAACCTGACGAGTTTGGGTGCCTGCCCGAAGGAGGGGCAAGGATGATAAAAGGACACAAACTGAAGCCCCAGGTGTGCAAGCCCACTGGAACTGGACCCTTCGGCTCACTGAACCAATGCTGGGTCCAGGACCGGTGAAATCTTTCTCTCTTCCTTTCTTTCTCTGTCTTCTTCTCTTTTTCCTTTTCCACAATCCCTACACCTCATCCCTTTAAAACATAAAATCATTGACCAAGTCTGGGACTAAGAGTGGATCCAGCCGCCCTGGGCCCTTCTCTGAGAAGGAATCTAGAAAGCAAGGGGGTCTGCTCTGAACCTCGTGACTCAACGGGAGGGATCTCCTTATTCCCTGAATTGATGTATATGGTTACCCTGGGTTACATGGTTTACAGAAGTAGTCTTATGCCAATTCCTGTTGTGAGAAACCCTGCCACCTACTACCACGCCTCCCCAGTTCAGTTTGCTTCTGTCATGACTAAAATCTTTAACTGATTGTTGGGTGTTGTTTCACTTTAATTTAGCCCAAGGGAATTTCAAATTAAACATGACTCCCTGGTCTGTCCAGTCTGGGTCGTGACACCTTGGTATCTCAAAACTGTCACTTCTGCCTTCATGTCTTCAGTGTTAAAATAACTTGCATTACAACTTAGACTAAACTGCTTTTTCAAATGAATACTAAGGCTGTCCTCTCAATCTTCTGGTAGAGCGAGTACCTCCTCTACTGAAATATTTTACTTAATAGGCTTTTACCTAGGCTGCTTCATGTACAGATGTTCTCTTTGCTTAAAGAAAACAAGATATGCAGAAATTCAGATCTGACTGTTTGGCTAAGTTGATATAATAGCTAGACTACCTGTCTCTAAGTCGATTTTAAATAGGCCTGGGTAGGAGAATGGTATTTTCAACACGTGAGAAATCCTGTTCTTCTGGAAATGCAATTTCTTGAAATAGAATACAAAATGGAAATTTAAATACTTTTCCCGTATTATAAGTTGATATAAAAAGTATTATGAGCCATAAAAGACTGTTTTTTACAGTTTTGAAACATCACAGAAGATATTAAATATAGTATATGTAAATATACATAGTCTAATATTTTAAATTAGTGAAATGAAACAAGATATTTGAAATTACTCTCCTGACACTTTTCCATTTTCAATTTCTATGAAAGACTTAAATGTCAATCTGTATTTTTAGTGAAAAAGTAGTGTGAGAATGTCACCCATATCTGTATTTAAATGAAATGTACAATGAGTTTATCAAGGCTGAAATGGTCTTTTTCCAGAAAGCTAGTCCACTACATGCCTTTACAGCTGCTTAGAAGTCCCCCACGTTTGCAGCAAGATACAGAATATTGCTGGTTTACTACTGGCAGCGCAAAGGGAAAGCGGGCCAAACTTGGTGGACGAAGATGATTCCCCATCTTGCGAGCTACTGCAAAGTGCATGGGGAGGAAAGCAGCATTTTGTCTCCAAGACCAGAACAATCCCTCTCGTGTTCTCCCCTTCTGCTGCTTTTAGGAACCCTGCCTACCTCTGCCCCTGCCACTTCTTTTGTCAGCTTGAAGAGCTTACAGACCAAACACATGGCTGGGACTGTTGCTATGGATTTGTGCAGTGCCTAGCAGCATTTGTTATCTACAGGACCAATTTACTGCCACTCCTGCTTCACTTCAAGGCCCACGTTCTTCCTGTGGCTTTCCCTGGTCTTGGCTGGGGTCTTTAGTCATTTTCATAATGCAGTTATACAGCAGCCAGAACTGCTTTCTGTATTTCATGCATCCCTTTACAATACACCTGCAAGAGGAGGGAGGTATTATGCTTGCGTTACAGAAAGAAAATTGAGGCACAATAAGGTTTCATCCTAAAAATACCAGCCACAAGAACAGGACACTCCTGCTCCTAAAATGTATCCTGGCTCAATGCTGGCAGCTGAAGATTTGAGCTAGGTTCCAGTTTGCTTTTAGGGCACATTTTATTCCGTTCTGACAGCACAAAGTGGCCATATGAGGCTTTTTTCCTCTATGTCTCTCATCAGGACAACTGGTTAAAAGCATGGTGGGGAGTGGCAGCAAAAAAATCTCCTGCTAGCTGGTGGATCTGGCATGCTGTTTGCTTCAGTCCACTCACAGGAACTGACTTCCCACAGACAGATTTGGCAAAACTCTACTCTTGCCTTAACCCCTCTGTATCGTGTGGGGGATTGTATGGGGAGAGGATGGTCTGCATGTGTCATTGCTTGCCATGTTGCAAACTTGTCCCTTTGTTCCATTTTAAGGGCAACTTGAACATCTAAATCCTCTGCTGTCCCGGAGTTTTTCTGCCTCCCTCGTACGCACACCTTGTTTTGTTGCTGCATCCTGTCCCATGCTCCCCCTCAAGGGTGTACTGCACTTGTCACAGGGGACATGGAGAGCTGACAAGCTGCAGGCAGCCAGGGGCTAAGAGAAATTCCAGCCTCCCTTTGCATTTCAATAAATGCCCTGAGATTCAGCTGATATTTAGGTGACTTAAGTGTTTGTGTCAAAGGTTGAGGAGCAGAGAGAAAACCAAATCTAATCCTGAGCTGTGGCTGGTTTGTTGGGGGGTTTGTTTGTTTGTCTTCTTTTTCAGCTTACCATGTCCTACTGCTGAAATCTGATTTGGCATCTTGGCAGTACAGTATGTATTTTCTGCCTTTTTAGAAACTGGAAGAGAAGCCACTCTTACTTGAGAAAGTCAAGATGGGGTTTGTCCAACAGTTAACTTAGTAATGAGGGGGATTTATTTGCTCCTGCTTTTCAGTGTAGTCTGTCATTCTGTAAACTAGGTAGGGAAGCTAATAAATTAGGTAACAATAGGGAAGGAAGAAATTCTTCATTCTTTTCAGTACTGAGCTGAGTATTGTTTCAGAATGAAACAATGAGAAACAATGAGAACCCTGATTCTTACCATGGGCAAGTAAAGCACAGGAAAGTAAACTGAGGTAAACACAAATCTGACTCGCTTCCTAACTAGACTCAATGTGCAGACTGCAAGTGCGGTGTTGTTCTTCTGAAGCTGATGGCACCCTGTGCGCCCAAGCACAGCCAGCGGGTCAGCATGTTCCCTACCACCACTGGCAGCACATGTGGGTTGTAGTACCTTTAGAAATGCTTCTGAGGTTTCTTTGCCGGAGCAGTATGGATGTTGCTTTTATATGAATGGAGGAATGCCCTGCTCAAGGGCAACTGTCTCCACCTATTTCTTCCTCTTATGTGTCTGTCTCGCTTCCTAGAATCAGGAGGTGTCTTCCTCTGCTGCTACACTTCCCCTTCTCTTCATGTTGAGAATTAGGTACTTGGGAGGAATAACTAATGTTTCAGGTTTAAAAATAATAAAAAAAGCTTTTTGGTGACAACTAAGCTAAAACAAGCCCATCTGTTCCTGAAATGTGTGTGGGCTTTTCTTCAGCATACTCATTAATTATGAAGGCCAAGCATTTGGGAAAACTTCCCCATCTTTCCCCTTGAAGTGACCTTCCAAATAACTTCAAAATATTGTTTTTGACCCTTCCCCTTAAGTAACATGGAAAATCTGAGGATCTGATGGTTTCTTGCCCATTTGTTGCCTAGTTATTTACTACTATAAAGCAGAAACAAAATGAGTGTAAATGGACTGTTCTGTTCATTTTTGTATACATTACTGATCTAAATGTTAGGAGTCTGCCCCTTTCCTGGTGTGAAATAATTTGGCTCTTCACATCAGTAGCACTATAGAACTTGAGTCATTAGGGAGCTGGATCTGTAACATGATTACCTTTAGCACTACAAGACAGTGTAAACACCTCATGAACTGAATCCTTAAACTGTGGCGGAAATGGGAGGTGGACTACCTCTGTCAATGTGCCTGGCTCATTCTGCATAAAAACAGAGAACGAGGTCTCTGAGGTGCTCATCCCAAAGTATTTGGTAGCAAAAGAAGGCTTGAGGCCTGTTCTTACAGACATGATTAAAATCCAGTTGCTGGAGACTTGTCTTTTGAGATCAGTCCTTCCAAATTAAAAAGCAAAGCAGGGTAGTGTTTGGGAATTTTGGATCAACTTTTAAAATTCATATTGAGACTTTTATAGAAAACAGCTTTAGAAACTTTTTGGGAAACAACCCATTTCACTGAAGTTCCAGTTTTTCATTGCTAGTATTTTGTAAGGTAAATTTTTTTTCAGTCTGAAAACAGCCTGGTCTCCAAGCTTTCTGGAACAATGCACCATATCTGGGGGATTTGCTAAAGCAGCCAGGGTTCTCAGTCTGAACATGAGATAATTTAGACTTCTATTACCTACTATCTCTCCATTATTTTTAGCAGACTAAATTGCTTTTATGTGTAAGGAAAAATTTGAAAACATGAATCAGTTGTGCTTTAAAACTAAATGAGAAGGAAGATTGATGAGATGCACTGATAGAACTTTTCCCTGGTCTTTATAGAGCCCTATTTTATACTTGCTGGCCTGTCATGGTCTCATTTTTTCCATCTGTTAAATGGTGGCTATAATTAGCCTGTCTTTCACAACTTTTCATATTTTGGCACTCTTGATACTTATCTTACTGTATTTTGATTCCTGGGGAATAAATGTGAGAACAAAACAAATTATAAGCCATTATAATTTCTGTATCTGCTTTCTGATCCTTTCCTTTTCCTCTTGCTCTCCTGCATTTACCATGATGTTGAACCTCAGAGAGCCTTAGCACCCACTGCTGTTAAGTTGCTGTGAAGTGACCTTGAATGCCAAATGAATATTTAAGTTCAAAATCTCTTGCTAAGAATTGTTGTTTGCCATGGTTACCACATGATCGGCTGCATATGCAAATAGTCTTTTGGAAGTAACATTAGGAAGGATGTATCATCTCAACTGTAAAGTCTCTCTAGTATTTTTTAAGCACAGAAACAAGTATGGAATGATGAGCTATTTGGTTTTGCACTCTCACAGCAAGTGGAGCCCAGCTGTGTGATGAACAAGCAGTGTGAGCCTAGCACACTGGTTAAGGGCAAAAAGCAGGGTCTCAGTGGGACTTCAGTGTGCCATGTTTCATGTGGATCATCAACAGAAACGTACCCTACAAAATAAAAAATAGTTCCTCTTCTGCTAGCAGCCTGAAACAAAGGTATAAGGGGAGGGAAGGCCTGCAGTATAAAGGAAATTCTTATCTCCATGATATCAGCCTAGGGCAACCAGCAGCTGCACACTGCATGGCCAAATGCAATAAACTCTCTTTCTGGAGAGGTTACTTTATTGCAAGGTACATAACAGTAAAATAAATTATTTGTGTGTGGCAAGAGTATCATTTTCCCTCTACATGCTGTGACCATTATGTTTATTAAGTTCAATTTTTCTTGCAAGGAGAGAAACATAACAAATAACTCTCTCTTGCTCATCGGCTACTGAGACTTCTTTTGACAGATAATTGGTGACTTACATTGACAAATCTACTTCTGAGTCCTTAGTAGTCAGTCTCTGCTGACTTTGCCTGCCTGTGATGGTTGTTAAAACTGTTGAAGACCATGTTTCTGAGAAAGCAAGAGTGTGGATGAGGTAGATAAGAGAACTTCCTCTTGTACTGTCTGGACTCTACTCTGAGTTTCTACCTTACCTAAATGAGGGCATTAAATTCAAGACAATGGGAAAAGCTTTAAATTGAAGATCTAGGAGAAAAGCTGACCTGTGAGGGGATAAACGCTCATCTTGGGAGGATAGAGTTGATTTCATGTCATAGTTTGACAGATGACAATTTTTGTTCTTAACTTTAGAAATCAGTTGCTGTGATTTTGCAGCTCCTTGTTTTGCAAAGGTTAATGGTGATCCACATATCAGAGCATATCGAAGTACTGGCCCGCAGCCATCTGGCAATGCTTTCTTGTGAGGGCGATGGTAAGACACGCACTGTACCTGCTTATCTGCTTATTTCTATAGTGCCTGTGCAAGGAACTAATTATACTAATTACACGTTTGTGATTTTGCTGGGGGAAATACTATTTGGAATAATGGTGCTATATTAAAATTTGTAAATGACAAGAAGCTCTGGACAAAAGAAGGCAAAATCATCTTCACGCAGCTGTAAATCAGGACTGCCTGCAGTGTTGCTACAGAGCTCTATCAATGCCAGGGGAAAAGCAGTTCAAAAGAAAGTCCCAGATTTTCCACTGTCTTGAGTGGTCTCATCCCTACCTGCACAAGTATGGTAAAACTAGGCAGAAAATGTCTCAACCTGCCTGTCTTAAGGCACTTAAGGCTGGAAAGCTGGTCTCTGCTGGCCTCTATATAGATGAGGGTGGGAGAAGGCCTGTTGAGAGGGCAGCTCAGAACCCTTAAGGACTTGGTGGCAAGCAGAAACCCGAAATATAATCTTACTGCAAATACCATTCCCTCTCCTTTTCCATACTTCAGGCTGTAGCTTGAAATAGCTTGAACGATTGATTACACAGTGTGAAAGGCAGGAGGGATGGTACTTTTCTACTTTGGTAAGGCCTTTAAAGCTCAAGCATGTGAGCAAGTTGCAACGACACAAGAAGATACATGTAGTATTAGAAGTGCACATCAGCTGGCCTGCAATAATGGTGTCTGCTTTTAGCCTATGACAGATGTAAGATGATAATTCCCCAAGACAGTGTGTTCAGTTAAGCTGCAGCCATTGTATCTGCTGTGGACCAGCAGTGATCGGAGGCTGTTAGAATAGCTCAGATGGTGTAAAGTGTATTGCGTAGTCAAAGCCAAGACTGTTTTTATCATTGTTGAATCACTTTTATCTTCTTGCAATATGACAACTGCTTGCTCACCCTTTAAAGTCCCTTTGCCAAATCTGTTTTAAAAACCTTCTGCATTCATTTATGCCTTTGCAAAGTGGGAATAAACTGCCACAATTTTTATTTATTTTTTTTTTAAGCTATGTAGCCCTCCTTTTCTTGTGTGATAGTGTATAATTCAGAGATAAACACTGTAACTTGGATCTGTGTACAATAGGACCAGATACAAATCAATTTCTTTTTGCTATTTCTTTGTTCAGAGGGGAATCTCTGGAGATATAGCATTAATTCACCATATACAAACTAGTATAAATAGAGCATCATATGAGAAACATCCATGTAATTATCTAGCTCTCATCTGCAGGATGCAAAGGAGTATGTCCTGTTTTGATTACTGGGACCGCTGTGAATTATAGGAAATTATAAAGCAAAAAACAACTGTGGCAAGAGTTATCTTTTGTGGCAGAATAAATGCTTTGACAGAAGAGCTCTAGCAAATGTTGTTGCAGGAGTTTAAGAAGTCATTGCCCCCACACATCCATCTCCTCTCACATTTGGCAGTGGTGGAGTTTGCAGCAGGGAACCTGTGCTTTGCCTCTGCTATTGTAGAGTGCTGTTACATAAAGCTATAGTGAAGGAAAAAGTAACCTTTCTTTTTGTCATTTACTTTGTACAGCTCTTTCCACTCTTTCTTTTTCGGGTGAGTATCTCAGGAGGTAAAGGGCCACACCATGAAGAATTCTTACTAGATAACTTAACATCCTATGATGCCTCTATCCCTAACCCCACAAACCCAGCAACCACTGATCTCTGAAGAGGGAGGCGGCAGCGGCTTTCAGTATCTTGAAAGCCTAGGGAAGATTGTAGAAGTATCTCTTCCCATTGCACCCGTGCCCTCCAGACCTCATTTTTCAGTTGCCCAGGAGGTTCTGAATGGTAAATCAGCGAGACACCATGCAGAGACTCCTTTCTACCTAGCCTGTACAAATGAGATGAAGTGATTCATATCCTCTATGCTTTTCTTCCTGGACCTTTATACAACTGTAATCCAGTGAAGTGTCAGGCTGGCTGGAGCCACAGCCCTATAAAAGAACTGACCCTGTCGTCTGCATTGAAAATATATGACCGATTACAAAAAAGTATGGCTGCCTTGGAGGGCTGTAGCTGTAAAATACTGCCTAAGGGACTGAAAATGGAACAGAGATGATGAACATGTAATTACAGGATTGAGATACTTTCCAGTCCCAAAGTAGCATTTCACAGCTATTACTGCAAATGAGAGAGAGCATTTACTTTACTATTCATGTTTCTATCCTTTAGAATGGTTTTTATTTATTTTTATTTTGAAATGAGACTGAGTTCTTAGATCTAAAAATGAAACAACATATGGTTTCAGGGGGAATTGAGAGTAGGCTCCTATTCTTGCTTCACAGTGGGGATGAAAGGGTTCCTCAATCTAGTAAAGAAAGGCATAGCAAGAATTTGTGGAATAATATACAGCAAGATAGATGCAAATTAGATGTAACGGTGTGGTTGGTTGCCAGTGGAACAAACTACCGGAGGAAGTGATGTCTTCAAACTGAGCAAACAACAATTCTTAGCAGGACTCTTTTTGGAAGCATGTTTTAGTCAAAATTAGGTTTGTTCTAGAAATAAATTAATAAAATGTAATGGTCTGTTAGATGTGGGAGATCAAACTAAATTGTTCATGTTTCTCCCTGGTATTACAATCTCTAAGGATGTCTGTCTTGTTTTTCTGATTACAAGTTGTCAGTCCTTAGCTGGATAAGCTGGTGTACTAGATCTGAAATTTTGTTAACTGAAGCACTCCTTGTAGAAAGTGTTTTTCTAAATTGTTTTATATTTTATTGATATTCTTTTAACAGAAATACTGCAATAGATAGCTTTTACATTAACAAATGAAATTTTGAAGCAAACATGAGAAGGGGCTACGTTAAAACTTGGCCTTGTTAGTAACCAGCAGAAATGCTGGTTACACACATTGCTTATTTTTTCACATTGATAGGAACAAGATTTTATTTATAGACAGGAAGAAATGAAAGAGGTGTTGGAACTCATCATCACTCTTAGTGGGAACTATCAACTAAAGCAAGGTTGCTAGACTGGTTTGCTCATGCGGAACAGGAATTATAATGTGCAAGTATGGCAGCAGTGTCCCTGGTAGCAGTTCCTCTCCCTTCTCAGGAGGAAGTATTTCTCCACTCCTGTTTTTGATGAAGAGGTTAGTGGAGATAAGGCAGAACCAGTATCAGTGTTAGGCCAGATGGAGGAGAATCCCTTTTTCATCCTTTGTCTGGGAGGGGACTTCAGCAGAGAGGTTGGCACAGGGAGCTTTTCTGGAGGTGTGTATATTTGCACAGCACTTTGAAACAGTTTTCAGATGCTAATGTCCCACCATTTGGGAGCTTCTGAACTGGCCTAGTGGTTTTCAAACAAGACAAGGAATTGTGAAAATGTCTTGTTTGAAAACCACTGGGCGAGCAGTAGAGAATTCTCTTTGGAAACAGGCTGCCCAGAGAGGCTCTGGAGTCTCCCTACTTGGAGAGAATTTAAAAAAAAAAAAACCAAACCCAAAACCAAACAACAAACTTGGACATTGTCTTGGGCAACCAGCTCTAGGTGGCCCTGCTTGTGCCAGGGATGTTGGACAAGGTGACCTCCAGGGGTTCTTTCCATCCTCAACCACTCTGTGATCCTGAACAAGCAGAGCTGACTATCCGGTTCCCCACAGAGCACTGGATAGTCCTTAGATTAAAGCACAAAGCTGGGTGTGTGGGTTGGAACATTACTGCCACAGATCACCAGCTACCAGTTCTCTCCCTCATCAGATACAAACACTTTAATGTGGACAGGACAAATTAGGTAACCTCTGTGTGACACTGAGAACAAGCAGCAAGGAGATAGATGGCTGCAGTTGTGAAGCATGTGAAATGTCAGTCAGTTGGTTTAAAAAGAGTAAAAGAGTCCTCAGAGAGACTCTTTTTATAACGAACTTATATGATCTGACAGTCACACACTCCGAAATTGAATTAATAAATCATTCACAGCTCTGGTTGGAATAGTTAATACATGTTTTGTGCCCCAGCAGAGAGGAAAATGGCCTACTTTCCTTGCTTTATGACATATTAGGCCTAAATAGAATTAATGATAAGGCTTTCTAACTTTATTTACTGTGGAGAAGAGCTGTTTCTAAGGGAATGGTAAGGGAGGAGGGGAGGAATGAGCCATGAATAGATTATTTCCCCAATATAGAATTTTAATAATACGCAGCTATTCTACTTATTGCCCTGTATACTCTGACAGTGGGATGCATAGGGAGAGGGAGATGACTTTGCATGTGGTGAGCAGGTAACAAAATCAGTTGCTGTGAACAAGGTGTCACAAGTGTAACATTTGCACGAATTCATGATGGGTTCACACCCAGTGCACCC
Source organism: Aquila chrysaetos chrysaetos (assembly GCF_900496995.4). Classification (NCBI taxonomy): domain Eukaryota; kingdom Metazoa; phylum Chordata; class Aves; order Accipitriformes; family Accipitridae; genus Aquila; species Aquila chrysaetos. The sequence goes on along the minus strand of NC_044016.1, from coordinate 37,348,868 downwards.
TTGTCTTTTATGAAAGCTAAATGAATAAAACTCTTCAGCTTATTTACACAAAACATGACTGTGGCTATATAAAATGCTGTGAGTTAGATTTGATTCTGAAAATCTGAAAAGAAATTATACCTCTGCAGAAATAAGTGATCAGGTTTCAATGGTAGGAAGAGCTGTATAGTCATTCTAGATTACATGTTAGTCAATGAGCTAGATTTTTTCAGAAGGAGCAGCTGAAGTTTTTAGAGCTCTGTTCAAATCTTTCCTTTGGCATTCACAGACGATCATTCTGTTCCCAGCAATCAGCAGTATAGGGTGCTTCTCTGGAAAACAGGTAAAACTGTAATGAGGAAAATTACCTTGTCTCTGCCCTGACATCAGGCTTTTTCTTCCAGGCCTATGCGCTCTCCAAAGAAAAGCATTTATTCCTGTAATTGTCTCAGTATTTTTGTCCATGCAAAGAGATTATAAAGCAGAGGACAGTATGGCTAATTAAACAGCTAAAGATGGAAGTAAACACATAAATCAGATTTTCCCTCTGTTGCTGTAGAAGTTAATTATTGAAATGTTAAGTGTATTAGATGCAATGAATAATTAAACCAAATTGTAAATTAAACATCCCTTTGACATAAAATGTTGGAAAAGTTAGTTACGTTAGTTCCATTCGTCTGACACCAAGATATGTCCTTTCTCTTTCCAACATGGGGTTTCCAAATTTGGGGAAAAAAGTTTCCCTTGCAACTGGCATATTGCCTCAGCAGCTTGCCTCTTCGCTTGATGGCTTTTTTACTACTGAGCTTGATAAAGTTTTAGAAAAGGGTCTTGGAAGTTATTTAGTAAATATTTTCCAGAGTGAATGTCAAACCTCCTTGCTATCAGGAGCACGGAGGGTGTATTAGGAGATAGCGTGTGCCATGCTTGGCATGTTTCTTGCATTCTTCCTAAGCATCTGTCAGTGGTTGCTGGTAGAGAATACAGTTAGCTGGGCTGACTTTGTACAGTAGGAGTTTATTCTGAAAAATAACCATCATCAGGAAAATCATGTAACCCTTCCTAGGCAGGATTTGCCCCTGGCTGAAGGGGTGTGTTATGCTTTCATTATATGCACTGGCAGATATTGTGACTTTAAAACCAAAGTAATTTTTATGAAGGTGCTACCTTGTGCCTCCCTCACTCTTTCCTTACGAGTTCTGTGTGGATTTTTGCAAGCAGAGTGTTTATATCACTTGTACCCCATTTATTTCATATTCAGTGTAGCCCTACCAGATACAGTGCTTTGCACTTACTCAGCTACCTGTTGAATGCCAGGGTTAACTTCAAGCAGGTACATAATCTGTTCAACCTCGCAGCATGTTTCTAAGTGCTTTCCTTAAAAAGGGCTCAAAAGCTCACTATCTTGTAGAATGTAATCCATTTTGTGGGCTGAACTTGTGTAGACGTCTTAGGCTGGTCCATTATGAATTCAGTCTCTAAATGTGTTCTTAATCCAGCATGTATTTGATGGAGTTACGTGGTTAAAGTACTGGTATGATAATGTTAGGTGAAGAGATGATGTATGATTTATGTAAGATACAGACTTAGAGGGCTTTCTGAGGTACCTTCTCTTTTAGATGAGGTATTTCATAGCAGCATGATTCTGCTGCGGATCACAGCCTGGTGTATTGGTGTTAACGTCAGTCAGAGGTGTTTTGCACTAATACTCTGGGCTATAAACTGTAGTAGCAAAGGAAGGGGATGCATGTTCCTTGCAGCCTTCCTGTTAGATTGTCAGTAACCTGAAGCAGAGAGCGCAGATGGACAAAAAGGAGCTGCAGTTGTGATATCATGAGTCCAAGCCTTTTGACTAAACTCTGCTCTGTGTCAAGTTGGAAAAATAAGGTGACAAAAGAGGAGGCAGTGTGCTGTCAGATGTTAGTCATTGCTTTCTATAAAATTGTTGCAGAAAACCCTAACCTTCTCCTAATTATGCAATTTAGTCTTTAGTGTCTTTGAGAACATAGTGTGTGATACAAATTGGAAGCAGACTGATAAATTTGGACCTTTTATGGTGTTCGGATTCATTAGTTTCTCTAATTACTGGAAATAGAGCAGTTTTCATACATTCAGGATGCTACTGTGTTTAAACTGCTGTGAGGAAGGCCAGAGCAGCTGAAGATAAGTTAGTGTATAAAGACATAGTGACTTCTTGTTAACCTTTCTGCTTCATTTACATGAAAAATAAAATTAAAAAAAATTAAAAAATAATCCTTATTTCAGTGAAAACAGTGACATTTAGTGACAAGGCAGGGCTACATCTAAGAGTTAAACCTGCCTTCCAAATGCTTCTTAATTTTCACAGCAGTTTTGCAGTGCATGAAATCCACGTCTTTAAATAGCATAAATCAGCATGGGCACATTGACTCAATCTAACCCAGGATCTGGCCCCTTCTATTTAGCAACACTGTGGGAGTCTAAAGTAGCTACATGTGTTAAGTGGCCTGGCAGCACAATGCTATTGAATGGACCCTGGTGTGTCAGCGAGCTGAAATGGCCTTAAAATGGTCACACTAATTCTCTCTGCAATTTGATTCTTAACATGTTAAAGCCATAAATGGGAAGAAAGGGCAGAAAGTTATTTTATGTAGATAAAAATAATGATTTTTTGAAGCAAGCTGTCTTTTTCATTATGGTCCACATTTATTCTAGGTAAGATTAATGAAATATTCAACCAATGCCACCCTCAACATGAACTTATCCTTCAGTAATTCATCAAACCTTTAATTAGACTTTAAAGAAAGTCATTGTCAAATTAATTTGTCCCTTAGATGTTAGTTTGGATCAATTTATGTTCCCAAGAAGTCAAACCACTGAGAAACTACAGAGTTCCTCAAGATTCCTATCTTAACATTTGAGAGCAGCAGTGAAAGGGTAAATTTAGTTTTAGGCCAAAATGTTTTGTTTAAAGAGGAGAGCCCTCATGTGCACAAATACATTCAAAATGAAACTGGTTTAATTTTTCACTGTGTCTGAATGGCGTAACTGAGGTCTTTCCCTCCACAGACACAACAGAGTTATGTAGAGTCAGATAACTCCTGTCTATCACAACTCACAATGTCAGTCTGAGATCATCTAGTCTATCCCCTTGTTCAAAACAGGAGCAGCTAGAGAAGCTTGTGCTGGGCTGTGTCCAGTCAAGCCTTGAATATCTCTAACAATGGAGACTCTATAGCCTCTCTGGGCAATATCTCCAGTGCTTGATCACCCCCACAGTAAAAAAAAAAAAAAAAAAAAAAAAAAGTTAAGTTTAAGTGGAATTCATTGTATTTCAGGTTGTGCCAGTTGCCTCTTAGACTGTCACTGGCCACTGCTGAGAAGTCTGGCTCGGTCATTTTTACTCTCTTCTATCAGGAAATTGAGCAACAAAATGGGAAAACTGAACTTAAGGCAGGGAAGGCAGAGACTAGGGAATGAAGCTTCTAATAGGGCATGGCAGGCTGACTAGAGGATTAGAAGTTTCACTGGGAAGTTTCACTGCATAAGGCAGGGTTATTTGAACAAGTGAGACTGCAGAAAGAATCCCCCATCATGGACACCATAGGCAATAAGGAGCTTGATCCCAAGTTCTTAGCTTGTAAACAGAACCCCAGTCATCTTCAAGAATGAAGATTCTCATTCTTAATCCCACATACTGCCTGAATCAGAGATGCAGCATGTGAGCCCGTTTCCTTCAAAGCAACATGCACAGAGTGGAATTTAAAGTAGAAATTTTGATTTTTTTTTTTTTTGCAAGTGTCTTGCCAGCTAATCAAAGCTGTTTCCTTGAAGCCACTCTATAAATAAACCTTGAATAGCATATGACTTCTAATGCTAAATATGTTTAAAACAAAAATTTGTACTACATCTGGAAAGCGTTTTCTTTTACAGCTGTAGAAGGAGCCATTTTCAGCAAGGTTATAGAATCTTTGGATTGTGTGTTAAATAAGCTTATTGGCATTGCAAGGAAAAAATACAGAAATGTGCTGGTTTTTTTCATGGGTATTATATACAGAGCTTATTGGTGGCTGAATGTAAGAAGGATGCTAGTATATAACAAGTGCAATTGTAATTCAGGGGGACTTGATCATTGTCAGTTTGTCTGGCGGGGGTTACCTAAGATGCACCAAAAAAATATGCTTCTTGTCAGAATTGTTTCCTGTAGGAACGAAACCAGTAACTGGCCCTTGGGTTTAGGGGCCTTTAAAAATTATCCCAGATTGGAATTATGTGAATTTCTGGTAAATTCCCCTTTCATGGGGAAAACTGCTTTATCAAGTGTGCTAGCACTTGTGGAACAGGGACCAGGTCTAATGATATTGTAGTGCAGTTCTGGTCCAAATACAGCCTGACTGTACGAGGGCAGGAGATCTGGGCTCTCTCCTTGCCTTAGGGCATGATCTGCAAATATATGAAAAAGTAATGATGCGTTTTTCCCTCCCAAAATTATACTGTAAGGAGTAAAGAGAATATACTTGCATGTGTGAAATGCATATTACAGCACCCATCACATTGGTTATGCTGTTGGTAACAGCAACAGCCATAGTAAAGGTCAGCAAGGACCAAGCTCAGATATGAATAGCAAAGATGTACCTTTATCCTGTGTATCAAGATCATTCTGCTTCTTCCCAGCTCTTCCTTGCACATTGAAGTGGTACACCATGAAAAAGTCTTGTGGCATTTTCTTGATAGTTCTTCTCTTTACCCTTCACTTTTAACGGCACGATGGCTTATTAAAGCTGTCTCATTATATAGTTCTTTGAGCTGAACATGCTGTTATTTAGTTCTTCTGTGAGCCATTAAAATATTAATTTACCCTAATTCCTGTGTTTAATCTCACGTTTATCATTCTCTCCCAAAATGAGGCTAACAGTTAAGGTTTTAGATCAAAAGCCCTACTCACTGGAATCCTTCACTAGGTGCTGGAATAGGCAGTGCAGGTTTCCTTTTATGTGCTTCTCAGACTTTAGATCTGAACCCTGCCAGAGTGGTCTCCAGTAGCTTCTAGTTAGCTGAGCATCTGCTCTAGCCTTGAGGAGAGACCTTCCTTGGGAATGTTGTTGCAGGTATATGGTATTTTTAGTCCTTCTAGGGTCAGCAAGCAGCTTCTAAGGGCCCAAAAAGTAGCCTAATAAATGCCTCATTTCTGTGCATTTAGAGGCTGCTGTGTTAATGACAGAGATGAACACCCAGCTATATTTCCAAACATAAATTGTTTTCACTTGTTGATAAAGAATAACTGTTTCATAATCAGTACAAAGCTCTGGTTTTCATATCTACTGTCTCCCAATGACAGCTTCCCAATGCTGTCTGGAGACAATACATACAAGGTGATAAATCTTAATGATATCTTAAGTCTGAATTATTAATCTCTTTTTCTTTGATGTTAAATAATTGGTAATGATCATATTGATGTTCCTGAGGGGACTTGAGAGGCAAGGGATTTAGCACAGAGGAAGGATTACCACACAAACTGAACACCACAGAGCTGGCAAATCACAGCCTAGTGGTCAGCGACCTATCTATGGTCTGAAATGACACCCTGTCCCTGTGCCTTAATGGCAGAGAAGGCTTTGGTTTAAAGGCAGCTGTAGCCACTCCAAAGATGAACAAAAGTCCTGTTGCAGATGAGCTGTATTTTTGTCAAGTAACAGATATTGGCAACACACTGTCTTCAGATATAAAACACATCTTTATGCATAAACGCATTAGTAGAACTTCTAGCCAAAGCATAGGCATCTTTCCCTGAACACTTAGAATAGCTGAGTGTGGACTTTGAGCTACTAACGAGATCTGTAAGTTGAAGCTCTTAATCTGACAAGTAGCCTAGGCTAAGAAAAGATTCCTTTTTTTATACATGTTTGTCTTTCTCTTCCCCCATCTTTGCTTGACATTTTGTTGTAAAACTTGGGTCAAATGTATTTTTCTCTTCTTTCTCTAAAAATCCTTTTCCAAAAAAGCCCATCTGTCTCTGTCATGCTAGAAAAGAAATACAGATGACATGTCATGGAGCCAGATCTTGATTTTGCTTCCATTGGGGTAAATCTATTAATTTTTTTTTTTTTTTTCTCCAAAAGTAATAGAATCCTATAGTAATCTTTTGCTGGTATCTATAGCAATCATGCATGTTTGTTTTTAAGAGATGGGGTCCTGTTTCAGCTAGAGGGAGCAGAGGGATTTTGGAGATGTTCTTTGAGCATAAGAAAATTGATGTCTGCAGTTCTATGAAGTCATCAGTTCCCAGGGATTGTGCACAGCTCCACTGTAAATCTTTTCAGACCACAATGAGGTCAGTCTGAAATCAACTTCAGTTGAATAATCAACTTTTAAATAAAACTGCTTCAAACTGGAGGCTGTTTAAAAATAGAGAATGGTTTCTTTATGAACTGTAACTCTCAGGTTTCTAATAGAAAGGTAAAGTGCTTGCTTTCATTAACTTACTGAACTGTGTCATGGTTGTAATGACACCCTTAGATAATAGCAGAAAGATGTCTTTTTCATGACATATTATTTCTTTTTGTACACATCATTGTTACTACTTACTGATAACAGGGCCTGCATTTTTGATGGACGAATGTTGCCCATGTCCTTTAAATTCTGAGCAATCTGCTTTTGGAATTATTTCAGTCACTATTTAAACTTCTGCTGATAAAAGCTCTATTGTCACAGCGCCAGATCCTTTCAACAGTTATTTCTATTAGCAAAAGGACCACCTATTTATTATGCATACGGGGCAGAGGGTAAAGGAATTCTATGAAGGGAGAGGTTTTATATAAATTTGGTTTCCAAAATCTGATGATTGTGGCTTTGATAGGGAGGGAGGGGGCTTAGTTGTGTGCATGCCATATGTATTCATTATAAAACAACACAATGTTTTGAAAATATATCAATTGATTAAATGGATGTGGTTTAAATCATAATAGTTGGATTAAATCAACAATGCTTTGGATTTCCAGCTCCATTGCACTGAGCAAGTAATAGAGGTCTGAGGAGGAGTATGGCTAGCAAATAGAACTTTTTAATGCTGTTAATGCCATCACTAATGCAATGGTCCTTTCCAGTGTTTTGTGCAACTTGAATATGGTAATGTCAAAATAACCTTGCTAAAGAGCAAAGCTTAACCTCATCTTCAAAGCACTTGGACTCTTCTATTAATGCACTCTGATTCATCATTACAGGTGTCATATTGAACTCTGCAAATCAGTATAAATTACTTGCAATGATGTATATAATTTTGAGAAGAAACCCAAGGCTACATCAGTTGACGTAAATAAGCAAGGCTTCACTGATTTCATGGAAGCCTGCAAATTTATAGTAGCTGAGGATCTAGCCCTGTGGTCTAACTTTACTCAGCTACAAGGGAGTTGCTTAAAATTTCGATTCTGATGTTAGTAGAAAATGTAAACATATAACAGTAGAAATATATAAAAATAGAGATCCATGTGGCTTTTATTTTCTGGATACAGCATTTCAAACAAATATAGAAAAGATGTACGTTCTCTGCACTTTCCAAACAGCCTTTGATTATCGGTGTGCATTTCACTGGCTACTCAAAAGCGTTCAACATAATGGCCAACATGAATATCCTTATGTGATTCTGGGAATTTGGAGCATCTCGCTTTATTTGTTGCAGATCTCTACTATCAGCAGCATATTGGTTCAAAGAACTACAGGAAAAAGTAAATGGCTTTTCCTAAATAAGCCTACGGGTGGAAAGCAACTTGCATATGTTTATGGAAAGGAACAGTGCTGGGACAGAAGACGGCAGAAGACAACTGGAAAAGTAAGTTTACAAGTTCCTAGATGCTGCATTTAGCTCATTGAGAAGGAAGCTGCTTAATCCTTGAAGTTTTCAGTATATGTTGAAGTCACTCTGCTTTATTTAGGGTATATTGATGTGTAGCTATTGTGCCAAAACTTAATAAAAAACCTGAAACTTACTGAAACAGCCCATTTAGTGTTATGATACTAGATCTCTGTTATTGTTTACTTAGTCCATCTGCCTTGGGGAAATAAGATATCTTCAGGGCACTCGGGCATCTAGATGCTTTAACCCTGAAATATTTAACATTGAGGAAGAGGTAGTGTTCTTTGTTCTTAATAAACTGATATTTTCTTCTAGCTGATTTCCTTTAATATGCTAATCAGTGAAGACCATGGGCTGTGATTTAACGTTTCTACCAACAGTTATTTTAAGCATTTTACTTTTTTGGGAAAAACAATCAGCTGGTTTGTCCAGCTTTGGAAGACTAATAAAAAGTAGAATCCATTTGGACAAAAACACCCCAGGACTGTGTAGAATGCAAAACTGTTTTATGACATGCAGATAAAATATTCTCGATTGATTTATCCTGGTCATTTCAGTATTTCTGCCTAGAAAGGTGTTACATCTCTTTAGAATTAAATCAATACCTTAAGTTATACAAACTTTGGACTCCAAATGAATTAAGCACCTCTAAAAAGAGCCTCTTGGTCTAGAAGCAATTAAGTAATAACATTTGGCCATGTATTTTGAATTCTGCTTGGTTTATCAATAGCTTTAGTGATGCTAATAGCAATGTAAGTGTTGAAATACTGGACCTATTTTCAAAAGCAAACAGTATTTTTTCCAGTCTGTCAGTCATGTGTCCTTTTAAAGTATGAGTGTCAAATTTTTGTAGACTGGAAAGAGTGCTAGATACCCATATACCATTCATAATCTGATCTTTATTTGCTAATAGATTTTTTTTAAAGATACTTAGGCATCCTTTATCAGTGACTGCAATGAGACAGGCTTCTATTCACCACTAATGTTCTGACCTGCCCTGCAAAGCTTAAAAACCAGAACTGAGCTTGTTAGATGAGTAGATGTTTTTGAAAATACTTGTTAAACATTCTGGGTTTGTCTAACCTTGCAGTCATTGTAGCAAGTTTCCACTGGCTGCGTGAACACAATCACCTTTACTTAGTATCTGTATTTTAATACACTGTAACAATGATTTCACATGCTAGTTGCATTTCTTAATTTGCTTCTTAACATCCTCTGTTGTATTTTGTGAAAAGGTACCTAGAAGTGCACTATCTGTTTTTTTTTCAATGCTATTCACTATTGCGTATGTTTTTATATGCTTGTTGTTCATCTATCTAAAACAAACAGCCCCTGTGTGTGTGATCTTTCTAACATAAGCAGCTGTGGCTTAGTAACTCTACAGTCTTCTAATACCCTTGCAGCCAGGTGAATGCTATAATCTTTGTCAATTTGGTTGCATAATTAATAACCTTGTAGAGCAAATGCAGGATTCAGCAATGGAATCATCAGTATGATTTTAATACAAATGGCTTTGCTAGTAGGCAGCCAGTGTGCTTAATGGGCTTAAACAAAATAATAACAAATGACTCTTGCTTTGTATAGGCCAAAATGTCACTACCATCCTGAGATAGTGATGCTTGACCTACTTACATCTTTATCTGCGATGTGCCATGTCCATGTCTCTTCCTGTACCACTTCATTTGTAGCCTTGCTTGCTCCATCAAGCCACTAACATACGCTGCAGTCACTTGCTGTCAGAAGCATTCACCCTTTCTTCCATCACTGCTCAGGAAGCCCATATCAATAAGATATTGTTGTTACATAGCTGTCATTTCTGCCCTCCAACAAATCTTGTCGCTGCAGAGTGTCTGGAGGTTGCAGATGCCTAATAATCTTCCCTGCTCTGTCAATTGATTTCAAGGCTGCATAGCCTTGTCAGACTGAATGCAAGGTGCAGGGAGCCTGCCTGTGATAAGGTTTTGTGGAGATGCTGGCAGTTCCACATCACAGTCATTTCCAAACCAGATGTTCATCATCTTCCCTACTCCTCTGCCTAGTATTAATTTCTTACAGCTCTGCTCCTAGGCAGGCTAAAAGGCAGTTGAAGTCCTCTGTCCATTCTTTGCTGAAACCTCACTATGTTTGGAGAGTAAAGCCTATGTGAAGGTATACCTGCCAAGCACCCTCCATGTGAATGTCTTTGTACAGGGTGAGATTTCTACTGTAGACCTATGCACCAGGTTCAGCAGTCACTCACCCACAGCAAAACCAGGTTAATAGCCCAAAAGAGCTTTAGATAGAGACATTAAACATCTCCAGAAGTGGGGTGAGACCTTTGGTTTTCTGGATCTACCTCTGAAGGGTTGGACATTTTTGTGGTGTTAGAAGGTTCTCTTGTGGTTATGTTATCCCAGATGTGTTTCACCTTAGAATGGAAAAATGTCTTACAGATTGTCCTATGAAAGGGAAAATTCCATCCTGCCCTGCTCTAATAAAATTCTACTTCTGAACTCTAAATTTGGATGGAATTTGGGGAATAAAAACATCTCTCTTTCTATAGGAGCCTCTTCATCTGTTCTGGAGTTAGAAGTTCTTATTTCTCTACATGGCAGTGACCTGATGGGAATTGTAAAGGAACTTCTCTTTCCCACTGAAGAGTGACATTAGTTCTTAGATTGTGGGTATACTTCAATTTGATGTCAGACTGCAGCTTAGTAGAAGTAGCCAAACTACTATTAAATTTCTTACAGAATTAAATTATTCTACAGAAAATACTATATAGACTTCAGATACCTGAAAAAGGTAAACTGTCAGTCTTGTCAGCAAGAACTCACGGGTTGCATTCCGTCTGGTAGTTCATTTTAGTGTATTCTCAGAGAAACATTGGGTAGCCCAGATCATATGCTAACCTCAGAATATCAGAAAATGATAAAATTGAAATATCTGGTTAACTGGCTATGTAACCCTCCACTCAGAAGTGCATGATACCTTCTAGACAAAACCCAGCAAAGAGTTGGATACAGACAGAAGGAAACAATTTTGTTTCTGTTAAGAGGTGCAACCTCAAAGGCTTGAATGTAATTACATTTCTATTAATGTCATGTTTCTAGCTGGTATGTTCTTCTGACTGGTTACTGGTCCCCTGAAGTGGCTTAGTTCTCTAAGTGTGAAGCTGGTATAAAATTACTCCAGTAGGTGACAGCAATAACAGGGTAGGTGGTGTGGGGCCTATACGAAAGAAAGAGAACAGGCCTCTGGCTCTGTAGATTTGATATCAATAAGGAAAGGCATGTTTTGTCTGAGTAATAGACTGCATGCTGTGGGGGGCAGGAAAACTATAGGTAAATGTTAGTACCATGCTGAATACTTGTGAAGAAGTTTAGAGAAGGTTTTGTCATCTGCAGGACTGGTTAATATGTAATTTGAGTCCAATCCACTGCTTAGGACTTCAGTCAGCTTTGCTGCATATGTATAGACACATATGTATTATACACATGGACACACACTCTTTTTGATAGGTTCCATTTGGGGTTATTAACGTTGTCTTCTCTCGCAGGCTCTTCTGAACTTGTCCAACATGTTCTATCACAAGGCATATTAATTTAGAGTATGGAAATGAGGGCAAGAGCTGATAAATCAAGATATGGTAAGTGTAAATGCATTTCTAATAAACACACATTGTGTAAAATAATGGCAGTATCGTGAAGACCAGGAGATAATTTAAAAAGACAAAAGAGGAAGAAAAAGGGAGGAAGATCTCTTTACTTGGTTGTTAATTATATGCGGTGTCTCATTGAAAGTAATGCAACATTACTCTGGGAGGCAAAGTGCAAGAATTGCCACCTTTCACCATGCCTACTTTTTCTTTTCTCAATCTTTTTGTCTTTGTGCTTTCGAAGTGGCAATAGTTGAACACTTAAACGAATGTCTAAAGCTTCTGGGAGCTGTTTTCTGTCCTAAACTTGACTTGTTATTCTACCTCCTTTTGGATACTTGTTTGCCTAAGTGCCTGAAGACCTCATTTGGAATATGCTTCACGTGGAAGAAAAAGTAATAAAAGTAATAATTGTTTTGTTCCTACTCATAATGCAAGTATGTGCTCCTGAATTGAGCGGAAGAACAAGCACAGAAGCCTTAAGATTCAGGGCTTCTGAGCGCTCTTTAGTCATGACAGCAATCTGATGGAAACTGAGGCAAAATATTTTGGCAAACCTAAGACAGGAATATTAAGACTTGTGTATCAGAAAGGGAAATAAAAAGGTTTAAGATCTTGATTTAAAAGTGCTGGAGACAAAGCACCTATATTTCCCAAAATTAAGGGAAACTTTCGGCAGGCCAACATGATTCCAAATTGAATTTATCATTTATGTCCTAATGACATGAATATTCCAGTGACGATTTCAAGGTATTGGGCGACTCATTTGAGAGAATTTTCATTTATCATATTGACAGTGATGTTAATCAAATTGACTATCCTTAACAAAAAGCCCTGCTTCACTTGAACTATATTGCTTTTCTGCCTGAGGGGAACATTTATGCGATTAACAAAACCAGATCGAATACTAATAAAGAAAACAAATGAAGATTTATGCATAAACTACAAAAGGACTGCAATCAGTTAATTAAGAGTATATAGGAGTTTTTGGAAAAGAGTAAGTATTAGTGGTAATAAATGAGAAGGCCTTTGTATTCAAATAACAGTCAAGGAAGTGGATGGTTTCTTACACAACTTCAGTTTTAGTACTGCCCCAGCTACCATCACCAATGAGATTTTACTGCTTTAGGGAAAGTTCAAACTTGACACTCCTGCTCGGATAGCGTACTGTTTAGGAACAGAGTTGACTTGTATCATCATCTTCCGTAGAGACAGATGTCTAAGCTGTTTATTTTAATAGGTGAACTGTATGAGTATTTTGCCTTAATCACACTTTTGTCACAACCCTTTGTTTAAGCAATGGTAAGGGAAGGAGTGTGTTTGGGAGCTTGATGCTCTCGTTGAATGTTACAGCTTATGCGCTCGACATCTGAGTTAGATGAAGGCTTGCAGCAGTCGAGCTTCCTGAAACATCTGATATTGCCTGCTGCTGGAGGCAGTGAGGAGTTCTTCGGGCTCAGCAAGACAAGCCTTTTGCTGAGTGTTTATCACAGTACTTTCCATTCCAGTCAGGTGTTAACAAAGTAGTCCCTGTGCAGGAAAAAAACCACATCCCCTCTTCTGAAGAGTGGTGTCTGGAGACTGGCCACAGCCACTTGGGCAATTCTTACTTCCTAAGTGTCCATAGAATAGAGTTTCTACTACTAATCTTAGATAGCTCTTTCCTTTCTCCTCCCTGCCCTGCTGTGATGCTCCACTTAGCTGAAGAGGTAGGGCGGGTGGCTGCTGCCTCTGAGGTGATGGGGCAGACTGAGTCATACACAGTTTAAAGCATCTATCTGATAGGAACGTCCCCACTTCAGAGGGAAATGGAGCCAGAAGACACATAAAGCCTGCGTCAAGTTGATGTCCACATGAGCCCAGTACAGTTGCAAGTGCACAGAGAAACGCTAAAATATTTTGTAGGAACAGAAGTGGAGAAATGGAAAAACCAAAGCCGTGTATCTCAGGTTTCTCAAATGCACAAGGTCTCTGTTTCATCTCTGCTTTTCTCCGAGGATAGAGGAGATATTACTTTTACGTTTCCCACCTTTACTTTATTGTCATAGTATTTAAGGATTATAGTCAGCATTCTGTTACTTTCCCCTTTGTAATATTCATTGTGGTGGAAAGTTTATAGGTTTAAGTTCTGTATGTTAAAATAAAGCAATACTGATTTAGATATAAACTATTGTGCAACTGTCAGGGCTTGAAACTCATTCCTGTCAGGTGAGACTTAGTTTAAGTCCCCACTAGCATTAGAACTGTTTAGTCTGCTTTATATAGTGCATCTGTATGGTGTACATTCATTGCGGTACTACTGATTAATGCTTGTACAGATGGAGACAGCTTAGAGTGATTCAAATAATAAAACAAAGTTCTGACAGGGCAACCTGTTGATCCCACTTGTTGTCTTGTCCAGTGCATAGAACCCTTCATTTGCAATTCTGATCAGAATAAAAAAGTGCAAGAATGGTTTGGTACCTGAAAAAATCGCAATGTATCTGATCACTTCACACCCTACTTCATGCCAGCTAGGTTGTGATATTCATATCCATTAAAATACAATATCAGACCAACACATCAAGGAACTTTCTTCAAGGTTTAGTAAGCCCAATAAAGGAATATATTATAGTGGTGGGAATTATTAGGAAATGTTGGTAGAAGATGCTTAGAGCTCAACACATTTCTGATTACATTGTCATATAACTTTTGACTTTTTCAATATTGGTTGGATACAAGCAGTTTATTTTCCACATTCTAATTTCTTGACTAAGACTGAATTTTGGAAAACATTTAAACAGTTAACTTCAGGTTGTTCCCATTGATTAGGTAGGTAAGTCTATATTTAAGTGCTTTGCTGAAATTTAGCTTTGGATTAGATTATATTTCTGAGTGTTTTTGTAGATGGTCTCATTAAAATTTTAATCAGTTAGGAAGTTTGTTTTAACTAAGCACAGCAAGCAGGTATACTGCCTCTGTGCAAGAAAGTGACAGGTGAGTATTAGCTGGCAGAGTAAGGAGAGGTTATTCTAACATGCCCTAGATGTATAATTTAGTTGAGATGCTAGTCTTTAAATACCTTGTAGAATGGAAATTAATAGTCTAATAATAGTAGTAGTAAAACTAAGGAATTCAAAATCTGGCTTACTGGGCTTTTATAATTAGTTTGGGATTCTGTGGCTAGTAATAGGCAGAGCAGGTCAAATCCATCCCTGTTCTAAGCGTGAACAACTCCACTAAAGTCAATAATTAAGTTTTCACTCACAACCATTATTGAATTTGGCCTGGAATCTGAAAGGGAAAGAGAATGATGCAGACAGGATGGATTCAGTCATAGCAGCAGCTGATAGGGAAGATAGTTGGCAAGTTGGAAAGCTGTAATGAGTTCAGCTGATAGGGCCTGATGCAAAGGCAATTGAAGTCAATAAAAATGAAACAGCTTTGGGTCAGGGGCTCAGGGGTCTGTTGTCATGCTTGATCTTGCTCACAGGTTTTGTTACTAATGTCAAATTTAAGGAGCATGCAAATGATGTGTGGACCTGGTTGTATACGCAGAGGCTTATGATTTTGTACAGTAATGAGATTTTCAAGGCAGCTCAGATCATGCTGCTGGCCAAACTTTGAAAAACCATTCCTAAGCTATTCTGCAAAAGTGTTCCCATGCAGAGTGTAACTATGTAGTTCTATGTGCAGAGTGCAGTGTTTTCAAAACTGGATGCCTATAGTTGTGGGGTTTCTGGAAGCTAAAATCTGAACTGTTTTTTAAGAAACATTATGCACCTTCAGCTCTTAGACAAACTGTATTACAATGAGATATTCTTCAGTGATGTGTGGGGCTTACTAGAGAAAACGTTCAGGAGGACCGTTTGCCTAAATCCTCTTACCAGCTTTGGCTGGCCTTGGCCTTTGGTTTCCTTGTAGTTGACTATTACAGGATAGGGTAAAAGGCAGTGGCCGACACTATTCAAGATGTATCTCTCCGGGTAGATGAAGATGCAAGAGAACTAATAAGTAATAACACTCTGAGAAGTAAGATTTCAAAAAACCTTCAGTTAGATGACTGACACTTGTTTTCATTGACTAGTGCCGAACCAACTTAAATTCTTCTTTCTCCTTTTTCCCTTCCCCCAAGCACATAATTATGAAATTATGCATTTCACTAAATGATTTGTTGCACTGATGAGGATTGACATCCCAGTTTCCAACTTTTTGGAGCCCCTGCGTGCCACGTATTACTGTGGCTTTCAGATTCCTGAAAATTCATGCCAGTGAGTTCAGTATCTTTTTAATTCCCTAGTATGTCAGGGTGAATTTCCTTCCAGTCTGTCAATATTCTTCATATTGGATACTGCAGAGACCACCTTTGGGTGGTTGGAAATAATTTTTTCCCTGTGGCATGTTTTCTCTTCAGCCTTTTGTTAAACTGTTGATGGTGAAAAAGCCATAGAAGAATCTGAATTATTGTCTTCCAGGAGCAGTCTATTGCCAGTTTATTGGCCTGTAGCTACTACAGGACTACAGAAATCTGACTCAAGATTTATATTTGATCCATACCAGTTGGACTGAGATTTCTCAAAGCATCACTCTAGCCAATTTTTTAGGTTAAGGCTAAAAAAACCAAACTACACCCAGTTTCTCCCCCCAACTTAAGATGTCAATTTCCTTGTGTTTGTAAAAATCCTTATGTTTTCACAGAGCTTTATGTGAACCTTTCTATGCCCTTGGTGTTCCACATTCCCTTATGGAATATACACGTACTCTTACCATTCCGTATTCCTCTGGTTAGTCAAGGCTGGGTTAAATCAATGAAAGTTGAGAGGAAGGCAGATGCTGTTTAGGGAGGGGGGAGGAAGTGTAAAGCTGTGTTTTGCACACTGGCCCCATGGTGACAGCAAATCATCTATCTGTTTATCTATCGAGATACAGATATATTAAAAATTGGAAGGAGGTTCTGCAACCTTTAAATCCTTTCATATCACTTTATGTTCCTGCTGTTAAGCTTTTGCTATGTTAATGTCATCCTAGGTTGGTAATATTTACAGCACCTAAATCAATGTTGAGGACATACAGAATATTGAAGGATCAACTCTACTTATTTCAAATGCACTTTAATATTTTGACTGCCTGACCAGAGTTTGGGAAATAACTGTGGTAGAATGATAATGAGAAGTTTAACAGTTTTATGATGGTTGGAGCGGACTTTATGGAAGTTGATAAATTTCATCTTGTAGGTTTCAATTTCTCATTCCCTACAGAGAGATGGGGAGAATACATTGATACTGCATTTCAAATTGGCTAGATCAGAAAGAACAGCAGCTAAAATCCATTACAACCCAATTACATCCATCAGCTGAAGCTGTGTGCATTCATTCGTGAACATCAGCATTTAATCCATAAAGAGGAACTAATGAGAAATTTGAAAATGGAATCCATGCATCAGTAACTTTGGAGAGATTTTGCTGGGATTAATGAACTGCCAGAACATTGTCAACACACTGAAAACCTATTCTCTCTAGGTTTGTTTACTGACCAAAGAAAGATTTTCTTTTTTTTTTTTTTGTTCTCCCTATTCTTCAGCATGTTTTTGTCTTATAGGTTGTTGGTTTTTTCTTACGGTCTTGGTGCAGAAAGTGACATTTTATCCGCTTGAAGGATCAAACACTTGTTTCTTTCATCTTTCTCTTATGGGCATCTGGCTGTGTGGTTGGCTAGCTTCTAAAGTCAGATACACTGCAGATGAACATCCACAGCATCTCTATACCTCTCTGCAGAAGTCTCTTGTCTCCAAAAGACAAGGGCATGTGGGCTAGACCATGTTTTGTAGTATAGAAGGAAAGTCAAGATATCAGCAATTACTTTTTAAATAGTACTATACTATAGGAAACTTGTTGAAAAAATTGCTAGTGTTCATTTGTAAGTTAACCTTTAAGTTTTCTTTGTAAAATGCTCTACTAGCTAATGGATATTCTGATGCTCTGGAGCTACCAGTAGGTATTTGTCCAAAGAGTGTAGATTAAAGCAAGCCCACAGAAAAGTTAATCTTTCTAATGGGAGTTAAAACATACAGCAATTGCAAAGGTCTGGCTAGGCTACCATATATAAACGAGACAGTAAACTGTCATTCATCAAGATCATACATTTAAATGACAGCAAGCGCAGATAATTTTTTTCTGGATGCTCCAGGGTGTAGTATTGTGATATCCATCTCTATCATTTAATGACCTAATACTGTAATTATATTTGGGTTGTAGTTAAAATGCATAGTAATTTCTACATGCCTTTTACCCAGAGGTGCCTTAAGAACATGTTGATATTTCAGGACCAATCCATGAAAATTTCTCTGAGCTTTTTTGCACATAGATGCTCTCTATCTGTTAAAAAATAAATCTCCTTTATATTCTGAGCCTTATTCTCCCTTGCTACCCAAGTGGTCTAGTAAAGTTTGATGGCTTAATATTTATTTCTTATTTATTTTGATAGATCTCTGTCATATTCACCAGCTGGATAAAGTTACTATGCTTAACAGCACTATAGCAATATTTCCTCCCAGGAATCATTCCGTTCCACATTTAAGCAGCAGAGCTGATCTCCAAGCAGACGTATCTGACAGGTAGCTCCTCTGAGATCCCCTTTCCAATTGCACTCCTGATGCAGACATGACAGGTTCAGGAAGAAGAGAAGGATGGTGGGGAAGGGGGCAGGAGAATGGAAAGCAGGAGAGGGAAACAAAGAAAGACCGTACTGCTAGGATGCTGTAAACAGGAACAATTAGGTTAGGCACAGTGCTATGCTGGTGTCTCTAGAATGCTGCTTGTTGAAATGCTATTCTAAGTTCCTCTGCCTTGCTTTACCCAATGTAGATGCACCAAAGAGTTTTTTTTTTTTTCACTTGTCATCAACATGCTAATGCTGAGGTAATAGGAACGGCAGTTGCTGTTCTCCCTTCAGCCTCTTTGTGACTTGAGCAAGTTGCTTTGCACCCAGATACAGTAATTTGCTCCCTGTTGGTCTGCAAGAATAATATTTGCTTACCAAATGTAACTGGCTTCTTTTTCAGAATGAACAGATACTTGAATTGTTTAGGAACCCACTCTCAAATGTTGTACTTAAGAGCAATTTAAGATCAGTAAATTGGGCTCACTTGTTAGAACACAAATAACCACAAAAACCCTGCAAAATAATGCTTTGGGGAAAAAAAAGCTACAAAAAACAAGGAATAAGAGAACATAAATGTGAATAAGGGTAAATGTTTCCACAGCTGTTGTAGACAATTGCGTCAGACCATTTTCTTAAATCCCCTGGGGTTTTAAGCACAGAGGTTTCTTCCTTTCATTCATCCTTTTTTAATGTTTAACAAAATAAAAACTAGG
This sequence comes from Aquila chrysaetos chrysaetos, assembly GCF_900496995.4. NCBI lineage: Eukaryota > Metazoa > Chordata > Aves > Accipitriformes > Accipitridae > Aquila > Aquila chrysaetos. Next base: position 37,330,072 of record NC_044016.1, on the reverse strand, counting down.
AAAATCTCCTAAACAACTGTCGTCTTGTTCTGTTCAACATATGTGGTCTTTTGACTACTGTGGAGTAGTCATGTCTCAGTTGGGGAACAGCATTTGCAAGCAACACAATCCTCTTTATTATTGCTTTCCTTATTTTTTTGCACCTCACATTAGGGTGTAAATGACATACCAGATATCCCAGTGCTTTTGGCAAGTAGAAGCAGAGGTGGAAGTGTATAACAAAGACGATAATGGTTAAGAATTAAAGCGAGATCCAGAAACATCTTACGGTGTTTACTTGTTCAATAGGATGCCTTCAGCCATTCTTCACTAATCAATAGAAATTATACCTTAGAAAGGACTGAGGCAGGTACAGTGGCCTGTTCTGCTGGAGTCTCTAGGCATTGCATAAAGGAAAGTCACTGTGAATCAATTCTTGTGCAATGGTGTTTCTTCAGTTAAGGAGTTATGTCCAGGAAGGCGGTACAGACATGTAAAAGTCTGTACAGTGTGTTTAGCCTTAGCAATGGAGCCAGAACCAACCAACTTTTCTGCAATCTCTCTGGTATCACAAAACTCTCTTTGGTTTAAGAGATTTCCTGAATGGATGCAGATGAAGTAAAACACTTAGTTCGGCTGTGACCTGAAGTGACGTTTCTAAAAAGGAAAACTGTGGTTATGCTTGTGCAGAGAAGGAAGTGTTGCTCATGGTTTAGATCAATAGAACAGATGTTAGGAGCTGATTCTGATCTCACTAATTTCACTTTTACACCTAAATAGCTTTATTGATTTTTTTGAAAAAAAAATCAACTTGTTTGCAACGGGGTAATTGAGAAGGAAATTATTGCCATAGGTATAAGTCTTACCTGGGCTATAGATTTGTTGCAGAACTTTGGCAAGTTATTGAGTTGCTGATGTCTTGGTTATCCTTTGAGTCCACTCAAGAAAAGCCCTGGCTTTATGCTATTATCAAATATTGTTGTTCTATAGCTGTTCATGTGTGAAAAATAATGGATGGCAGGGAAGTTTTAAGAGTTTGAGCAATGCCCAAAGTAAAATATCTTCATTTCCTTTAAGATGTACAGCCTTCCTCCTCAATTTGGCAGTTGTATCATAGTTTGGTAATAGCCAAAAAAAGGCACTGCAGGGTACCGCTGTTCTGAATTCACTTGTTTGATCCCTGGTACTTGCTTGCCATGTTTGTGCATTTTTCAACCACACTGGTGTGAGCTAGGCATTTCCAGGGTTCTTGTGTGGCATGAAATTCTGTTGAATCTAAGAAAGTAATGTTAATCTCAATAACCTGTAGAAATGTCCTGTAAAGACACTTCTGTATCTATTTTTTGCTGGAGTTTTGCTTTAGAGTAACTGCTGTCAGCTCCTTGCTGTTTCTGTGACAAAATGGGGGGGGGGGGGGGAGTTGTTGAAATGTGATCTTCCCAATCAAATTATTTTAACAATTACATGGTTTGGTACCTATAGTTACATTTACGTTGAATTCATTGCCAGAAGGGATGAAACCAAAAGATTCTTTATCAGAGACTCTCATATCTGTTTAATTCCAGTAGAATAAACAAACAGTCAAGCTGTTAATATGAAACTAGTCTTTGTTTGGCTAAGAATAAGAGCCAAAGGTTTGCTACTTTTCTTAAAGTAGCAAAAAAGAAAAACGTCACAGAACTGACATGTAAAGGTATATCCACTTCTGTCTTTCAAACTTCTCTTAAAATAGAACATGCACAGGGATATATTTATATTACATTCCTGGCAGTATCTGACTCCTCAGTAGGACTCTCCCTGCAAACTGTAGTCCCCTGCTTTCTGAAAAGTAAATAACTCTTTTGACAAATACACCAACCATATCTCAATTAGCTTCTCTCACTTATAAGCATATAATGTTATAAATATTTTTATAACTATTACAAAAGATGTTATAATTATTTTATAACATTATAAATATTTTTTACCTGTATGCCAATTGTACAAGAAATTGTATGAGACATGGAATCTGGAAGACTCCAGGCTTGCAGATGTCTGTTGTCTTGCATGACTTGTAGCACCCCAGAAATGGTATAAGGTAGATTTGAATGTCCTATCCAGAATAGATTCCCTAATTCCTTTTCAATATAAACATCCTAATATACCTGAATACAGATCATCACTCAATGCTATAAATCATTTATTGTGCTTCAGTAGAAATAGGCTGATTTGTAATGTCTGGGGGGTGGGGTCTCCCATAATGTTCCTTGTGTTTAAGGACAGTATTCTTTATCGTTCCTTATTGATTTAACCAACTTTGCAAAATAAAAAGACAGAATCTTGTAGTAAAAATCAGTCTGCTTGGCCAAACACCCACTTGTTTCAGATTTCTGAATGTATGCTGGTTTTCTCTCAAAGTCATGGTTCTGTCATAAAAACCCTCCATAAATCACATTCCAAGAACAGGTCTTAACTACCTACTGTTTTCTTTTCAAATACCTATTGTTAATCATCCTGACAGTTCTGACACTCATAATATTGCTGGAGTTTTGAATGCCACATGTTGCAGACAGCTGAAATCTTCATGTAAAAGGAAAATATGTATCTGACTTTGAACCACCATACACTAAGTATATGTACAGGTTAATCTATAGATTGAGTCTATAATATGCTCACTTTATACACACAGATTACTCAAAGTACATTATATAAATGCATGCACACGAGTGACATGTAGATAAAGAGTGATACACTGAATGCTTTGCATGAGTACCCACACTTGCAATGCTTAAAGAATTTTAAAGGTTAAAAAAAGGAAGTAGCACTACCTAGATGTTTTCACTTTTGAGTGAATGCAATATTGCAACGAGCTGTGTCTAAATCCTGCTCTTAGTTGATTTGTAGTTTTGTGTATGATGCCACTGAAGCAATAACAATATGAGATCATGCAATAAATATTTTCTGACATCACTTGAAATGTGTGCTGAAGGGGTGGTGTGAAGATAATTTTATATCCAGGGTCCAAGCGCAAACCGCTCACTCTGCTGAGATTTACCTTCAGAAACCCAAATTGTCTACTTTCTCAGTGATACTTTGCTGACCAGAAGTGCAGTCCAGCTGAGAACTGACTCCCTGTGGAGAGCATAGTCCTGCCCTTGCTGAACTTCCAAAAGTAGAAGGCGCAGGTGGTTCAGGCTTCATATGGAGAATGAACCCCAGGTGCATATTTCATGCTTAATAATGTCAATATAAAGTTTTTTAAGTTTGACAGTTGGGGATCCAATTACAGGCAAAACGGAGGCTTCTGACACCTGCTGGAGTCTGCAGTCCCTTTCACCGCCCCCGCCCCCCCCCCCCCCCCCCCCCCCTCCCCCCAAACCTGCCGTTTACTTAGCTGGCTTTGTGTAAACATTTGTCCCTATACCTTCCTCCCTTTGAAACTCAGTGACAGAAAGCAACTCCTGTCTCTCCTGAAGCTGATCTCTTCCAAGTAAATATTTGCTTTCTAAGTTCAGGTAGAGGTGAAGAGAAAGATTCTGACAGTAGTTTAAGATAAATTCTCTCTTCAACTATCCAAACACTAGGGGTTTATTTGTACCTCTGCAAATAAGTTACTAAAAATAAACTGAGTTATGAAGTCTGTAACTTGGGACCTAAGTGATACTTAAAAGATTATTTGTTTGAATTGATTTGATGACATAGCTCTAGCCAGGACTTTTTTGGCAGCACATTCAGATTACTCTGAATTTTCTCACCCCTTATTAAAGGACAATTTGCCAATAGTGTTTGCCTGCTTGCTGTTCTGGGATTTTGTAGATTTTTTTTTTTCTTGTTCTTTATTGGAGAGCCCCCCCATATAAACTGCCACTAGCATCACAAATTCAACCATATTTTCATTTTCCCCACTATTATTTAACTATCTTTCAAAGTCTATGGCCTGAAATAAATTATTGACTTAGCAGACGTACTCCTGTTTTCTGTGACAGGTTCGGCTGTAAACAGGCTATTAACAATTCATAATGAGTAGCTCCTGTTTGTTTTTCCCATGTGTTAATTTTGTTCTCTCTTCCTGACACCCTTAGTGTGTCTTGTCCCCTGTCTGCAGACTTGGGGAGTGTGTGATGCAGGGTGACTGTTGTGCGTGGTGCTTTCTACCAGGAAAAGCATTCAAATTTGCATAATGCATTGTGATTTTCTGGATGAACAATTCACTTGGAAACAATGAATGAGGAAAATCTCTTCCTTCTGTTCCTTCTTAATACCACTATGGGAAGAACGTATATACAGTCATTGTTCTTGTGGTCAGTTTTATGATTTTTTTTTTTACCTTTATGAATCTGAAAGGTGTGTGGGATGTTTATACCATCTGGTTTCTCTAGTATAACATAGTCAGTGTTTTTCATGTACTTAATGCTTCTACGAAGTCCCAATAGCTTGTGTTTGACTTAATGTCTCCCAGGGAAGGTATCTGATCTAGACTAAAAGCATCAAGTGATGGAGAATTCCCCAGTGGCTTTAGTAGTTTATTTCCATTTTTAATAGCACCTGATGTGGGAAAACTAATTTATTTCTGCTTTCAATGTGTATGAATCAAGTTTTAATCTTTTCCCATGTAGAACATCTGTAATTGAGAGTAACTCCATTTCACTCAGTGTAGTTTATACTGCTGTAAAGTGTGCATGGAAAAGAGCAAATGTTCTTCCTGTGTTCTTGTCTATACCTTGTGATGGTGTATCAGGGGACTTGGTTGATATTCTCAGAATTGCCATTGATACTGTCTGTGAGTTTGTAAATGCAAACAAGTCCATTAGTTTCTTCGCTTCTGTGTATCTGTCTGAATTATAATGCTGACCTGCCCCTTATTCTGCTATGAAACTCAATCTATATAAAGCTCTCTAGGCTAGATTAAAATCTCACTGTAATAAGCGTGTGTTTTTGAACATACTTTTGTGGGCTGTTGCTGGGAGTTAGGAGATTTTTTTCAGTTAAGACATAAGGTTCTGGCTATAGGGGTCTGTAGAAACGCAGAAATGTATTCCAAGTGCAAAAGTCATTAGAAAAAGTTCACACATCCAGTTGGCTCAAGACAGCATGGGCCATTGCATATATTCATCTGGTCTCCCTCTCTTTCCTTGAGGGAGAAAGGAGGCATATGCTCACACAGATTGCTGCCCAAACAGCTAAATGCTGCTTCTTGAGCCTGCTGTAGCCAGCTCAAAGAGTGTCCGGTATGGTCAAACTTATACCACTCTGGTTTATGGACTAGCTGGTCCACAGCTATGCTCTGAGCCTTCCTCTGTCATAGCATAATGAAGTTTAGTTGAAAATTGAAAGTGGTTTCAAGCAAGCGTACTTTAACTTCACAGTTAGGATGGGCTGGGCACACACACGCTGGCAGCTACTGTGGCGCCATTTTCAATTTACAGTGCAAGAGTGAACCTCAGGCATGACCCTGAAAAGAGTTTTTCCTGCTAGTTTCTGATTAATACTAATGAAAGTTCCAGGTAAACGTAGGGTTTATAAGCTGTGTAGTATTCAACTCTGCACCTTTTAAGTGCAGCTGTCTTTTGGAGACAATAATGTAGGTGGTGAGAAGTATGCATCAGTGCTAAAAACAGGTTAGGAAAAGCAAGACACTTGCACTAAGCTGGAGTTCCCTAGGCAGTTATGTTTGCTGGCACCCATGGATTGTGCTGGGTAGAAAGTTCTTGGACTCTGCAGTGAAAAGGCTATTTGAGCATGTAAATAGGCTAGATTGACACATCCCTGAATTCACTCAGTGAAATGTAAGTTGAGAAACATTTACATGGCAAAGGCTTTTTGCAGCTTTGCTCTCCTTTTAAAGTTTACCAGCTGGAATTTTACACCTCCAATGATTTAGCAGCAGAAATGCTGCCACTTGGATGTCTAGCCAATAGATGGATCCTGTCAGTTAATTAAGTTTCTACATGGTATTAGTCAAGCTTCCATTCGGAAGCTATTTGCATGGTCTAGAAACTAAGACTTTCAAGTACAAACTAGTAATCGCAGGCTCTAATTCCATTTTGGTCTCTGATTTGCTCTGTCTGTAGCCTTGGAAACGTTAATCATCTGCAGGGAGTGGGAGGATGGTGCAGTGGAAGGGATGGAAAAGGTGGGCTCCTGGCTAAGAAAATGGGCCAGAATGCAAGAAACCTAGATTTAATTTTTCTAGCTTCTCTCTTTTCTGTGTGGCTGTAATCACGACAATTGTGACTGGGGAAATATGCAGATGTTATGGTTTTAAAAGTCCTGATAACACCTGGAAAGACATCTATAAGCTACTACTGCCAAAGGAGACTGGCTTCCAGGATCCATCAGATCTTATATTTTGGAAAAGTCTTTGTGGTAGCTAAGAATCTGATGCAAATGAACAGTTAAAGCAGCTGATGAGAAGGAGATATTGCAATATATAACCACAGGAAATACGAGCTTCATAGAGATGAAAACTTTCAATTTTAAGGACATATGTAATGAATGCAGTCAAGTGGAACAGCAACATGGCACTGCATGAAGTAAGTGGAATGTCATGTAAATTGATCTGAAAATTACTGGTAGTTATACTATTCTCTGACAGAATGATTCACACTAATTCAAGAAAAAAATTTCCTTTCACTCTTAACAGACTTAATGCCCAAGCATAGGGGAAGAGGAGGTAACTAGCTGTGAAAAGGCAAGACAGTCCTGTAAATGCACCAGTTTTCTCGCTGCTTAACTCATTTCTTTGTGCTTGTGAAATGGATGATCGTGAGACCGGGTAGATACACGATGAGGAGAAAATTCATCTTCCTGTGGGGAAACCCATGTGAAATGCATAGAGCATGGTCTTAAAGCAGGATTTTGTTCTAAATGAGCTTTTAGGAAACATTGAGTTCATCCATTGTATCTGACAATTAGTGGATACTTTCATAAAGGATTTCATTCCCGCTACTGAGAAACAGAAATTATATGATCATTCAGAGAGGAGTTGGTTGGGGTTAAGTAGAAATCTTTGGGGGGAGAAAACCGCTACATCTCAAATAATGAAAACTTTGCTACTTATCTCAGTAAAAGTGAAAGGAAAATTGATTTGAAAACCGGTGAGTGACTGTTTTGTTATTTTTGTGGGGGAAAAATTGGTTGTAATTTTAGCATGAAGTAAAATTTTACTGTGTAGGTTTTCAATTTTCTTTCACAGAATACTGAGGAGAAATGAATGTGTTCCACAGGGAAGGTTTTGTTCTAAGAAAAATCACTTTAATTGGAAAACACTGAATGAAACCAGGCCATGATGACTGCACTCTTGTGTTTTGCTTTTTTTCCCCACCCCACTAGACTCCCTTGCACTTTCCTGCTCCGCTTACTTTTGTGGCCATTTAAATTTCTGATTGCTCAACTTTTCTCTCGCCCTGGTCCAGGAGGGAAACGGAACATTCTTGTCTCTGACAGAGCTGGTTAGCTTAACAAATGAGATAGACTTGTAAGTGATGAAAGCTCTGATTGTATCCTCATGCTATACTGGCAGTTCTGTGCTTCAAAAAAACCAGGCCAAACAAACCAAACAAGTAAATAAACATACTTTGCTTTCCCAGAAATTTCAGGACAAATCTATTTTACTTCCTAACTTACAATTTTTTGCCATACAGATGCAAGATCAAACTAATGCCATTTTTTGGATCCAAGAAGCTGTGCAATGTGACTTGAAGTTTTTCTCTTATGCTCAAATTCTGCAGAAGAAAGGTAAAAGCCCAACTTGGCCAGGCTTTCTGTATGTCATTAAACTTGTACACTATTTATGTGAATGCAAGAACTTGAAATAGAGCAGGTTCTCTTCTAATGTCTTTTGGCATGTGGAAGGAAAACCTTGAAAATTAGCTTGAAAACCATTTACAGTTCTTCTACTCTTGCCCTCCCCCCCGGCCTCCCACCAATTTATTTTGAGATATATTTATTATTAAGGAAATTTGGGTGAAAAAAAAAAGGAACTTTTGTTGATGAGGAGCTTAGAGAATTCCTGTTTGAGAGTAGCTCTCCCTACAATGCATCTATGTTAATAGTTTCCTTGTTTACAGTTACAGACCTGATGCAAAGTGTATAGGAACTGATGGCAGCAGTCTTTCAGTCATAATTAGGTTTTGCATTTCTAATGTGTACAGGCTGTGAGGAAAGCTTTAATGTTCATCTACACTGTGAGAGAGGTCAGCAGAACTTGCAGAAGTTCAGATGTTCTGTCAATCAGCCCTTGAAATAACTCACAAAAAGCAGGACTGCCAGATTCTGAATTTGCTGCTACTTTGGTCAGGTGTCACCAACATAAGCTTTGGGAAAACTCATCAGAGTTAAGTTCAGATGCAGTATATGGGGATCAGGTTTGTTTTCTCTTTTAACATCTTCCACAGATTTTGCATAACAGGTACATTTGCAGGCCTCCATAAATAATAGGTTTTGTTGCTGACACGCAGCCAGAAGGCTGATAAAGTTGGTAAGAGCAGTGTACAATGGGTCCTCTTTGTCTCTGACCTCATTTAAGAGATGTTTCCCCTTTGTTTCATTTTTTTTTTAGCATTTCAGCTCTGACAGGTGCAGATTTGCCAAAAGGAATGTTAATTGCCTATTTACTGCATCCCAGCTTGTTCAATTTACTCACAGATCATTTCCTATTCAGAGCCCAGCAGCAGATTCATTTTCTCTCTCCTGTTAATCTCTTTACTATCTGGGCAAATGCCATAGGAGCAACACTCCCACCTCCTGAAAACTCACCATCTCTGCACATTAAAAAAAAAAAAAAAAAAAAAAAAGTTCTGAATCCCAGAAAGGACAAGGTCACATCCCTGAGAACATACAACTGCATGAAGCCAGCCATGCCACATATGAATGTGAGCCCTGTAGGATGAATCAATGTTAAAGATCATTAGAAAACTGGGCAGTTTTAAAGAAAAGAAGGCTTTGCTGATAAGCATTTCTATAAGCCTAAGATGGCTTCTTACTTTGCTTTCTCCTTGTGAGATAGCTTCTGAATTCTCATCTTCTAAGTAATATAGTGGCACTTGTTAGCATTTGATTGATTTCACTATAGCCATGCAATAACTTGTTCCAGTTCATTCTTGCTGGTATGAAAAGAGGAAAAGACAACTTGAAAACAGATGCGAATGTGTTTAAATGCCCAGGGAAGAAAGAATTAATGCCATGGGCTGTTATGCCTATGACAGTTCCAGCCTCTTGTGGTTTAACCCCAGCCAGCAACTAAGCACCACACAGCCACTTGCTTGCTCCCCGCCAGCAGGATGGGGGAGAGAATTGGAAGAGTGAAAATGAGAAAACTTGTGGGTTGAGATAAAGACAGTTTCATAGGTAAAGCAAAAGCCACACACACAAGCAAAGCAAAACAAGAAATTCATTCACCGCTTCCCATGGGCAGGCAGGTGTTCAACCATCTCTGGCAAAGCAGGGCTCCGTCATGGGTAATGGTTACTTGGGAAGACAAATGCCAAAACTCTGAATGTCCCCCCATCCTCCTTCTTCCCCCAGCTTTATATGCTAAGCGTGATGTCATATGGTGTGGAATATCCCTTGGGTCAGTTGGCGTCCGCTGTCCCGGCTGTGTCCCCTCCCAGCTTCTTCTGCACCCCCAGCCTACTCGCTGGTGGGGTGGTGTAAGCAGAAAAGGCCTTGACTGTGTAAGCACTGCTCAACAATATTGAAAACATCGCTGAATTATCAACACTGTTTCCAGCACAAACCCAAAGCATAACCCAATACTAGCTATTATGAAGAAAATTAACTCTATCCCAGCCAAAACCAGCACACAGCCCAAGGTCATTTAGCTGTTTGTTTCCAATAACTAATCCAGCTCCTTATGTATGTCTTCTGTTTCCACTTTGTGACTTCTAGCAATATCTCAAAGGACTTTTTCTCATTAGCTCAGCAAAGCAACAGAGCAAAGGAGGTTAGATTGTGAGCTGCTAACCTGGGCAGAGGTGTGATAAATCTTCTAAATCATCTGCTGAAAGCATCTTCTCTGCTTTGAGGAAGGGGAGTAATTATACCAGTTCATCTGTACCACTCCACCTTCCAGAAGAGTGAAGCAATTGTAAGGAGCTCCTCCCTCAGGAAAAGGTTTATTTTAGCATCTCTGCTGCTATAGTCAAAAGAAAAAGACCTAGTTTCTCACCTATGGCTGTTGCTTGAGGAAATGACTTCATTTGTATGTTGAGAGAGAGAAAGTGAAAATATTTAATGAAAGCCATGTGTCATTTTGTATTTTCTAGTCCTGGTCTGTGAGGTGATAGCATGTGTAAGTATCTTATGAACGTTAAGATGGTGAATTCAGACTGTACCAAATACTCAGCTGGTATAAACCGGCTAAACACTATTTTGCTACAACGTTTACTCCTTTTGCTTTGACCTACTCCATGTCATTGATGGATTTCTGCCTCTTGGTAACAGCCAGCTGGAAGAGTTAATAGGTGGGAAAAGTTCATGAAATTCATCAAAGGCACTAAAGACATGTTCCCTTCTGTTAACCTAAAAATAACTAGGCTTTTCAAACACTAACCAAACAGGTGCAAATTACAACATCTGGCATGTTTGCTGAATAGGAGCCAAAAAGGATCAAACAAGAAGTTCTGATGGAAAAAGTAAGAGCATTTGTATAATGAGGCTAACTTTGCCAATACTTGGAAGCTACAAAGAAAAACAAACCTTAAAAGATGCTGTCTTTAAAAAAGACTGTAATCTTGTGGTTTGCTTATGTAATATACACATGTGACTTAAATTAAGAACCCTCATGTACTTTCTTGAATAAGGAAATTTTTCTGAACTAGGGCCTTGATGTCCATTTTTAAATTCTTATTTGCATATACAAATTTGTTGTAGATCTCTTTCCCTGTGCTGCAATAGCTTTGTATAGGCAGGACCCAAAGTACTGTACAATCACAGCTTGCGTTTATTTGCACTGCCTGTATTTTTCACAGATGGGGCTGTTATGTTCCAGGAATGTTGCTGAGATAAAATATGATCATGAATTGACTCTAGAATTACATTGATTCTTTGCTGCTTTTTTTCAGTATGGCTAGTAATATTCAATGCGGACTAAGGACTAGTGACTAATGGGAGGCAAAAGGGAGAGGGACTGGAAATGGAACATCTTAGTATGAAGTGGGCAAATCTGTTGGTAGCTCTCATCTGACTTCCTAAGCAATGATGCTCTTTAAATTTTTACAGACTGGTGAAAAATATTTTGTTCTGAAGGCACTACAAGAAAAGTATGTATTTACTTAACTGGCTATCAGAGTATTTCCATTTAATTCCTTTCTCTATGGTTAGATTCTATTAGATACAGTACTTCCTCAGAAGATGTATTACTTTCATTCAACCCTCCAACCATGACTGCTCTTGAAATTGCGCAAGGAGAAATAAAAACTTCCTTATGGCATGCAGGAATTGCAGCTGGGCAGCATCTTCAGTAACTTGGACAGAATCACTTTGCAGTCTCACACCTAGTCATCTCTTTCTACTTGCACAAAAACAGTTTTGCTGCATTCAAAATTCTAATGTGGGGCTGTGATCGGTGAAGGATCTAGCAGTTACAAAGAGATTTCATCTGGACAGAGTTCTTTGAATAGGTCAGGTTTGAGTCTATTCCATAAAACCAGGAAAAACTGCACTGTGAGACATCAGTGCAAAACAGATACGAGAGGAATCAGACCCACAAGGTTGATGCCTTTATAGCAAGAAGATTAATCTGATTAGGCCTTGGCATTGTGTGATTGCTTTGGGCCCAGCAGGCCTCTTTATAACCTTTTCACAAACACAACATTTCTGATCAACTTGTCAAAGTGTTGCAAAAATGTTATTAGATCTGGATCTTTGCTGTCAGGATCAGGAAGGTCTGTTCCCTTCTGCCCATGCTTTTGTGCTAGGAATGCAGTTTCCACTCAGTGCTCACAAGGTATGGTTTTTTCTACTGTTTTTATATCTGTTTGCCTGGAGTGGAAAAGCTCGTACAAACCCTGACACATGCAAACCAGTAATACCTGCTTTTTATCTTGTATCTACAGAATCATTTCTGGCTTCTGCAACTTCCCTCCATGCTGTGGTTTGTTTTTAACTTTGTTTCTTCACATATGGCCACCTTATGTTGGACTGTAGCCAGTATACCTGACAGGTAGCATTGCAGAACTAATGAAGTTAGTGTTTCAGCTGCACTTGGTCCTCAGAATATAATAGCATTAAGTTATGTTCAATATAAGGTGAGTTGTCATTGTAAGTGGGTTGTGAAAAGGAATGTGATTAAATGGTGGAGGACTCAGTATCAAATTCTCCACACTGGAAACTTCATTTGGTTTGCAATGTCTAGGACAAAAGTGGATCCATAATGGGCTATACGTTGTATTAATTTAGTAATACTTTCACTTCCCCGCACCACTACCTCTTGGTTCATCTGACTGAAATGCACTGATACCTCACCTGAGACCAAATGTTTCATATAAGGCACAATGGCAACTATTGGACTAAACTTAGCCCATTTTTGCAAGCTATCAGATGCACAAAACACAGAGCGTTCTCAAACTGAGATACTACTTTGAAAAAATGCTGCAGATGTCATGTCACCTGAGGTAGCTACCCTGCAGTCAAATAAGCTTTTCCAATTTTATTTATAGCTAAGGATGTAGTTCTAGTATCAACCATCAGATAGAATGGTAACAATGGAGTAAAATCATAACTACTTGATCAGATGAGGTGTAATGGTCCTGAAAATCCGTGTGATCAGGAATGCTGATTATGGGTGTCTTGAATGATGTGCGTCAGTGATAGTAAATCACTCAAATCCTTGTCAAGAGTTTTACTGGCCAAATTCTGCTGTGCTGCTTTGCTGTATGAGGAATCTTATTGATTTGAGGGCGATAGCAGTGGTAGCTGCACTCGGAATCAGTAGCACTTTTCCACAAAAGTGGTTGCATTGAAATAAATGGAACTATTTGTGGAACAAGAGGTGAGCTGCTGTACGTGGAGTCAGTTGGAATTTTTTTTTTTGTTGAAACAGGTCAGGAAATTGTTGATTCTATTAAATCAATTTTACTTTATTTTCTTTTGGTTTGGTTTTGGTTTTGTGGGTTTTTTTGTTGTCTTGTTTGGATTTTTTTTCCAGAAAAGGGGATCAATTTTGACAAAACTTTTCCCTACAGGATAAAATGTATATGAAAGTGGAAATTCTGTATTTGTCAAACTAACTGTTGTTTTGACTTAGTATATTTCAAAGTGCATTTGAGAACAGAAGTTGTATTCCCCTTCTGCAGTCACTTAGTGTTTATGTGCTGTAACAAACTGGAGTTTCATTTATTTTCAATTGGTTTGTGAAGGTATTTGGTTTGCACTGAAATTATAAACAAAGAAGCAGGTAGGACAGATACATGTGTAGCATGGTTAGAAAGTGGGTGGAGATCACACATTTCCTGGATTTTGGTCTTATTGCTCTTTGTCTTTTGCTTCCATCTCTCTAGCTCTTGTTTTCATGTCGTTTCCCATTTCCCATGATTTTTTTTGTTTACTTGGCTTTTGGGAATCATGCTAGCATTTTTCTTGAGCTGTTTAAGGCTGAACTATGGCAAGTGTAAGTGAGGAGTCTAATTCAATGTGCTTAAAGCACCATCACTGATAGGGAAATTAGGGCCCTTGGTAAATTGAAAGCAATATTGAAAAATAAAAGAACAACAGTGATTTCTTTACTAGTATCTGTGTTTTCCACTCCAATCCCCCAGCTTGTGTCAGCAGTAAAGTGCTTAAAGCAGGGGAAGGCTGGGCACAAGTGCAGGACTAGCATTGTGTATCTGTTAGCAGCAGCCCACCTCTTGGGCCTCTGCATTCATCCTGGAGTGTTCAGACACACAAATGACTTCCACAGAAGACTGAAAACACTATTTGCGAAGATCTAACATGTAAAAAGTCTTTTGTTTTGACACAGAAGTGATCTCTGCCTAGCTGGTTTTTGCCTTTGAGAGAACTAGGCTTTGATTTTTTTCTTATCGTGCTATTAGATAATACATTCTTTGGAGGACAGACTTTGTTTTTCTGTATGAGCAATTCCTAGTTCAATGGGGGGCTCCTTGATCAGCACCCCTTCTCTGCTACCACAGTTCAACAGCAGGAGAAATACTAAGTTTTCAAGTCATGTTTTCAGAAGCTTGATGTGTAGAATTATTTGTAGGATTGGTGGAATTATCTGCAAAAGTATTTCTAAGGTGGGATTCTTTGCAGCTAATGTCAGCCATAGGAAAGTTAGATTATTCTATACAAGCAAGTTAGCGGGTTCCCTCTATAGACAATGGACAGAAATTGCTATCTCCAAGACACGTGTAAGATACGGGTGTCTTGTACAGATTTCTGAAGATGAATGACTTGCGCTCTGGAGAAGTGAGGGTATATGCCTAAATTTGAAGTAGCCATAGTTTGCTAAAGTGAGGTAAGATAAAAGCCACCTCTACAAAAAAACCCCAAAACCACCCCCCCCCCCCCCCCCCCGAAACATAACAAAAAATGGCATGTGTGGCATCTACAGGGTTTTCAATACATTCTAGGATTTAATGGTCATTGATTCAAGACAAATTAATGTACTTAAAAAGTTTTGAAAATCCCATTAGTGACTGTCTGTGTCTCTAATTGCCTAAACACAGTAAAAAAAAAAAACCCCCAAAAAAACCCAAACCAAAACAAAAAACCAACCCTGGCTCATGAAAGCCTAAGTCGTAAGGTCGGCACTCAAAGCTTAAGCATGGGAATTTCAAAAGTGCTTATGTGATTTGATAGTTTAAACCCTGCTAAAAATCAGCAGGACATATATTCTTAAATGCCCATTGGCTTTTAAAAATTGAACTTATTGTTCATAATGCAACCACTACCCTTCAAAAATTTATTGTTTATCCAATCCTGTGGTATAACAGCCAGAAAATGAATGTGATTACAAAAAAAATCCGAAACACTTTGCTACTCATTTTATTCCTATATGTTTCTAACACTGTTGGGTGAAATCCCCCAACTCCTTTTCACTATATTACTGGAACCAGTAATGCTGAATCATTTAAATTTTTTTCCCAAGAATGATTCATCTGTCCAGACAATGAGAATATAAAAACAATATAAATCCCTATTGCCTGAAAAAAGAGTGAAGTCTCTACCTTTCAAATAACTTTATATCCTTCAGCACTGGTAATAAATATCCTCCTTTTTCTATGAAGTACTCTGTTCAGTGCCTGTAGCCCTGAATTATTTGTCTCATATATGGAGTATCTCTAGATATGCAAATTAAAAGCAAGTTTAAGTGTTGTCTTTCCCTTTTTCTTTCTGGTGTCTTTGGTTGTCTAAATACTTTGTTTAGACCAGCCTTACTATAATGAAGTATTGTAGGTTTTGTGGTATTCTTTCGATTCAAGCATTAAACCTTCCCCTGTTATTCAAGAATATTATCTCAGGTCAAATTTTCAGCTGGTATAAATCAATGTCCAATTCCAAGGACCTACAAAAAGAATTATGTATAACTTATGGCCTATTTTTAAATCTTATAGAAGGCTTCAATAGCACATAAAGATCCATAATATGCTGAGGCCTTTGTATTTTTAATTCTAGCAGCCTGAAATTTTTATTGAAAACTTTGTCAGCAGGAACTGGCTTTTTCATTTACAGGGAAGCTCATGCAGGAAAAGGGCCTTTTAAAAATTGAATTAATTTTTTTCCATTACAGCTCCCCAAAATAACTTTTTTTGTAGAAACAAACACTAGTGTTCATTTCTAACATCGTAAAAACCAAATAACCAGTTTTCTACATAAATATCACTTTATTGTGGAGATTAAATAAGAACTTTACAGTATTTTGCAATCCACTGGAGGAAAGGCACCTTTGGGGTGACATTGCAGTGTTTTAACAACATAATGCTCCCACGCAACAGCTGAATACAGGAGGTGAAGAATACCATGTCAGAAATTGCATAGGGGGATTTTACCTTGAAAGGGCTGAACTAAAATTGATCCCAGACAACAAGATTAATAGCCTGATGCAAACAAGTAGTGCTATGGGATCTTTAATGACCTCATATGATCAAGATCATACCCCAGATTTGTTGCCTGAAGCTTTATGGTCCATCAAACCATAAAATCAGGCTTGGTAATTGATATAGTGCTGACTCAAAAGTAGAATTGCCACCAACAGGTTCACCCATACTGCTTCCTACAGCCTCAGGCTTTCTTGGGAGTAGTGCTGATCTAATACAATTTCTCTTGGATTGTAAGATGTGAGGGCAAAAAAAGGCAAATTGGTTTTTTGGCTCTAGTCTGGAAGGTACCCCAAAGAATTTACTGTTTTGCTTCAGAGGGGAAGGAAAGCTGCACCTCAAAGATTGTCAGTCTTTGTCAGTGCTCCTGGGGACTCTGAATCAGTAACCAAATCACAATAATTCAGTCTGACCACTGCTTACCCGCAGTATTGCAATAAGCTATTTCTTTCATCCTGAAACAAAGGGGAATAGAATTCTCAATCCATGAAAACTGGTAACATTTTAAAAACGGATTTAAACATTCTTTTGTTTGATTTCTAAAAAGTCAAATCCTTCTAAACTTTAACAAAACAAAACCCAAAACCAAAAGCAACTTTCCAAAACTTTATTACTTAACTTTGGCTCAGGGACTGAGATGAAATGCATATTGCCACACACAATGCATAGGTAATTTTCACATCTTCCAACCTCCACAACACTGTCTCGGTGAAGACAAAACAACAAAAGGAATTAGACATAGATCTTATCACCCATCTACCAGGTTTGTCTTATTGCACTCATACACAAATACACTGCTTACTACTGAAATGCCAGAACTACACGGACTGCAGGAAGCGTGCTCATTAACCCTGTAGCTAGTTTTCTCATTTTTTCCATGTTCTTGTCTTAAGGCTCAAGCAAAATACATTATCTTTGTTTACTGAATATTGCCTCAGCTTGTGTTCTGTTGACTTTGTGGACAATAATGAAGTAGTACATTCAACATATTAATATTTGTGATATAAATCAAAAGGCCCCAAAGGAAAGAAATTAAACGTGTGAGTGTTTACGCGTAACTCCAGTCTACTTGCTGCACAAAATGCTTATAGGCTCTCATAGTCCTTTAATAGTTGTTGATGAGGTTCCCGCAGAGTTGAGAAACCAAAAGTCAGTGTCAGGGCACTTAATTTTGTTGGAACACACAGGACTGGACTGCTGGGCCAGACAGAATGTTCTTGTACATCTTTGGTCTTTCAGTCAGAATGCCTTTGCTAGGAGAAAAGACTTTGACTATTGCTGGAACCTGCCTCTGTATTCTGCTTCCTAGGAGAGAGTTTTGCAATGGGAAAGTAATGAAATAAACCCCTCTACATTCTGGGTCTAATACCAAACTCTGCCACTGGTCTGTCTTACAGCTTGCTTTGCTTCTCCATGCGTCTGCTGTTCTGTTTATATAAAATAGGTTTGGAAAAAAAAAAAAAAAAAAAAGTGTTTAACTGCTGCAAAACACTTTGAGCTCTATAGGACCATGAATTCTTATTTCACTTATGTTGCCCTTATTTGGAAAGATTTTAACTCTTAGACACAGTACAAAGTCAAAATTTCCTGTCATTTTTTAGATGGTGGTTGTGAGCACTAGATTAGTCGTGTGTTTGCACTACGAGGCTCTGAGCAGGCCTGCACTGATGTTTGTCAAACTACAGTGAGAAGAGATTTTCAGCTTATCAGCATACTGGGAGCATGACAAGGAAGTTCTGAAGGATTTTCTGTAAAACTGAAAATCTAATTATCACTTACCTGTACATTATAGGGAGGAAGGTAAACTCCACTGCAGCCGTTTGGAGCAGGTAGCAGAAGGAGGGCATACTGCTGAAAGTTGTCCTACAAAAAGTACATGACAGAAAGGGATTTTGCTGCACCTCCCAAATATTCTTTGTTACCTTTTGCTGCTTATGATTTGATGAACCTCTATCGTCACTCTCGTTATAGGAGAGCTTGTCAAATGCTTGAAGCCAGAGCCTTGAAAGAGAACCTGTGCTGCTCACTTATATAACATCAAATATACTTGCACAGTAAGAAAGCCTATTAAATATTTAAACCCTGTCCTTTCCTCAAAAGCAGAACAGCAGAGATGATTTTCCATGGAATTTAACATTAAACTCTGGCAATTTGTACAGCTGTGCATATAAATAGTTTGCACATCATCTCCAGAGGCAAAGGTCACCGTGCCTCATACATTTCAATACTGTAAGTTACATAGCAACAACCTTCCCATTTCTGTTTCCATGTTATTTATCGAAAGGGACTTAAAAATTGGGATGAAGTACCATCGGTTTTTGAGAGATGAATGAATGCAAGTTGATTGTAATATTTTCCCTTAATCGCTTAATTTTTGTCTCTTCATAGAACAAGAAAGATAATAACAGTCCATCAGCAATGGGGACTGGGTGTCATAAAGCTTTTTCAAGGGAAGAAATCAGAACAGACAACTGCCTGATTTCGCTTAATGCAATTTGTTCCATGACTGATCTTCAGACCCCTGCTTCATTACCTTATACAAACTTAAACCTGTTTTCCAAGAAGGAAAAGATTCTTATTTGCAATTAGAATTACCCAATTACACACCACTCATGAAAACACCATGCATATTTAGCTCCAACAGATGAAAGCTGACTTTTTAAATGCCATATATATATTTCTTCAAATAATAACACTTAGGACTTAATATCATGAAAGGAGTCTGTACAAACAGAACACAAGTATCTCAGGATTAGTTCTCACTCTCTGTGCTTAAACAACTCTGTAATGTTATTAATTTCAGTGCAAATTCCCTAGGGCAGAATTTCATTTGGTGAAGGTCTGCCAAAAAATAAAGCCAAGTTGGTTGGTTAACTCAAATGGATTGAGAAGATCTGATCCCTTGCTACTGACCAGGGATTGAGCTGGGGCAGATCAGTTCCTCTCTGTCACTGCTGCATGCTGTATCCTTTGTATGGTCCTAACACAATGAGGCTTCGAAGTATTATGGAATAATGCCTGTGTCTTCTCCATTTGCATCTGCAATCTACTTTGGCTGTATCTCAAATAGAAATTATATATTGAAAAGTATTTTTTTCCATATTGTTAAACTTTTCCTGCATTCATTTTATATGGAGCTAATATTTTCTTATTTCAATCTTGTGCATTTTATGTACTTATTTATCATTCGGGTAGAAGTACGCTAATTGACTCACTGGTAATTCAAATGCCTCCTGCTGTGGATGCATCAAAGGGAATTGGTTGTTTTTGCTGGCTTTCCAACTTGTTAATTGAGAAGCTATTCAATTATAGGTAATATACTTTTATTGCTAATAAGATATTCTGGTATCAACAATATCCCCAATTCTGAAATTAAATTTGCAGGAATTATAAGAAACTTGAAACTGCTTGACAAAAAGGCTTCAAAAATTAGCCTTACATACAAGTACTTGAATCAACACCAGCTTCAGAGAAGTGAAAAGTAAATCAATAAAATTCTCATCAGTTACCTTACTATTTATTTACTCTCACTTGCAATTGTTTCAAAAGGGAAATTGTAAGAAGGCAAACTTGCTGCAGATTTATCAGGCTAAAAAAGTTATTCTTAATGCAGATTATCAAAGAAGATATCTAAAACATAGTTAATACTGCTCTTTATTATCTAATTTGCCAAGATTAGATTATTTTTTATGCATCAGTTCACAAGCTCATTTTAAGCTCTGGTATTAGCTTGCTTAAGTTATTGAAGAACATTCCTGGTAAATAAATATCAGTTTTTCTTGTTACTAATTTGCAAAGCAACGGTACCTGGAAGCCCAAACGGAGTCATGGCAGTGTACGTAAAGGTGATATGCAGGTCTCCCAGACTGAAGAGAAATAGCAAAGACAAAAGGTGGCAGGAAAAAAATATTTTTATTCCAGTTTTTGTGGGCAACGAAGACTCTATGGGAGAATTAAAACTTGATCTGATGAGCACCACGCCCTAAACATGAGGTCAGTCTCCATCCTCACTCATTTCTTGTTTTCCAAGTTTTTCGTGTTGTTTTTCTTTATTGTGCTACTAATGTCTGAGTGGTTTTTGTGTAAGCTACACTATTAGAGTCAAATGTAGAGCCTGTGAACTTTATACTCAATTACATTGATGTAAATCAGGAGTATTGGTGTTTAAGTCAATGGCATTATACTGGTGCAATTTTCTTTGCTGATTCCTGTGCAGACAATGTGCGCTGCTATGGTTAGCCAAAGAGGTCTGCAGGAATTTCAAGGGTTTAGGACAACTTTGAGGCTTATGTCAAAAAAGGCTGAAGTAAATTTGTGTTGTTACTGGGAGCCAAATCCTCAGTCAGCACAAATCAGTGTGTCTTCACTGAATTTGGGCTGGTCATGCTGATAGTGACCAGCTAGGGGAGAAGGACTATTGTCTCTATTGCAGCTGGCAGAACATTAAAAAAAAAACAACAACAAACCAATCCACCTATCACATTCAGTTATGTTGTAGTTTACTTCATAAACTCTGTTGTTTTACGATTTGCATGAGTAGACATGCTTGCATGGTTTTTGTATTCAAGTTTGTGTCATGTCTGTGCATTTGCCTTAGAAGTATGTGCATATCTGTCTGCATAAAAAAATAATTTCTGGCTCCTACAAGAGATGAATCTATAGGCCACCATTTTCTTTTCTCATTACAGGCTTTCACACAGAGAATGCATCTAAATTTTAATGCCCAAATGTATTCCCTGAAATATTCTGGGGTGCTTTACTATTCTGACCTTTCATCATTTCATATTTTGATTGGGATGGCTGTTCCACCCTGCTCTGTCTCTCACTGGAGCTGTAAAACAGTGAAATGAGTAAAATGACTATAGCAAGTCACAATACAGAATGCTGAAAAGGTCAGTGTGGCCCCATCTCCCCTGCTATAGCTCGTGGAGTATGCAACACCTGAAGTATTTGATAGTGCATTTTTTTGTGATGAGGCACTTTGATAAAAAGGAAGAAATAGCACCTGTATTGATGTGTGTCATGGTTTAGCTAAACAACAAGTCAAGGATGAGAAATGGTAAAACCATTCTTAACATGTTTTATTTGGGGTCTGGAGCTTCCAAGAGGCTAAAAACTAGTAAGATTTCTTAGGTTAATGTCCAATGTCACTTCAGTGGTGGAAACAAGAGAACTGGACTCTATTCTTCAGAATCTTAAATGGATAGCTGTCTTATAGACAATAAAGTCCAGCCCTAGTGACATATTTAAAGAGCAACTGTAGTCTGTTTTCCCTTCCTGGGATCTTATAAGTGAGTTTTTAATTTTCAGCAAACCTTTGCAGTTCACCTTTAAATTTAATTTTCTCTTGAGTGCATCTAGTGAAAGAACCTCAGCAACTTCCCATGGGACAGTATTCATGAACTTAATGAACTCGTCTTCCAGAGATCTTCCCATCTTTAATGTTTAATATGAAGCTTTCCCTGTGTCGCAACTTGTATGTTACATTCATGCAAATATTACTAATTGTTCCTTATTTCCAAATATATTCAGTAGGATTTAAGCATACAATATAAATTAAGTATGGGTACAGTTAGATTCAGGCTTCTAATTACTTAAATCTTCTTTGAAGATGGAATTTAGGAGTTTTGAAAGTTGTATTGCATGTCTTCTAAGGGCTTTGCTAAATCAGGTGACAGTTCCTCAAAAAGGTAAGCATGTTGACGTATCTTTTCGGGATCTTAGAAATATAATTTTCTTCACCTAAATCTGACCTGTGGATCTTTCTGGAAAAAAATGAAGCAATTGTCAATGTTCACTAGCAGATTCTGAATCTGAATTGGCCTCCTTGGAAATTATTCACATGGTGAGAGGGAAGAAATGAGAATCAATCCACGGAGTCTGCCACACACCGCTTGCTTCCTCCTCCTAAAATAGGTTTCTATTTTTCTTCCGGTGTCTCCACAAAATGGCTTCATGAGTACAGGATTGAGAACTAAGTGGCAAATCAATACAGAGTTAAACTCATGCTTGCTTATTTCCATTTCCACCTAAGCAAGTTTGTGCTTTGTTGGTTGATTTCAAATGCCAGTATATTATCTGTTTGTGTCTCTTCATTTTTCCCCCCAAAGGCAAAAGATGTTCACAGCAACAACAAAAGGGAAGAGAAGTATGAAAAGATTAGTTTGATCAAAGGAATATCATGTCACACCAGAAGATTGATTTTCCTTTCCTGCTGGACTGCCATGCCCCTTCTCTCTGTGCTGGCTGCAAGGCTGTTGCAGAGTTCACTTCCTTGTGTCTCACCATGCCTTGCATGTATGTCTTTTGATTATGACTTGTCTCCTTTTAATATCACACAAACAAGGCTCTGTCATGTCCCAAGTGCTGTCTGACCTATTCATTCTGTGATGGAAAGGATAGACAGTTGTTCAGTTACCATACTTTCCTTGCAGGGAGGAGTCTCGGGACAGGACATTCAGTCTACCTCTCTGCTGTCCTGTATTGTTAAGAAAGAGCAGCAGATACTAGAGAGAAAAATCTTAACATTTAAAGACAAAGCAGTACGAGGCTGGATGTCTTTTTTGTTTACACTACCACAGAATCTTAACGTATGATTAGCTCCTGCTGTGCCACAGAGTGCAGGCTAGAGTTTTGATGGACAGAGAGAAACATACAGCAATAATATTTTAACACTTAGTATCAAATCACCTTTTGTTTAATGGGGATAAGGAAACAATCCAATTTTAATAATGCCAGATCACTCTGCCTAAATGAAAGGGGAAGAGGAGAGGAGAGGCTGGTAAACAGTGTTGCCTGCCAGCAGGAAAACAGGTTTTAATCCTATAAATCACAAAAGGAAATTGCTAAGGCTATATCTCATACAATTAAGCCAATTTAAGCCTCACTATTAGGGGGAAAAGATTACTCATAAACTGCAGCATTTCAGTATGGAGTTTCCTGATAGTGTTGTATTCACGCACACAAGTTCCATCTTCAGAGGAGAGTCTTTCACTAATCTTGTATCCAGGGTTGCTGGAAGCAACTGTAGTTCCATGACAGTTCAATGCTTTACACAAGGGATATTTTGCTCCAATATTCACACAGAGCCAACCTGCTTCATATAATATCAGGAGCTGAGCTATTATAGTTCATTCCTCTTTTAATACCACCTAGAAAGAATACATGTCTGGGATGCAAAAATGAGGTAAGGTACTTCAAGCCAGGTCCAGAAGCATGTTTTCCAATATATCATCTATATTATTTCCCTTTCTTCATGAATAATTAAAGGTTAAATCTGCTCACCGGCTGCTCCTAGGACAGTTCCAGAAGGTTGGCATGTTACACTTTGACTCTGGATTTCAGGCTGAAATTCAGTGGTATCAGATATTTCGGCACGTACTAGAACATTGTCACTTCTGAACTGACATGAGGTATAGTTGTCTGCTCTCTGGCATTTTGAAGGACTCTTCAGTTTGATATATTTTAAATCTGTTATAAAATATTCTTGTTTTCATTTTAGAATAGAAGATAACTTTTGATTTCCCTGCACACCCCCCCCCCCCCCAGTAAATATTCTTTTATATGAGGTAATCACAGGTATTAGGGATAAAACAAACACCAGTCATCTTTTGTCTAGACAGCCCTGCAGATTTCTTGTTCTGAATAAATTCAGAGATCATAAGCCTGGAAGGTTATGTTATCATCATTTATTCTGACTTTGTGTGAAACTCAAACCAGAGTGTACCATTGCAGATCCCTATGTCTTATTCAGCAGCTTCTGGTAGGATTTGAATGGGTGTTTTAGAAAGATATATGATCTTGATCTAAAAATCTCAAAATCACATAATTTACCACTGCTTCTTATAACCTGTGCCATTGATTACTTATCCTCAGTGTTAAAAAGTTGAATTTCGTTTTTATTTTAATTGTAATGACTTCAGTTTGGGGATTTTTTGCGTACTTTTGCTGTCAAGGTCTTTAGCAAGTTGCACTGATTGGCAGACTATTAAAACATTCTGCATGTTCCTAAGCGAGCTTTCCCAGGCTTCTTATAAACAGTCCACAGACCACAAGCTGAAAGCAACTTGGACAGTGCAGTTCTTTGTAGATTGGTATCACTTTATGGATATATGTCAGTGAAGCACCAGCAATCATCTCACACATTCAACAAAGCAAAATATCTAGTACACCACACGTTTTCTACAGAAACTATTCTTATATTGGCTATTGGTTTGCAAGGTTGGCAAGCGAAGTGTTAAAGTTGCTGTTGCAGAGGCTTCTTGCCTGTCAGCTCTATTTGAGACAAAAGGCGTGGTTAATTGAACAGCTAGAACGAATCTGCTTGTAGAACAGGGTGAGTAATTGAAAGGTAATGGTCTGGCTATTGACCAGCAGGTGCCTGAAGCCACATAGATGAGAGTCTGAAGCAGAGGCTATAAAATGCTGGGGAAGCTAGCAAAGAGTGGGCTTCTAGAGTCTCTTCTGTTTTGCCAAACTCTG
Organism: Aquila chrysaetos chrysaetos; assembly: GCF_900496995.4. NCBI lineage: Eukaryota > Metazoa > Chordata > Aves > Accipitriformes > Accipitridae > Aquila > Aquila chrysaetos. The sequence goes on along the minus strand of NC_044016.1, from coordinate 37,305,593 downwards.
GCAATGGAGCTAGAGAGTGTGGGGAGAAGGGCTGTAGATCTTTCTAGAGCATGTTGTTGTGATTATTAAAGTAGGGCTGTCCAATGTGTTACCAGAAGACCTTTCTTTCTCTTTTTTCATATTCTTTTTTATTTTCTTCTGTTCCAGTCAGCTGCCACGAGCTGCTGCCATAACCAGGAGCTGGATTTACATGATCCCTGACTAGTCTTTCTCTGAGAAACCTTTGCTAAGAAGAAGAGGGGGGGGGGAAATGTTGCAGCTATTTGTGAGCTACCTTTGCAATATGCTCCGCAGCTTCAACACCTCGAGTATAACAGATGAATTTTCAATCTTTAAAAGCAAACATTCTATATAGCAATACAGCTTGCATTATCAAAGTGGAAATACGGTACAGGTGGGGATTTCTTTTTTGTTTAGGCTGCTGGATAATAAACAGGCATTCTTATTTAAAAAAGAGAGAAAAGAGGAAGAATAAATTGTATAGGTGATTTTTACAGATTGATTTTATCAGCCCTCCACTGGAGCTTTGATAGCTCTCTGAGTGGCCGCACTATAGGGAACATTGCAAAGAGATTGAGTAGCAACACTTTGGTTTCCTACAGCAATCAAATGAAAGCTCTGAATGACCTGATCTAAAAAACCCCAATAGATGCAAACATAAAAACGTTTGTTAAATTGTTGTTGCAAAGATTAGAAAAGTTCAGAGAATAAGTTTTTAAAATTGCAATCTTTTTGTTGTTTTGTCACGATAAGCTATGAAGAGTAAAATGAAATAGCAGATGCAGACCCTTTTGTGATGCAGATGGTGTAATCCGGGACTAAATATGAATAAACAGCACTTGTTAAAAGAGCCTTTTGCTGCTTCACTGCAGTCTATTCTGAAAAAATAATAGAACATGCAACAATATTTCATACACTCCTGTGAAACTTTTAAAGCATTTTACAGTGTAGGAGAAGCATTATCATCTGTGTAGTGATGATGGGGAAGCTCAGAAACAGATCCTGAAACTGCCTGATACTATCTTTTTCACCTGTTAAGAGCAAGTGCAGCTGTTAGTATCTCTTGCTTGTGAAATGGCATTAGACTGGTCCAAAGATGCCAACCTCCATGATAAAATGGGGGAGAATCAGATAAAAGCCTTGGTCAATTCTCCCTGCTAATCAGTACAGGATTCACAGTATATTTCATTGTGATCCCAGTCATTATTCTCGCATGACTTCTGTACTTATTTCTTGCTTTAATCCACAAAGATGATGAACCCAGTTAAGGAGTGCCCTAAACTGATTCTGTTTAAGCATTGTAAAGCTTAGTGTGGATTTTTTCTGTATCGTCTGATTCATTAATGATATTTTTCTTGTGAGAGAGACTACACTCTGAGTTTCCTTAAACTGTTTTAAGTTAAATTGATGTCCTTTTTTTTTCATCATAACTGCAAGGCTGAGATCTAGGCAGTAGGAATTTAGAAGTAGAACTATGTATTCTGGGCTCCATGGGCACTATCTGACACTCTGCCATTTCGTAGGCAAGCAGTTAGTTCCTGTATGATATGAATGCTGTATTTTTTAGAAATCCTCAGTTATGGCTGTCTAGTATTGCTTAGTCTTGTTAGGTTTCTAATTCACTTCAAAGTAAATCCCATCATTGAGTTTGGAAATTCATGAAGGTGTACGTACACTGTCAGGGTCTTTATCCTGATGGAGATTAGTGACTCCACGCTGAATTTCATGTTCTGACTGATTCAGAGCCAATTCAGGTAAGTGTCATCCCAAGTGATTCTGAGAGGAGGAACTCAAAACACTAATACTTTTTCACATGCCATCTGGCCTGTAGCAAAATCATCTGTACTTTTGACTTTCTGCCTCTTAAGGTGACCATAAAGCTAAACGAATTCCAGGAAAATTTTAGCTGAAACAGTCAAGCCTATGAAATGTTTCAGGTTTGAAGACATTTATTTCACTGAAAATGTTTTGGTTTCCAGAACATCTAGGGCTCCCAGAACTGTAGGGCTTGGAGCCCCCCAGTGTCAGGATCTGTACATACATGCGACTGATGGGTAGTCCATGTTTTGATGGACTAAATAGTCTTAAGTAGACCCCAGGTAAAAACAAATGCAGATAGAAAGCATAATACCTGATAGGTCCATAAGCTTAGACCATAAATGAATTGGCAGAATGAACATATTTTCTAATGAGGTTTCAGAAGGTTATAATTACTGTGGTAGCCATCTACCTGCTTGGTACTAAGGTATGGATTGCAATATTAGTAACTTGGAAGCAGCATTTCAGGTTACAAATTTCAAGTGAGGACCAAGTCAACAGTCCCCTGGAGGGTATTTATTGTTATTCTGGCTGAACAATTAGCTTCCCTTTAGAAGGCAGTCTACCAAAGCTTGTACTATTTGTTTATCACTATGAAGAGTAGCATTCATCAGCATCATTGAAATTAATGTTAGTCTTAAAGAGTATCTTGTTTTTCTTTACTTTCTTTAAGTTAGCATAAAATTATTGAAAATTACATTTTTAAGATACTTTTTTTTTTTTACAGATAAAGCTCTTTTACATCCAATTATAAATAATAACGAATATTCCACGGAGCCCTTGATAACAGCTCCTGTTAGGCCTGAAGAGCAGTCAAGCAAAAAGTACATTGTAATAAGGCCACAAATGCTGTAAATTACTGGGTTCTCATCCTTGCATACATCTCACAGTGGGCCAAGAGGGTTTCACTTCATTAAATGTGAGAAGTCACAACTCATACTAAATCATGCCACAGCATCTGAATCATTAAATAGAGAACATAAGAAATTGCACCACATGGAGATGTGCTTCTCCTTTCTTGTTAACCTCTTATTTGCTGCCAGCATGTTTGCCTCTGACTTGTGTGCAGACTTCAAAGTAACAGCCTGAACTTACAAGAATAGGGGTAAACGTCTCTTGCCTGGCCACAGTAGACTTTGGATAATATGCTGGGAAGAGAAACAGCCAAAGCAATCTTCATGACAGGGTGGAGGGCTCAGCAGTCTGTAAAGGCTTGACAAGCCTGGGCTTGACCACATGACTCTAGGCAGAAATAGAAATGGGCCAAAGGGGCTGAGTTTATTGCTTAAATTGTGTTCCTTCCCGTTCCAGTTGCATGAGCATTATGAGCTTGTGGTTTCCATCGGTGTTGCGTTTGTTATGAGAAATTGTTCTCTAGATAACTATTACTCGGAGTACACATTCCTTTGCTAGCAAACCACCCACCAACTTGTATTTTGGATCCTTTTTACATTCTGTGTGTCTCCATGTGGCCATCATGTTCCACCATCCATCATCTTAACCTGCATTTCAGCTTTATGTATATGATGGCCCAGAACTACTGCTCAGAATCATAAGCCCCTACTGTGCCACAGATCTCCCTGTTGAGAGTGACAGCCCATAAATATTAGCTGAAGATGATCTATTAGGCCATTGGCAAGGTGCAAAGGCAGCAAAATATTTTTCTCTGCCCTGATCCTCTTTAAAAGCTTTGTTCAATGCTAGTTCTTTCACGGCCTCTTCTCCAAGGATCGTCTTCTGGCTATGGTTGGATATGGGTTGCTTTATGATCTTATCCTGTCTAGCACTTCTTCTACCCTAATGTATTCTGTGCTTCTTACAAAGAGAACTATCAACTGTTCATCTGTTTTCCATCCGGTTCTGCCCTGGATAGTTAATTCTGGATAGTTAGAGTGTTGATCGTTTGACTCCCTTGCATAGAAGAAGAAAGTAAGACAGACAAAGAAATGTCCTGGGGTTTATTACCTTAGCAGATCCTCAGCCTTAAATGGCCTTAATTTTGTTTGTGGTTGCTTTTTAATTTTAACTCAAATTAATACCTCCCTTTTTTAATTGTTGCTGGTGTATTTTTGCTCCTGTCTCTGCATTTCACATCAAGCTTATCTTAGCCTAGCTTACTGAACAGAGCCTCACACCAGCATTAGCAGCAGAAGGAAACTGGAGTCTCTGAAGCACTTGTGTATTGGCAGCAGTTGGGGAGGCAGCATGCTTGACTTGGTGAGAATCACAGTTCACTTCCGATGAATGCCCCCGAATCTACTTCTGGCCACAGGCAAATGACCTCACTTCTCTGTGCCTTTGTCTTTGCCTTTTATCCATTGTCTATTTGTATTTGCAGCTTTTAGGGTAGGCAAAAATTCTTATTACATGTTCATATAGCTCTTACCCAGGATAAAAACCTCAGCAAACATCAGGATCCCATGTGCTGCCAGAACATAAAGAGCAACTGCTTAAATCTCAAGGTGCCAAACCTCTTGAGTACCCATTATCTTGAATGAGATTTGTGACGGCGCAGCAGAGGGGAAGTGCAAGGCCTGTGCTCTTCTCTCACTGCCGTTTGAGAGCGGATGCAACTTAGATGATACTCCCTAAACTGTGGTCTTAACGCTGGGATTTAGAAGCCAGAAGCAATGCTGCTCTTTGGCAGGAGAGCCTTCCCCTTCCATTGTATTTGGAAAGCTCGGTCTGTTGCAGCCTTCAAAATTAAATTAAACACTCTTGCCTGCTGCTGCATTCAACTTCTGAATATTTATAGATGATTCTGCAAGACTTCCAGAGGCCTCCACTGAAGGGCAGCCACAACACAAATGCATCTGACTGCTGCTATGCAGCTGCCAGTGCTGTGGCTCTGACCTTTGAGTCGCACCTTGCTATCTTTTTCTCGGAACTTGATTAAAATTATTTGGTTTTGTATACTTGTTTAATGAAGGCTGCAGCTCTTTGTAAATGAGTAAAGTGAAAAATCAGGTTTTAAATTTTTTTATTGAGCATTGTAGTAGCCATAAACATAGAAAACCTCTCCATTCTTTGTAATCATTGTTACTGTAGTTATTTCTATTATGGTGATACCTGCACGTGAGAAACAAGACCAGAACTCTAGCAGTGGGGAGTGTGTGCACTCAGTGAGAGCATCCCAATCATTAAAACACTGGAAAATAGTTGAAGGAAAGGCCTGCCTTCTATAAGAAAGGGAAACTGAGGCACAGCATGTAACTGGCTGATATCATAGTTTGTTGGCTTTGGGACAAACCCCATCCCACGCTGTCTGTCAATCTGTATCTTATTCTAGAAGTGGATTGGGAGACTGGACATACAGATTTAATATCTTAATGAAACAGGTCCATGGATTTTTTTAAAGCCAGAAGTACCTTCTAACTAAAAATCTACAGGAATTCCCTAAATAAGTTTGTGTTTTATATATAGCATCTGTGCTCAAAATTTCCAAGTAATAGTGGCATAATGTGCCAAAGATTAAATATCTGCATTTTAAAAAAAAGGGGGGGAGGAGGTGTATTTTTTTGTCTGAATTTATCTAACTTTACCATTCAGCTTTTACTGCTTCTTGTGTCTTTTTCAACTGCTATCATATTTTTGTGCTCCACGTTGGTACTTCAAGAGTGTTATCAAATCATCCCTTAACTGCTTTGTAAGAAGCTAAACCTTCTCATTGAGGAGCTAAAACTTTAAAGAAAATATAAGAGCATATTTTGGTGAATAGGTTCTACAAGTTACTTGTTTTAATAATCAGAATTATTTTGATTAGTTATTTTGAATTTTGTTCCCGTTCAGAAGAAAATGCAAAGACGATGACAAAAACATGCCACTATTAGCAATCCAAACTCTGATTTTTGTCTCACAAATCATGTGTGGTTGGAACAGAGAAAACAGAGAAAGCTAGGTAATAGGATTCATCAAGTTTTGCTGACTTTAATAATAAAAGCTGCCACCCCAAAGAAATAAAATACATTCAGTATGCAAAGGGAATAAAAATATGAACTCATCTTGGCTAATGGCTCTGAGAAGTAATATAAAAATATGCATAGATTATTTTCAATCTTAAAAAAAGAGAGATGCATCCAATTTGCATAAAATGTTAATAGTAATCTTAGGGGTAAGAGATTTACTTTGAAACATAGGGATCGTTACAGGGAATTGTTGAAGTGGAGTCTTTGTCTTTGAATGTTTTCTTTGGAGTCCCATTAAACATGTGTGATGGTACCTTCTCACTTTAGTTCTGCTGAGCTTAGCTTATGTGTACATCATCAAAACCCACCCAAGCTGTCTTTTTGGGTGGAACTCTGTTCCATTAAGGGTGGGGGGGGAAGTGTGGAGGTAGAAGGAGGTGTGGAGAAGTACGCAGAAGAACAGGGACACTAAACCGTTTTCCAGAGATCTCACTGGGAGTCTGTGGCAGATTCCAGTAGAGTGTCATAAACATGGAATAATCTTATTTTTTAATCTCTTCTCTTTACCTGCAAGGGGAATAGTTTTGCCCTGAATAGGTACCTTCTCTCCTGCAGCAGCCCACCAGCTGTCCTAACAACACTCTTGGAAGAATCTGTGTTTGGGGAAAGTAAAGCTGGGATTTAAGCCCATGCTTACCTGAGATTAAGAACTGAGATCGTGCCCAATTCCACTCTAAGTCCCCTCTGATTTCCTCACACAGAACTATTTCACATACAAAATTAGAGACACACACTGCAAGATATCAATATGCAATTCAGATTTGCTCTGCAAGGCAGGGTATGTATTCCCGTCCACCCTAAATATTCATTTGTGACACCTTCTTAAAGTTACTGTTACATTTGGCTTGCCATCTTTCAATTTTCTCCATCAAATGGCTTTGGTGAACTGGATGCTTATTTGTTAATTACCCTTTTTCTTGGCTTGCCATGTAGGTCTTGTTATTATTATTAATGCTGTTACAATTGTTTACTGGAGAAGTTTCCTCCCTCCTCGTCTTGCAAACACAAACACATTTTTATCAACAGATCTAACATGATTGCAGTTCTGCTGTTATGTTTTATTTATTTCCATATAGGTTTCATTCTATTGCAGTTTCTCATTTTTACCTGATGTATTATTCATGATTTATACAATATTTGAGCTTGTGTAGGACACCCTCATTTTATTAGCTGTGCTCTAATTTTCTGGGGTATATAAACATAAAACACGGGAGGCTCTTTTCCTCCTTTCACGTTTTCTTGTGTGTGCTGTTTGCAGGAAAACAATGGCAATAATGTTTGGTTAAAACAATTACCAGTTTTACTTTTAACACCTTAGTGACTGAAATGGTATTGAAATGAAGGACCATTTTACTTACTGATATATACTTAAGGATGTGATGGCTATTACTAGCAACATTAGTTCTATTCCAGAAATGCAGAGACATCCTTGCCAAGACTGGAATAATACAGTATCTGTTTTTGTATGTACCTGGTGCCCTTTTGGCTCAAGTTAACAAGTTGAACTAAAGCTCTTCAATTATCAGTTGCATAGGTATGGAAAAAAACATGGGATTTAAGGCCTTAAATGTTCATGAGTGCTTTAAGACCAAATTCTGAAATACAGGTGCAGAAAGTCAAGTAGCTTTAAGTTATTCCGAGCTTGGTTGGAAAATTTTTCTGATTTGATTTGTTCAGACACATGGGAGTCTGAAGTTGAGAGGGGAAGTGAGCCAATAGGTTCATTTGTAACTGCAGACAGTTGTCTCTCCAATCCACAATTAAACCAAGCTGTCTTCGAGCTTTCACAAGTTAAAATTATAAATTATAGAACCAAAATAAGCAATAGATAGCCCAGAGTCAGGGATATGGTAATACATTTGATTTGTTTTCTTAAGGAGTCATTCCAGTTCATCAACTGATAAGCTGCTGTCAGTGATTCTTGGAGTCACTGCAGTACAGGTGAAATGCTGTCATCCTAAATCATAACACTCCATAATCCAGTGAACTGACAACCCAAGTCACACTGCAGGATTAGGAGGAAAGGGTTGGATGCTAATTTGCCAGAACAGATGGGGCAGGAGTCCAAAATCCTATCCCACATTGTACTTTTATTTACTATATTTAATACGGAACTGTATAATTTGTGACATCTATTTTCAGCGACTGTGATAGAAATTGTGAGCATCCATTTTCACTTTCCAAGTTTTGCACCCAGACAAAATGCTGGGATTAGTTTTAGGAACAGAAGATGAAATCCCAGGGCTCATCTAGATAAGGGGGGTGAGGAGAGCAAAGCAGGGCGAAGCAAGTTAATTGCAATGTGAAAGCTACCAGAAAATCACTGCGATTCATTCAGCCATAAACACAAAAGCAAGGAGTTTTCATTTAAATCAGTGGAAAGCTTTAAGTCAAGGTGGTTATATTTAAACATTACCACTGGGGAACTGATTAGTCTAGCTGAGCCCTCTTTTAAGACTCAGGAATCTTGATGCTGGTCTCGCATGCAATGAAGTGTGTGGAGTTCAGCAGAAGTGTTCCTGCTTGCACATGTGCAAGCTGAGAGTCCAGTAACTGCAAGTGCCCTGAACTCTACCAAAAGGCTGCAAGACCTCCTCGGTTTTCGGCCAAGGCTTTGCAATGCTACAGATGGAAAGCTCTGATGAAAAAGCACTGTTTAATCTGCATCTGTTTAAGGCAGAACTGCCTTTATCTGTGCAAGAGCTCCGGGACACAGTTCCCCTTCACCTTTTGGGAGGTAAGGTACTGTGCGGAGAGGCGAGGGCTTGGGTCTGTTCTGCCAGCTCTGCTCCAGGGACTGCACGCTCTGGCAGACAGACAGCCGGCAGTAGATTGTACCTCAGAAATCTCGCTGTTACGCCATAGTTAGGTTCTCTATTTCTCTTCTGTATTCTTCTGTCATTCCGTGGTTTCCTGCATCACTGAGATTCAATATACTTTTCCTATTGTGACAATTTTTATCTTTTTTGGAATGCAGAATGGTAAAATGTGTTCTGAATTCTTGTGTTCTTTTTGTAATTGCTTAGTGTCTGCTTTTTCACATCTTCCAAATCCCTGGGAAAGTCCAGGTAGACTATTATCAAACCATGTGAATTATACCAGTTTCTAGTCCTTTATCAAGGTCTTTCTGCTTTCTAATGCCTTCCTCCTAGATAATGTGGCTCTAGATTTCATGCCTGCCAAAAAAACCTCAAACAGTTATCATCAGTCTTGTAGTTACTACTGTTAAACCCGCAGAAAGTTTGTAATCTTAAATGCCCACAGACCTGTGGGATCACGTGTTCTTTTCAGTCATTCAGACACTTATGCATTTCTTGATGAACTTTGAGTGGTGTGAAATTAATAGGATTGATTATATAAGCTAAACAATTACATAATCAGCATAGATAAATTCTAAGGAAAAACCTGTTGGCATACAGGTGTGTGAGCAAGACCATTGCCTATACCTGTGCTTCATATGTTTAAACCTTGCCTTTTCTTAATCATATCTCTACATCTTCTACTCTGTGCCACTCTTGAAATTGTTTTTTTAACTGATTACTTTCCTGTAGTGCATTAAGTGGTGTGACCAGTGGTCATCAAGCTTGGTTTGTTCTTTCCCATTTTGTCCCACTCTGCCCTTCAGCATCTTCTTTCCTGCATCTCTCCAGCCCAGCAGCTGGGCAGGATTCTGAGCTCTGTCAACCTGTGTCTGTCACATACAGAAGCATTAGGAAACAGTTTGTAATTAGTCAAGCCCACCTTTGAAACAAAGTGAAAGTGAACTAACCTTCTGCACTCTTTAGCCCTTCATTTCACTGAGCAAAATGGACTGTGACCTTGCTGTGCTCCTGTGGCTGGATGGGCAGGGACAGTAAGTGAACTGGCACAAATACTTGGGTGTTGAAAAGAAAGTGGTAATGAATAGCTGGATATGTGGACTGACTTCAGGGGATTTTTCTCATTTTCAATTAATTGGACTTTTATTTTCTTAAGGGTTTTTTTTGGCATTGTTGATATTTACCTTTTTACGGCTAACGTGCAACTGTTCTTTCTCTGAGCATCTGTAAAAGAAGGCTTAATATTCTACTTTCTGAATTATTTTTTTCACTATACATAGCACTTCTGTAATTGATGTGTGAGTTGTTACAGCTTCTGCAGTCTTGTGTAAACACATTACAGTTAATTCTTTTGCTATTCTTCCCACTTCCAGTTCTTTCCAGTCACTGTGAAAGACATTAGGGGAAAGCCAAGACATCACCTTAAACCAGTACATTTAAACCATTTCTGTACTATGATACTTTTCCTTACACGGGGAGAGGATCCTTTAGAAACAGCTTCTCATGTTGCAGAGACCTAGCCTTCGTGCTAATTTCCCCCAGGCTAGCACTGCTAGAGCAGTGTTTGCTTGTAGCACTCTTCTACCAGATGTTAATTTCCACCCTGGCTACTCTCCCCTTCAGAGTTCTAGATCACAGAACAAGTTATCCTTCTCCTATTATTGGTGAGTATATAACATCTAAATGGTTCTGTCTTCACATGCGCCAAGATGATAACATTTTCCCACCCTACAGCCAGTATAAAACTTTATGGTATTATTGACTTGAGCACATCTCAGCCAGACCTTGGTGTTATTGATTTAATGACTATGTCTTCTTCTCCTTCTCCTCTTTATTCTGCTCTATTGTTAATTCTCATTTTATTATAACTGCTGGTGCTCCGAGCTTTTTATTGCATTAGTACAAACTTATTTCTATGAGCATGATACCATAAATTATCTGCTGACCCTTCCCATGTTGAATGGCAAGGTAATAAATACAAGGAAATTCACAGAAGTTAAACTCAGATCTATTTGCCCTTTGTCTCTTGAGTCAACTTCTCTCCTTGAACAACTGTGCTAGACCGTGAAAAAAGAGGTATAAATGTCACCCAGCATCTTAATACCTGTTAGTAGTTGGTGATGTCATTCAGAAGGGAATGCTTGTGTAGCTGGAGTGGTAGAAAGGGTGTTACATGAAAGCACCATCCTGGGGAAGCTGTCTAGCAAGGTTTGGTACTGACATTTTATTAAGTTCCTCTGAAGACTAGAACCACTCTTGCTGGCTTAAGAGATTTGTTCCCATCCTCTCACGGGGAAGGAAGTTGCTGGCAGTGTAGACTTGGTAAAATTCTCACCATTGAAAAAAATGAACAAGCAGGACAAAAATACTCTATAAATCTAGCCAGGAAAAAAGTGGTAAGAGATCATATTTTCAGTTAAATTCAATCAGTTCTCTGCAATAATCAAACAGCTTGCACAATATCTGGTATATATGCTCTCTAGCACTGTCCTGTGGGATAAATGTGTAGGAAATAATGGATGCTCAGTTACTACTGGTCATGCTCTGCTTGTACTCTGTTAGGTCTGGGGAACCAAGAGATAGTCTGATGGAATTATAATTGGCTGTAAACACAACGCATGGCCTCATGGAATACATTTTTTCTGTATGACACTGAGGGTCACAGTCATCAATTTAGTATACTTTCTGTCATATATACTGACATTGAGATAAATTAGTTTGTGTGTGTCTGTGAAGAATTGGAGGTCAGGAATTACACTAAAGGATTTGTTTTCTTCGTTACGTGTGTGTGGAATATATGCAAAATCCAAGTCTACATCACTAGCCCATCCTGCACAAGCTATGGCCACCCCCAAACTCTCGAACATCTCTTTGGTGGAGAGCAAATCGGGGCTGCTAGGGAGCTAGACACAAAGACATGATATAAGATGGTTTGGGGAAGGTCTGAGGAGAGGACATTTAAATAAAAATATCTGGATTCATTCTAGGCCAGTCTTACACCAGCATAATTCTATAGACTTCTCCTGATTCACAGCAACTGGACAGGAGATCCAGTCCCTACAATATCTTCTGCTCCCCTCTGCACCATTTAATAACAGAAATGATTAATGATTTTAATTAGCTACTGATGAAATACCTTTCAGGAGAATGGTAGACAGTGGGATCTTTGTCTGATTCAAAAATGAAAGTACAAATAGTGTAGGTGGAAGACTTGTGGTACAATATATTCAGTGGAAAGCTCACTCTGAGCGCGTACGTGCTCACATTTATATCTCTACAATAGCATAAATGTGTTTTTATATATATTGGAGTAGTATCTGGGCATGAAGGAGATTGGAGGACACAGAAGAATGAGGAAGGTGAAGGAAATGTTCTCGAACAATCTGAAATTACAGTAATATCAGCAGTGATTAATTAATTCAGTAAAGGAAGTAATAATTCACCTTGCAACTCCCAAAGCTTGACAGATGTTGAATTCAATATGATAACTTGTTAAATCAAATCTCAGGCTAGTCATAGAATAAATGTTAGTGGTTAACACCTAGGGTCTTGCTGTTGTGGAAGCCAGGACTCTGAAACTCTATTTCTTGGTTTGTCTTTAAGCAAATACTTAATGACTGGTGATGCTCACAAGGCTCTGATTAGGCAGACTGGAGGAATTCAAGTTATGAAATAAGTGATACATGGTGCAATATGTTGCTGCTGGTGACCCATGAATATACATTTAGCACTTAATTCTCATACCTTTGCAGAGGAGTTTGTGCTGAGAACTTTCAGTCTGTGCAGTTTTTATGAGCTGTTTACTCAGGCTGTTTGGAGTGTGTGATTGCTCACCTAACTCACATACTTTTGCATTTCCACGGTGTGCTTGGCTGGCTGAAATTTTAATGAATAACAGTTTACAAACAGCAGATAATGAATAGTGACTACTCCTGCCTGCACAAAGATCCTATTGCTCTTATGTAAATACTTACATTATGGAGTCTCATATCCCAGCTTTTCTCCAAATGACAGCCTGCTCATGGAAACAAGAGTTACCTCTGCAGCACAGAGGAAGCTCTGTGTTTGACAACATTGGGTTTCTTATGTAGAACTTTGTCATGAGGTTTCTTAAGTAGGGAAATATTTCCTGCAAAAAAGTAATGCAACAAGTTTTTTTTCACTTGTTAAGTGTAAGTTAAAGTACTTGGGTCTGACCCTGTTGAAACTGGAGCTCTAAACTGAAGCTTTTGGAGCTGTGGGTGTCCTAATCAACCAAACCCAGTGCAATGGGCTGTCTTTGTGAAAACCAGCATGGCTGTGCCTGATTTTATAGGATGTTTCTTGGCTCTGGAAAGGTGTCTGAAATCTTAAAATGGAACTTCATGCATTTTTCAGATTGTCCCCTATCCCTGGCAGTCTTGCTTCTGATCTGGTACTTCACCCTGTAATAATGGGCAGACTAGTAAGAGTGTCACCTGTCCAGAACTGTTCTTCCCAGAGAAAAGTCTTTTGTTTCAGTGACTGGCTGTAATTCTACCATAAAACGTAAATGCTTAATATAGAAGCATGCATAATGTATGTAAAAATATTTCCACACATGCATGCATTTCTTTTTTAGGAGAACTTTTATTAAGTGCCCATCCGTGGCAAAAATCCAAAATGTCAGTAGTAGTGAACATTTAAGAAAGGGAAGTGGAGTGAGTTGTATGGTTTTTTGTTACTGTGTATGGAGCTAACACAGATTCAGGCATAATGCAAGCTGATCTGAGTTATTGAACTGCCACCCCTGTGCTCTGCATGTTCACAGCCACTGTCTCCTTGGATAAGGCTATTACAGGAAAAAGAGTAGAAATTCCAAAGGTTGCTGGGAATAATAATTTAGAGACATTGGAAGGAAATGAGTGAGCTTTAGGAGGTCCTCTGAATCATTAGCTGAGGTCACTTTCTTCCTCCTCTAACACACTCTGTTCCCTGTAATAAGGTGGGTGCAGTGGGGGAGCTCTGCTCCAAGACAAGGGAAAACAGCTTCCACTCTAGTGAGTATTTAAGCTCAGCTGGAATAAGATAAAGTCACAAATACCAGAGTAGAGTAGAAAAAAAGAATTGTAGAGTAAAATAGGCTGTGTACTAAGTAGGCTTCAGCGTGAGAGAGGACTGTGCCAGTAATTACCTACCAGCGCTATTCTGACTAATTCTTTTACTGGGACATGCTATGAAGTACATAACTTTTTAACCCTTTTCTTAACTTCTAGTTCTGTGGAGGCATTGAGAAGTGCTAAAGCATTAAAATTGATTGTTAGAATGCCCTCCTGTAAATCAAGTGTAAACATCAGCAAAGGAGGTCGCCCCATTCCTTTCTAAGCTATAACAGCAGTGAGTATTAGAACAGCTTCTGAGTTAGCAACTGCACAGCGATGAAGTGAAAGGGCAGTCCCCACCGTACTGGTTATGTCAGTCCAGCAACGTGAAACGTAAGCCTGAGTGTGAAGATGTGACTGCCTCTGTGATTCTCACCCTTTCTAGCCGCGTTGGCTCTACCCATCCTTCGCTGGGGTGTGAAGCAGCCGTGCAGGCTCTAAGCAAGACCAAGCTCAGGATAATCACTGCTGGCATGGACCTTCAACATATATGGGCCCACTCCAGTTTTCTCATGCTAGGCTGTGTGAACAGGAATATGAATTTATGGTCAGGCACTATGTGAACTTGATGTCTTCCCATCCAGAAAGATGTGTTAACTGGGTAGAGATCTAACTATTTGAAGTAGGAATGAGAAGCACACCTGGTCTTGAGATCAGGCTCAGAGCCACAGTTAACTGTCTATACTTAAGAGTCTGCATCTGCCTTTTAACAGGCAGGCAAAACAGTCTGAGAGGAGGTGGAAGGAATAGCACCAAAGCATGCAATGTTTGCGTGGTAAGCAGTTGTCACAGCTTTAAACGAGTTCCCCTTTAACAACATCATGATTTTGTAGGCATACGTATTTTTACACACCATTTCTGACCTTAGCTTCTGTGATTCACAATATTACTTGTTTGAAAACGCATAGCATAACTAGTTTAAATTTGATCTGTGGCAGGTTTATAGATTAGTAGAGTGTGTAGTTTGTCTTTCTTTAGCAGCAAAGGCATGGTCAGATTTGTCTGTATCAGCAGCATCCGTGCTCTATACAAAAATGTAAATGCCTAAATAAAACAGATGAGCATGATTTACATGCAGATGACTATGAGGGAATAGAACTCCCTCTGACCTCCTGCACCATCATCTGGAATCTCCCTTGGTTTGGGAACAGGCTGTTTAAATTATTAATGTCTTGAATAACGAATCACTGTACATGTAAATGAGCTATTGGTATAACAATTCTGAATAACTCTGGTTTAGGCACATTTCAATGATTATTTGGCCATTAACTTTAGTAAACATAAGAATGTGGAAAGAAAAGAAGAGATATAATTTCTCTATTATTTAGCTTTGTTTTAAATGAAAGCCTTGGAAAGATGTATATCATTTTAATTTTAGTTCCAGAGGCTTTTATGTAAATTAATTGCATTGGAGAATTGGCAAGAACATTTATTTAATTTAGAACAGCCGTGATTATAAGCTTTACATTAATATAACAACAATTTAACAGTGGCTGATAGATGGGACACAACCATGTAATTATCAAAAGTGAGCCACTTTCTTGATCTCTAATTAGTTCTATAAGCAAATATAGTTTTGCTGGAACTAATTGCTATATTATAGCTGGCAGTGAGGTGAGTGCTGAACTTGAGTTCAGGTACTGAGCATGGAGTGTTGCACATCCAAAGATTTTTCTATTTTCTGATTTAATCGGATGTATAATTCAATTATATGTGCTGAGCAAAAGCAGGCACTTGTGCACATAGGAATAACCTTCTCTTTGCTGCAGTGTCCTTTGATGACTTTAACAGACAGCAAGCACCCAACTTGGGGTTGTTTCTGTCAGGGAACACGGGTATAAAGAACCGTCATTAGTGTGAGAAGAGCATTCTGAGCTGTTGGTATTTTACACCTGCTTAGTAGAGAGACAACACGTAAAGACAAAGGAAAGCAAGACCCGGACTGAAGCAATGATTTTTTTTTTTTTTTTTCTCCTTGCCTCTGCGTTTTGCAACAGAGATGAAATTTTAACTTTGCTAACTATGTCTTTGTCCATCTAGAGTACTCTATTGCAATGAGCTCTTCCCGGGGCTGCTTTGGGTTAGTCATCACACAACTTCCATTTGTTTATGGCATCTCATTAGCTTGGTAGTTCTTAGCAGAAATCAGTTTGCTCTTAGACATCCGTTTTCATCCTGACTCACTATTTAATGAAGCTAAAAATGAAGGTTGGGAAGGACTTGTTTCAATTATCATTCATAGAAAGGCAGGAGAATAACCCTGTTCTTAATAGTACTGTAGCAACACAGCTCACGTTCTGTTGCACATCACATAAGAGTGGTCTTGTCGTGAGGCCTCTGAACCAAAATAACTGGGAACTGACCTTGTATGCAATTTTGTAAAGTCTGCTTATTTTTGTCACTGCACCATAAATTGTATTTTTCAGCTTTTATCGCCTACATCCTTTTCAGAAATTCTTTCTCTCATTAGAGTAAACCAATTACTAAGTGCCAGTGCTTTGTTCCAACTGAATCTGAGCAATTGTCCTAGTACTAATTGCTTAAGGGCAACTACCATGATCTATCAAGATCATAGCTGGGCAGCACTAATGCATTTAGTGGGGAGATTATTGAATTTATTAAGCATTTGGCCCGATGCAGCTTCTAACAAATGCATTTTGTGAATATGACAGTCCTGGCGAGTGAATTACAGACTCGTTACTTGGGCTGCTAGAGCCTCTTGAATAGAAACCATGATTCTTGTCAAAGCCATTAGTTGTTTTACAAAACAAGGGCTGTCATTTCATTAAGTAGCTCTGCACATATCACAGGCTCCAGCATACAATCCAGTCACTTTCTGTCTCTATCATAATTCCTCATGGAACCTGAACTTTTTCTGCCAGGGACTTTCCTTTATGTGAGGCAGAGGCTGGTTTTGCAGGATAAGGCGCTTCAAATCTTGCCAGGTGCAGAATAAGTTATCAGGTCAGCAAACAGAGCTGGAATAAGCAGCATGATTTTTTGTTTTTATTCCTTTTCAGTGGAGGAAATAACAGCGATAGGATGGCAGTTCTCCTCAGGGTATGCATAGTTTTCCTCTGCTGCTGTGGAAGGGGCTCTTCTTGCTCATGCATGACTCCATGGCTTGCACATCAAGAGGAGATGTTCTCTAGCGGAATTGAAAGAAAAATACATGCCCCTTGGTTTTGTGTTGGACTATGCAATGTCAGAGTAGAGAGGAATTTTGTTATTCTATGTGCTGAGGAGAAGGAACTGAACAGACCTGGGATTTTATGTCTTTGATTGATGCAGTTTGTGCAGTGGGGATTGTGAAATTATGAATACATGAAAAAATCTAAACAATGCAGATAGGAAAGCTTTGAACATGAAAATAAAGTGGAATCCATAGATCTGATTGCCCTGTAATCCCATCTTCACTTTCACTCATGTTAGCAATTCAGAAAAGAAACACTGAATTTCAATCTTTGCTGTTTCTACTACCCTTGGTACAAAAGCTTTAATGTCACTCTTTCTAAATGATGCAGTGTGGCATCCAACCTTGGTGACAAAGCAACCTGGGTATTCAAAACTGTGGGGACAAGCAAAAGAGCTGATCTTCCTCCCATTGAAAGCACTGGCAAAACTTTAGCTGACTTCACCAGCATGTGGTCATGCCCTGAGAAAAGAAATAGATTTCAGTTCCAAGCTTCCGAAGAGTTGTTTTATAAAATGCAGGGAAAAAAAAGCACGCAAGGAATTATGAATAATGCCCCCCTCCCAGCATCTTTGTCACACATTTTGGAGGTCGGTAACACAGTCTTTGTTGTTGTCAGCAGGGTGTCAGTCTGCTGCTGCTGAGCTATCACTTCTCAAAACCACCTATTCCCCTTACCCTTCCTTGTGTATTTTTATTTTCAAAGGATGGGATTATGAAGCAGAGCAGTGGATCGAAAGGCTTTTTCAAAGCCCCCTGCAACTTTAGAAATATTGGGTTTGGCTGGTGTCCCTTTTCTTCCTTACTTTCTCTGCTTACAGTACTGAGATCTTCCAAATACCTGGTGTAGGTGCAGTGGGGGAAGCCCAGGGCCTTTTTCTGATCCATTTGCTATGGCTGTTAAAGTAAGGGGTCTGTATACAGGCCTTGCTTTTCTCCTGTGAGCCATCATTAAAAGTAGCAGATGGTCTGAAGTGCTCATTGATCTCTCGCCGTTAAATGTCACAGAAGATGTACGTAGCATCCCTCTTCCTACAGCCCCCAACAGGCAGCCTGATCTGAGCTTTCGGCAGTTGTCAGTGTGGGGGAATGAAGACGCAGAGCTACTCCAGAGTCCTGTCAAATGTGAATATTCTGTACAGGAAGAAAGTGCTCTTAATCTGAGATAGCGACTTTGCTTTTTGTGAAAAAAGGAAACTATTATTCTTGGGGAAAAATCATGGAGTTTGTGTTGCTCAGAAACATCTACATCGTAGCTATTACAGCAAGATAGCTACTCTGGGAAAAAAGTGCCAGTTTCTCTCTGCTGAGGTGGCCTTATGCTGTTCTTGCCTAACTAGCTTGGACTCTGTCACTGATGTTAGCATGAAGGGGAATGCTTTTGGCATGTCAGACAATTAAAATAACCATTAGGAAGAAATCTGCATTTAGGAGTCAGTCTAAAAAGTTTCTGAGAATTTGGGTTAGGAGCATTGTACCTCATTCAGCAATAGCAACTAATTCAGTGTTGTTTTAAAAGTCATGCAGGTAGAAACTCGAGGTGCTTGTTTAATCCTTCACAGGTGAATTGTTTCTTGTCAGTAAGCATATTTACAGCCTTCAAATTGCAGTATAGATTCATGCATTGTTAAATATCAGGGTATCCTGTACACAAGCGCATCCCTGGATACTTGTTTTTTTTTTTTTTTAAGAAAATGAAGGACTCCATTCCCAACCTGTTCTGAGCTTTGAAAGGCCATTCATTTTATTAGGAAAAGTCAACAGAAAATGCTGTGTTCTGAGGAAGGGATTAATCTCTTTTGGATAGTTGCTGTGAGAGAGAGAGATATATATATGCATGTGTATGTTTATATATATAGTGTTGCCATAGTCACCTCTTAGCTGGGATAGATGCAGTGTTGGTACATTCACAGAAGAACCTGCAGCCCCAGCATTTTGAAAGACATACTGAGGGTTATTTAAACAGCCTGTAAGTTTTCACTGGATATTTGTAGCTGACCAAAGCAGCTCAATGTGTAATTAATCAGGAATTCCCTTCTGTTTTCTCTGTACCATCAGCTGTAGCATCTGCTTGTGGTTTGCAGGGGGTATTTATTTAATTCTGAAATCATGCACTGATTCATGCAAAAGTAATTGCCACACGTTATAATCGTTGAAAAGCCAAAGATGAAATACTGGTTTTAGAATAAACGAAATGTAGCATTTTAAAAATTTTGAGTGTTATCTTACCTGAATGTTAAAGCATCACCTGGACTCAGAAGAAGCATATTTCTGTCCGATCTGTGACTCTTTTACCTCTAGATAAACAAATTATATTCAGGAGTGTGGGCCAAGGAGTGAACAATAAGAGAATAATAATCTGGTTAAGACTGCAAGGGTAGAGATACCCTAACTGGAAGAGTGAAATTATTCAGGTTGGAAGGTGGCCAGCAGGTATGGACCACTGCCAGAGGCCAGCTAGAGAACTTGATGGATCAGTCATCTGATTTAGTATGGCAAATGTCACCACATGCTTCCTTCGTAGAGGAAATATATACCATTAGCAGTCATCTTAGTCACTTTGTGCTTGACTCCCAGTTACCTAATGGGACTTTTTGCAAAGCAAAGTGGGGAAAAAACATCTAATCCTGTGTTCCATACAAGCAGAAAAAAGGTGACTGCTAAGATGGAAATTGTCCTTGTGTCGGGATCCACTTTTGTTGAAATTAATGGGTGATTTCCACTGGCAAGTACCAACAGATTTCCTTTCATTCTGACTTTACCCACAGAAAAATAAGCTAGGCCTGAAAATTAGTCCATTAGTATGGGGGGGGGGGGGGGTGTGTCTCAAATTTGTTGTCTCCCATTGTTATAGCGAGGTAGTTTTCCCCAGTTGGAACACCAATGAATGAAGGAATTCATCCAGTAACGAATGTTTCACAAGGGGCTAATGTAGTTGCACAGCCTAGAAAAACTTAGTGCTTTGTAACTGCTATGTATCTTGAAGCTTGCATGCTTTCTATGCCCAGGTACTGTTCCAGCTCCTGCAAATAGCTAACCTACGGTCTGGATGAGGAAAATAGGGAAAAATCAAATCCAGAGTAGAGTTGCAAAACAAACAAGAATCAAGGCTTTAGGCAAGCATATCTTGAAACAAAGAGGAATGACTGATCAATCTCTTATTGTTTCAGTTAAATTTATTTGGGTAATTTTCAGCCAATTTTGATGCAAAACACCTACTGGGTTATTTTAAAATTATGCATACACTTGTGGTAATCCAGTTTTTTCCTGGGGAATCGGAAGTGAAATACATATGCCCCATCAAATCCAGCTTGTGTGAGAAATATAATGTGTTTGTTACCAGCTGTCCAGTAAATTCCGACTGACAGTATTAATGTGATAGGTTTTTAGGATGTAAGTGTAGTCAAAGAATAGGAACTAATGCTTGACCTGGCTTCATTTAACATGGAAAATATGGAGTTATTTTACAATTTGACCATAATAGACAATAATAATCTGATGCAATTATGAACTTTGCATTATTACAAAAATTAGCCTTACTTAAACTAACTTTGTTCTGCATTTTAAGGATTTGCCTTTTTATTTTAAAGTGCTTGTCCTTTTTGGACAAGTGTCTTCACCTGTGTTCCCAGGTGGACACAATTTCTATTTCTTCTTGACCTTTATATAACAATGAATGCTGTTATTTTTTGCTCTATTAGTCCTCTTATCTTTCTGCCTGTGAACTATTGTTCACCCCATATTGGCTACTGGTACAAATTGTGCGCTGAAATCCAAGTACACACAAAAAGAAGAGCAGATCCTCAGTTAGTGTCTGAGTTTGCCCTAGCCAATGTAACTCAGCTGACAGTCCATCCCATTAAATTATTAGAGCTAGAACTTGTATGCTAGTGAAGGTCCTAGGAGCTAGCTCCACTCCTGTTTTGTGGCATTTCTACAAATAATAATTGGCACCTAACAGATTTCATCTGAGCATTTTGAAGTACATTGCACAAATTATTGAAGAAGTGAGCTAAATAAGTTACATTATGATAATTTTTCTAGGTTCATTTTATGAACAGCCAGTGAATCTCAAAGACTAACAGTCCCCTCAAGGTTGTCAAGTCACTGGGAGAAAGAAAAATAGAAGCACAAGCCTTATTTCATATTCTCTCTCCTCTCAATACACTTACAGTTTTTCTCTTTTAATTTTCCTTAGAAAGCTACTCCAGTGAGATTGCACAAGTAATTCTTCTGAACAGTCTATGCCTGATTATCAGTCTTACACATTGAGAGTTCCCTCAGGCTGTATGTTCTCTTTGCTTTCCAATAAATATTTTTATTTATTGCTGTGTTAGTAGTAACCTTACTACAGGCTCTCACCAATGTTTTTTCTAAGGCTTAAAGCCAAGAAATCTCCAGTGAGCCTTAACCACTGATACCTTCCTTCTGTAGTGAAGAGGAAAACCTTGCTGCTTGGGGTTCTCATAGAAACCTTTGGGGCGATAAATATAACTTTCATAGACTAGTCTTGCAGTTGGCTTTCACCTCTTAGAAGGGTGAAGTTAGGGTCTGATTTAGATAAGATTTACTTATACAGGGCCATTGGACTATGTAGGGTACACCTTAGCTGGCAGCTGGCCAGTGTTGCTGCAAAGCTGCTTTCCATCATCTTTGAAAGGATGTGGAGATCTGAGGAGGGTACTCGGTGACTGTAGAAGGACAAACATTGCATCCATCTTAAAAAAAGACAAGGAGGGAGCTACAGGGCTGATAAGCCTAACCTTAGTGCTTGGGAAGAAAGTCCTCAGAAGTCAATTCTAGGCACATGAAGGACATAGATGATGGTTGCACCTGAAACTGCATAGCCCCATGCAGCAGGACAGGCAGGGACTGACATACTAGGTCAGTCTCCAGAGAAAGCATGCCTTTAGGAAGTTAGTCTCAGCTTACTTGTGATGCCTACAAAACAAGCAATGTGGAACATGTTGCAAAAAACACATGAACCAAAGAAGCGCCTTCCTTTTCAGAGGGTGCCAGACTCATACTGTTCCATAGTATTAATTATATAGGGTAACATTAAAGTGAATGCGAGACCCTTCATCCTGTTCTCTCTGCACACAGCCATGGCTGGAAACAAGGTAACAGGAATTCTACTCTTTGGGTTATTTCTCACTGCAGATCATAAAGGATTAATTAAAATTGTATAAAGTTGAAAGTGTGCCTAAGGTAAACATCAAGCTACATGGAATTGCATTGAGAAGCATTTAGAGTGCTATTTTCTGTGGCTCAGGCTGGGAGCATCTTCATACCGCACTTCAAATTGAATATACAAATGAGGAGAATTAAGGCATAAGAACATTTTGTTTCTGTTATTTTTGAACAGGCTCAGAATTTTATCTTGAGTCAAACTGACTCAGCAAAGCTGCACACTCTTTCAGTCCTGGAGGAAAGACCACAGGCACACGTGCACACATACACTCTTAAAATAATGTCTGCATTTCTGTTTTCATGGCTCATTTGCACCACCTTTTAGAATGAATCTTTTCTCTTATACACACCTACACACAGAGCTTGTCTTGCAGCTTGAGTACTTGAGTACGGAAGTGTCTTTTAAATGTCATTGGTTGTCTAAATTAGATATTGGAGTGGAAGGGTGGTGTGGCAGGCCTTTATACTGTGCAAATTAGATTCATTGCAGGTGCATGGAGAAGAAAGCTGCAACATGCTTCCAAACTTCCAGTTACTCCCAAGTGTTAGAAAGAGAGCTAAGATCATCCGAGTCATAGGACTTGCGTGTCTCACCATATATCAAAGTTTGTACCCTTTCCCTCTCCCCAGTTTCATCTATGCTAAATCTCTCTAGTGGCAATACCTCCATCCGTACTTAAGGGAATCTATTTGATGCCTTGCATTAGTGTCTCTCGGAAATAGCTGAAATGCTTTATGACCATATGCAGGCTAGACATAAGTAGGGTGCAATAATTACTTCTATTATTAGTGGCTGTGCAGCCATTCAATCAAACTTGATTCTGCTAAGGTACCTGCACAAACCAAGCCCACTGCATGCTAAGAGGATCGACACAGGAACTGTATGTTTCTAAGCAAAAAAATTTCTGCAGGGCTGGTCATTTACTCTGTGCAGAATCTTTATACGACACAAATAGAGTACAACACTAAATCCATTTAGACCCCTTGGCATTTTAGTATTCTGGGGTTATTTGTGCAACTTCATAGTTGGACACGTTAAAGTTTTATTTGAACTTGCCATAGTGCAATCTGTTCTTTCAATATGCACAAAGTAATTGTGGACCGTTAATACAGTCAAAAAGCCCCAGATGAGTAAGGGGCTGATTCTGATACTGTTCTCACCACGTACAAATGAAATGACCTCTATTGGATTTGTCTAGGCCTACACGTTTTGTGCCAGAAGCAGAATCCAGCCATAGGAGTCCAGGATTTATAATCCTGATGAGTTGTTCTCTTAGTCAGTGTGCTGCGTATGAGTGCTAGCAGCTTTTCTGCACAAAATAACTAGGTTTGCCCTTTGCTTTTCTAATTCCAAAATAGCCTCAGGCGCCAGTTCACCTTCTGGAAGAATAGCTTACAGAAACCTTTAGAAGTATATAGATACATAGATAGATTTTTAAATTACAGCACAATGAAAGAGAGAAAGTGATGCAGGGGCTCCTCCAGGGCAAGACACAGATATTTTGGCAAAGTTGCATGGGTACCCATGCTGCAGGGTAAGACAGATAGGTCTGTCTTGCCACGAGGAATTGTGACCCTTTTTTATACAATACTATCTAAGCTGGCTTCTTTTGTCTGCGTCAGGTACCAGTGGTAGTAAAGATTTGCTGAATGGATTTCAAGGATTCTGTGGACACTTGTAGGGTTTGCAATGGTCCAAGTCAGAATATGTTCCTTGCTTTTGGTAGACAAGCTAGTTAGTTAGAGGCTTGTTTGCATGTGGTATGTATGAGCCAGTTATCCTCCCAACTGCAATGCAGACTTGGGCTCCATGTGTGGCTGAGGTGTGTTGGCAGAGCTACAAAGAGTTTCTCAGGCTACAGTGGCTGAGTTTCATTATTTTGTCAGAGCTCTAAGGGGCTCAGGGACTGGAAATGCAGGCATTGCTGAAGGGTAATTGAAAGACTCCTTAAGGCTGGCACTATGTACATCACTGAACACGAATACGAGGCTGGTCAAATTAACACCAGCGTAGCTGACTATCAGACATACTCAATGTAAATAACTTAAAAACAGAGTATCAAAAAAACCCCAAACGCCAAACCTACTTCTTCTTTCCGTGAATACTGAGTTGTCGCTAAGGACCATCCTCTTCAAAAATAGCAGTGTACTAATGATCATTCCTGATTGGAAACTGAGAGCTAGTGTTATTTTCTGCAGGAAAAACATAATATGCTTGAAAGTAAAGATTTATGTTGTGATAATTGACTTCACCATTACACCATGGATTGCACAGGCGCTTCCTATTGCATGCGTTAACGAATGTCTCTCTGCAGCTACGATATATTAATATGTCTGTGAATAAATAGTCATTGTTTGTGTCAAAGTGCAGAACTTGGCTAGGAGGACTGGCCTTAAATAACACTTCTATTGTTCACAGACAGGATTAGGGAATTGGATTCTGGAGAGCAGAGGTTATAAAAAACAAAACAAGAGGCCTGATTCTCTTGTTACATGCTCTTGTTTGGAACTCCATCGACTTCATCAGAGCTGCCCCTGAGAGGAGGCCCTCAGGGTTGTTTCTCCCAAAGAAAGCCAGATTTAAGTACCTGAAATGAACAAATTATTATTTAGATTCCTCAAGCAGAGATGAGAAATCCTAACAACAACAAGAAGTTGTATTAGGAGAATATTTTTTGAGACTCTAAGATCATAAATTTCACTTCACCTTTAATACCCTAAAGTGGCAAAGCTGAAAGTAAAGCTTGCTTTGTAACATTTAAAATCAAATTTCCAGATGGATGATTATTCACAGACCTCCTGTTAGCTGTCTGTACACATCTTTGTGTAGCTAGAAATATTTGTAACTTTCTGTATACTACCAGTATTTGAAATGTGAAGGAAGGAGCAGTACATTATTTGGAAAGAACTGTTTGGAATTTTAGATCTTGTTTGGGGTATTTTAAAGGAAGGGACAATAGTTTTTGCTTACAGCAAAAACATTCTCTGTTTTCTATATTTTCATTGTTATCATCTTTTTATCATTTTTCCACCTATGCAAAGGCACATACGTGGTCTTTTCCAGGTAAGCTCCAGTGGCAGTAGTCTACGTTCCTCTTAGAGTTTGGCTTAGACTGGGAAGGAATAGGAACATTAACAGTTACGAATAGCAGGAGTTATGCAAACCCCAGGTGAAGAGTGAGTGAAGCAGATGGAGGAATTTAAAATTCTATGCAGCACAAAGACCTTGAAAAACTAAAGAAAAATCAAAACACAAGCTGACTTTTCAAATGCATCTTCAGTCAGGGAAAATAGGATGCAATTAAGTTCTTCCAACAAGACTTCAGTACCTCTAATGATAAGCTTTAAAAGACCAGCTTAATGAAATGTCACAAGGACACCGGCTGTAACAATTCCCTATATCCTGTCTGCTAAGCAGAGCTTTACCTGATGGAGGAAAAATTACAGGGGGGATATGATAAGTGAGTGTTAGCATCTTTATCCCTGCTGTAAGTCCATTGAAATCAATGGTGTTATACTACAGATAAATTTGGCTGTAGAATTTTAAACAAAAACAACCACAAAAGCCTTTGAATGAAAAGTAGCCAGGCTTCTTAAATGAGATAGGAATTTTCCATTACATTATTATTTAATTCCCTTTAGGTATTAGACACAGAACTTCAGGGTAAGACATGCATTTTCTGTTCCTAACTCTCCTGATTCACCCTGTGGGTTTAGACATGTCGCTACTCTCTACCAGGGTTCAAATTTGTATCTTTAATTCTCTACATGATGTTTGCCAATCTTTAGGGGTGCCATGATTGAACTGAAAAATACCTGTCCAAAGATGTCAGAGGCAACAAGTACCTATACAGCCATTACTTCCTTCCTGTGGTGGCAAGTAGTAGAGTATTTCTCCTTGAAAAGGGATGGTTTATGTTTTATTAAGCTTCCTGAATATTCTATTCTTCAGTATTTGTGCACCGCATCCTCTTTTTTCCAAGAAAAAGATAATTTAAAGGCAGGACTGTAACTCAGAATATTCAGATTCACCTTCAGGCTGTGCTCGCAAAATACCCTGGACCCAAGGCCAGTAGCATCATTTTCCTCTCCACTGTATTGGTGGTGGAAATAACAAGAAACTGCATTAAAACTGCAGCAAGGAGGTTGGGCATTAGAAACCACTTCCTATAGTTGACTGATAAAGCACTGGAGTAGACGGACTGCAGAGGTTGTGTAATTTCTGTCATTACGCATTTTTAGGAACAGGACAATGCTCTCTCAGCAGTTATATAGGTAGTGTTGATCCTGCCTTCAGGCACAGGGTTGGACTAAATGATTTTTTTTTCAAGTCCCTTCTGTCCCTCTTTCTGTATGACTGATCTAAAGATGCCATTGTGATGAATATGGATGTCTTGGAAGAGAGATTTTAAAAGGCCACTTGGTACATGCTGCGTACTCGAATTCCATGTGAGTTTTTGAAAGTGTCCTCCTCTGTAGGTAGATTCAGCAAATGCTCTCTACTCCTCTTTCTTCCAAAAAGGCCCTGCCAGTCCTGAGTAATAATAAAAAATATGTCTCTTAGCTTCACCCTCCAGCTGCAAAATTTAACATACAGTAAGTCATCATTCTACACATAAGCTGCATCATGTTTTAGTCTTACCCCGAAATCAAATTCTTTAAGCACAGCTCCCTTGGGGCAGGAAACTAACTCTGAATACATTTCTTTTGACGACCACGTCAACCTGCTTTAAAAAAAATAAATCTATATTTAGAATGCATAATGCAAGCATATCATTTTCTAAACAAGAAAGTAGGACACATCCTCAGCTAGGATGAAAAGAAAATGAAAAAAAAAAAAAAGTCTGAATAAGAAAGTCTGAGATTGTTATTATGGTAAATGCAATGTCAAACTGGCAGGTATTTCTCTAATAAGATTCATGTAAATACAAATATAAACATACTTTGCTGCACAAATCACATAAATGCAGATACACAGAACAGAAAGGAATGACAAAAAAAAGATGGAAAGTGATGAATATTTCCTACCTTTTGCCTCAGCTGCTGGTACATATTATAGGTGGCATTCTGGCTTGACTTGGTAATTGTTCTTACATCACCTTGATGCTGAGCAAAAGCTTTGAAACTTAGTTTATCAAGTTCCTATGAACAATCAAACATAAAAGCAATTTTTTAATACCTGAATTCTTGTTCTCTTCAGTGTGATTTTTTAACCATAGTAAATAGCCTCTTTTCCAGTGAGGTGCTAGAATATGCTATTAAGACCCAGTTTCATGTCATCAATCTGGAAAATTTTATCCCTGGGTTGGAATTTTTCAAAACCAGGTGCATGAAAAAACTTATGGAAAGCTTGCCTTGAAAGCTCTGCCTGCAGCAGATATTGATAAGAACAGAGAACATCTTACTGTCCTGCTCAGGCATCAGGTAGATTTTGCCCAGGTAGTTGGCACTGAAGTTGGCCTGCTAGGTTGTTTGAAATGAGTCATTGGTTTCAATCCATGTATCTTGGGACAGGACTGAATTTCACTGCATAACATTATCAGATAGATACAGACATTTGATATGATAAAACTTTAAAAGAATGCTTAAAGAAAACCTTTTGAATTATCCAAGAAATCACAAATGATAAGAACATTCTACTGGTGATATTGTATATCTGTAGAGTATCATTCGTATGGACTGCTTATCAGAAAATGTACTTAAGTTTTTTATATTATCACCAATTTTTACTTGTGTTAGCTTAAAGGGATATTACAAACTTCAAGAATTAAAAAAGCAAAGGTTAAAACAAGAGATAGATTGTGTGGGTAATGAGGCTCAAACTCCTTGTCCTAAAACGTTATTTCCTGTAATTGGATTTGATAATATTTTTTTGTGTTCCTTAGGAGCCACTGAAATTACCAGTGTTATTAATTTTGTAGAAGTGGCGGCGAGGCCACAGTGTGTCAGATGTGATATATACATATGAAAAGATGGGTTGAGCAAGTTATTGATCTGGTTTCAAAGGAATAGCCCTGTGCACGAGTGTGGAAGAGTCCCATGTTTTACCCCCTAAGCTGGAGAGGCAGCGTACACAGCCGGCGTGGAGTGTAGCATCTCTGCCAGCTGCATATCCGCACCATTCCCACTGCGGTTATGCTGCAGCCGTGGCACTGATACCAAATTGTAACAGTTCCAGGAAAGTGGAAGAGCTGTTAGCTTAGTTTTTTTCAGTCTCTTGCACTGGAAAAATCCCTTCTCCAGAATTCATTTTCGGGGATATTTTAACCACTGAGCACTGGTAATTGTAACAAAGTAAGGCAGGATAATGTATTAGTAGCAGCGTTTCAGTAGCACTGTCACATCCTTCCATTTTAGCCACCTAAGTTTGATTCTCTGCTGTGTGCTGAGCGCTACCCTGCAATGCTGCTGCAGTGTATTAGGTTTCTATGTGATCATTCCGGGGCTGCTGGACTTCTTGGCCTTGCTGCCTTGATTTGAGTGGATTTTTATCAAAATGGGAGGAGCTGGTCTAAGAATCAGTATAATTTAAATTCTTCTTTGAGGATTTGTCAGGTTTCTGGTGGAATAAAAGTAGTGTTGGCGAGGCAGAAGGTTAAAACAAAACTGTCCATAGAAATATCCCATTTCAGAAGGTGCTGGAAGGAGATTCCTTCAGTTACTGCAGCAGTTAGAGAAGTCAGACTGCAACTGCCCCAATCAAATAGCATCACAGAGAGGAAATCCAGCCTGTTGGCCAGCAAATTCTTAAAGCAACACTGGGCTGATTCTCTTGTGTCGTTGCCATTTTCAGCCCCTTACATCTGTTGGGCCATTCCCCTGTGTAGTAGCCGCAGACACTAAGCCATGAAAGTGGATTAAAGAAATATTGCATCTCTCAGGCGTGGGTCAGCTGGTCTTTCTGCTGCCAGTGGAGAAGCTCCAGCTGCCTTCTCTAATGCAAACATTTGGCTCTTAACCCCTAGAACTGCCAGTGTTTTGTGCTTTCTGCAGCAGCCAGCCCTACAGCTAAGCCTACATCAGTGGCCATCCTTGCCATATTGGTGACTCTGCCACCGCGCTCGTTCCCACAGTCTCAGGACAGTCCTGATTTTCACATGTCCTTTTCGTTCCCAGTAAACACCTCAGCCCACAGAATCTGCAGATGTCCTTGGGCAGTCAGCGAGGCAGCTCTTGCAGCACTGTTTCACCAGCACTTTCTAAAGTGTTTATGTCAGTTTGTTTCCTCCCTGCCTCTCTCCCCTCCTCTCTCTCCTACTGCAGCGAGCTCCAAAAAGAGCTGGGAACTGTCCCTGCGAGCATTTCAAGCAAGCAGCATATTCAAGTGTCAGCAGAGAGTGTTTACAGGCCTCAAATATATTGTGGGCCTGTGGCTGTTGGCAAATCCACAAGCAAAGCGATGAAGTGTGCGCCTGTTTTCAACCAAGGTACCCATCCGTCAGCTCTGCCAGGCAGCTGAGGAATATGAGGTGTAACAGCAGCTTCTCTCCTCAGTGCCCAGAGTTTAATACAAACGGACAGTGGTGCACTGACAGCTCGGTCTGGAGTCTGCCCTCGCACATTCTGCCTGTGACAGGGCCGGTAAGAGGAGGAAAGAAAAGTTGATCTGTTGTATTTTAAATACACATCAGGGGACTCTTGCTGCTCCTGCTTGCAAGGACTTGTCAACATCATGAGATTCCTACCCTAGCCTGACAAATGTCAAAACTGGGAAAGACATGTCATGAGAAGAGTCAGGTCTGCCAAGGTCAGCTTCCCTGCCAGCCTCTGCCTGTATGTGCTGGTAGCAAACTCAGGTCTTGGCCAGTTTTCAGGCAGTTCCAATTTAAGCAGAATCCCCACTCAAAATATAACCTTGAGGTTTTCTTCTGACTCACAGTACTGTTCTTATTCCTCGGTTTAGTCCTGTTGAAGAGCAAACCGCTGCATTTTTGATGCTTGTCTCTCCCTTGTTCGCTGCTTGGGTGTCACTGGGCAGGTCGTTATAACCACACTGGAAGTTGCTGTGGGTAAATGCACGTGTATCTTAGATGCAAAATAAGTCATCATGGCCATGGCTGGATACCCTCGGTGTTCTGTAAGCAGCATGTCCTAATAATACATTGCATTAAAAAATAAGTGACAATCCCTGTTTTTTCATTAATGCACAGAGATGAAATTCAGTCCAACATATAGGGCCAGCACAACCTGAATGCTGTTTGGGTATTTTGAGTGAAACATATCTGGCATTTAGTCATATGGATATTCGTTCTGGAACACAAGGAAATTTTGGCATGTCCTTACCACAGCTTATCTCCAGCTGGCCCCACCAACTCCCAGAGCTGCTTGAGTAATTTCTAAATCAGCATGTCCTTTAATTTCTTTACCATTTGCTATGCATGTTGGATTTTGCCATGAATAAATCAAGACCTTAGATTTTATATGCTGAAGTGCAGCATGATGATGGATTCCTTGATGGCGAAAGGATTAAAAAGAATTTGTATTTTTATACACATTCACTTCAATGGCCGGATTTGTTGGAGCATTATGCTTCCAGTCAATAGTACCCTTGTAGCTTGTTTGTTTAATTGATTGCAATGCTATGTCAACCTTCCCACGCAGAAGCCTCAAATATTTGCAAACTGAAATACACATAATGTTTGGCATGACTTGATCCTCATTGCAATACAGCTGCAGCTGCTGCAGTTTACACAACAGAGACTGGAGGACAGGAATCCAAATACACTAAATTAATTAGGGTTATGTCTATAAACTTTGTTTGGTTCTATCGGGTTTGTGTAGAAATGTTCCCTGCTTGTGCTCAAACATGTTGATTAAACGGCGCTGTAGTTTTTGATTTCTCATTCGTGATATTAAAGATGACCAGATGATTATGGTGCCCCACTAGGCAAACATTTGTTCTTTGTCAGAAGCTGCTGCTTCCTTCTCTCCAGTCTTCCCCTCTGCTGAGTTTCATCACAAGGGCAGTTATCCCTTCAAATCAATATAATAAGGTTAAGATTAATTCTGGAAAAAAAGCAATGGTTTTGTGTTGCCTACATAAATGCAGCTTTCTGCCACTCAGTGGCATTACTCTGTTATCGCAGCCCACCCCACCTGGTCTCTGCAGGGCAAGGTTAGGCTCTTCCCTTGAAAGTGGACCACTAAGGGGTCATAAGGAAACTATGCTGTGGCCTCAGAATGGTGCCTTGCTCTCTACAAGCATATATAGCGTGCAATAAGTGTTCTTCCATGGCACCACAAAAGTGCCAACTTATTGATTGTTATTACTTTGATTAACCGTGTTCCCCCATCATTTATGCAAAAGGAGGGATAATTCATAAACATCCACCATGAAGTCTGCTGAAAAGAAACTGCTTCCATTACTAATTTGTTTTCCTTTGTATTTTTTCAGGGATGTCCATGTAGATGTTTATCTAATAGGTTTCACTCCAATTAAACAGTTCATCAGCTGAGAAAATCAGCATTTGAATAATCCTGCTGTCTTTAGTGGGACTAATGTGAGGCTTAAAGTTAACTCAGAAACGCTATTTGTCACTGCTTTTAAATATCTTTTCACCACTAGCCCTTTTAATTTACTGTCTGTCTGAAAGCAGCATTGCTTCTTGGACTCATAACAGAGATGACCCGAAGCTGCTGTTAGCTTGGCAGACATCAGCATCAACTCCTGACACTCTTCCCAGTTGGTACAAATCAACCACAAATAAGAATTTGGCCCAAAGAGTTGCACTATTAGTCAAAAGCTTTGCATGTTGGACAGTTTGTTTTGCGAGGTTTTAGGCACATCTTTGGCAATGAGTAGGAATCCCTGGATTTATTGCAGTGGACTTTGGATTGTGCAATTTTGATACGAACAGTAACTTTTCCTTTTGCGATCATCTAAATTTTCCCTTTCCTGTTCATTGCTAGCAACTACTGCTTTTTTAATCATGTTTTGAATTTTTTTTTTTTCTGGTTTCACCAGCTGGGACTTCTTTGCTCATTAAATCCTTAAGAAGATCCACCCATTTAATACTCAAAACCAAAACTGGCCTAATGACTTTGTGGGCAACCTGAGTGTCTAAAGTTTCTTATCTTGATACCAAATTATGACTATATATTTAGAAACATATCTAATATAAATCTACATAATTAAATAAAACATCACTGATTTACATGAGCTAAATACCCTGTTATTTGTTCCCTTACAAAGGGAGATAAACTGCTGGACAAATCTACCAAAGTAGCAGACAGACGTGGAGAGAGTTAAAAAAAAAAAATAAATTTGCTTTTGAAATTTTCCAAAGTTTGGTAGAACCAAGATGACAGCAACATGACTAGTCTGTCCATCGGAATTTTCTACAAAGCTTTAAATATCTCACAAGATAGCCACGTTCTTTATTCTTTCCTTTTTTATTCTCTCCCTTTTCTCTTTTTTTTGCTGGTAGCTAAAAAGCCATCCCAAAGCCTGAACCAATTTATCAGTTTCAAAAGAAAGGATAATAAACCTGTCATTTGTGGCCTAAGCATAAAGGTTGCTGCTGCTACTCTGATATTAAAGCTGATTAAAAGAAGACCTGTCTTTTAGTAGTTCATGTCTTCTTAAGACTCTGTGTTATTCTTGGGGGGAGGAATTGCTGTGACCCAAAGCATGCTTTGAACTGACAGGACTACTGAGTACCAACCTAAAGGAGAGTATTGCTTAAATAATACTTACCTGTGAAGATTCTCTTTGTGCAGTTTTTTTATTTTATTTTATCTTGTTCGTAAGGGGTAAGAGAATGTCAGGATAAAAAGCTAGGAAAGGGTCTGTACTTTGTTCGTGTGTTTGTTTTGACTATCTCAAAATTTCTGAACTGGCTCTGGAAAGGATTTACTGAAAGCAGCCAAAGTCTTTTGTGATTCTCTGGAGAGATGCTTTTGGGTTGTTCAGTTCCAATTACTCCATGTAACCTAGAGCTATTTCTTCTTTCTGACCAAAAAGTGAATCCCTTGAGTAGTGAAACTTTGCAGTCTTGGACAGTGTGTACCAACGTAGGATCTTGTGGTAAGTAACTTTGTTAGATCCTGTCCCCATTCATTAGAAGTTGGCTCTTTGACCGATGCAAAAGATTTTAAGATACAAGACTGGTTTTGCTGCAGGTGGAAGGCTGTTCCTTAAGCTCATACGAACTTCATTTCTCATCCTGTGATTTCCATCTAAAATAACAGCTCCTCCTCAGCTGGTGTAAAGCACTGTAGCTACGGTGGCTTCTGTGGATTTATGCCATCATTTCTCTGAGGGTGTCAGGGCACACGCAGTTAGACATCATTACTTCAGTGTGCATTATTACAACGTAAGATTTGCGTAACAGCAGGAATTGAGTCTAAAACGCAGCTAGAACTATAAGTCACAATTCTAGAATTTGTTTATATTGATATGGCAAGTTAAAATATCAGATTGAGGGGATATAAAAACTAAAAGGCTGGTTCTATAAGCCAAGTAATTTACTGTGAACAGAATCTTAAAACCTGGCTTCCTGTTTAAGATACCCCCAGGCACCCGTTCCTAAGCAAACCTTCCCTAAATGGGACCCAGCGTCCTTGAGACCGTGATGCGAGGTGGCAGGCGTCACGTTGCCTCAGGTTCCTTCGCGTTGTGTGGCACCACTCAGTCGGACATCTCCTGTCTGCTACGGTGTACCGCATGCATCTCTACATCTCCACGTTCAGGGGAGATTTCCACCCATCCCAGAGAAAGGGATGAGGTATCGATACGCATTAGCCCTGCTAGCAGCAAGTCGCAGCTCTCCTGCGAGCAGAAGGGCCCTGGGATAATCACAGGCGCATTCGTATCATCAGAATCATGTTGTTTGCATCTCGTATGTGTTTTAAAGATAATCCAAAAGCATGTAGGAATAAAACTGATCAGCGGAGGGAAAGCAACATTCTCTTAGACAATAGAATCCAAGGTTTAAAATAAGGGCCTTGGCCCAGATTCCCAGCTATGCTGGTTACAGGCCAAGTAAAATGTAAGGAATTGAGCAAGCTGGCTTTAAAGCACGCTTGTGCAGCATTGCTTCCTGAGGCTGGGACGGTAATGGAGAGATGATGGTATAATAGCAGAGTATCTTGAGGTGTGGTGTAAATTGTGTCCAGAGTACCAAAGCCCCAAAAGTGGACTGTTTTCCCAAGACATGTCTGGGTCACAGAATGGAACCAACGAGCCAAAAGAAAGGCTGGTCTCTGCTCTGTCAAAATTCTATTAAAAATTAGGCAGAAAGAAATCCACACAAGTCCCTTAAGTTTTTTTTCCAGTGATGTGATTTACACAGCACATCCATCATCAGATTCTGTGCTATTTTCCATGATGTAACTTTACAACAATTTAATAGGCCAGATATGCTTGACTGTGATAAAGCAGGAAATTGCTCTGAAATGTAACTTTTTCATTGTTTCCCAGGTTTGTGCTTTCACACTGTGCAGAAATTTGCTTTCCAAACTCACAAGTTGCGCTCTCTGCGCTGACATATTTGCATGTTTTTCGGAGTAGCCCTCCCACCCCCACCCCTCTCTCCCTAGCTTTTCAGCAACATGCCCTGCTTTCAGATATTAATGAGTTCTCAGTGTTCCTACACACTCTCCTGCTGAGAGACTTAGGTCTCCCTTCATCAGAGAGGACAGAATCGGCCCCATATCTCCTTAAACAGATTTCACCCTGTGCAGTTAGGAACACCATTCCCCTCCAGGACAAGCAGAGGGCTGGATTAATTAATTATAGTATTCAGCCTACCCAGGATGACACAGTTAAATTTAATTAGCTTATTCCTTTATTTCAAAATCTCTTCACCTACCCCAGGGAGGTTTTTTTTTTTTCTCCTTTTGCAGTGGATTTCTACGATAGATGGGGAGGCCAGCTTACTGTGCTTAACAAAAAAGAAGAAAAGAAAAAAAGAAAGCAGTGGCACAAATGTAGGGCATGGAATGTGTTCAGAAGAAACTATCTCCTAAGTTACAATAATTTTATAATCACAGGTATCACTTGTATCACTTGCCTTTCTTGACCCTTATTACAACAATACTTTCATTATTGTAATTGGTTTATTTGCCACATCATTCTTTGAATTAGAGAATTATTTCATCCTTATTTAAAGGATGAGGCCAGTATTGATTAAGGGGCTTTGAAAAAATTGTAGCATAGTGATTATATGGGTGCCAAAATTTTTTTTAAATCAAGCGCTTTGAGGAAATTGTGCAACATGTGATTGTGATGTAGAACACAAGCTTCAAATACATCTATTTCAAACAAGCATTCATTATAATGTCTAATTTGCATCCACAAAAATATAGTTCATCTTGGCATTGTAATAAAAATGCATTTTCATTGCTCAGTGTTTTGTTAAATGTAGTTTTCAAGTCCTTCATTTTGTAAAGCCTAAAACCAAGATGCTGTTTGGGTTCCAGCAGGTATTCTATGTTCTTCCCTCATATTAAAATATGACCTGTCCTGTATCTTGGTTACCTTCTTTATGATTGGACTGCAAGCAAGTTAAAGTGAAAAGCATTGGATTCCTAGAAACTCCCAAAGGCATGGCCTTTGTATTCAATTTAATACATCAGTCAGATATAACTGTCTCCAATAAACTACAACCTCAAATTCTTTTACAGTTATATATGTCAGTAAACAGAAAATACAGTAATGCCAATTCCAAAGTGAATGTTAATTGGAAGGATCTGATTTCTGACCTAAGACTAATTCGGGATCATTCCACGGGAGGCAGTGCAGGGTGACAGCAGTTACTTTTCACTCTTGTGCAGAGGAGACCTTTTGAAATAATTCCTGCAAACCTTTCAGACTTACGTCTTCGCTAGCGAGGACTGTAGAGAAAAGAGAAGAGTTGCTTTTCAATTCTCCTTTAAGGACTTGAAAGGGTTGTGGGAAGCCAATGAAGAATGATTCAGGGCGACAAGAAGAGAGTGAATGGGCTGTATTGAATGAGCCTGTTGCAACGCATCACTCTTAATGTGAATTCTGGACTAGAGGTCATGTTTGAAAGCAGCAATAGCATCATGTGGCTTTCTGTAGCTCAGATTCTTTATTTTCTACAAAGAAATTTTTCTTTAAAACAGAAAATGCTAGAAGAAACAGCAACATCTTTGTGTCATTCAGAAGGGGGGGAAAAATACCCTAACAACCACCACAGCCATGATGGGATGGAGCTGTGATCATGTGTGTGTAATTTCTTGAAGTCAGGGCTGGACTCCCAAGGCACCCCTGTTCTAATTAGATTAACTGTTACTGTCAGGGCTATCTAATTGCTTGTACTGAAGAAAGCAAATTGCAGACAGTACGTATCAGTGTAAAATCAAACACAAAACAGGTGTTTGCTAATTAAAACTGAGATTTTAATGAATGACCTGTGTGGTTTTGGTGAATAAATACCACTCTCGGCATCTGCTATGTAATTAGGTTCCAACTTCTTCTTCTTTTTTTTTTTCCTTCTCAAGTCCCAGTAAATAACTATAGAATGCCAGGTTTAACTAAAACCTGGTAATCTTTGCTTTTTAATGGGGAAAAAAGCAGATGTTTCCTGCACAGGTAACTCCAAGCAATAGCAATCAAAGGAGAAGAAAAAACCCGAATCCCTCATAAAATTTTAGGATTTTTTTTCTCTAAGGTTTGTACAATAAGGACAATAACATATTGGAAGGAAAAAAAAAAATCCTACTAATGCTGCAGGTTGATTACAACATTTGTAGGAGGGCTATTGCCCGCACTGCTTCAGCATTTGAGATTTTCTTATTAGCTAATTGGGCTTCCTGCTAGGACAACCTTACTGGTACTTTTTTTCTTCTGGACTTATTTTCAATTAAATCTAAATATAGAATCATAGAATAATTTAGGTTGGAAAAGACCTTCAAGATCATCGAGTCCAACCATCAGCCATGCCCACTAAACCATATAGATCTGTGGATATCTGTGGGGAGAAGAAGGTGGAGTGGGGTGAAAAGAGGTTATCCCAGAAAGTCAGCCCTATCGTGGGCTGCATGGAAAGGATTGTGACCAGCAGGTCAAGGGAGGTGATTCTCCCCCTCTAGTCTGCTCTTGTGAGACCCCACCTGCAGTACTGCATCCAGCTCTGGGGCCCCCAGCATAAGAAGGACGTGTACTACTTGGAGCAAGTCCAGAGGAGGGCCACGAAGATGATCAGAGGGCTGGAGCACCTCTTCTATGAAGACGGGCTGAGGGATTTGGGGTTGTTCAGCCTGGAGAAGAGAAGGCTCCGGGGAGACCTTAGAATCAGCCTTGTAGTACCTAAAGGGGGCCTACAAGGAAGCCGGAGGGGGACTTTTTACAGGGGCATGTAGTGATAGGACAAGGGGTAATGGCTTTAAACTGAAAGAGGAGAGATTTAGATTAGAAGAAGGAAGAAGTTCTTCACAGTGAGGGTGGTGAGGCCCTGGAACAGGTTGTCCAGGGAGGTTGTGGCTGCCCCATCCCTGGCAGTGTCCAAGGCCAGGTTGGATGGGGCTTTGAGCAACCTGGTCTGGTGGAAGGTGTCCCATGGCAGGGGGTTGGAACTAGATGATCTTTAAGGTCCCTTCCAACCCCAACTATTCTATGATTCTTCAATACACATGCACAGGATATATTCCCTTTAGCAACATTCATGCGATGATGTCGGAGCACTTTCTGGGGCATGAACAAATGCAACTTTGCAGAGCTTGGCATTAATGAAATGCTTATTTAAGACTGTGGGTGCCTTTCCATAGAGTTTACTGGGGTCAAGATACCATTACCCTCCCTAGTTATATGATCAAGACGCTGAAAGAGGAAAACAATTGGTAGTCCTTCTATGATCTACAGTACGTCCACTGAATCCAGTGGTTCTTTATCTGAGCAGAGATACATGTTCAAGAGCTTTGGGATGTAGTTTGTCTCTCTTCCTACAGTATAAAGGCAATCATCTCTCTCTTACCCTCTGTATACCTGGATATGTATGTTATACATACATTGCATACATAATGTGCATGCATTAATACAAGCCCATAATCCTCTCCACTCTCTGCCACCTCTCTAAAAGCTGTGCTGCCTTGAGATATGTGCCTTTGTATACCCCATCCAAGGGACCTCCCATTACTAGAATCCAGTTGCTTGATGGTTAAGCTACAGCCCTTAATGGAGCTGGTTTGTAGTGTTTGTAATGAAATAGGGTTCCAGTCTTCTGTCCAGTTATTAGTCACTTTTTTTTAATTGAGAGTTGCGTTTGGGTGACTGAAACTTTTCTTTGCAAAAACCTGCTAATAGAGCTTAATAGATGCAAATTGCACTATGAATTCTCACTACGTATGCACCTTTCGTATTATATTTAGGGAAATCATAAGACATTAGTGAGACACTCTTGATGCACCACATACATTAGCTGATTTCCAAGAGCTAGAGAATTTAGTTTATCTTCTTTTTTAAATTTTAGAAGCACTGCCAAGAGTGCTAATGTCTAGGAAGTCGTTCAGAAAATTCCACCCACAAATTCTTTTGGGTCTGTAGTTGGGGAGTATGTCCTTCAAAGGTGAATTTTACTCCTGTGCAGCCAGTGGTATTCTGCTACTTTACATCACTCACATCTCTCTCAGGCCTGCAATACTTTGTGAAAGCAATATGAACATGGATGGATTTTATTCTAAGCGTACCAAGCTATTGGAGAAATCTAGCTGCAGGGAAAAATTACATGAGCTCTGAAGGGCTGCAAAAGGGATGAGTTACATGCATCAATTCCACATCTATGAACCAGAGATGATAATACTTCTTTCTTCTCCTGTTTGTTTTGTAAACCTTTTTTGTTGAGCTACAGATGTGCACAGCACCTACTACCAGTGCTATTTCAAGTCTGGAGTATTTGCTCAATCTTAGTCGAAGTTCGTATGTGCTAGCGTAATACAAATGATGCTACCTACCTTAATGTCTGTCT
Organism: Aquila chrysaetos chrysaetos; assembly: GCF_900496995.4. Lineage (NCBI taxonomy): Eukaryota > Metazoa > Chordata > Aves > Accipitriformes > Accipitridae > Aquila > Aquila chrysaetos. The sequence continues at coordinate 37,266,560 of NC_044016.1, read as the reverse complement.
TTAGTATCATTGCAATGCAAGCAGTGCTAACTAATGATGACTGTAAGATGGAGAAGAAATTCCTCCACTGGGAATAAAGATGACAGTCTTTCACTACAATCACTTGGAAATTGCACACTGAGTGTATCTAAGGGAAAGAAAGTGTGGGTGGAAGAAAAATTGAGGCTTAGCTCATCTTCTCCAATGAGAGCTCACATTAGTAAATTGCAATATTTCAATACTGAGACTTGTCACTTGCCATTTGAAGGCTACATAGAAAATAACTCCCTCCCCCCAAAAGAGGGCATGAGAACATTACTGAATTTGCACTGAGATTAAGGTCTGTTTATTGACTGTGCTGTAGAGCTGAGGGATTATACAATGCTTTCACTCTTTACAGAAATATTGAAACCTTGGTCATTGTTTCTTTCTCATGAATATCTGATCATGGAAAAATAAAAGGGAAAAAGAAAGATGTCAGTGATTAAAGTCTCTGGATAAAATAAATCTGTATTTTCCCCCCTCTTCCCTTCCCCTGCAGGCAGGCGTTTTGGGTGATTGTCTCAAGGCATAAAAGAAAGAAAAGTAACCTAAGTGTCAGGATTTAACATTTTGTTCCTCATTTTGGTTTATGTAACAAAGCATTTCCAGCACAGATCAATCAACAATTTGTGGGCTAGGATCCAGAATCTGTGCACAATCCATTCTTAAATGTCTGGTGTTAAGCTGCTTTTTGTGCATATATATGCAAAATTGAAAGCAAACGTGAAACATTTAATCATAATAAAACATAGGATATAGCAGTGTTATTCTGCACTATCTGGGATCACTGATGCTTGATAAAAAGTGTGTACATTTAGAATTAGCACTGTACTTTACTCAAAGTTGTTACTGCTATCAAAGGTGTTCAGAGATCTATTTAAAGGAATCAGAGGTTTATATTATTTCATGCAAAAGACATACAAAAAATGCTGGGTTTGTGCTTAAAGCCTAGGATTTCATTTTCCAGCTTCCTCCAGGTCCCTGCAGCTCCCAGTTTGCTCTTTGTGTATTTCTTAGTGTCAGTACACATACATTCTTATTTATTCAGTAACAGTGAATCTACTTCATTTTGACTGTAAATTCTTTGAGGAGGAGACTCTCTCTCTTACGAGGTATAGGTACAGCACCTGGCATAATAGATGGCTCCATTTTGGATAAGATACAACTCTAATTCAATAGTTACTTAGAAGAATGCTGGTTATGAAGAAAAAATGTGTTTAAAACACCAGCGTGTAGCATATACAAAGACATAATCAGATGTGATCTTTACTGCAATAAAAAGCAGATTAGAAATCGAGATCCACAAAGTATTGCAATTACTTTAACTTTCAGAAATATTGGCAGGGCTGGTAAGGTATTTGCTTCTGTAAAACTGGCAAACCTTTATGAAAATCCATAACATTTCTTTGACTAATCTGAAATCTTCAGAGAATAAGTGGTTGCTGAGGTTTTTTTCTTGGAACTCTGCTGATACAACAGCAAGGTAAACTGCAGTACAGCGCCTTTTGGAAGTGTGAGAGACTGAAAGCGTTTGTAGATTTTGAAGGTGTACTTCTTAAATTCATGTTTTTTACGATAGCTTGTTATGAACGTCTTTATTAGCTGTTCTGTATAATGCGAGGTAGAGAATTTCACCTAGTTATTTCTGGGTTCAACTTATGATTTAAGAACGTATCTCATCTCAGTTGTGAGGTATCTAGTAATGACAGATGTACCAACTCTTTCAGTATTAAGTTGTCTTTAGAGTTAAAGTGGCACCTTATTTCCCATTTGAATCTTTTTCAGCTGTATTAGCCAAGAGTAGGTGTGCCACTGAGAGAGAAGAGGCTTCCTTATTCCACATGTGTACTCCTGCCCCAAGATTCAAAACCTCTATATAAGTATTTCTTTTTTAGTAAGGAAAATAAACATTCAAGGTTTTCCAAATTTAAAGATGTTTTCAGATGGTATTAAAGCTCTCTGCAGTTTTCATGATTCCATGACTGGGAAATTTTGGCAGTTCTTCAAATTTCTGGGCACCAGATTTTCTAGAGTACAATAAGCATTTGTTCCAGAAGAGAGCAGACACTACTAGCTGGATCAGGAATGCTCTGAAAGTGAAGAGTCAGACGTAGCACTGATGACACACTGAGCAAAATGGTAATTAGAAGAAAGATAATGTTCTCCAGTGACAGGGATATCCAGATGAAACAGATCTCATCATGTTAAAAATCCAACTAGTCTCTAATGAGCTAGAAGCCTGAACCCAAATGTGGGTACAGGAACACAGCATCTAATAACATCTTATTATTCACTTTTCCTTTAATTTTTTTCTCTGATTCTTTCAGACTACATCCAGGTACTAATGAAGGGAAAAATTATTGCGATGTGAAAGAGACTGTATCTGAAAAGTAATGTTACATCAGTCTGTCAGTCCTTTTTCTACTACAACCCATGATCAAAAAAGATTAATATGTTTGATAGCATTTAGGTTGGTGATAGCCTGTATCCTGAAGGATTTCATGGCATTACTTGCTACAGAAGTCTCTGCTTAGAGGGCAGTTTGTTTTTCCAAAAGTCATGGGGCGAGGAGATTGAATGTCTTTCATATGCATTCTGATATTTATCATGTTTTGGGCAAATCCCTCAGAAGTTCTCAGGGAAGAATGACACATATCAAGTGGAAAAACCTTAAATAATAGATCTCAAGAGTTTTGTCTCCCATATTTGCCACACAAAAAGGTATTGTAAAATGGCCTAAGCCAATCTAAAAATGTGATTAATATGCTGAGCCACATGGCTGAACCAAATTACATCCCAATACAGGATAAGAGGCTGCAGGGTTATAAACAAGAATTTCTGTGGCTTCATCTCTCCAGCTGTTAACAAAAACACTTGACATTTAGCTGCACACACTCGATTCTCGACAGAAAATGGAATTATTGCTTCTTCCTAGCGACTGCCCACAAGGCACCTTTCACTCAGTGTTCTCTTGCCAGATGTGCTCTCTAGGCCAAAGTCAAATCCTCTCCTGGGGGAAGTTCTTTGAACAAACAATTTTAAATGATTGTAAATACAAATTTAAAAAACCCTTGTAATTGTTATCTCTTTACCTGCAATTTTTCAGGAAGGAGAACGTTTTTGTGGAAAAGACTCAGTTGCCTTTAAGCAATTTGTGCAATGTCACCATGATAATTTAGCACAAAGCCAGGAATTGGGTCTGGTGTCCAGATTACCTGGGCCAAATCCTTTGGCTGGTTGCAGATAGGCACAGGTCTGCTATAGAAAATGGATGTGAACCAGTGAACACCAGTGTCTGACATTTTATGAAATAATATGCTATTCTTTACTACACCTTGGCAACCTTTCCTCTTTCTTTTCTTATTTTTCTTTTATGTGAAATCTGTCTTAGTTGGTGTGAGCTCTGCATCTGATGAGTGAGACACTCAGCATATAAAATATGAGCTCTCACCATTGTCCTATTTCATAGGCTCGTATCTGGTAGTTATTTGTTTCATATTTAGAAAATATAAAGCTTGGGGGAAAAAAGCATGAAAATGAGGTTCTGGGGGCTTATTTAGCAATTGACCCTTTTTTTAAAATGCTAAGACTTATATTCAATGATATTGCTAGGCAACTGAACAGACATTTCCTTTCAGGCCCTAAGTGGATACCGGGATTAATACATGATCAGTCAAGATACACATTTATTCACCTTCCCTCAAAACAGTAATAGGATTTTTCTGGGCCCAGTTTAATTCAGTAGATGAGGCTGACACTGAATTAAAGCTGCTTATCCAGGCTCATAATAAGGAGGTGAGATCCCAGGGGAGAGAAAGAGGGTAAGGGAAATGCACACCCAATAGTGCATCAATTGAGAAAAACAGAGGATTAGAAATCCCAGCGGAGGGAAAAATACCATTTAATAAGGCTTGAAAAATCCGGTTCACATTATTCAACTTCATTTGCTCTCCCTCCGTATCAAAGTTTCAATGCAAGAACTTGGAGCACTGAGACATGCTCTGGTGTTGGCTCCAATGCTGACTTCGTTAGCCACTGCTTACTCTGGATCACTCAGGTGATGGTAGGAAAACTTTAAACCATTATGCATGTGGGCCTGCCAGGACTCTACACTCCTCAGACAAATTATTTTCCTTGTTGTACTTCGCTTGCAGTTAAGTTGAAGGCTAACAGCTTTTCCTGTTTTATAATATTCAGCCTTCTTCTCTGTACTCCGCTTCTCTGAAGTTTGTAAATGGCCACTGCTTTTAAAAACAAAAACCAGCCTTTGTGATTCTTCTTCTGTCTCCAGGCTCCTTCTGATGTGATTTCCTCAAGGGTCTGTGAAGGACGTCTCCAAAGAGATGACATGGCTCTTTGAATGCAACCATTGTTTTGTAGCACTTCCCTGGCACAAACATCTCGGCTAACAAACAGATTAAATTTTTAAGTGGGGAAAGGTCTATTAATCTATTATTAATTAATATTCCATATGCCGCCTTGGAGGCAAAGCGGGTCTTTTGAAGCCATCTTGTTTCTTGCTGCACTGGAGGAAAGCTATTGTCTGTTGTATGCTCTTGAATATGATCTGGAAAACGGAGATGTGTATATGATACAGATGTCTGGTTATCTCTCTGTTCCCACAAATAAGGAAGCAGAGACAGCTGGATTGCAGCATCAGTCTCGTCGCGCGATAATACGGCAGTTGCATTAAGATCGCATTTGCCCAGGCTGTTTACAGATACTAAAATTGCAGAGCTGTCTTCTGTCCTATTTCTCGGAAAGATGTAATATTGTATGGAGTCTCTGCCACTCTTTTCCTCACTTATGTCCTGTCTGCCCTTTTTGGGACAAGGATACTGCCAGTTAGGAAGTATGGGCCAATACAAATTTCTTTTCATGTAAACTGGAGCATTACTTCACTACTGTATATGGGGTTTGTAAGAAAAAAGGTGATTGATTAAGGTGTAACACTGGGACGTTACAGTAAGCATGGAGGTATTAGTCATGAAATAAATAGAATAAGAATTTACTGCTGCAGCATGGAATAACTCGGGAGGCAGGAGCCCATGACATTAGTACTGAACATCGCAAATCAAATCCTGCAAGCAGCCCTGGCAGGGGATTGCTGCGTTAACCTCGCCCCCCCTCTGCTTTGTACTCTCTAGCTGTCACATTCTTCAACAACTCAGGTTTTCCTTTTAGTAAGAGGAAATCATTGTCTTTGATATGATGAATTATGAGGATTATACTATGCACTGTACAGACAAATGGTAAAAAACAGCACGTGCTTCAGAGAGCTTTCCGTTCAAATAAACCGTAGTGACAGAGATTGGGAGCAGAGAGGCATGGGGGAATGCTATGCTTGAAGTCACCCGGCGTGTCGGTGAGTGAAGGTTTGTTGTTTCACAATCCTTACCCCCAGATGCATTCTACATCACATTGCTAAATCTCCATAAATAACTCAAACCTTCCCAGAAATAAACAAAAAAAAGGATAAGTGGTGCATGTTTAAGGACATTCTGATGGAAGACTGGTGTTGCTGGTAATGTAATACAGTTGTTATCTCTGTTTGACATTTCCCTGGACGTGGAAGCCAAAGTATGGTGTTACTCAATTAACTTGTGTTCACCTACTTCACTTAGCTTTGCTCTTCCTCCAGGAAGTATTGTCTAGTCCACAGTCTGAGGTTCAGAGACTAGATGCAAATCTTTCACCATAATCATGCAAGGTACTAACACCACAAACTGTAGATGGGGTGGAGAAGGCTCAAAGAAACATGAGCATATTGAGATTGCTTTGGGAAACAGCTACTATGTCAAGGAGTCTGGAACTTCTGCATGGACCCAGTTCTTCTGTCTCTGCTACCTTGTTTACATCCACCCTATATAGCTCCATCTGTGTACTCGCTGTTGAATTTTCCAACAGAGTGATTTTACCCAAGGCACTGTCTTCCCCTAAATCAGCAGGCCAGACTGCAACAGAGTTATAAACTCAGCATCAGTGAAAGCCATATTGTTCAGAGTGGGATTTACATAAACTGTGCACTAAAAAACTCCTAATATTTAAAGTGTTATAACAAAGCAGAAAAAAAACCCACTTTCAAGCTGTATGACAACCTTATGAATATGCAGATTAGGATCCAAAGACAATCTTCTACTGGTTTACAGTAAATATTGAGGCATAACTGTGGAGCATTAAGTGGCAGATTTAGGTCCATATTCATTCCTTTTTATTTATTTATTTTTAATACAACACTTGGAGACCAATTTTATTGTAATGCACCAAATCTATTGAGTATTCCAGTCAGCTGATAGCATTTTTAAATCATACTTATTTTGGCATTTCTTATTGAAGGCAATAGAAGAGCAACCAGTGGTGATAAATTTGTTTGTGGAAAGCAGCCTTGCTTGTCATAGTTGTACACTCTTGTAACTAGGGCAAAATTACACTATAAATTTATGGATTTATTGTCTTTTTTTTTTTTTCTTTGGTACTGACCAGATTTTCATACCTACATGCAGGGGGTGTCCTGCGTTCTGTCAAGAGAGAATTGCTATAAAGACTGTGGTTACTGTACATCAGTAAAGGGACAGTGTGGGATCTTGTAGGGGAAAAGGTGCCTTTAGTGAATTCACCTTGGCTCGTGTTCCTTAGCCTCACAAATATCAGGGATGGAGTTTGAAGGCTGACCGCGTTATGTACCATGCTGGCTATATGTGTCCATTCACTGCAAAACTCAGATGGGTTCTCATGTACTGAGCTTGTGGCTCACAAATTCTCTACACCTGATATATTTAATAGCATGCAGTTGGTTTTATTTTGCATCTTAATCAGATAATATAATTATATACTTTGGTCTGAGTTATCATCTACATATTTTTATCTGCTGATAGCTGTTTGACGTTTGGACTCCATCCAGTACTAATGGCACATCTATGACTGTAGGGTTTGAGCAGTTCTTGCATAATCATGATTATTCTCACAAAATCCCTACAGGGGTTAAGGTAAGGAATTAGGTTTCCTTTCAGTCTGCATGGCAGGACTCCTTATAAAGGAGGTCAGATTTTAAAAAATGCTTTATGTGCTTAATAGGCAGGTAGATAAATGGATTTCTCAAACTCATCGCGGTAATACAGACCCTAACCTTCTCAGGTAACTTTGAAAAAATCCACAAGATCTCAACATTTTTAGGTACATGAGTGTTTTTAGATTATGACCCATGGCCAGGTGAGAGGTTGATATTAAAGCCAGAATTAGTACCTAAATCCCACTGCCTATTCTTAGGGAAGGCCTCATTACCCTATTAGCATCAGTGTATCTCATGTAGAATTATAATTTGGACCAAGTATGAGTGCTTTGTAATAATATATTTATCAATAGGACAAATGTTGTCACATACAGTTTGGTTTTTTCCTCGCTTATCTCTGTTATGCCACAGTCATTGCCTGGAAGCACAGTTACGTTGCTGTTATGCAAATGAAAAGCTGCACCCCAGAGTTCAGCACGTAGAAAGCACACATTCCCAGCAAATTTGATTTGCCTTGGTACCTTAAGATCAAAAACATTATCTTTCTTTCTATGAATTTTAAGCATGTGTAACTCCACTGAATTAATTAGGCTACTCCTTTCATTGCACTGAAACTAGCATTTGTAATGCATGTCCGGTGTATGTAATTTATCTATGTGAGTGCAGCAGGTTATGGATCAGTTGCTGCTGCACCTTTATATTTTCCTTCTGAGTAAGAGTATGAAAGCAAAAATTCATATGTGCTTTAAGTTGTAATCTCTGAGGACTTGTTGCATATGAGGCAATAAACGACTGCTGCAATTGACTAAATGCCACAGCACAGCAGTTTATTTTAATTATGCTACAAAGGAATGAATATTATTGTTCTTATAGTACAACATAAGAAGAAAAGAAAATTGTATCCCTCTCTCTCCTTGAGAGGGTTTAGAAACAGTATATTGTTTATCATTGAGGTTTTCAGGGCAGCAGAATCCAGAAGGAAAATAGGATGTGGAACTAATTTAGAGAGGCTATGCAAAAAAACCACCTCACCCTAAAAAAAAGTTTAAAAATCACATTACCTCTCTCATCTTGAGCTATGACTGGTTCTGGTTTCATTTACCAGTGTCTGCAAGAGGGAATATTGGAAAACCTGGTAGTTTTAGGTTGGTTGGGTTGGGTTTTTTTAGTAGACCTAGCCAGGAAGGGTTTGAATGAAAGATCTGTTTGATGAAGGTTGATGATTTGCTGGTACGTTGTAAGGGCAGGCCCTCTTTTTTCCTTTGAGTCAATCCGAAATCTGTGCTGTAGCATCCAGAGCTTATCTTGGTTTGCTACCCACAAACAAGTAAAAACGCTGAGTCAGGTCGCAAAAATGCCATGTGAATATAATAACAACTTTTTCATTTTGTATGGTCTTCCCCCTCTGAGCTTGGAGTGTTACAGTTGGGCCAGGTTTTCAGGATCTTTGCCACAGCAAGGACATGACATGCTGTTTCCTTTCAGAATGAAAATAGAACATTTCATGCAATTTCATGATAACAGGAATAAATTTTTATGAAAAACATGGGGGGGGGCAATGCCTTTGCAGGAAACCTCTGGAGATTCACAATATAATCTCTAGGATTGACAATCTTAGACCAGGGTGCAGTTTTAGTTTAAGGTCACTGCTCTGAAGACTTCACCCTTTCTTCACTGAGAAACAAAACCGAGACTTTGTGGCTCGTTATGGCAACTCAATATTCTGTGCACTGTCCTCAGTTCAGGCACATTCACCTTAGGACAAGGACTGAGAGAGAAGTGCAGCTTTTCTGTGCCTCAGGCAGTGTACCGTCTTTTAGGTAGCTTGGGCGGGGGGGACGGGTTGTGGTTTGTTTTGTTTTGTTTTGTTTTTAACTGTGTGCACAGATGTGAGGTAGGTGTCTGTCTTAATATCAGATTACCTGTTGCCCCTCACAATATAGGGAACCCAGGTACTTTCTGATCAAGGGCCAATGAATGTCATTCTGAAGATTAAATAAGCCATGTTTATAAAGATGATTAGGATAAAGTGAAGCATTTTTAAAAAAGCAAAAATAGATAATTTCTGAAAAGTCAAAAAACATAATTCTCAACACAACAGCGGTGGGCTGGGATGCCAGCAAAACTCATTTAGAAGACTGTTAATGGAAATCATTGACAGAAATAGGAAAAGCCTGAGGTTAAAAAAACAAAATAGTACCTTAGCCATTAAAACATCAGGTAAAGCTGATGAAAAGAAACTATTAAAACTATCCACAAGCTGAAAAAATCAAATAAATAGAGAAGAATGGGAGCCAGTTACATCAGCTCTGTATATTCTGTTTAGGGTATAACAAAATAGTTCAGATGACAGCAGGGCGTAACTCTCACTGACTCTCTGGGTATTTTAGGTTCCTATGTGGGTATTTAAAAAGTTTTATCCATCATCCACAGAACATACCAGGTTTCAGTTAATGTTGGGAAAGAAAAGTATACAGGAAGCTGAGAGAGTGAAAAGTTCTTCAAATTTACCGGTTAAAGTGGATTGCTTCTAATTGTAATTTTTTTCAACAGCATAGTTCTTTTGTCTCTACGTGTCCTAGATCTCATTTGATTTCCTTTGGCTTATCTGATGCACAGGTATTGCTCAGGTTACCTAAGGCTAGCACATTCTGAGCTGTTTACTGCATCTTTCAGAATATTTTTCTATATAAATGATCTTGCCAAGAAATAAAGTATGTTACAGCAAATCCCTCTATGGGCTTATACAGAAATCCTCTGGTCAAAAGGGAGATACATGTAGTACCTAGTTCCTCCTCAGCTGTGTTCTTTCAGACTTTCCTGCCTGCGTCTGAAAAATGTGCAAGACACCACCAGTAAGTCAGTGAGATTTCCAGCGCGAGGAGCGAAGAATCTTATTAGAATGAAAGAGCAAGCTGTAGGATTTGTGTGCCTTGCTTCAGCTGAGGTATATTTTATTTGGAAATGACATGGTGTGGTTGGACAAATATTGTCAAACATATTATTTGTGTCTCATTCATGCCTTCAGTACACACATGAATAAAGGGATGGAAAAACGAATACAGAACCTCCCAGAAGAGAAAGACAGAGGTGATTTCCTCTGAATATTTTCATTAGGATTAATATAGCAACCTGCATGCTCCACAGAAATAACAAAACCCAATGCACACCTTTCTCCAAACAGCCAGATGAAATCTCACCTGATAATAACATCTCTTTGGTATTTCAGATTCAGTCTGTAAGAAGCGAGTGGGATAGAAATTGATGAGAGTCTAAAGTTTTAGTAAATTCACGGATTAGCCGGTTCCAGTCCTGAAGCCATGCGTGCACAGAAGGACAGCAAATGGACTGTGCATCAAGTAAGCCTCTCTGTTCTGAGGATGTCAGTGGAGACTAGATCCTACTAAAGCAAACATTTTCAAAGGGCCTGAATGAGAGCCTACTTAGTTAACGTGAGCCTCTCCTCATATTTCAGAGATTTTAACTCAGCATCCTCATGCAGATTTTAAACAACCCTGACATGATATATCATATACTTTTGATGTACCACTAACATCTGTCTCATTTAATGCTAAGGAATTTTGCCAACAGAGTGCAGGCATTTCCTTATACCCATGGGGGGAAGAAACCTTAAAATTAATTTTCGCCACATGGCTCAGAAGGCTTGGATACAGACACGTTTTGCAGTAGTCATTTATAAATTATATACAAATAAAGACATTTCTCACATAACTATGCTTTTAAGTCCCAAATGTCATCGGCGTAAATTCTTGTAAACTGTAGAGAAACTAATATTTTGACCTTTTGTATCCTAGCTTTGTCCTTTTACATTTTATTTAAATAGCATATGGCTGACCTTTGCCTGATTTTGTCCGTCTTCCCAGCTATCTACTTGTTCCGTGTGTCTAAAGTACACGTGCTTATTTGCAGTTAACAGACATGGATATATTTTTGTGCAAAAGCTGTATAGTATCTACCAATAATCCGGCATCATGGATTCAATTTCAGATAAAGCATCTCCTCCTGAAGAGTGGAATGTAACAGTGGTGGCTTTGCTTTCTGTGCATGACGTGCTTTTCTGTGATTCCAAACTGCAACAGGATGCAAGGGAAGTTTTCAGGGTGGCTGTCATGTTTTTGCCTCATCTATGGATAAAGACAAAGCAGTTTCCATATCAGTAATAAATGGCAAATCCAAAGCGGTTGTCTGAAATCTGGGATACACTAAAGCAAGTGAGAAAACTCATGTCTAGAGCTTCAGGCTGCAAATCACTTATGTGACTTTGGTTTTGTAGTGTAACAAAACCCAGGAATAGGTGCCATTACTTAGTCATGAAATTACCACCTTCTATTCGCATATTCTTACTGCTAGGAGTCCTATTCGAGTACGATCTTGAAATGAAATTCAGGGATTCATCTCTATAATAACGTTTATTAATAATTAACATTCAGTAAGCTAGATGGACAACAATGCAGTGACAGAAAGCAGAAATTGGATGAATCTCAGGCAGCATATTTCTACTAAATGTATTCTCCTGCCAGAGCAGTAGCTCACTGACGTTTCGTGTCATTCATATACCTGTGTACAAGTTTTTCTGGGCTGGAAGCAGTGGTGAGAAAGGCACACATTTATTTCAGAGAAAGGCTTTTTAAGTCAGAAAGTAAGGGAGCAATGAGAGTTCACAGGGGCAAATGATATGTGCTGCATTGCTGTTTTCTGTGTAAGAGTGGGTGACAGGTCAGGTCAGGAATGAACTCAGAAGAGCAGCGGGATGGGAAAGAACCACATTTGCCCTTCTCAATAGTGTGTTTACTGAGGTCATGACACATTGCCTGCTTGTCCCTTCCCTTTTCTTCTCAAAATCAAGGGTGTGGCCATTAGTAGACATTTCCATCTATTCTAAAACCATTAGCAGTATGGAATAGACCTATAGCTGGGATAACAAGTGGAAAATGAAGCTTGGCATAACAGACCCCTGGGGAATGGCAGCCAAAATATCCATGTTGTGTACCATTTATACAGTAGCCTATAAAATAGAGATTCACAAGGTAGACTATTACAACAGAATCAGAGTCTTTACAAGGTACATTAAAACACTGCTTATAACAAAATCTGAACTCGCATGTCCCAGGGAAGATAATTATTTAAGTAAATTATCTGAGCCTTTGAACTAAACCAGCTGAGTCCACGGGTGATTTACAGTTCTCCAACAACAGCTGGTGACTACACTGTCATCTAAACCAAAGTTAAAGAAAAGTCTTCCTGCCTTCCTCTGTTTAGTGCAGTTATCTCTCGCAAAAGAAAAAAAAGCTATGTATTCAGGTTGGTTAAGAAAAGGGAAGCCCTTCAGCTTGTCTTTATCTTCTATTTTCTGGCAAATGTTAGTCCAAACAGACACATGCCGTGTATACGTAATTCAGACTCTCAAGAATTCTTTTGAGTGGATTTCTAAAGCATTTCTGGTACTTCTTAAGTTTTAAATACATGGTAAAATTATGATCCAGAAAACAGATTGTCAAGACTTGTACTTCATGTGTAATAGCAAAAGCATACAATACTTATGATATCCAAAACTTTATTTATTCTGGGGTGCAGATGTTGAAGAAGAATAGCATGCTTAATAGCTGAGGGAATATAATAAGAACAATATTTTCTCATTTCTATTATATGTATCACCATGGCGTCCAGGCACACTTTTATGATGATTGAGTAGTAAATAATCCTCCTTTAGTAGCTGAAGTAGTTGTATTTGCCTTGAACTGATCCAAGTTAGGAGTGAAGGGAGAGAAGTGGGAGACCATACAGAGATTTAAAGAACTGTGATCTCCTACCCCAAGTTCTTGATTAGCTTTTAGAAAGGGCTTTGTACCAGAATACTGCTGGGAGAGTAAAACCAGTCCAGCCATGATTGAGATTAATGGACTGGATGAATTATCAGAGGTCACATACAATCCTAACAAATCTTAGATATTGCAAATTCATTAACAGAGAAAATCAAAGAAAACAAAAGATTTTTTTCAAGTGAGGTGAAAAGAAAGAGGATATGGGAGGAACCTAGCAAAGTAAGTCTCACATCAATATTGTTATGAGTGAAAACTAGAAATGAGACTGGAATTAAATGAACATGTATGATTTGTTGGGCCATTAGCAAATATGTATAATGCACATCATTTATTATCTTTATTTTATAAATTCATGCCATAATGTGGCCACATTTTCTTAGGAATACCTTATCTTTTTTTTCCTCCCATAACGCTTCTGTATGAAAAGAGCTCTCTCTGAAAGTCTGCAAAGCCAATATACTTTCAGATCACATTCTCACCTTCGCATCCCACATAAGAATTCTCTCTCTTGTAATACCGTCAGAATAGTTTCATTGCAATTTAGATTACCTGTATGTTAAGACTATTGCTTATAAACACAGCTCTCTGATTCTGATCTTTTGTTACCCTCAATTATGTGCTGTATCCAGCTAGGGTCTTTTATCCTATATTTAGTCTGCCAGCTCTTCAGCTTAAGGACCATTTTTTCACCTCGTGTTTTTACAGTGCCTAATGCAGTTATTGGGTGAAAATCTGCATGGAGTGAAAAGGTGGCAGCATACTATGGAAATCCAAGCTCACTCAGGAGACATTCAGAGCAGCGGGTAGCATAAACAATTGGAAAGGAGAGGTAATTTTTATTATTGTTCATAATATTATCATACTTTCTGTTTGCTATTTAAGAAATGATGATTAGGAAAGTGATCCAAAAGCCATGAAATGGACATATGCTTCCATAAGCAAAGTGAAACAATTTATTCCTCAGTTGATTTCCCTCACTGCAGCAGACAAAACACTCCCATATCATGTTTTACTAAAGCCATGGCTCAAGGTACACTAAACTAGTAATTTTCTCTGCCTTGATCTGGAGCATTCAATTTAATCTTTATCTTGATAAGAACAAAATAATAATTCAAAGAAGAAGGGGAGGGGGACTTAGTTTACAAGACCATATCCGGCATACAGATGAGTAATTAAGAGTGCCCTAAATATAGTGGTTTGCCTTTATCGCTGCAAGATGACTAACTTTCATCAGGTATGTACAAACAGAGCACTACAGTGCTTTAACATTAAAACTGTCACTGCTAACGCAAGGTGTTTCCAACAGTCACATCAAAGGAAAAAGCTCCCACAGTGAGATCAGGAGCTGCACAGTCCACAGCCCAGCTTTGTTATTACTGTTTTGCAAAAAAAGCTCATTAAAGTTGCATTATGAGAAGGTAACGATAAAAGATTTCATTATTCCTCTTCTAGTCTGATACCACCCCCACCCCTGAAAAAAGAATTAAGCTCAAAGAACAACAGATGCTCTTTGAAATGAGTATGTATTCAGAGATAATGCGTGAACAGTGGGATACAGCAGAATTCAAGTCAAGGTGTGAAAAAGAAGAATCATTGGATAGGAGGACTCACACTAGGTGTGCATGTGTATATATATGTGTGTATGTACACATACTAAAATGGCCCCATTACTATTGCTTGTGATAAATAATTCACTTGAGGTAGAATAGAAGTAAGATCACCCCCATTTTATCACCAAAGAGTTGAGTCACAAGGACGTAATATGCTTGCCAAAGGTGTGAAGAGACAGATGTTTCCGAGTTCCGCTCTATGCTCAGAAACACACCTTTCAGATGTGTTGGGTTTGTCTCATCAGGAGAATGTGACAAATCACAGTAGAGCCTACCTGGTGTTTGAACCAGTGGAAACAAGGAAGGGGAAACACAGCTCTCCCCATGCCGGGTCATTGCTGCATTAAAAGAGCAGATGAAACTCGCAGAAAAGTGAGGAGAAAGAGAACATAAGTAGAAATAAATGAGCAGAGGGAAGAGAGAGGAAGGTAGCCACCAAAATATGGTGATAAAGGACCTGAATCAGAAAAGCACAAAAGCAAAAAGGAGCCCCATTCTAAAGGTTACGGCACTTGCCCATATCTCAGAAAATAATCCAAACAAATAGCAAGGAGTTCTTTTCTATAGAAAAGGTACACAGAGTTAATTAAAGGACATGCTCCAGCTGGCTTGCAGACTTTGGCTACTCCTTTCAACAAGAAGCAGTGTAGCTGACCTGCCTGGAGTGCGGTTTGGATTAGGGATACAAGAGAGCATCGGGGTACGCCGCCAGTACGAGCGGCAGGTTTGAATTCCTGCCGGTGAGCTCAGGATGTCTGTCGTGTTTATCTCGCCCACTCTGCCGTTTTATTACTCGCAAGAAATGCAGCCAAAGTCAAGGCGGTGTGCTGATAGCATGCTTTGTCTTCCTCAGAGTTAATAACGGACTTGGAGAACTGAGTTATTACGCTAATCGTCCCAATTCAAAGGGGTTGCTATAGGAAGGCTGTGGTTCTGTGTTCCTGGCCAAATGGCAGTCCTCTGGATTGCCTTCCTTTCTCTTCCCTTCCCAGCGATTCAGCCCACCCGCTCGCTTTGGTGGCTTCCCTGACTGACTTTCACACTTTTCTTGAATGGTTTGATCCCAGGAGCAGCCTGACAAAGAGCAGCACTCACCAGAGTGCAAAATGTGTGGCGCTTTTAATTGTGCTACAGGTCAAAGCCTGGTTTTTAGTCCGAGGTAAGTAACAGTGGTGGAGCAGTGTATGACAACCTGACCTTGATGTGTTTTCCTTTACCCCTTGAATATTAAGATCTAAGTGAATATGCGACCTTTGTGAAATGACTTGGAGGATCCAAATCTAGCCCCTCTTGGGGGGATATTTAGACCACAGAAGCTTTTACCCTCCTTTTGTGCTGAACGCAAGGGAAAAAACACAAATGTATATTTAGGATTCTTTGAACCAAAGTCGATTATATTTTTGCACTTTAAACTGAGTCAACAGATTAAAACATAAAACATTTCTATTTAAATCTTTACCTGAATTTACCACTCTGAAATTTTTGGATATATATATCTAGGTTTTGTCATCAAGTGTGTAATATTAGAATCAAAGGTAATAAAACCATTGATCTACAGTAAGACAATATTACCATATAGCTTTTATAATTAATTTGCTGCCAGATGAAAGGGAAACACTAGGTCCTTTTAGTGCTGGTGATTAAAGCAAAAAGTAAACCTTTGAAAGCCGGATTTGCATGTACAACATGTTGCACTAATTCCAGCAGATCACTTGGAAATTGTTAGTATATTTGGAGTCACATTGCGAAGTTTATATGAAAGACTTACTGACTTGCAGGAGACAAATCTGATCTGTGCTAGGATATTGAAAATTCTGGTAGTATAAGGCTTGCTAAACTCATGTTCTAGCTTAATTTGCTTATATGTCTTATTGCAGGTCAGGTTTTTAGCAAAAGGTGGTATCCATGTTAATAGATATGTCCATATAAAACCTGGGAAAGGAGAAGGGAGAGGTCAATTGATTCTGCAGAGCTTTAATGTATTTTTAGTAACCAATCCAACCTGGCTTGTTTTTACAGCTTGTCTATATATTCACTCAAATAACTGAATACCTATCCTGACACAAGCTTGCTAATTCGAATTAACACAGTTTGTACTGTCACTTGCAGTTTGAGCACTCTCACTGGTGCTTAAACTTAGTTCAGGTTATATCAAGTTAGGCACCTCTGTTTAACTATTGCTTGTGAAGGCGATGAAGCCAAATGATTTGCTTTAGATTTATACCATGTCAGAATGATACTGTCACTCCTGTTTTCAAGTTATGCTTTTCTAGAAACAGCATGAGACTTGAAAAAAATTCAATTTCAGGTTTAAAATTTGAAGCAAGATGCATAACTGCTCTGTACTTTTCCTCTATGTAATCCATATGTTGTGTGATAAAAGAATAGGGATGTAAGGTCCAGTCACCTTTTCTTATAACAAGTTCTGTGTGGGCCTCATGTGTGAATCTAGAATGTCTGTGCACCACTGTATTGGGTTTGCGTGGCAAGGTTTTGGTAGCAGGGGGGTTACGGGGGTGGCTTCTGTGAGAAGCTGCTAGAAGCTTCCCCCATGTCTGACAGGGACAACGCCAGCCAGCGCCAGGACGGACACGCTGCCGGCCACATCTTTTAAAATCAATGTTTCCATGGACTTTAGGGGCTGTGGATCCAGCCCAGTCATTACGTTGCTGTTTTTTGAGTCCTCGCTTTGTAAAGCTCAGTAGAGGAAAATGAAACGAGACCCTTTATTTGCAGTGTATATTGGTTATGAACCTTCTGCTTCATGAGAGAAGGCAATTCCCTGTGTTCCCAAAATACTTTATGCTGGATCAAGTACAGTCAGTCATCTTGCAAATGGCATAAAGCTGTCCTAAAAAGTATATAGCTGGCATAAACTCCGTATTATGTATGCTGGTATTTTGAATATCAGTCAGAACTGATCCAAATAAAAATAATACCACTGGGTTCATCTGACAGAGCATACATTCAGTGTTAATGACCATGGAGCCATGGTTGGAATGATTTTGTGTGACTTTGTACAAACCATTTAACTGCTCCATGAAATGATTATAAAGGCTTTCCTGATTCCCAGCTGCAGTTTGAGGCTTAATTAATTAATGCCTGCAAAGCACTTTAAGATCTTCGATGAAACGTATCACAGAAGAGCAAATATCATTATAAGTTAAATATTTTGAAGGAAAAACTTTGAGGAGTGATTGAAGTTTGCCTGTAGCTGGACTATTCAATTTATGCTAGGTGAGGACAGACTTAATCCCATGTGATGGTGTGGTTTGCATGTTTACAAGCTATCTTGTCTCTCTGCCCTTCTAGGAATAATTGAAAGCCCTAATATTGGACTCAAACCATAATTTGACATCATACTGAAACACACTCTCAAAGGAATTTTCCTTCCAGCACTGAATTTTCATAGTGATTATAAATTAGTCAAGTTATTTACATCTTTCACTTCACTTAATGATAGTCAAATAAAAAAAAAAAAAACAACACCCTGCAAACTACTTTTCCTAATGTTTGATTTTCTTTGTATAATTATGCCCTAAAGGCTAGTTCTTTATACTCTGTCTGCAGCCCTTGATGAATGCAGAAAGGACAGAAGGGAAGAAAATATCTAATACTTTATCCTGGGCTTTGATTTCCAAACAGGCAACTCATGTATGGTATCTTTGTGTAGCCACGTCCCTTACTCTGATGGTTCTTCTGTTTTTTCAGTAAGGTGACATCCTGAGGCTGTAGATAGGCAGGTAAACTTTTCAACTTTGGATGTCCTCTAGCCTATCAAGATTAAAAATAAAAATTGGGTAGTGATTTCCTTATCCTTCCATATTACCCAGTTTCTCAGGCGCAAAAATAATTCCTGCTGAATCAACATGACACTTTCATCCTTGCATAATTTTTCTAATCTGTGTCTTTACAAGAAAACCAGAAGCACTTAGATGTGAGTATAGAAAACTGAGAAAAATAACAATACACTTTTATATTAATCTGCAAGTGCTAAACATTAAATTTTATTATTATTTATACCCAGTGTGAATTTCCGAGCCTTTAGGAAAAAATGAGTTTCACTCAAACTAACTTAATTTTTCCTCATTGAAAATCGATCACAGTTTTCACGTGAGTTAATAGTACCAACAGTAACAGTTGCTGCTTGTCAGAGATCGTTTAATTTCCCCTGTTTCCAAATCAGGATGTCATTCTACTCCCTTCCTCTAGAATAATTTTATATCACCAGCAAGGAAAGTGTACTGTTCTCCACCTGTATTACAGCTTGGAATTATGAGTCCATCGCTTATGCCCAAACTGATGATTCACTCTATTTTCCCCATGCAAAATAAGCATGCAGTGAAGACCAAAATAGAGTTCTGCTTTTTCCAATTTAGGAAAGCAATAAAGGAAACAGGCTTTGCCCATTTTTTTTAAGGGCTTATATTTATCTGGAAGTGTCTTATTTGTCACTCACATGCTATTCATTCTGCAGTAGTATAAAAAGTACATAAGGAGCAAAGAGACTGGTGAATTCAAGGCATCGTCTTCACAGTGCAGTAAGATCCATTTGGATGAAAGACATTATAAAATATAAGTATATGATTAGTACATTCCGTACAAATACACTTCTAAGCCTCCTTATAAATCCTCCATTCCTTTAGCTGCAGCAAACATTTAAAAGACATATTTGTAGTGTTTTCTGTTCAGGTTTTCTTTAACAGAACCAAGGAGTTTCATAAAATTAAGTGGAAAATAATTATAACATCGCCAATATTTTAAAAATCTCGTTACACTTTTCTTTGGGTAAGTGATTTATGGAACAATAATTAAATGTCAGGAAATGAATCACAGATGAGATACCAACATCTGATAGTGTTTTGTAAACAGACTAAATGAGTCCAGAGAGAGGTGGAAACTATTGATGTTTCCATAAAAAAAAAAAAAAGTCTCCACAGAGCCTCTGGAAGGAGAATATGTTGTTGAATGTAAATACAGGAGCCAAATAAATGTGGACTGTAATCTATTAGGGAAAGGAAGTGACTTGATTCTCAGTAATTTAAATGTGAAGCTCAGGAGACTGATTCCCACCAGCTATCGTCACTTGTAAAATAAGGGGGATTGCCCCTTTTTTCTCCCTGGTTTTGCTCCCCACAAATTTGAGGAAATGAGCAGCTAAGAGGTTTGAAGACTTGCACTTCCATGAAAAAAAACGTGTTCCAATCCAATGTCAGCGGCATGGCAGATGGGAGGGGAAGCTGGAAAGCCTTAAGAATTACTGATTACTCTTTAGAAGTGTATTAACCACATGCACTTTATAAGAATTAGAATGCACATATGATCTTAGCTTTCCTTATTTATATTACCAGGTAGGTAGAACTAGACGGCTTCTTAGAGTCTGTGGTTCTACTGCTGATCTCGTGCCTGTAAAAGTTAAAATTGAACTGGAAAGAATGATAACAAATAGATGTGTTCTCCTAATATTACATTTATACGCTAGTTAAGTATTCCTAGAAAATTGAGAAGCAATTCAAGTCCTTATTCCAGAACTTTATGCATTATAGTTTTGATGGAGAACTCTGGAAAAACTTGAGGGTAGCTGTTCGGATTAGTAGTTAGTTCACCTGAAAACCATTATTCAAGTCTTGACTGATAGTTATTTGTGTTGATTATTGTTATATTGTTATCTATTTAAGGCACTGTGGAAGATACACAAAGACATAGTACCTGAACTTAAGAACTTAGAATATAAATGAAATACACAGTGCATCAGTTGTTACTGTCTTGACATTTGTCAGCACGTGCTGTGTAACAATGCAATAGGAATGTAAGGATTTGATTAATTATATGGAGTAATCTCATTGCCTGAATTATTGTTTTACAGTAAATTAGTATGGCAAGTAGGTTTTGTAATAAAGATGTGGTTTTTTCCATTCCTACATCTATACTATGGATTCTGCAGTGAAATGCAATGATAAATCAGCAAGCAAACAGGTGCTATTAAAAACATTCTCTGAGAAAAATAAAAGAGAGGGCACTGAAAACCATTAATTAAGTCACCATTTTAGCAAACAGCTTTGTAGGGATGAAGGTAAAACTGTGAGGAGTGTTTATTGAGTGTATTGGCACGATTCTAGAAAGATAAGACTTAATTAAATGTGTAAAGAGTGAACTTCAATGCCTTTCCTGAATTAAGCCTTGGAACATAAGAAGGATCGTATGTCCCCAGAAATCTCTGGCATAGCCACAGAACCTTTGAGGGCATGGCCAATTCTAGATACTGATTGACAGCTACACACACAGATTTAGGTGCGCAATCAGGACAAAGACATAATTTCATGCATGCTGAATTATGTCATTTTCCCCATTTACTTTAGCTAATGTGAAAGAGGGAGAAGACGCTTTTCTTTCTGCTGTCTGGCTGTAAGCTTTTATTATGAGTTTGTACAGTACATAGCAGAATAAAGCCATCACCTAAAATGCTTAGATGGTGCTGTTAAATAAATTACTATTTCATGTTACTTTTGATCCAAGGAGTGCTATTTTTTAGTTTAGAAAAAGGTTAAATTAATAAGGCTTATGTGCAGCTGTGAGGGGAGTGATGTGGCCATACATCCTAAGTGCATTGAAATGGGGAGCAACATTCTCTGCGTCCTGAAAATTTCAAACACACCGATGAGTTGTGGCAGGTGCCTACGTCCCTGCACTTCTTCAATCACAAAGAAAGTTGAATGTGGCACTAGGTCCCAAGAGATGTATAAAATCAAGTATGTTGCTGATAGGGATTTCTTTGTTTTCTTACCATTATTTTCCCAGAATGAAATATGCAGTTGTGATAAAAAAATTGCATGGCAAAAGCTCCTTATGTGAGGGATTAAAAGTTAAATCTGTTTTTGTTCTAATATCCTTCTCTTCTATTTCAATACATCGAGCAAATGAAGCTGATTTTCATTCTGTCCAAAGTCACAGCAGCTTGACTTTTTTGCATTAAACAGTAGAAATGTGGGTTTACTCCACACAGTCCTTCAGTCAAGCAGAGAGTTTCCAAAGAGGAATTTTACTCATGTGCAAGGTAAACATTCTTGCAGTTTCTTCTCTGCACCTTCCCAATTGACTCAGACTACAGAAAAGTTCATTTACTGTAATCAATATCACTTTACCTCATGCCTCAATGAAAAAATACCTTCTGCAGTCAATAGCAATTAAAGAGACAGACAGGGACAGAAATATTGATGGAGGTGAAACTAGAGATTTACACCTGCTTACTATCTTTTCTGAATATGTAACGGGACAGCTGCTAATTGTAAAATATTGTATTTAGTAAATGTTCATTGAGAAACTGTCTGGAGAGGGAATCACATTTTTAGTGGTGCTGGAGACAAAATCAGGTTTGGGGCTGTAGTTTGCTCAGTTACATGGAGGGTAAATTCAATGAATTTCAGGGACATCAGTGGGACCACACTGGATGTACCCAGCTGGAAATTGCAACAAACTTTGCATATAGGGCCAAGATACAGGGATAGTGGAACTGCCCTTCCTTCCAATCCTGCAGAAATAATCTGTGGGATCAATGGTCTTTTTTTTTTTTTTTTTTTTTAACAGTGAGTATAATGAGTGACCTGAATAATTTATGTAGAGATGGTGTGGTTAATTGGTACCTGCATTCTTTAAATAGAAAGGATATGTGTCTTTTGGAGGCAGTTCATCAGAAAGTTATCTGGTTTACAGGGAAACTGTCTCACGACATTCGCTAGCCTATTTTGTAGAAGTCGGGCTGTCTGGATCGTAATGGTCTACTCTAGCCTTTCTAAATCTATAAACCGCATCTTATCTCCAGTCTTTCCAGATGCAAGAGGAAGGCTTTTGTAACCAATCTAGTTTAGACACTCTGAGACCATTCCACATGTCAACCAAAGCATAGGAAATAGGGATGATCAGGCAATTTACTTCAAAAGCACCCTTCTTATCTGAAGTAAAATGCTAATCCAAAACCCAGTAGCATTCAGTACCTGTGAAGGGGGAATGAAAAAAATGAAATCAAGAGAAGGGAGTATACAGAGTGCTTTGGGTGATAAAGTACACACCGAGGGACATTCACCTTGCTGCAAAGGTCCTTTAAGCAGTCCCATATCAACTGTGTGTTGAAAGGCTCAATGCTATGTACGCTGGCTAAAATCCCGAAATTTCTGACCAGTTTAAAAAAACTAACCATGAAGTTTTAAAAGTTTCTTTAGGAAATTATGCTACTGTAATGTATTAACTTAACCCATAACATGATCCTTTTGTAAAGAAGCTCCTTGGGATTATTATAGCATTCGTTGGTATTACAATAGCATCTAGGATTTATGATAGAAAATCATCTCCTTGTGCTGCCATCATACAACTAGAAAAATAGCATAATACTGCATATTAACACTGCCTCTCATTGTGTTTATGTTTTGTGAGAGCCTATGCAATATAACAAAGGTTGGCAAGACCTGTAACTACAATAAAGTGGGGAAAAAAGTTTCCTTACAATTAGTTTGTTGAACTTCAGTTACTTCATATTAACACGGACCTGCTATTAACTGTCTACTTAAATCAGTTCATTTATCAGAACCAGGAATGTGGCTTCAGTCTACCCAGATAAAAAAAATTGTCAGGATCTACTTGTTTAATGGTGCAAAACCCTTACCCCAACTTGATATTAAACAATAAAATCTACATGAAAAATGTATTGAAGTGCTTTAAAAAGCAGAACTGAGTGTTATATATTTATTATCCTCTCTCTCTAGCTGTACTTTATTAGAATGACAAGTCTTTAAGTTTGTGATCCAGTGACTCTAATGACAGGATCATCAGGACATTCTCCTCACCAGCCTTTTTGTATTAGAACTGAAGTAAAATAATAATGCAAGATTCAGTCAAGCATTTTCTGCATAACATTTCAAACTGCCATTTAAAATGTACAAACGTTCCTGAGCAAGGGAGGTTCTTTTTTTCTTCCATCCTTCTATTCCTCTGTGGTAACTTTCCCTAACAGTACCTTTGACAGCTAAACATGGTTTCTGACTTGTGTTCAAAACTGCATGACAGCTCAGTCAGTTCTTCCCCTTTTCCCTCCCCACGTCTCCCTTTCCTTTGCAAAGCCTGCCCTATAAAAATCAAATCTAATGCCCCCACTGAAAGACACTGGTTATCAAATTATTTCTGCTGTCACTCTGTTAAACCTTTGTTACCCCAGCAACGTATTTAACTGAGGTGGGGGGGAGGACTGTAATTGAAATGTATAGGAAATCTATAACTTGCAAATGGAAATGCAAAAAGGAAGCAGTATCACTGGTGTGTAATGGAAGCACCACCTTGTGAGCTTCTGATGACCTTTTAGAGGAAACAGCAGTGATAATCATGTGCTGCAAGGCTGCAGAGATTCTCAACAGAAATGTGTGTGTGGACCTTGGAACACTGTTTTTCATACTCTGCTGGCTAGATCTAAATATCATTATTATCCATTTTAAAAAAGTCAATCAAAAGTTGCCTTTATGTATAGTAATGTAGCATCATAATTCCTGTGTGGTGCATCTTCCCATTATAAAGCCACCGGTTTTCTGCCTTAAACACACATTTCAACATCCATTGTTTCTCTGAACTCAGGAATAGAGGAGTTTAGAAGTTGGATTTTTGATTGACTCCTGTGCATTGCAACTAGCATGGTTGCAGTAATTTCTTTTTAAAACTCCATATTTAATATTCTTCACTAATATCCCTCTTACGTTTGTCTAGTATGAGCTGAAACAGGTAAAACAAATTAATTAAATCTTCTCTCATTGACAATATGCTGAAATCTTAATGCCATTGTTTGAGAGCTGATGCATCCTCTTATCTTTTTGTTTAGAATCTGATACAGTGAAATGTCCCATTTTTTTTGATGGAAGGAATGAGGAAGGTCCTCTCCCTACATAGGAGCAAGATCGGTATTTTCCAGGATAACACTTAAGTGAAATCCAGGTCGTGTAAATTCCAGACCTTTTTATTAGTCATTGCATTCTGTATTTCATGCATGCATTATTTTCATTGTGTCTTTTACACTTACTGTGGCATGGTAGGAAGAAGCAGACGTAGACATTTGTGTGTGTATGGCAATGCAAAAGTCTTATGGTGAAATAATAATGAAATAGTACTAGCATCGTAATATTACTTCAGTAAATCATGAGTAGTAAATAATGTCAATAAAAGAGCCTTTGTATCAGTACAACAGCAATGCCAGAGAATGCAGTAATTATGCATCAACTATTAAGGAACAGAGCAGTGCAGAAACTTCATACCAGGGGGCTGTTACTGAAGGGATGAGATATCAACTGTGCTGAAACCTGTGGAAAGGATGTTCAAGTGAGTAACTAGTGAAGTCCCCTTCCACACAACCTTCCCTACACAACACACACAAACAAAGCAGAGGTCCAGTGCTTTCCCCAAGCTTATTTTTCACATTGCACACATGCTGCTTTAAAATAATACCTGTATATTTTACGCTCCGCTTCAGAATGCTGCTAGCTGTCAGAGACTTTTTTTTCAAATGTTTTATTCATGTGTCACTTGACTGTTCATTTGCTAAGGGTTTACAAATGCTTCATCAATTATTAACAGTCCTGATACCTACTTGGTTTTTTGTTGTTGTTGTGTGCTTTTTCTTTTTAAGGAGGTGTTGAGGGGGGAAGAGAAGACTATGAATTTAAGAAAACAGAGATTAAAATAGGAATTAAATAATTTACATTTACTTACTGCGTTATTCCAGCTAACTTAATTTTTAAAGGAAAACAGTTATACTAGAGACAATTGAATGAAGTGTTTCCAGTTGTTTCCAGTGAGTACGGAACACCTATGTTCTCTCCTGATGCACACAGTATGCTAAAGATCAGCTTGTATGCTCTCAAGAAAGAGAATACACACAAGACTGAAAATAAAATATAAGAATGTATTTAACCCTGCCTAGCAACCTGAAGTGAAGTTCAATGCTTTGCAAAGGGGTTGGTCCAAAGAATGAAGATCACATCATTTTAGTAATAAAGGTGCAAGAGGAGGTGTGTTCTGGCCTCTGAATAGGTATGAATTTTAATACCTAAAAAAGGAGGAGGTATCTAATGCAATGACTTTCTTTCACACTCATGTCTATTTGAGAAACTTGTGTTGCTTTTCCATTGGTACAGCTGCATGAATAGACACGCTGGCAAAATTAAGGCTTAAGTAAATGCTAACACATTTACCAGAGTCTAGTCCTATATATTCCCCAGATAAACAGGCAAGAATAAGTAATTTTCTCTGCTTTTGTTTTCTAGAAGGCAACAAAATAACAAACATTTGCTGGTTTTATTTTCATTGGGGGTTTATTAATACATTTATAAACTATTTAATAACGGCTATTTCCAAAACGAGGAGAGGAGTGCTTCTTCCTTCTTCAAAAGAATAAACTCAAAAGGAAATTTTGCAAAACTGACTGAAAATTTGGACTACTGGCATAGCAGCCTTTCCACAAATGCCTTCAAAGTTGGTCTGTTCTCTTGTCCCTTTGAAAATTGTTCAGGAAATCTGCAGCTCTCAATGCTGAAAGCCCTGTTTTGCTGAACAAATCAATACATGGCATTTCTTTCTACAAAGCCCTTTGAAGCTCGAGCAATTGTCTTGATGGGCTCTGACTCTCTCCCAGGAAGAGCACAATCAATTATCTAATCTCATGAAAACAAAGCAGAGGAGGGAGCGGCCGCTCTATGCCATGCCATCTCTGGTGCTGGGCGGCATCGTAACGTCTCGCACGAAGTAAGGCTGGAAAATACAACAGTCGTTATAAAACATCAGCCTGGTTTTAAAAGTTAACGGTGGGCTTTCAAAGGGAACAGTGCATTAAACATGAGGATGGTTAAGCAGACTGTAATACGCGTTAGTCACGAAGTTATTGCTGTTCAAGTGTTGAAGTCGAGGGCTGGAAATGGAAGGCGGAGGCGGCCATGAGCCCCCTCAGCACCCGGGGAGGTGAGCTGAGACTTGAGCCCGCCTCCCCACCCTGCCCCAGCCAATGGGGCTGAACCCTGCCTTGCCCCGGCCAATGGTGACAGAGCCCTTTCTGCCTTCAGGGGCTGGCCTCGCCTGAGGTGTCTTCACACCCTGGGTTCCAGAAGCTTCTGCCGTGGCCACGTCCATCTTTCAGCTGTCCAGCCATGCCCACGGTCCCTGTCCTGAGGTGTGTTTACCTCTGCCAGGCAAGGGAGTCCCCAAGGACCTCCCTAGGGCAGAAATCCCTCTTTTATATTTTTTTTTTCCCCCTCACAGTTGGTTGGGTGCTCCAGGCCTTTATGATTTTCAGTGCCACTCAGGCTCTGCTGACTGGGAAAAATGGGCCTCAGAGAGCAGCGGCAGGTTCAAAGCTCACCAGCCAGGCCCCAGGAGCACAACGTGGCATTGGTTTGGGGTTTGGGAGAAAAAAGAGGGAGGAATGCAATAATTTATTCTAAGCTTACATCATTCTTGCTAACAGAATGTAGTAGTTTAAGGCTGGTTTAGAAGTGATTCTCCAGGCTGCATTCATCCCTTGGGCTGTTGCATGGATTTCCCCTCACGCTGCACCCTCCCTGCAGTGAACAGGAGAGGGCTGATCTCCGCAGCAGTCTATTCTATGTTACATTTAGTAGTTTCGTAGTCAAATCCATAGAGTCTGTCTTTACTCCAAGTCATATTCGCATTCACCTTCCAAGGCGTTGTCTGTGTGTTATCAAATAAAAGGCTTAATTTCATAATCATTTTGTAAGAGACAAAATGTCAACACCCACCTCCTCTTTTAATTTTAAGCTATTTTTGCAGCTAAATAGAGCTATGCTCATTATTTCACTCCAAGAAATGAAATAGACTGTTTTTGTGTTGGGGTTGTAATCTCACAAATTGTATAGTAAGTACTCTCAAGAAATAGCAAGGAGTTCTTTTCTATAGAAAAGGGACACAGAGTTAATTAAAGGACATGCTCCAGCTGGCTTGCAGACTTTGGCTACTCCTTTCAACAAGAACCAGTGTAGCTGACCTGCCTGGAGTGCGGTTTGGATTAGGGATACAAGAGAGCATCGGGGTACGCCGCCAGTACGAGCGGCAGGTTTGAATTCCTGCCGGTGAGCTCAGGATGTCTGTCGTGTTTATCTCGCCCACTCTGCCGTTTTATTACTCGCAAGAAATGCAGCCAAAGTCAAGGCGGTGTGCTGATAGCATGCTTTGTCTTCCTCAGAGTTAATAACGGACTTGGAGAACTGAGTTATTACGCTAATCGTCCCAATTCAAAGGGGTTGCTATAGGAAGGCTGTGGTTCTGTGTTCCTGGCCAAATGGCAGTCCTCTGGATTGCCTTCCTTTCTCTTCCCTTCCCAGCGATTCAGCCCACCCGCTCGCTTTGGTGGCTTCCCTGACTGACTTTCACACTTTTCTTGAATGGTTTGATCCCAGGAGCAGCCTGACAAAGAGCAGCACTCACCAGAGTGCAAAATGTGTGGCGCTTTTAATTGTGCTACAGGTCAAAGCCTGGTTTTTAGTCCGAGGTAAGTAACAGTGGTGGAGCGGTGTATGACAACCTGACCTTGATGTGTTTTCCTTTACCCCTTGAATATTAAGATCTAAGTGAATATGCGACCTTTGTGAAATGACTTGGAGGATCCAAATCTAGCCCCTCTTGGGGGGATATTTAGACCACAGAAGCTATCATCTAAGCTAAGTTGACATTAATTAGTTTTCTTGTTAGCAATTTCTGAAATTATGCCATCTCGAGGATGAATTATAGCAGCTAATTAATAGAACTTAATTTACACAGTGTCATTGTGATACCTCCTCTAATACATAATCACAACAACAACATTAACAATAATAATAATCTTCTCTGTCACCCAGAATGTTTTTCAAATCCTGCTATAGCTGATCACATTTGTCAGTCTTTCTGTCATGAAGGAAAGCCAACATTATTTTTGTTATTCTTAGATGCGACTGAGCTTATTGCTTATTTTAGTATTCTTGCCTTCAACTTTTAAAATCTAAATTTTCATTTTAACTTAAATTGTATTTTATGATATATTTATATACTTTTCAACTAACTTTTATACTTACAGGCAACCAATTATTGTGCCAGAGGATCCCAGAGTTAATATTTTTGGTTTTGAAGCTTCACTTTATTTGAGACTATATAAATAAGGTTCTCATGAAGTATTTATACACCCTAACCCAGCTCGGGGAAAGAAACCGAAGCAATGAGTAAGTAATGAAGAATCAGATAATATTTGTGCTTTTACATTTTAAAAATAGAGAACTTGTTTTAAAAACTACGTGAACTTTCAAATTCTTAAAGGAAAAGAGAAACTTAGTTGTCACGTAAAACCAAGACTCATTCAGTGTTGGTGGGATTCTGCATGTTATCTCTTTTTTTTCACAGTGATCTGGTTTTCTTCAATTGAGTTATACTTGATTTATACCTGTAACTAGCTCTATATACATAGACAAACCATCACATATCCCTCTCCTAAGTAGGTGCATATCTCTCATATGCATACATGTCTGTATGTGTATTCATAAACACACACCCATATGTACAGCTGGTTAGCCACTTGCTAATTTCTCTGTTTCATGAAATACATAGTGTGCCTTACAAATTCATCACCACTTCTCTGTGGTGATGTCACCTGTCCTCTGCTGTTTCAGTGATGTATATTCAGCTCCTGAAACCTTTGTGCAGATGGCTTTGGATAGATTTTATGTAGTCGCAGTATCAATGAAAACTCTCTGTTGTTTGAATTGTAGCTAATCTAGTATGTGCATGATTTACTGGCATATATGTAGCATTTATCACAGTAAGAAGAGATGAAATGTTTTAATAGCTTCATTGTGCTCATTTGGGTTGAAATTTGTCTTCCTCGTTATGCAGTGGCATTCACTCCCTAAGTTGCTATCCCAATCTTACACTAGTAAGTTCTTTGTATCAAGCATTACCATCAATTATTCTGTCTCTCTTTGGCCTGAATTTGTAAATTGCCAAACATCTTCAGCTCTTTTTTGTAGCAACGAGAGCTGAGCTCACAACCCCTTTCTAGAATGGGACTTAAAGTGAACCAAATTTATCGGTGTAAACAACTGCAACTCTAAAACAGGTAATTATGTCTTCTTGAGATAATATCCTTCGCATATATGTTTATAACTCTGTGGGAGTTCTTAGAAACTTGAATTAAAAATTAGGCTTTCGCTTCCATAATTTTGTCTGTTTTTCTGCTACTCCCACTGGTTTTGATTTTTATTTTAGGGCTCCTTTCTCCATAGAGGGTTTTTCTGATGACCCTTCAATGTCTTCTAAAGACGTTTATCCTACATACATTGAATGTGATTTGATTTAGCCCTCCCCCCACCTCTGTTTTCTAAATGTTTCTGAAACACACGGGTGTAACAATAAGCTATGATTCAGCACATTTCCATCACATAAAAATCAAATTTCAGTGGCTCTGATTACTCCTTATTGTGCTGAGATCAATAGATGGGAGAACCCTTAACCTAGCAGCGTGCCAGAGTGACCGACATGTATTCATAAGAACAGTCTATAAATTCAATAGAAATACTAGGTTGAGGGGGCATTCATGCTTTGAATAGCAAGGGGTTTTTTAAGCTTTTCTACCTTGCTTTACACAAATTGGTTTTCTAAAAAGGCTTTGAGTCCTTCAGAGTTTGTACTTTGTAACTGGGTAATAGAGAGATGTAGATAGTTACACAGTATCTACCAAAATAATGATTCTGTAGTGACTGAATCACACTTCATTTTCATTCCCCAATTATAACATTAATTCTAAATTTCACTTGTTAAAACCGCTTTCCCATCCTGGTGTTCTATATTGTACAACATGGGACGTTACAATGTATTGTATTTCATAGAAAATTAATTTCTAAATCAGACTGATGTGTACTCAGGTGAGAAGAGGTCACACTCCCTTTTAAACTCAGTGATACGAGTCTGGAGTATTCTTTTGAAACCCACTGGAACTAACGTAGACTTTAGTGGTACAAGTAAGAGGAGGACTTGACCCTCACCATAAGGATGGACAGGAAAAATATTGTGTCACTATTTGCAGTATTAGTACCACTCTGATAAATAAACTATTGTGCCTTACATTAAGTTCATTTTTTTATAAAAGTTGTCAGTCAATAACTGATAGAAAGGTTGCAATTTTGTCATGAAACTGAAAAAAACACATTATTTTCCAAATTGGCATTTCATTCAGGATAAACTATTGGCTTTGTATAGAAAAATAGAAGCCAAATCTTGGTGTAAGTCAGTGTAGCTTCTTTAAATTTTTTCCTTTCCAATTCATGCTAGGGTTATTTTTGCCCTTTAAATGATGCTAATTAATATTTTTACAGAACCTTGAAAATGGTAATATTGGTGTTTTATGCACAAACATACGTCCTATATCCTTGCTCTTAAGAACCCGCACTCCAATTGGATGAAATCTATCTTCATTAAAGAGAGCAAACACCATTTTAATGTACCATTTTAAGGGTCATAGCTTTACTTCCTCTCTGAAACAAAAATGCATGTCATCTATACTGCCTGAGAAATCAGTACTCCACCTCTTTTCCAGAAGAAATTCAAGTCTGCAAGAATATATGCAGCATAAAAAACATTTAAGATTTTCTTGCTGAAACCCTTAGACCCTTCTGCTTCTGCGTAAAGAAAATTCAAATAAACCTATTTTTATTTATTCAAACACAGCCTCCTTAGAGCTGATGAAATTGTTTTATTAAGATGCATCCTTTGATGAATTTGTGCATATGTATGGAATTTGTGAGGAAGGAACAAGGATACTTTCTTTTGGCAAGTATTACATCTTTCTCTTCCATAGAGTATAGTGCTCTTTCAAACACATGAAATCAAAAGCCTCCTGCCAAAGGCAGCTTTGTATGGTAGTTGGTTTAATTTTTCTTGAAAATTTTGCCATGGGCTATTTTGAAAAGTGTGTTGCTGTTGCAGAGCAACGCATTTGTTTCACATGAACAGTGGCAAATTCCAAGACTGGCTTACACCCTTCTCTACAGTTTTCGAGCACCGGTTTCTGAGAGTGCCAGACATAGTTATGTGAACATTGAGACGACATTTCTGACTCCAGCTATTAAAGATTTATTTGGCTTGAGAACATGTTTTGGTTTTGCAGATGATTACAAATGGCAAGGAGGCTGAATACTGGCACTGGAGATAGTACAGTGTGACCCTGATGAGCTACCTGATAGACGTGACAAAATAAAAACAACCTTGATTTCCATTTGCATGCTATTGCAGACCTTCTGAGCAAGTAGCAACTGAAATAAGACTGCATTTTGCAGGTAATTCTTATCAGTTTATTTATCGTAACTTAAGATATGTGATGTTCCCACTTTTTGAAATGAAAGTCAACATGAAGTTTGTCTGATCACCTTAAAGTCATGTTATAAACAGCTCTTTCCCATATTTAGCACTTCTCATTACACATAATACATCTCTCTGACCAATGTTGCAAAATACTTCATGGAGAATATTTTCATCAGAACAAAATTCCTTTTCTGCTTACATATTGTCCAGAGAAGACATTAAATACCTGAAACTACAAAACATATTTCTGTTTACAAGAAAATGACATTGCATATGAAAAGCCAAAGAAAAGTATCGGATATCTTATGAATTCTAATGCAAAGTACTTTTTTTTTTTTTTTTGACTATTTACATGCTGACTTGAATGCTTTTTGTTAATGTGTGGTCTAAAAAACCAACCAAACAAAAAAACCAGAGTTCTGAGTGGACCTGATTTTGATAGCACTTAGCCAAGTCTAGAATTTTATCTAAAGCAGAGTAACACAGAAGTTTAATAAGACTTCCACAAGGTCACAAGAGAAATTAGCTTTTCTGCATCAAGACTTATAGGTCTTACAGGACTATACTTCTTCCTTGAAGTCGTTTCTTGTCAAATAGAAGAACCTCAGGAACATTTTTAGGTACCCACCTTTAAATTAGAAGAGTTGTTGAATACAGAAGAAACAAGGGATATTAAGAAAACACAGTTGGTTTCATCTACTACAAATGTGCCTATGGGTTGATATAGCTACCAATGTGCTTTTTTTATTGATATTATTCTTTCTTGTCTGCTTGCTTGCTTTTTCTCCATCGCTACAGCCTGTCTTCATTGGCAAAATCAATCTTTCCTGTCCTTCTGTTTTTTATTAAAACCATTGTTGCCTTTTGTTGTATGTCCAGAATTGATCCCTTGTGATAAGGAAAGGTTGGGTGGAAGGAGGGCCATAAATAGAGTAAATCACAGCCAAAAGAGCGTGATATTTAACAGCTTGGGTTTGCAGCAGTAAAGGGCAAATTCGCAGGTGTCACATAGAGTGCTTTCATCGCCCAGAGGGGCAATTCCAACAAGGACTGCCTGCTGCAAAGTACAATGGTGTGAGGTGATTCGTGGGTCACCTGCACACAGTTCTCTTGATGGATTGCAGAAACTTTCTCTTGTACTGATCTTAGCTACATCCTTGCTGCCTGGGGTTTTCTGACAGGCCTTTTCTTCTGTCAGTAATGGACTCTGCCTCCTGTTCAGTATCTTTTTCAAGCTAGTTACAGAAAATCCCCTGTGATCTATCGTATAGAGCTGGCAATCCAAAGAATTGTGCCCATGGTGTACTACTTTATTCTTTGCTCTCTCCGAAGGAGTTGACCCTCTTGCAACATTGGCAGTTGGATTAATGTACACAATATGCACTTTGCAGATAATGCTATTGACTGTATCTTCACCTACCGAGGAAAAGGAATCCAGAAGGGTAAACGGGATTTCTGGTGACTGGGAGGAATGTGATTAACTGCCTGATGTAATGCCCACTGAAGTAAGCAAAATGGTTCCAGCTAATTCCATTGGACATTAGAGTAAACCTTTTTGGACCAGACCTCAAAAACTCAGACAGTAGATTTTAGTAACAGCAGAACTGAAGGAAGGAAAGTAAACTTCACGTACTGGTTATATCAGAGTAAAAAGCTGAAATACTATACGAGGTCTTTCTAGCGGTGGTCATTAATAGAGTTTGACCACTGAATCCATACCAAGGCCTCATAAGCAACAAGCAAAAAAAATAAACAGTTTTAATATTAGAAAGCTGTTGTCCTTCTGTGACTGTACACAAATATGCGCCCACACATGCACAATTTGGTAACTTCATAGTCAGAATGTTGGAACTGGCATTTTTCCAAATTTAGATAATGTAAATCAGAATTTAACCCCTTGGCTTAACTGCACCGATAAGAAATGGCATTTGTTTGTGGCCCAGCAATGTCGAGGCATTCCACATCCACTGATCTGTGACAGTAAGCACTATTTTTTTGCTCAAGTGAGAGAAATTATAGAGGCGTAAAGAGACAGTTCAACTGCTCTTCAGATGTTTCATTTCTGCAAAACTGGTGCAGCTCAGAACTCCACACCAATTAAAAATAAGTGAATTACAAAGAAAAATCAGCTGTGAGAACATGGACTAATTGGACTGGAAGGAGAAAAATAATAAAGTGGATACATATTTTGAGAAGTGCTCACAATAAATAAAAAGGAAAGACACGTTGCAATGTCTCCATTTTTGCTTTATACAGAGTGATGCTCAAGGCAGGGTGATTCATGTGATGAAATAGAGGATCTGAGCAGATAATAGTTTGCCAATTCCCTGAGCTGCTTGCAGGACACAGAAGGTTGTCCAATTAATCCCTCTTGTTTGGATTAATCATGCCAGTCTGTTCTACAGCAGAAGCAGCGACCAAACAGGAACAGAAGAAATGCCTCTTGGGAGGGATTTCACTCAAAAAAGAACTTTGGACTGAATCAGTATCCTGAATTCATGCAATAATATTCACAATTAAATAAAAATCCTTCTCCTTTTCATGTTCAATCTCTATCATATATTGATTAAAATAAATCACATATAATAAGCTTGTAAACTCTGATATACTAGGTATCATACTCTCAAATTATTACCTCTATTTCAGCAAGGCTTTGTGCAGCACCCCTGCTTACAGCCTGAGTCCTGCAGACCCTCCATGTTTATTGCTTCCTTTGTACCTTTCCCATAACTCTTTTTTCAACTTCTTGCATGCTAGTCTCTTTTCCTAAGACATAGCAGAGAATGAAACAAAGAATGACCCTTACATGATAGATCCTAATAACTGTGTTACCACATTTATTAATGCATCTTCTGAATACACGAAAAGTGTTCAGATACCACAAAACCAAGGACAGAATAAGACAACACAAGATAGGACTAGATGAGCTGCTTTTTTCCTGTGTTCTGGCTCTTGTGTAAAATGTATGATTACTGCCATTTGTGTCATTCTGTACACATTTTGTAGGAATTGACTGCTCTCCTTTGGTGTAAAATTGCTAGTACATACTTGAAGAGGGTATTCTAAAGCAAGTAAGTGCCACATGGAAATGCCTGTGTTCTTTAAAGGCTGTCTCAGACCCAATCTTTCTTTACCTGCATTAATTGCAAAACACACGTAGGCTGCAGCAAATTCTGAGATTAAAAATGTCCGTAGAAATCTATACCCTACATCACACTCTCCTCAAACACATTTTGAAGTTTAGAAAGAAGTAGTTGCATAATTTGTTAAAAATATGCTTTTAGCTTCGTTGTTTTCTACATCATTCCTATTTGTGTACTTGTACGCGCATGCACACACACAGATGCATACTTAGATTAATATAACTACCTGAAGCAATACTGAGTTGCTGAATATTTTATGAGCCTTTGGAAGGTTAGTCATTATGCGTGTTCCTCAGTGTGTCTCATTCACAGCCATTTACGGCTAATTGCAGCAGGACCCTAGAACGTCCACAGCCCTTAGCTGGAATAGTCAGAAAAAACTTCCCTTGTAAACACAGAGGGGTGAGAGGAAGATTGCCTTGGGTGTTATACTATCACAGAAACCATAATTACATCTCATTACAAAGGAGGGTAATTCCTAATTGCATCTAATTACAATGGAGGGTAAATGATCAGCAGCTACTTAAAATGTGCCTTAAATTTATTAAAATAAAAGAAAAATAAATAAGAATGGAAGTTCAATCCCCAGAGGTAAAGTTTTATATAGGGCCAAGGTCAATTATCCATAATTTTTAGTTGTTAAATGAAGACTTTGTATCTTTTTAAGAAAAAGTTTAGCTCATACTGCAGTTTTAAGTTAGAAACAAAAATAAATGAAGATTTTATGACCTTTGTTATTCCACACATCTGTCCAGATGATTATGCTGCTGCCTTTCAACTTTAGAGTTTAAGAGTCTATGAATCTTAAAGTCATGAAAGTGTATTTTCAGCAGTATAGGGAACTTTCATTCCTACTTGTTCAAAGGCTGAACAATTTCATAGTTTCATTTCCACTTCTTCATCTAAATACTTAAAATTCTGGAAAAAAATTGAAAAATTTTCACAAAATGTTGCTTGGTTAAAAACTTGCCTTTACATCAAAAATATCCCAATGAAATATGCCAAGCAGCTAAATGATTGTCTGCTGAAAAATGTTTTTATGTTTATGCTATTTTAATGGAAATATTTATACAGAAGTTCAGTACTGAAACATTTGTCTTGCTTTCTGACTATTGACATAGAATCTGAAAGAGGCAGTTACTCCTTTGGAATTGCCTGGGTCATCTTATTTTTCACTTTAATGTTAGCCAGAGTTTCAAAATACCCAGTACCCTTCAGCTCCCTTTGTTCTGGCTTTTCAGTACTCATGTCCCTGTGTTTCTTCTGTCAGCGTTGAGCACAGGACATTCGCACCACATGTCAGCGTACAGAGATGTAAAGCTGGCACAGGGTCAGAATCGGGCATGTGGTTTATAAATTGGTAGATAATGTTACTGAGCCCCATGTGAAAATGGAGGTGCTAGAGAAACCTAAGCTCAAGGGCATTGCCTTGTGAAATATGAAAGGAAAGATTCTAGGGAAGTGCTCTAATTTATTTTAAGTGCCTTTGCCCACATCCTTATCCCTCATTTCCGTCCTTCCTTCCTTACGGATGCTCAGAGATTTGTATCGCTTTATTTGTATCATTCTTGCTGCATTTGGTCTGAAGGCTTGAGGGGAGAGTCAAGAGAAGAATAAAGTCCTGGCCAAGCAGGGGCTGAATTTTCCCCTAGGAAGACTTGTCTTTTTATTGGCAGAGCTCATATTGATAAGAGAGAGGTGTGATTCTCACGTTTAATGAAATTCCTGTAACCTGAGGCATTCACTTAACATCTGCTATGCAGTGAAGATGCATTGAAGGTTATTCTGTGCACTGTATTTGGTTAAGAGGACCCATTAGCATCCTCCCCTGTGTAGCAAAAAATCAGAATCCGAAAATGGTCCCAGTGCCAGTTTAGAAAGCCAGACCAAGCCACCTGACTGAAACATTTCCTAGCACATGGAACGCCTATTGTCCAATCTTGTAAGCAGTCCCACTTCCAGCTGTCAAGGGGCTGGTGTCCTATAGAAATAAATCAAGGCTGACAAACTGTAGTTTAGCAATAACAAGCACCCTGGGTTGGAACCGCATGATTGGCAACCATGATAAATTTCTGTAATTACTATTGACTCTGGGCAGGCGTTAAATGCTTTAACATATTGCTAGAGTGGTGAAGTTTTGATTAGTTTAAAAAGATGTATTGCACATAACTTTCAAATGCTGGTAGACTCTTTTGGTGCCTCAAGACAGGTGACAGCATCCTGCTGAAGATAGCAGTGACAGAGCTAGTAACTCCTGTTATCCTTTTGCCTGAAAAAATTCTCTCTATTGGTGACAGAAATGATTGCTCTTGCTGTGATCTTGCTAATCTGTCTGTAATTTTCCATCCGCCACAATTACTGATCTCTCTTTTTTCCCTGTACGTACATTGTTATTGCTACTTTTGTACTGTAGCAGATGAGACAGTACTGTGAAGGGATGCCTAACTGGGTTTTGCTTCTGGGGAGTAAGGCTTTTGATGACAATGGGAGTTCAGTAAATACGTGCACAGACATGCTGAGGTTAAGGTTGTGAAGGACTGATTTGGAATTTTGCATATTGTAGTTTCTATTTTTCACACTGTTCTCATTGTAAGTATTGGGTTTATTTTTCTATCTCTCCATGTTGTCTCTTTCTCTATCCGTGATGCCTATTCACATCTCTGTCAACAGCACTTCTCTCTCTCCCCTGCCCCCCCCCCCCCCCCCCAAATGATCACAAAGAACATGGTCTGTCATATAACCTGTCCATCATACTCTTCTCTGGTCTATCAAACTAAGGTTAAATCTGGTAAAATGTTTTCAGTCCATCTGTGATAGACATACGTGACATGTAGAGAAAAATAAAAACAAGCCTATATAACCTTAATATTTTCTGCAGGAAGAAAATAAGAGGCAAAAAAGCAGGTATGTTAGAAGCAAAGTTAGATTTGGAAAAATGCTACTGAAATATAGATATTCCTAGCCACTCTTTGGAAATTTTACCGAGCCTTTAGAATAATCTTAAGTCATACTCCTTTTATGTCCCAGTCACTATGCTGTGCAGCAGTAAATTGAGTCCTGTTTCTACAAGCTCTGATTGAAAGGGACATGCATTCTTTTAACTGCCCACCTCTGAACACCCGCAGCAGGAATAATATTAAATTAAACTTACCGTCTTGGCATAATTAAAGTATAGAGCCTGCATAAATATTGCATTAGGCTTATTGATCTGAAAATTATTATTTGACCACCGCTAAGCCTTTAGAGTATGTCTACAACCAGGTTTTTGCTGTCATAAGAGGAATATCTGAATTGTCATGTTACTGTTTTATCTAGTCTCTAAGAATGATTCAAACCAAGAAGTCTCTACTTTCTGTACCATAATTTTATTATTTGTATTCCTGTGAGCCTTACAGCTCCATTCTTTTAATACATTCGAGTATGTATTCAGAAAAAGTTCTCATGCTGAAGAGTCTGCAAGAGCAATGAATTCTCTAGTGGGAGCTTAGAGAAGGAATTAGAGGAAGAGGAGAGAAGAAAGAGTAGAAGGAATAAATGT
This sequence comes from Aquila chrysaetos chrysaetos, assembly GCF_900496995.4. Classification (NCBI taxonomy): domain Eukaryota; kingdom Metazoa; phylum Chordata; class Aves; order Accipitriformes; family Accipitridae; genus Aquila; species Aquila chrysaetos. Next base: position 37,228,035 of record NC_044016.1, on the reverse strand, counting down.
ATTGTAGTTCCCATTTTACAGATGGGCATAACCGAGATGCAAAGATTTCAGATCAGGAAGATGCATTTACAAAATTGTTGTAATCTGTCTTGAGTACAAGAATGCTTGCTTAATTTTGAACATATATGTACCTTCCATGTAAAGCTATAGCTACAGAATCTATTTCCGGCCCCCCCGCCCCCGCCAAGTTGTGTACTATTGTACCTGGGGGAGCAGTGAGCGAGATTCCCTTTCAACACAGTTGGTCGTTTACTTGCAAAGCTTGACATCTGATTATGTCTTCCTGTAGTATTAATTTATCTTACACAGCTATAAAAGCAATTAATGGTCATTAAGTTATGGAGTACACTAATTATATCTATTGCTCTTCTTTCTTTCACAGATACACATCTGTGTGTGTACAAGTGTATATATGGTTTTGAGTAGTGCATTATGGTGTAGTTATGTAATAAGATACCTGTTGCTTTATAGTGATTGAATGATGTATGTCCAAACTCAGTCTGTCAGTTTACTACGGAAGAAATGTATATTGTGTGTCACTGTGGTAACACAGTTGTAGATATAAATAAGATTTTCTGAAGTTCTGTTTACACTACAGATGGTTTAAGCAACACTGGGACAGAGCCTTGGCTCGTAACTGCCTTCATAGGAGATACGAATGATTATAGTACCAAGGATTTGTTGTTAACGATGTATCTAGAACATGCTTTGACTGCAAAAGAAATATATGTCCATTTTAGAATATAGCCATGAGAAAATAAATGACTCTCTATGTAAATAAGAATTTGTCGCTTTGCAGTATAGCACCGAATTATTTTGAAAAACACCAACTTACTTTAAATAAAATGCACTTCAGCTGGTGCTTTCCAAAAAAGTTTGGTCTTGTTGATTGTGATCGTCTGTCTATGCCCTGAGATTCCTGAAGGTGGCTGAAAACTGACTAAAACTGCAGTATGCATATTCTCAAAGGCTAAAGAATTTTTCTTTCCTCAGTCTTGGCAACAGCCCTTACTGGAACCAGCTAGACAGGCAGGCAGAGCTAATTGGCAAGAGAGCAAGTGAATGACATAATTGGCTGCAGCATATCATTATCTTGGTGTACCAGCTATAATGAATGCCATTCACACAGGCCAGATGCAGCATCCCAACAATATGCTAGGGCAGAAAGAGTGTTTTATCAGTGGTGCTCATTCCTGATGCTCAGTGTTGTCATCACTGTGAGAAATGAGCTCTGCCAAAATGCATTAAATCCATAAAATGCACTTCCATGCAAAACGTAGCGCAAGAAGGATTATAAAATTAAAGGGAGAACTCAGTGTAGCCTTGCTCAATAGATCGAATTTAAGAGGGGCACTATGCCTTGTTGGTGAAATTCCCATACTTAGACTCACAAGTTCTGTTTCTGCCCCAAAGTAGTGTACAATCTCAGGTAATATCTCCACGTCAGCTTGCTTTCCCCATAAATGGGAATAATTACTGTGACCTTTCATTGTTCAGTAATCAAGAAGATAGGGGTTACAGAAATGCTGTTGATTTTTGAAACTTTTATATCAGAGGGGGTGCAAACTTATTCTGAGGTTGCTTCAGAATGGTTGTGTTCTGTGGTTTGTTGTGACTCCAAGTTTGGCAAGGTACAGTTTTCAAAATGCGGGGTTGTTTTAGGTAGAACCCAACTACACTTTCATGTCTATAGGTACATCCTATATTAAACCTTCTCCTCTGAATCCAATATAAAGATCCAATAAATTTAGGAGACAAGAATATTTCACATACCTCCAATTATAATCAGATCTGGAGAGAGACTTGTAGGTAACAAATTACCTGCACGATCTTTAACCCCAATTACCACCTACATGTGCTCATCCATAATTGTCTTTCTTGAAAACTCTTTCTTCCTGAGAAAGTAAATGATGAATTAAAGTTGTGGCTGTCTGTGGACAGTTCCAAATTGATGTATTGTTTGAAGGTTCCAGTTCCCTAAAACACAGGTATTAGCAATCTCTTCACACACCACATAATCCTTCTGAGCTCCTCCTCCCTCATGAGTGTATCCCGGGAAGAATGAAAAAAACCTGTGATATGGAATTTTCCAATGCAAATTCAGTTTAAAAGACACAGGAGAGGGAGTGATTGTGACAGTTACCAGTTGTTATTTATTAAATTGGCTGATCTGCACTAAATTGTGTTTGAGTTGTAGCCCTAAATTTGAGTTAATGAGGGCTGCAGTATTAACCAAGCTCTGATATTTTAAAGTCATGGGTTATAAACTTTATATATGTTTGTTTCAAGTGCTAAGTTCTTACTTGCTTTCTAGATTGTAGACTGTTTGGTTGTGCTCAGCCAGTGTTTTCAAATACTTCCATGAAGTCATAAGGATTGGAAATACATTCCTCATTGAAGAAAACCTGGGATGCATATTCTGTCTGGGAACTGAGGACTCCACGTCCCTCCATCAGCTATTGCCAGACACAACCAAAAACAGAAGTCATCTGTGAATGGCTACACCTCAGGTTTAAACTGGGAAGGGATAATGTGATTATGTGCGCTGCCACCATTGGACCACATGATGTGATCACAAGCTTATAGTGTCAGCTGGTGCTAGTGGGGATACAAAGGAGAGAGAGAAAGGGGGAGAGTTTCAGCCTGGTGGGACTCCTTAGTTTTGTCCTACCAGGTAAATCTGTGTGTAAGATAACCTTAGCAGACGTGCAGTCTGAGTAGAGATTTTATATATGTAATTTCATCTCGTGAAATGATGATGGCTGCACTAAAGACATCCAGATGATCTATGGAACTATGGCTTCAAATATAATAAAACAGAAAATAGAGTGGAAGTATATGGATTTTAGCACAGATACAAAAGCAAGTGTTTTTGTGATTGATAGCTCTCTTGCAGGCATTGAACTGAATTGCTAGTAGCTTGGCAATGAATGAGCTCAGCCTAGTTAAGAGGTAGCATTTAATATTGCTAATTTTCTTCTTCTGATCTGTTTGCAGAAATCCTGCAGTGTGAAAAAAAACTCATATCTGTTTTCTAATCTCTGAATTGATTGTATAAATAGGGAATCAAAAAAGACTGTCCATTCTTTCAGGTACGTTTGATATTCTTGTTATGTCCTGCTTTATGGGCAGGGCAGTGTGGCTGGTGTTTACAGGAGAGAGGATGTCTGTGTCTCTACCACCTCCATAACTCTCCCCCTCTCATCCTGGAAGCTGTTTTTCTTGTTATTATAGCATTCTTTATGATCCATTGAAAAGCCTCATGGTGCTAGGATTGGCAGTGCTGTTCTTCAGACCCGTTGCTGCTGAATGTAGCATGTAAAGTAACTGTGGGAGGTGATGGGTGGGAAGGAGAGGAAAGGAGGGGTACATCTTAACCCTGTATTAGATACTTTTGTCTGTGCATTTGCATTAAAAAAATCAAACCAAGGAATGACCTTTCAGATGACAAATATTACTTTTGCTGGTACATTAAGATTGGGGTACTCAGAATGGTGCGGGAACATGGAAAACACAGGATGACGGCATAAGTGCAGGCAAGTAGGAGAAACAAAGCTTCTGGATCATTTAATCCAAATGACATTAGCCTGCTTTGGAGAGCAGTGAAATCAGCAAAACCCCTTCCTTTACTCCTCACAACAATTTTGTGCTTGGCCACACAGTGGCTGAGAGCTGTTGTTTGAACTTTAAGAGAGAAAAATAACAAAATATTGTGCCAAATTCATTATGACTTAAATAAATTTCACAAATGATAATCAGGAGAAACTAGACCATTAACTGGGCAAATGCAAATATTGCTAACTCACTGCCTGTGAGAGAGAGCCTCAGGTATTCTCCAAGAGTAAACAGATGTAACTGTATTGAGTTTAGCTGAGTTATGCTGACTTACATCAGCAGAAGATCTGGTCCAAAATACATACCCAACTATCTCATGGAAAAACCTCAAAGTAATTAATCCTCAGTCTTTAATACAAAATTTTACTGTACTTTGTACTGAACTCAGTGTTATGACAGGACATTAGACTTGTTTGGAGCAGGCTTTTTACGCTGGGCCTTTCGGGGGAGTTACGCATTTGAGTGCTTAGTGTAAGAATATTAAATAATCGTAGATGTTACAGAAACGCCAGCATGCTTAGTCCAGCCAAGGACCACTCTTCCATTCTCTGGTGTAATCAGTTTTTTTTCTGGAAGAGGAAAAGAGCCACTTCATAAGAAGCAGAATCTATCATGGTCAGGAACCGGTCTGAAACAAGAAAACCTGCAGAAACTTTTTCACTCTTCTTATCATTTCTTGTAATTCATTTGTTCTCTTATGGCTGGAGGAGCAAGAGGTGTCCTGTGCTTGACAGATATAGCCTCTGCAGCTGTACCTTTCAGTGCTGGTACTTTCCAAGAGCTTATTGAAGGTTTTGTAGCTTAGACAGGGGAGAAGAGATTGCTTAGATGGCTGACCTGTTTGATTTTGACCTTGTAAGGAAGTTTTTATTTCTTTAATAGTGTTTGTTTTAAAGAATCAGGTGTAACTTTGAAGATTAAAATCCCTATATTTGAGTACCTGCAAGCATAAAAAAAATGTAAAATAGAGAGAGGGATTTAGCCCAAAGAACTTCCAGCTTATTCCCACCACTTATTCTTTCTTTGTGATGCAAAATACGTGTCTTTCAGCATACGGTATGTACTGTGTTTTTATACAAGTAGAAAAATAATGTTAAACATCAATTGAATATTTTGAGTGCTGTAGGAATATAAATATGTGATAACCTAAGGCGTACACATTGACAGTCCACTTGCCAGAAGAAAAGAACGCTGGGTAACTCGAAGTTTGCAAAGGAGTTCAGGAAATCTCCTTAAAACTCAAAGTGTCTGTTGCAACATTAGTGGTGTTTTATCAGTTAATATAAAAGGTGTTTGCAGCTCGGTGAAACCCAAACATTAAGATTATTGCACATTTTATTGGCCTTTCCTGAGCTCTGAAACTTGAAATTCATCTGCCTCTAACCTTTTTCACCCAAGTCAGTTTCATACATAACTAAAGAGCGAGCTGAAATTACAGGGAGCTGTTAAGGAATGAATTGACTTGCTTTCTTCTTTCAAAACTGATATTAAAATATATGAGGCACAATTGTCAAACTAAGAAATTGCAGGATGATTCATAGGGAATGAATGGCCAGCCTGCTAGTCTTTCTGCTCCCTTACATTACTGATTTTTAATACTCTTCGAAGGGGAAGATGTTTGCTTGCCATCTACGAGAAAGTAGAAATGAGGAGGGGGTAAAGGGAAGGCATGATCTCTGCCCAGCTGCTATGCGCATATTGCAGATAATGCCAATCACCAGAGCATGCTGGAGATGTTAGATGTTTTAGTAAACAGCTTGTAAATGAAAACACAGAGGAATTGCCTCTCTCCCCTCCACCATATTTTATCCTTCCCCTTTTGTAAAAGATACTTGTCAAGCAACAGTGTGTTTGTCAGTGTCATAGCCCAGCATCCAGGAGCAAAATATAAACCAAAATTGATTTGTACATTCAAGGGTGAATTTTCACTCCAGTTTGCTGAGCTACAGCAGTGAAGCATGTCTATTTAATTTGCAACATAAAAAAGGATAAGTGCCATGCCAGCTTTGTGAATGCTGTTGGTTCTACATGGGTAGCAAGGGCTAGAGGTATCATATAAACTGGGGCCTTGATCTTGGGATTCTGCACAGATGAGTACACTGCTACCTTCTAATGCAATTGAGTGAAGATATTAAGCAGAAGTTCAATAAGTTTAATGTTAAAAGCATTTTCCAAATTGCATTAAAATTAATTAAAGTTGGGGATATGCAGGCTGGAAAACGGTTCAGTTGTTATCAGTGGTCTTCAGATAAGGGCACTTTCAGTCTCCAAACCGGACTCAGTAATCCCAACTGTGCAGCCTCTTCACCTGGACATGCAGATGTGATAAAAGGTATGCAGAAAACAGGTGTTTTTCAAAATGCATGTCAGGAGATAGAGCATTCAATGAAAGGATTATGTGAACAATCTGTCTTTCCATGATGATGTTCCTTCCAAGGCTGAGGTGCTAGTTATGTTTTTGAGATTGTTCACAGCTTTTTTAGATAATGCGATAAAGATTTAATCAAACTTTTCTTTCTCAAACTTTTTACTTATGATAAATGCATTCCATTTATTACATAGTATTCATTGAACTCGTTTTTCAAAAACAGTTGTCTGCTCATATTTTTTTGGTTTCCAGCTTCTGCATATCCCAGTGTTAAGCTGCAAGCAGTATTGGAAGTGATACTATAATCTGTAGATTTTTGATGGCTAAGTCTTGTAATGTTATTTACTACTTGTGCATTCTTGTCATCTTAAAACTACATAGAACTAAGTATGCACATTTTTCCTTCTCCTTGTCTCCCAAAACTGTGATTGAGTTGAAGTAAACTTGCTTTACTGGCATAGTTCTGCAACTCAGACATTCCCAGTGAGGGTTTTTTTTTTTTTCCTACTTTTTTTGACAGCAATGCTTATGCTAAGATCTGAATTTACTGAGTTAAGTGTATATTCTGTGCTGTAGTGGTGATTTCACTTTCCCACTTTTCTGTAGCCTTTTTCTGCTCTTGCACCTTGAAAAATTCCAAAATATCAACAGTCCTTTCATTGCATTGTTTAGCATTTCACAACGGCTTTCTTTGCTGTAGCTTTCTCACCTTTCAACCCACTAATTACATCTTCCATTTCTTTGTTCCAACACGAGGTAGTGCAGTGCCTAACTAAAGGTGTTATAACACAGGCAACCAAGTGGAGTCTATTTAACAAGCCTTAAAGTTTTTCTGCCCATTTATGTACTCTTTCTGTCGAAGTGCTTATATTTGGCAGCACCTTTTGCACATTTCAGCTTACCACTGAAAGTGGCATTGAGTTCAGAGTGTTTATTCTTATCTCTTATAGCACCTCTTCTGATGAAGTACTTCCTCTTCCATTTTCTTGTGCTACTTCCCCTGTTTTGAGGAGTTCCTTGTTTTGACCTATTTTGTTTCTTTTATATAATTCCAGATATTCTCAGTTATCTTGAACCTTGATTTCCTTACCTTGTACATGTATTATTGTGACATTTATTATGGTGTCACACCTGAAAGACCATGTCACATTAATGTTGACTACTGTGGTGTAGCTTACAGTTGGAAGCCTTAAAGTGCCTGATATCTGTTCTTCAAATTCAGTTTGAAATGATGACTGTAGGTCTCATAATGTCACTATCCGTAATGCTCTCAACAGTTTTGTGTTTCTGGAGTTTGACACTTAGTGTCACCACACAGATGATCACTTCCAATATAAGCTCTTTTCTATGTTCTGACATTTGGAAGGGTTTGTCTAAATGTTCTGAAATAAGCGTGGTCACTCTGGCTTCTGGTGACTCCATCTGGGGAATCCCAGATTGTTTTATGTGTGGCTTCTCCTGGAATGCTGTACCATCATTTATAAGCTGTGATCCCAGAAGCAGTTCTAATGTTCTTTTCATCATTTGGATTTTTATATGCATTCCTTCCTCTTCTGAGTGTTATAAATACTCATATTGGAAACAGCAACCACCATTGTATAGCATATGGCATGTCTGAGCATGCTATCAGTCAGTGTTAGTAGGCTTTTATAGAACTGATCTTTGATCTCATCAATGTAGTTGTCTGCTAGTGAAAAACATCATCATACCAGGTTTAAAACCTTGCTTGGAGAAATCGGCTGTGAGTAGACTTCTAGACTATGAGTGATACTTCTTTTGTGTTTTGAACTCTTTAATTTTCTTCCTTTCCAGTGGTAAGGACCTTGCATTCTGAAAATATTATTGCTCCCCTCCCAATACTGTTTCATCCATTCCTGCCTACCTACAAGTGCACATTCAAACTATTTCATGATAATACGCACCCAAAACTTTTCATCATTTGTGTAGCTTGCGTAGTTGCAGCTGTTGCTCTGACGGTTCAACAACAAACTTTCATAATTTCTTCACGTTTAATCAGAAACTTCAGTCTTTGCTTTCTGATTTCTTTTATCAAGACATGCCACATTTATCTAGACAGATTCCATTACTTTGGCATGATTTCTGTCAGAATGGCAACACACCTTGCTGTGTCCCTAAAACTCAAAGGACTCTTGAGGTAGATTATTCTCCTGTCACCCCCTAACCTGCAGAACTCCTGAACTGCTTTTTCCTTGGTTCCTATTCTTTGTTTCAGATTGCTTGGGCTGTCCTACCAAATTTCTGCCTGTGGGACTCATATAATCAAAGTAGTACCTTCCCACAGCAAGGAAAGTTGCTAGTAGAAAAAAATAAGAAAAGCACAATTACTCATGATTCATTCTTCTTCTGACATCTACTGAACTGCTTTAGTTAGGGATGTAGTTTTAAACTGTAGTCAATGGAGGGAATAACTCAGCCTATTTAACATCCGAATCGTCCTCTAGAAGTTCCTGTTTTACTCTGTCGGCTAAGAGCTGAGGGCTGCTCTCACTCTCCATTGACTATGTAGATCATCCAGGTCATCGTGGTGTCAGCTTGGGCACTTTTGAGTGTCTAATACCAAGCAGAATGAATCAAGTACATGTGACCAGAATGGTTTTTTTGAGGGTGGGGAAAAAAGACTTGCTGAAACAGAAGGTCTGCTATTGCTGTCTGTCTAGCAGATCTTTTCTCAAACAAGGAGCAGGAAAGCAGAATTTAATCCATTTTATGCAGATGAGTCGATATCTTTTGTGTTACTGTGACTGTAACCATCAGTGCAAACTAATCTCAACTCCCACCGTTCTTCTGAAGCTAAGTCTGTTTATTAGAACACTTTATATTTCTTTGTGTGACTGCGTTCCTGTCATAAGTATGTAGATCCTTTCCTGGTGTTTTGCTTGCAGTATGCATCCGTGTAGAACCAGAGTTAGTGATGTTTCTTCACATCATTGTTCTTTATCCTTTCTGGTTTTGACAAGATAAACAACTTATTTACTGTTTTTAAAAACAGAGGAGGTAGTAGTCAATTTTTTTTTTTTTAATGGCCTGTCACCTTTCAGTTTGGGGCTTAAGATGTTCTGTGATTGGACTTTTTAACCAAACCAAGAAAAAAAATAAAAAATATAACTCAAAATAACCTGAAGATTTAAAAAAAAAAAAAAAAAAAAAAAAAGCCGTGTAATGTGTTTTGCCATTAAATATTTAGCATAACTCATCTCTGCAATCAATACATTTAATTTCGGTTTTCCTACAAATAAAATGGCAGAAGTAACTGCTTAGGTTGAAACTCTCAATTCCACAACTAGTTTGTGGTAAAGTGGAAGACTTGTAAAAGCCTTAAAAGCCTGGAAATTTGAAGTAACTTGATAATTAGGTAAGTATCTCTATGGTAGGTATCTGTGTTCCTGTCTATGGACAGCAGACAATTAGATGTTTTGAAAATGCATTTGAATAATTGTACAGTGCTGTGCATTCCTCTCCAGAACACTTCTTCCTGATGTGGGAATTCCCTGTGAATGGTTACAGTTTACACATTTTACTGAAATTTTTTTCGTTGAAAGACATTGAAGTTTTCACTTTGCCAATGTTAACAGTACATGTATCAGGGCAATATCATTGTTTTAGTTGTGATTTAATAATCTGCCCAAAAGCTTTCTGTGACTCCATTAGAAATAGCTGTTTAGCTAGAAACACTGAACATTCATGTTGAGAAGTACTTTTTTTCCCTGAAGTACTAAGACAGCTCTGAAATACAGTACCAAATTGTAATTCTCTTTGCTTCAGAAATTGTCTTCTAGACTACAACAATTTCAAATGGAGTTTAGACACTACTTTTTAGATATTGCAATAATTTCCAAATACCCTATAGAGGCAAAACGTTCTTTTTTGCTGATAAACCCGTCATGAAATTTCTTTGAAAGTTATTTTTTATTTTAAAAAGAAAACAACATCATCCTTTGTGTTCTTATAGCTTCTTGCAGCTTCAAGCGTTGAGGTGAGGTAGTTCAAAAAGCCTTGCTACACTCCCATTTGTCCTCAAGTGGGAAGGCTAATTGTTTAAAGAAAAAAGTTAGGATTCCACTGTTGTAGGAATCTTCAGGGTTTGCTTTGGTCAGTTCTGATGCTGAATGTGAAGGGAATACTGCTAGGAGAACCCTGCATTAGGTTGACTGCTTACTGCAAGAGCTGCAAGACATTCGTATAGAAACTAATTCTCTCTTTAGACTGAACTTTCTACCCTGAGCACTGCCTGCAGCATCTCCTTTGTTCTGAGTTATTCTGACATTCAACGATACAAAGAAACCTAAGCATGGTTCTCACATTGGCTGCAGCCCTGCTTCATAGTAGTTCGAATCAGGAGGACTGGAACATTGAAAGCATGGATTTCAGCATGCAATTAAATTATTGCTGTTCATAAGCATCACTCACAGCTAAACTGTTTGCCTAGTGACAGAGAGGCTGATTGTCTGACTCTCTGAATTATATTCAAATAACAACGTCCCATTTCTCGAGGGACCCATTGGTGCACTTACAAGCTCTTTAGGGCTTTGGCTAGGCTTAATAAAAGACGATGGATTTGAACTGGCATCTTATGCAGTGAGGCTGGTGTTGTAGATGCCAAATTAAAACTAAACTCTTCTCCTGTGCAAGAGTCGTATAAAATTTAACTGAGAACAAATATTCTATAAGGAAATAGGAAGGACTAGAGAGTTATTTATTAGGAATAAAATTTTCTACCTGCATTTATAATATGTTTTACAAGAGTCTTCAGAAGGATGAAATCTACGAAAGTCCCAGGTTTCTTCAAGTGAAAACCTCATTATGAACTTTTATGAAAACACGATTGCGGTAGGAGGTGAGGCAGGAGAAATGACTGAAGAGAAGAACTGTAATGATGGGAAAAAGCATGAAAAGATGGCAGAAATACTATTGAATTTCCTCCTTTCTCTAAACAAAATCAGTTTGTTCAGACAAAAAAAAAATTGCTTAGTTCAGGCTGGGGAAGTTTGAAGGCTAAAATACTACAGTGAAATGTAAGAGTTGTTTCATGGAGAAATACTGGTTTCCTTATCGTAATATAGTTTCTTTAGTGTTAGAAGAAAGCAACTTTTTCTGTGACTAGTTTCCATTGTCATGTCAAGTTCAACCCTACGAAATTATATAGGACTTTTACCATTAGAGTTGTTTTGTTTTTCTCATTTGCCCCTCTCTCTGCAAGTTACAGCAGCAACATGATACTAAAAGTAAGAATCTGACTGTTCATTGCCTTGTATCTTCTGTTTTTACCTTCACCAGTGCAAAGTACATGTAAATATCCTTTGTCCTCAAATCATTCCCTAAAAACCCTTATCAAGTTAGAATAGATTATTTTATACCTGATGTTCATACTTTCTGTCCAGTAGGTTGGCCATTGGAAAATGCAAGCTAAGTGTCCAGCCTGACTTCTTAGGTCATTGTGACACTGGGCAAGTCAGTTATGTTCGTTAAGGATTTATTCCTTATACGTATATGAACATATAATTTTTGTCTCTCATCAGTTGTCTGTCATGTCTGCTTAGATTGCGAACTCCTTGAAGCCAGATAGCTTACTGTATTAGGTGTTCACATTATATTTGGTATGCGGCATCATGGGATTCAGTCCAATTTGGGCCTTCAAAATAAATTTCATTATATCTAAGTAAGGGATTTTGTAGCAGTTGTTTTCTGAGTTGGGTGGACATGTTTTTTTCCAGGACTACCTGGACCAGTCAAAGGTATTAAAGTGCCCAGCGGCTTATTGCTGGCTGTCAGCTGGGGGTTTCTGACTCCCTTTCATAGAATAGCCAGCAGAACAGCATGCACTAAACTGCTAGTGCACAAAATAGTCCAAATTGGATAAAACCACTTTCATCAGCATTTGATGTTAATTTGTATGACCCTGAAGTAGGTGAAGAGGGCTTATGCATTTTGTTCTGTCAGTTCAGATATGAAGATAAGAACAAGTGGTGCCTTAAGCCACCCTAAGTGTTTGCAAAATAAACATCTCTGTGACCAGAGATGGCTCTGGGAGCCAGAAAAATGCCACAGAATTCTGAAGAGGTGCCAGACAGTAAAATCTGCTGGTCAGTTTGTAACAAAGGTTCAAACAGCAATGAGGCTGCCTTTCTTGCATTCAGTATATAGCATTTCATAGCTTACTTTCCTGAAATAATATCCCAATTAGGAAAGTGTCTGTGCTGCAGGGAAATATTCTCATCATGGAGCACCCTACAGAGTGCCTCTCTGCCTGCTCAGAGTAATGAAGAAAACACAGGGAAAGGGCAACAGAAAATGTGTAATTTCTAATAACTTTGTGAAGCTGCTCTTAAAGCTGGAATAGGGCAAGCTAGAGGGCAGTTGCTCAGTGAGTCAGTAAATAAGATTAATTAATAAAATATCTTATGGAAAATTCTGCATCGCAGTTGCAGCTACAAAAGCTCTTAAATGTCTACACTCTCTTATTAAATATTGGAGGAAGGAACTACTTGGGAATAGATCTTATTTTGTTCTCTAGACTATCATTTTGTGTAAGTGCAGGTCAGATCCTGTTAGATTCCTAAATAAATCTGGGCTTTTTACAAAATGGTACAAGAAGCCTTGCTGAATGCTTGGGTGCAATCTCCATAGCAAAATTTATCTGATGCAGCCTTAAGTTTCTTGAAGGACTACTTCACTTAATCATAACTATTTTCTGCAAGCATTTTAATCAGTTGCTAATCCTCATCTCTTCATTCACATTAGATAATTAAATCAAGATTATTATTTTTAATGTTCCCTCAAAACCAGTGATCCTTATGAAAATGGGTAAGATTGTCTGTGAAATGCCATAAATGGTGTCTTTTTCTTTTGGGAACTGTTCTGTGTCTTTTATTTAACATTGCTACGACAGGCTATTTATGAAATACCTTCTTTCTTCATGATGTACAGTGGGCCAGTTTTGAAACTGCATTGCTAGGGAATCACTTTTTAGATGAACGGTGGAACAATACAGGATTGTTGTGAACCTTTAAAGGAGGAGATGAAGGAGTAGGTGTAAAGGAGGAAACAGAAGCCATTTCTAAAAGCATTAGGTCTATGTGACAGGGCATTACCAAGGCAAAACAGTGAATGGAAATACCCCAATTGTTTTATTGAGTATAGCACAATCAAAGGTCATCAAAAGCAAAGTAAATGTATTACTCTTACCCTTCTGAAAGGGACTGCTGAAAAATGGCAAAGCTCCAGGATGAAAATGACTTAATAAAAAGACTAATAGTCTCTTGAAATTGTTCTGTCAATACTTTTCTAGGCAACTCAGAACAAGAGGATTGTTGCAGCCATCTAAAGATCCAGGATATTTTGGCACCTTGAAGTAAATTTAGTTCTCATGAGCAAAAACCAGGTTGGATAGCTGGACCACCTCTATAAAAGGAAAACGTCAAAACCCCTTCATATCTGTAGACTGCCAAAACACATGGAGGTTCTAATAGGGATAGCCTAGAAAAGCTGTAGGGATGAGTTTGCTGAACGAAGCCATTCGCAAAAAACATAGGAAGACGGGAAGAATTGAGAGGAATATCAGAGTAGTCTATGTAAACAAAAACATGGAAAGCTGCTGAAGAGGTAGCAGCAGAGTAACACTTCTGAGACAATGATTCATAGGTGTTGCAGAAGACTGTAAGATACATTAGGGAAATTTCTGTTTTAAGTTTGTTTATACGGATGACTGTGTGGTGTTGTACAGATCTTGACTGAAATGCATTGTTAGCTATTTTCTGAAGGAATGGAAAATGCCAGGTTTCTGGTAGGCTGTTTTCACCTTTTATCGTTTTAGCTCTGTGTTCTTATTTTTATTCATTAAAGACAGTTAATAAATTTAATGGCTTTGATAGTAGCAGTAGATCACCCCCGACAGCTTTTAAGTAGATTTTTGATAAATGAAGATACTTGTCAAAAATAGCAATAAACAAATCATGCAACCAGAGTTAAATATGCATTGAATCCCCATAGACATATCTGAAAGACCTTGTTAGATATAATTGTGTTTATGTTCCACTTTTTCTTCCCTCAGGTTTTGTTACTGTAGATAATACCAGTAAAATCATATTTGCTTGTATGATTAATCTGCCTTATGGCTTCTGCAGTCACCAAAACCTGCTTGTGGTATTTGCCCTGATCACAGTTGAGATATATTAGAAAACTTTGGACCTGTGGACATATATGCACTGCACAGTGCCGATAAAAGCAAATTATCTTTTCATTTTTGCACATCCTTAAACTTCAGGTGACATTGGCATGCGATCCAAGTTGTCTTGGATCAGATGCTGTAACTGTTAAAGGCTACGGAACTGTGATAACTTGTTCTGCATTTGGTGGGCTAAGTCAGTAATAGCAAGAAAGCATAGTCTCCAAAATGTCTGAGTCACTGTTAGCATTGGAATAAGGCTCTTACATCATTTAGGTACTTTTAAACTCCTTCCCTTTTAACTGTGTGGTTCTGGGCTATTTACTGTATAGCAACACCAAGACTAGAATCGAAGTCTGAAACCCTCTTCAGTGATTTATATACAATGCCATCCTACTATTTCTCAATTATTTGTCTCCTGTTTCTTAAGAGAACTTTGTGATATCAGCAGGCGTTAAGTTTTAATTAAATATGCCAATATTTCTGTACACTAAATCACTCTCCTGCTAGCATTAATGCCCACTTACTGACTGTAGCAGCCACCAATATCCAGGGTTTAAATCCGTAAATGAAACATTTCTGTACTATTAGAGAGTAGGAGGTGCGTAAGTAAAACAAAGTAATGAATTAAGCAGTACAAAAAACAACAACTGTTTCCGGCATTAATGTGCAATGTAGGAGACTCCCAAAGCATATCAAGTGAAGCTCATCAGGGAAATTCTACCAAGGCTCGACTCGTTGAATATCAGAGAGATTATTTTGTGTAAGCCATCTGAAAGGTATTGTAACATAATTAGTTGTTCAGAGTTGTAGGAAGCTGCTTGCCAATTCTTGATGGATTTCATTTGTAATTTGCCTCAGGAGTGTGAAAGCTGCTTCAAAACCTGTTTAGAGAGAATTCTTCCGAGGTAAGACTATAAATATCCACATAAGGTTAAGAAGCATTAGCATGGTTGAGCTGTTAGAGCCACCGCTGTTTGGCTACAATGCAGACAAAATGGAATTCACTTCTATTGTGATCATTTGAAGTCCAATAACTTTCTATAGTCTGTAAGTATGGAACTATGGTGGTCTGAATGGGCATTTAGTTTGTCACTACTTTGTAGTTTAGCTATTAATAGGTTTATCTAATTACATCCTTCATAAGGTGCACTGAGAAAAGTTACTTATTAAAATTCTATGTCCTTCCTTTTCAAATGCATGACTTATTAAAAGTGTAATCGTTCAAGGGGAAATGAAGCATTGGGATTTATATTTATTTATACAGAGAGAACTAAAGCCTTGTGAAGTCAGTGGAAATTTTTCTATTCATCTCAATGACTTTTGCATCAGGCCTGTAAGATACAAGTAGAGGCAACTTCAAACCCTCTTAATTGTTTTCATGTACAAGACAATATTTAGTAGTTAGGAGTACTTGCCTTTTTTTTCTATTCAGCATGAAATATGCTACACAACAGGTTTGGCAAAATAATATGAGACGAACCTCCAGTTATTAAAAAAAGGCCAGAGTCAGTATTTTTAAAGGAATTTTGGAATACAGATGATATCATAAGTTAATGTATTTGCATTCATAACTCTTCCAGGTTTTAGTATCTTCTGTTAAACACTGTTCCAAAGCTAAACTGTGAAGTAGGTAAGTTATTGGAGTTAGTTTTGACTTTGATACTGTTTCTGATTTAAATTCTAGTTTTGCAAAAGTTTGTTCTTAGTACTTTCTGAGGAAGTTTAAATGATTGGCTGGTCCCCACATCCTCCATTCATTTTCCTTCCACCGCTGTTCTGCTTAAACAGTTTGTCGGGCAAAGAAACACTGTGTACAATAGAACTGTGTCATGATCTTAGCTGGTAATGACAAATAATAACCTACTTGCTTGGATGATGAAAAACTGAGACATTATTGCAGAGGTTTTTGACACCTGAAATCCTGGTTCTGCTGGAGACAGCTGGACCTCTGCCTCAGAAGCATATGAGTTTGTGAGGAATAGTGAAAGCAGTGAAATTAATTGACTTCAGATTCCCATTTCTCTTCAGATAGGACTAGATGCTCAGTTCCTTTTCTGCCTCTCACCCATGGACAATTTTGAAATCTTGGCTGTTGTGTTTATTTCTGAGGCATAAGATT
The DNA here is from genome assembly GCF_900496995.4 of Aquila chrysaetos chrysaetos. Classification (NCBI taxonomy): domain Eukaryota; kingdom Metazoa; phylum Chordata; class Aves; order Accipitriformes; family Accipitridae; genus Aquila; species Aquila chrysaetos. The sequence continues at coordinate 37,211,748 of NC_044016.1, read as the reverse complement.
TTATCCTGATTCTGTCACGTTTATACCTCGCTATTTTTTACCCATTTTTCATATGGAGTGATATTTTAACTGACATGCTGAGTTATGCAATAATATATGTAAAATCTCCTTGGTGATATTTTGCAAAGGAGAAAAAATAAAGCTGTCAGGGAAGTGATCTTCAGAAATACAAGCTTTATCCTGGCTGACTTACTTCACGTTGTGTCCCAGTGCAAATCTTTTGTTATTTGAGAGTAAGAAGACTTATCTCTATTTTATTCGCAAATCCAAAAGTTAATCTGTTGTTTTCTCCCATGATATAGAGCAACACAAATATTACAATTAGTGGGGTTGCCTTGCATCAGCCAGAAGGACTGTCAGATCGGATGGTGTATAAGGATTTTTAGATAAATTTTACCTCTGGGAAATCTCCAGGTTTTCATTACATTTCTGGAATAATTGTCCTCCCCTTTTTCTCATTTCTAGAGGGAAAGATAACACCTCTCTTTCATTAATGAGCCTTCTTTTATCTAAATTATTTAAATACAAGGCAAGGTCCCTGCTCATTCTCCTGCAATATAGGCAGTCCTATACTGAGATACTAAGGACACTTCTAAATGAGATTTAATAATATAGTAGGACATTTAGCATATATTAATTAAATATCAGCAGATGGTAAGGAGAGCCCTCGCTGAGAGTGAATAAGTAGAGAGAAATATAACTGCCATGTAATTAAGCCAAACCTGCAGAAACAATGAAGGTGCAATTACTTTTTTATTAACACATTACACTTGCATGCAATGCTGAGGAATTTAATTACTACCTAACTTCAATTATGTTCAGCTCTGGAGATGGTTCAAGTGACAAAGTTCAAGTGACAAAGTTCTAAATCTGAAGATCTGCAAAGTGTAAAGGTGTTTGGATCCATAGTTGCTTGCCATCTTAATTGCATGAATAGCTGTACTCTTATCAGTCCAATAGTGTCAACACAGAAAAGAGGATTTGCAAAGCCCTGCTTTTCCAGCCTTCCTTTTTTCTTTCTCCTAAACCATGCCCACTGATGAGCTCCACTGAAAACCTCTTAGTCTTAACTCTGCCTGGTCACAATTCCATCTGGGTTTAGATGTGCTGTCTTACACTGGGCTTTGAGGTTCCTGACTTCCCGTCTCTGTAGCCTGTAGCTGGTGGTAAGTCTGGAAAGGGAGATGATGGGAGATGATTTCTCTATGTCACTGCTGTTAGAAAGCTGCACAAGAGTAGAGCTCTGGTGTGGATGTAGGCTGCAAGGTAGAATGTAAGTTGTATTAAGACTCAGGTGGTCTGAAGCAACTCTCATGAGTCAACCTGAAAACTGGTGTAAAATTTACAAAATCTAAATCATTTGAGTGCCATCACCACAGAAGGAAATATATGGTATCATGGCAACAGCAACTGATTTTGTATTTTTGCCAGGCCAAATAAAGAGCGAGATTTTTCCTATCTCCTCCAAGCAAAGGTGCCCTCAAGCTTCTGTCTCTTATGTGTCCACAAAGCCCTTTCTTGGGTGTTCTGCACTGTGCTTAAAACATAAACAGATATGTATATAATATCTTATTAGGATTAAAATTCAACTCTTACAAAGAGTTGAAATCCTGAGAGGTCCATAAGCACTTCGGTTTTTCACCCCATTTTAAAGACAGCATTGCATGAATATATGCATGTATGCCTGGAGACAGATATGGGTGAGTGCTTGCACATCAGAAAGCTACTTGTCAAGGATATGTGGGTGTTGGAATAGATGTTTGTATGTCTAGTTCTCATTGGGTCATTAGGTGGGAAAACTAACAATTACACTAGCTAGCTGAGATGTATCCCCTGAGACATGACTGGTTATATAAAAATAAACTAAAACCTTAATCCTGAAGATTTTTCAGGAAAAATGTCTGCATTTTCACATTATTCCAGGGAAAAACTATTTAGTTCCAGAAGCAGCTCCGTTAACTTACATTGGTAGAGTCCCTGATATACTCAACCTGACATAAAATGCCAAGAAATGGACAAGAATGACATTTAAATGCATGGAATCGACAGACCTACCTCTAGGTGTGGGTTGTTTGGAGTTTTTTTCCAAATAATAATGTAAAGATACATTTGCCATCCAATTCTACTACCTTAAAGTACCTTGTTTGACATTTTACTCTGATGAGTGAACCTTTAACAAGGTCATTAGCTTTGAAGGATTTTCTCTTGGGATTGTGGAAAGCAGTTTATTCTAAATAGCCGGGAAAAGAGAAGAAAACATAAATAAAAATAACACTGTGGTAACTGTGAAAGATTTAATTTGTAATGAACATAAAGTGGAAGTCTCAAAAAAAAATCCAGCCCTTCAAGAATACAGCAGTCATTCAAATAAATAAATCTAGCTGCACCAAAATAACTTAAAAAAATAACAACTAAGGCCCCTTCTGTTGTTTATTAATATGGGAGTCACTGCATTCATGAGACCTGAGGTACTACATTCAGTTCTGAACAGCTTGGTGCTAGAACAACTAAAAAACATTCACAAAAGAATTGCCACTGAACTTAAGAGGTAACAACGGAGTGAATTACAGGTTAGGCATTAATAAGAATATAAGTGGTCAGATTTGTACTTAAAAAGCAAATGTGCATGTGAATGTGAAGAGATAAAAGCTGGAAGTGACCCTGATACCAGAACTTGCTAAAACATGAGCTGTGCACGGTGGAACTAAAGGATGCAAAAGGGTCATGCAGGGTCTCTTGTGCAGGCTAAGTACATGGCATTATTTGCAGCTAGGTTTGAACATCATGCAGTCCCAGCCCAGAAGACTTTTTGATCTTCAAATCAATTTGGGACAGCATTCGTTTATTCTGTGAACTCTTTGTCCCAGCCACCAATGTTGGAGACATGTTGAACAACTTGATAGCAATAGTGTTTCCCAGCATGTTAAGCCATTTCACTAATGTTGCCTAGGTGTTGCTGTGGGGTTTCTTTTTTTCTTTTTGTAAAGTGAGAAAAGGTTCAGGCCAGAGGCAGCATCTGCCTGTTCCCATTTGCTAGATCAGCATTTACCAGGAAACTGATGGACGATGTGTCATTCACTGGCATGGACTATCAGACTGTTAAAGGTCACAATGGATATCTGCAGGAGACTTAATGCAATAAGATAATATGGATAAAGCAGTTCCATTTCACTAGAAACTGAGGTTATACCTGCTGAAATTCCTGTATTTGGAAGCCAACAGGGTAGTGAAAAAATTGCCTCTAATATTTCTCTTTTCCTAATTCCCTCCACTACTACTTACTTTAATGAGTGTCATGTTTAGAGAAACAACCCTAAAGCTTCCTCCTTCAGCTCCCAGTGACGGGATGAACTCTGAGTATCAGATCACTCCCATTAGTGGTTTTGAATGTTTGTTCAGATGCACCCATACTTGAAAATACAGCTTTACTTTCTGAAAAAAAGCAGCAGTATGGAATGATAATAAAACCTTATGCTACTGCACTTCACAAGATACTGTTGTTGTGGCTAAACAGGACTAGAATTCAGAGAAAATCTAGTATGATGTCCTCATAACAGATATGCTATGTTTTCCTCAAAAATTCCTTTAAATAGTTTTTTTCTAATTTGTCCATATTAATATAAAATTCAAAAATTACAGCTATTGTAGATCTTGTTCTCCATCATAAGAGTGTGCTGGGGCAGTCTGTTAACTTCCTCAAGGCCCTGACATATGGATGCAGATAAACCAGTGTAGTTTAATATGGCCTCACCTTATAAGTGTTTAAAACAACCACAGACGTGGTCCTGGAGTCCTGAGTATCACCCTCATATATTACATGACAGAGGGGAGACCTGCCAGGTGGTGTGATTTTTGTAGGGTGGTTTGTCTGCTGGTGTTTGGGGAACTTGCTGGAAACTACAGATGAAGTGTCAGTTTTCCATACAAGGCATGCAACAGGCCAATGCACATTTTCTGGCTTTATTCTGGAGACTGAACTGGGTGTTAAGTGGTGTTTAAGTGTTTATGCTAGTCCTCTGCATAGAGCTAAATTTTATTATTTAACAGGTGTTTTTCTAGCTAGTCTTCTGTAAGTATTCAGTGAAAGCTTTGTGCCTCTTGCCTAAGGTTCATTCAGCAGGTTTACAAACTCATGAACTGAAGTATTAATATCATTGCAACTCCTTTTCTTTGCTCTTCCTTCCTCTAAAAACACCCGGTGGAAACACTTAATCACATTTTCCAAGGGAAGATAGGAGTTTGGCTGTTGCTGCTCTTCTGTATTTGTATCACAAGTGTGAAATTGGATGCCTGTGAATTCTGCTCCATAAGGATCAAAGTCCTTTTATCCAGATGAGTGCACAAGGTTATGTGACAAACCTGTGAGCTGAGGACCAGCCAGGTTATAACTAGAGAGTGACGGGGACTGAAATGTCACAACTCCAGCTAACTATGTGAGAGTATTCGGAATAACTGGATAATGAAAACTGCTGGTAGCCTTGAAAATTATCACTGCGTTACCTGCTTCACCCAGGGAGATTGTTATATGACAGAGAACAATGCTTAATTCTTCTTTTGCTTTTAACCCTTCTTTTTCTTAAAACACTAAATTCAGAGAAGGTAAATCCTGGAAATAGTCTTCTATCCTATGAATTTGGGGTCCAAAGCCATCAATAGCTGGCTTTGATTATTGATTTAGGGAGAGACCAGAAGTACATTTTATGGATTTTCATTCAGCATGTGTACGTTGCAGACTACTAGTTGCAGTGCGCCAATCTTTTGCTCTCCTCAGGGTCACATAAACCTCTGACCACTAACATGTGCGTGGACCCTTTCACCAGTGGATTAAAATAAAATTGTCCACATGGCATTCAAAAGGAACAATACCTGAATTTGCACATCTTCTTTCCCTGGCTGTACCTTAAGAAGGCACCTACACTCTGTTTCTGTCCATCCCCTTTGACAATTTCCTGACATACTTCACTGGTTTGAAGGCTCTCATTTCAGACTCAAATGGAAGAGCCAGACTATTACTGAGAAACCAAGTGCTATAAAGGGAAATAGAATGAAACAGAACAATGATTTGTGTGCTCCTGTGCCTGGTCTCTGACAGCAGACAATGCTGGATGCTTCACAAAGAAGCTGTAATAATTTCCCTGTCCCCAGCCAATACAAAGCATGCAGGTAAGCCACTTGATGTCGTATCATACAGTTGACTTCTCTTCCTGACTGCTGATGACAGTAAAGAAACAGGGGTGTTCTAGTAGCATGTAGTAGTGACACAGAATTGTCTGTTAACTTTGTGCTTTTTAAACTTTACTCCCTTTAAGTCTAAAGCAATTTTTATTTTCTTTTTTTTTTTACAAAAAAAATTATAATTGTAACATTCCACTGTAATACATGAAATAAGAAGTAGAGTTGGGAACAGAACCCTGGAATCCTGTTCTCAATAGCAGAGTAAACACCTTGTTCACCTTGGTAAGGGAAAACAGATTCTGTCTGAATCTTTTTTGGCAAACAGTTAACACCAAGTTCTTCAGCTATACTCAATGGAAGTAATTTGTCCTTTTTTTAAACTAATTTGCAACAGGCTAGACAAACTTATAGAAAGACATAATATACTGGTATAAAAACAGATTTAAGACAACTATAATCCTGTAAATGGATAGCAGTGTGAATTCCATTTTAAAACTGTGTGGATACTGTGACTACTACGCTATATAGTGGTTCTATGTATCTCTATTAATGTAGGCAGGACTCAAACCTGACATATACTGACAGCAAAGTGTTATGGTGTGGAGATCAAGTAAATGTTCTAGAAATAGCACTTGAGACATCTTTGTCAACTTATCATCAACTTTAAGTGCAGACCAAAGCAAATATTTGTTTCAGCCTAATTGGCTGGATATCACATTAATTGCACTATTTAGTAAGTTATTATCAATGAACACTGGAAGAAATTTTAATAGATTTATTTGCTGCATATAGCACAGGAAAAAAACCTTCTATTTAATACACAAATACATTGCACATTATCTCTTGTTTCACAAGGGGTTTGTTTAACTAAGACTCTGACTGATACCAGCAGTCTCTTAAATTGAAAAATTGCAATTCATTCCCCCACAACTTTGATACAAGTCTTATCAGCATGAGGAAGTGACAAAAACATATCTCTTCTCCAAGACAGTGTAAGGATTAGCTGAACAGCAAAAGATACTTTATTTTGTATCTCAGAAATGAAAATAATGGGTAAAAAGCTTTGTCCTTTATTGAAAGCATGGGTGTAGACATAGGGGTTGATGTTATACTCAGGTTTACCCCTACTTATCAGCAAGGCTACCTCATCTTTTCATTGCTCCTCTGGCTTAAACTAGTAGTGCAGTGGTTCTCAAGGTGTGAAATGTGTGAAAGAAAAGGGAATGTAGAGGAACAGCTAACTAGAAGATAAGAGTATTTGTTGTGTCGAGCTGCACCACTGTATATTGTTAATAAGGAATTGCTTTAGCTCAGGTCTGGAGCCAAGATTTGTTGTCTTCAGATGCTTGTTAAATCTTGGCGATGGTGTTATAATTTGCGATGCTGCCTAAGAGTTTCTTTATTCAACAAACTGACTGCAAACTCAGAACCAAAACATGGTTTTAACCTCAAAAGAGCTTACAGTAAGTATCAGCCAGCTGACAACAGTTGGATACAGACATGAGATAAGAGGAAAACTGGATGATGCTCTAAAAATGCAACTGATTAACTGTTTTCAAGAGTCCTGGAAAAAAAGGATTATTTTGAAATGAAATAGGAGGTTTCTGAATGAGTAATGGAGATTAAGTGAAATGCCCAAGTTCACACCATGAATCTGCAACAGATTCAGGACATGAAGCCAGCTCTTAATTTCCCAGTTCCATCAACAATAGAAGATGATGCTCCTTCTGGGGAGTGCACCCAAACATAAAGAACTGGAAGAAGCCCTTTGCCGTTGATAACACACCAAGGACTTAACAACATAATAGTCCTTGTAGAGATTACAGCACTGTGGCCTTTCCTATATTTTGCCTCCAATTAAAGGAGTTATCTAAAGCTCAGGACTTCATGCAAAGCTGTCTGTGACTATGTGCTTTGCTTGTTTGCATGTATATGCCTCATGCTGATAGTACCAAATCCGTTAATAGAAAGTGGATAAGAGTACCTTGAATGTGAAAGGGGCTGTATAAATCCATTTTACATTCAACTTACATTCTCTCTAGCAGCAAACACTCTCAAATGGATGAGTATTTTATAAATATAGAAATGAAATATACTAAATGTATCTAGGGATGAGAGACTATAGACACTAACCTTTAAGGGAGTTGGAAAAAATTAACTCTGTGAAATCTGTCCCCTTAATCATTCATATCTAAGCTAGTCAACCAGCCAGAGATTCATTTTTAAGCCTTCTGCATTTCTCAAAGTATTTCTTGTAAAGGAAAAGGGATAGGGCTGGAAAATCTTAACTGTATGGACCAGGACAAAATGTTTTCCACTCACAATTTGCTTTCTAAAGATGGCATGAAACAGCTGATGAACAGGTAGGCTGCAGAGTTGGTGTTTGCTGACTGGATTAAATCATTCTGTATGTGAGGTAGTGCAGTCCAGTGGTCGTAGACAGCAAGCAAAATCAAAAAATCTGAGTCTTTTTTTTTTTCTTTTCCCAGCTTTACCACCAATGTCAAGTGTTGGCGAACACACTGAGAACACTTCAGTGTAGCTCTTCTTGACCTCTTCCTCTCTCATTTCTCCTTTCCAGCCCCGCAAGGGGATTGGAACCTGGCACTTTGAACCCGTGGTTTCAACATCCTACTGTGCTGTAGTTTCCCTCTTTTATCTGAAAGAAATCGTTCAATCTCTGGGTGAGGAGTTTGAGTGATACTAGCGCTTCTCTCGCTCAGTATGTGAAGATAAATACATTAAAGACTCTAGGTATGCAGATTACTATGGTAATGATACCATGTAAATAGCTTGGATAGGAAGGGGTGCAGTCATAAAACAGGTCAAAACCTTTTACAGATGAAAAAGTGATAGAGTTAAGCATAGTTATTTTTCTAAACACAAGTCAATAATTTATTCTGTCAGTCCTTTTGTACCCCATCTCTTATATTTTCCTTTGAAATTCAGAGTTGTAACTTCCCACCCACATGAATGTCTTTAGGAACAATCCAGTTCCCTATAACCAGGTACAGGAGTCCTCTAAATAAATGTAACTTGTAACTTTAACCACTTACTCTAATAAGCCCCCACAGGGCCTAGGTTGCCAGTATTTTTTACAGAAAGGACATTGTGAAGAGAAAAGCCCATAATGATATTTGCTCCTTGCTTGTGCATTTTACTGAGCTACAGGCACAATCATGCCTAATTAAGTCCCTTTGTTGTTTTTCATCATTTTTGCTCTAGGCCTGTAGGTACACGTACTAGTGGTTTAATTATTAAAGGAGATCAATGGGTGGGGTTTATGGTTTAGTTGGATGGAAAGTTTGTTGAATGATAATATGTAATACTGTTTAATAATCAGTATGTGATGGGAAACTGCTTGAAAGTGCAAGACTCTCCAGGTCACCTACAAACAGTTGAATTTACCAGCTTTTAAAATGTATGGTAGCAAATCTTCAAAAAAAGGGCCTCAGAATATGTGAGCCAACATCTAAGATCTGTCAGTCTGAAACATTTTTACATCACATTTAGGTTTAAACTTAATTCCAGCTAAAATGTGTAACACTGCCTTCTGTGTCTTTTAGAAGAAAATAATAAGGCCCATGTCTTAGTTATCTAAGATGGGCTCTGGCTGTATTGAGGAAAATTTATGTGAGATCTCTATTTCTCACTTAAAATTCCACAACTGCATTTAGACTTGAGTGGAGTTATTCTCACAGAATGGAATTGCTTCAATTCATCCAAATCTGGATCACTTTTCCTCCCCTTTAAAGGAAGAGAAAAAATAACTTAATTAAAGTGACATTGTATTAATGGTGGATCACGTCAGCTAATAAATAGTCAATGCTTTACATGCCACATTTAGGTTTCTTCCTTCTATTTAAATAGCAGCACAATTTGACACTTGTGTGTGTTAAATCTTCTCTAGTAGACACCATGAGCAATGAATTAAGTGTGAAAATCAGAATAGCATTCTAGAAAGAAAAGGAACTTGTCAAACTCATGTCTGACAAGTGCCTGGATGAGCATCATGGCAGTTTGCATGTAGAAGTTGTGCTGGATGGCAAACTGCATGGGCCATCAAATTCAAGGACCAAGATGGAAATGGACTTGTCATTTTTTTTGCAAAACACTCTTCCTTCCAGTACAAAAAGTATTATTTTTATCTTAATTACTACTATCTTTGTTATTTAATAACATGTGTGAAGAAGAACATTTCCTTTTAGCTCTATACTCTAGAAGGTATTTGGTGTTTCATTCTATCATGCAAAATTCAGGCTTTACAACTATAAAATTCCAAAATGTTTTACAAGTGGCCCTGATCTGGCAAAGACCTACCCATCTGTTTACTTGAATAATAATAAGCATTTCTATTCCAACAGTGCCCTTTATCTTGCTTGGTCTTTACACAGAACCATCTGCTTCAAATTGACTGTCTTTCAGACTAAGCTCACCAAGAGCCCTGACCTTGTAATCTCATCTATGCCTTTGACCTTGCAGAGCTTCTCTGAATGAAGGATTAGGGTCTGCCACATGCAAGGCAGTTTGTGAAAGCAGGGTTTAACATTGCAGATTTGTAATTGGAGTCAATGAAGTTTTTCCTGAATATGACTTGAATTTCTGATTTACTTTGAAGTAAGATACAGCAAGAGATGGAATGCAAGTTCACCTACTTCATGTGTTGTCTTGTCTGAAAGTCACTTCTTGGTCAACTAAAGCAGTAAGCTAAATCCCTGGCTGTTAGACTGGACTGTTTATGCTACCTGCTGATTTTTGTCTTTTCCAAAAGAGTAAATGCATTATGTAAGGCTTAGCAAAGCAGGTAAAGGTATCACTCCACAAGGGAGTACTTCCAATAAGCTGGATTCCAGGCAAGCAAGAGCATTGCCCACTGAGGCACGTGTTTGATTGTAAATGAACTGTATTTGTGAATTGCCTCCTATTTACTGTAAGGCTTTCAATAGAGATCTTTCTTGAGCTAAATTACGTTATCACAATAAAGTTACAAGAAACAGGATTTCTTCAGCCAAACCTACGTAGTCATCAAGCACCCCAGTTGCTTTGAAGTATTCATGCAGCCCTAATAGAAGATACTCTCAGATTTACCAACAAGTGGCCTTGCCTTTCATAGAAATGTTACTGATGAAGTGAGAAGCATGCAGAGAGCACATGTGGAATATGAATGCATCAAGTCTGCTTGGTCTTTCCAATTTGAGACTGACTCTTCTGTGTCTTGATGCCTCTTTGCTCTAGCAGCCTGAAGTACTAGCTTACTTTGGAGGATTTGAAATTATTTTCTTCTCCCCTGTATCCCTATCTTCCATTCCTTTTCTTAACTCTATATTCTTGTCCATTTGCTGGAGAGAGAAATGGAGAATTTTTGCTGTTTTTTATATACATTCAGTGACTGCAGTTCTCAGAAGAGTCATTCAAACTTTTTAACAATGAACTCTGATTTGTTCTTTGATATTGGAAGCTACAAGAGTTAGAGACATAAAACTCCTCCACAGTATTGTATCTTGAGGTCAAACCATGCAATCAGCCTAATTTTCATATGATCACCACTTAGGACCATAAGCCTCATGTTTTGGTCCTGCTTTGAGCAGGGGATTGGAGGAGGTGACCTCCAGAGGTCCCTCCCAAAGTAAATTATTGGAAGAGTCTATGATTCTGGTCTATCAGATGATGCTTTTCAAAACTGTAGCAGGCCCTTTGACTCCACAGCTGTGAGATGCGGAAACTAGGAATGAATATTTCACCGCAATCTCTTCTATCGACCTGGTTGCAGTCATGCTTTAAATTAACAACAAATTCTCTTGATTGTGTTTTTGGCACATTTTCTCTGATAAATTATTCTCATACTTTATAGCTTCTTAATTTTTTTTTTGCAGCACTGTTTGTGAACCCATAGAAAGTGATGCCTTGAAAAACAGACAATGGAAGACATATTACAAACTGCAATTGCATGTAATTGCTGCTTTGTAAGAATTCATGGGGGAAAGAAAAGGCTTCCTTATTCTTTCAAATTTGACATTCAATGTGTAAATGTTTAAATCTGTCTTTTTCTTGTCTAATTTTTTTTGTTTGTTTGCCCTAATCATGCACTGAGAATGTTTGCAGGCTGTTACACATATGATGACCAGGATATGCAACAGTCAGAAACTGCTCAGAGTCACTCCCAGGATAACACTGTGTCTGTCTGACTTGTGGTGAAGCTTGGGGAAAACTTAGAATATTTCATCCTGTTGGGCAGTTGATTGCTTTCTTGCTTTTTAAAACTCGGGCTTTGTTGTTCTGTTCTTCAGAACTTCACAGGCAGAAGTTGTCTATGGCTCAATTCTACCCTTAGAGACCCTGGGGAACAAGGCGTGGTTAGTTGTTCCTATCCAAAATTTGACAAGAGTTCTAAATGAAGAAGTCATAATTGCCTTCCTTTGATATTGGGCTTTCAGGGTAGAAACAATAATCAATTAGCTTCTCAGTCCTTCCCCACAGGTAAAAGAGAGAATGCTTGAAAGTGAGTGGAGTATATCTGAAGAGTTTTGCATTTTATGTTATGACATCCTGTGTCATGCCTTACAACGATGAATGTGTTAAATGTTACCTCTTCAGGACGGTGACACAATTATTTTTCAGTGGTGCAGAAGACATGAAGAATGGTAAATCTATTCTAAATGTTTCAGGCTGCTATTTCAAGTGGTCTGATGCGGCGGAGGCCTGCCTAGCTATGGTCAAAACAGATTACACAAGCAATAGGTGATATAGGTAAAGAAGGAATAGCTGGCAAACTGTAGAAAATAATCTCCCTTTCTGAAGATGTTGGAAAGCTTTCTAATGCCTTTGCCCTTTGTGTGATCTTAGCGTGCTTCTCAGACTTCCTCTGGAATGTATTATGCTCCTCATAATTAGTTGCCTGTCTTCTGCTGGGAAAACAGAAAGCTAAGGAAGGAGGGGGGAGCCTTTGAGATGATGTCTAAGCAGTAAGTTCCCAGTGTTTTATTGAGAATCCAACATTTCTGTTAAGTAATTTCCCCAAGCAACTGGGATTTACTCAGTGTTCCTAGTTATAATTAAATGATAAATCTCGGCATGGACAGCATCCAATATAGAGTAAGTCAGTTCTACTGAAGTGGAGTAGGACCCAAGATACATTTAACTAGGAAAACAATCCAGCTTGGGAAGGCTGTGTTCTCCTGTCAGAGACCAGGCAAAAGGCAGACATCACTGCTTCATAACCCAAGAGCTGTTCAGCAAGTAAAGAGTATCAGCCATATTCTGCAATATGCAATTTTCTATGAAACATATTTATAAAGGGGCTTAATATTTCATCATCAATGTGAATTGTTCTTACAGGGCTCTTTATTGTTGTTGTTACTTGTAAGAAGAATCCATGCTAAAAGAGTAGGTTGATTAGTGAAGGTACATTACAATGTAGTTACTTATTGCTTTACACGTTTCCCTAAACCATTAAAAAACCCACTTCATATATCAGTCAGTTGGCCTTTATAAAATATTTTTATTAAAAAGTTTACAAGACTGGGCCCAAACAGGCACTGCAGTTCAGTAGCAGGTGTTGTCTGCTTCTCTGTGCATCAACAGGTTCAGCCGAAATCAAGTATCTTGCCAGTGCTCTATCTGTTTTAGCCTTTGGATCTATGTTAGTCTAGAATAAGCTCACCTCATGAAGAATGATCTCTTACTGACTCAACAGTGGAGACTCCTGACTAGAATGTCCTTATTATGGCCAATGTCTCTTTCATCATTAGTGAAAAGACCCTAGTTCATTAAGCATTCAAAGCAATCAGGAGGTTGAATCATACAGAACAAACACCAGTAGCTAATGTATATGCAATGCAATACAACAGAGGAAGTATCTCTTGTGGGCAGAGTGGCAGGACTAGTAATTTTGTGAATTGTATCATTAATAAAATATATTCTATTTGATGCTAACTTTGGAAGGTTCCTGCATGATTATTACATTTTTAAGCATCAGAATTTTTTTTTCTAAAGGCTTTACTGGAGGCTAAATTGAGTTCTAATACAAATTTCGAAGAGGTTCTGCTGAAATGCCGTTAAAATTTTAACTTTATGTTCTTTCAGGGGTTTAAAAGTTATAGAGGCAAAGCTATACAAGGCAACAGGAGTTTAACTATAAGATTCCTCTGTTCTGTAATAGGTAGAATGTCCAACCTGACATAGATTCTTTGTTGGGTTATGTATTCTGAATATTCGAGGTTTTTTCTTAGTAAACGGTTGTGTTAACTAAGAGGTTTTCAGCACTTGATCTTTTCAAGTGTTTTTCACTATGAAATTTCAAGCCTTTCTGTTCTGTTAAATTAAATCTGAAAGAAGCCAGGAAGGTGATTAGCCTTGATTGTTTTTATCCAGGACCCGTTGCATTGTTGTTCACTCTCAACTTTCAGTAGTTGCTTGCTGGTCTCTGACCATAGTCCACGTTACAGATTGCATGACCTGGGAGTGCTGTACTGTGTGTTGGCCTGACTCCTACCCAGCTGGAACCTAGATATACACCAATCCGCCTCTGCACCTTGTTTCAACAGGAAGGTATTCTTGGTGGTGGGACTGTAATGGAGCTGGAGCATCCTCTGACCACATCCCCATCACAACATCTATTTGTCAGTAAATTATTCGTTTGACAGAGCTAATGGGTAACAAGTTGAAACATTCAGAACGTCCCAAAAAGACAGTTTTCCTGCTTTCTCTGAAGAACTTACCTATTGGTAGATGTTCATGATATATGAGAAGCAAGTCCTTGGCCCATCACTGACTCCATATGATATATAAATGTCTTCATGGGTTTATTGCATGTTACCTCCTATGATGGTTTTAATTTACAATCCAGAGTTATAAAATTCTGGGAAAAATGTCTTTTGCAGGCTGTTAAGCATTAGCTTTCTCCTATAATATTTTTAATATGCCACAGACACTCATGGCAATTAAAATGCCTGCTGATGTCAGAAGCATCTCCTGTGGCACTTTTGCTTTATGCTATCCAGGAAAAAAATCCCAAGTTCTCATGCCTCTCTGAAATTATTCCACACTGTTTTTAATTTTGATGATAGCTAGTCAAAAATTTATGAATAAGCTTGTCTGCTATCAAAAGCTGCCTCATGGAACTTTACTATATTGACACTCCATCATGATAGGGAAATAAGTATCATCTATCTCATTTAGCTTTGGAGAATGTGTCTGCAGGAAGTCAGGCATAGTTAATGATTCCAAATAGGCAGCTCTAAAAAGCATAGGCTGTATTTATCTCTGCTGTGGACCCAGAGCAAGTAGCAATACTACAAATCCCCTGTCTTCCCTCTCCATCCAAAATTCCTTATTAACCCTGCCAACATATCTCAGGTTTGAGCAGGGGGGAATGTCACTAGGGTTGAGCACATAGTTGTTATTTATATGAATGCAGAGTCATCAGGAGATCAGATCTTTCCAACCACTGGAAATGAGGCTATCCCTTCTGTGATGAGTATTATGTTGGTCTCTGGAAGAGACTCTGAACGTGGGAGCCCCCTGTAGTTCATATGGAAACAGTGCTCTTAATGCCTGAGCTCTCTAGGAAGAGCCCCCGGTGCTGGTCTGTGCCGTAGGTGCTCCTCAAATTAGCTGGGGACGAATGTCTCTAGCATGAACTTTTTAACATAAGACACCTCAAATAGCAGCCTGGCTATGAAAGTGTGTTTTACTGTGGTTCCAGAGCTTTGGTGTTCTTAGAGTAACCAGGCAAAAGATTTGTTTTCACTATATTATTTATAAATGGGAAGCAAATGTACCAAAATAAAAGGCAGTGGAAAGTAACATAGTACTTTTATAGTCAACTGACTCTGACAAACAAATTGGCCAGCAGCACTTCATTAAGCAGATCACCTTGCGTAGCGCACACTGCTGTAAGAGCAAGTTTTGCCAGAAGTCAGTTACAGTTCACTAATGAAAGATGTTTGAATAGTTTGTGTGAAGTCTCTCTGGTTTTATTTTACTTTATTGAAGTTGAAGATGTCAAACAAAAGCACTTTAACTCCCTTGATTATGCTGTGCTGTTTCACATGGGGGTATTTATTCATGCCTGTTTTATTGAACAGGGTGGGAGTCAGCATATACAAGAAATCAGAGATAAAATAAGTGGAATGGGAAGTGCAGACATCAGTTGAAGGGTCAGCAAGGCTAGATGTGGAGGACAGCGCTTGGACTTTTTTTCTAGGTTTTTTGTTTTCTTCAGTGTATTTACACCCTTAGGGAGTTCTTTTGGTTAGAGGAATGGAATAGGAAAGTGATTTGTTCTTTTGAGAACAATAGGTAGGAAAAAAAAACCCTTCCTCTTTTAATGTTCCTGGTTGATATTACCTTTAGTAATTGTCAGTGTGCTGGCTGTATGATTCACTTCTGTGTAACCATGAATTTAGGGACCTAAGAATGGACTTGGAAAAATGACATAGCTGAATTCCAAAGTGAAATTCTGATTTCTTTTCCTTAGCCATTGCCCAAGCCCAGAGGTGAATAAACCCTGAAGTATTCCATTTTGAGCCTTCCCAGCTATCAACCCTGGGCTCCCATGTTGGATTTATGATATCATTTGTAAAGCATTTTCCCATGTCTGCAGCATCCTTCCTGCACTGGAGCGATTCTGTCCAGGGGACCTGCACAACACTTTAGGATATTCTAAAGTAGCACTGTGGAAGGGTTAAAATACCATGAACAGGGATGCAGGATGGATAAATCTGTTGAGGCATATCCATGCTGCAAAAGTAGGGGCAGCAGGAATAGATGCAAGGCAAGTAGGAGGGTGAAAAAGCCTTCATGTTCCTACCTTCCTCCCAACCCCAAACTTTCCAACTTGCAGTTCCCTTTCACTATCTGTGTATTCAAGAGTAAAATTGGGCCCTAGGCAGGATGATGTAGTCTGCTACCCAAGTAATAGCACTGGATTATTAACAGGAGTTTCTTGCTACCCAGTTTGGTGCTTGTTTCTCTAGATCAGGGTGCCTTAGATACACACCTAAAAAGTCAGTAATGCATACTGCTAACCTGGGCTGGCCCTTTGAAAAAGGTTTTTGATCAGAGGCACAGAACAGAAATGCTTTAAAAAGTGTGAAGCCTAACTTTTTAAAGCCTTGAAAAGCTTGCTCACTTCTCACAAACACAGATTAAAAAGGTGGAAAGAGGCCAAAGGAAACAGATAAAGCAGTAAGTATTGTAAGAAGAGGAAGGAAAAAAAATGAATGTATAACTGGGGTATGATCCAGCTTCTAAGGAGATCTGGGCTTGAGGAATTTGGATGGTATAGTAAGGATTATCTTCTGCTGCTGTCTTTCTGCAACAGCATTACAGTAATCATAGTGAGAATTATGACTTCAGTTCCTATGAGTGCACCCATACATATGTTATGAATAGGAAACAAGTAAATATGCATTTGTATGTATATGTATACACACATTAACAATATTGCAAAATCCATGTCTGCTTTATGACTCCATTTTATAACACAAACTGAATTTCCTTTCCTCATGCTTACTCTTTATAAATTTTGTCCTACTTGCTCACACAACTGTTTCTTAAAAATCTACATGCCTTTGTTTTGACAGGGTTTAACATTCCCCAAAGGGTTATGTGCATTCATGTGTAAAAGGGAAAAAACTGTTCCTTACTGTAGCAAGAATGACCCAAAATGCACATCTTCACTCCAAAGCATAGTTCTTGATCCTCTGAGTGGCTAACCGTGTCAACAAGCTGTTATTATCAAAGTTTAACTGAATTATTTCTACAAGGTAATGCGCTAGTGCATAGGGTTATTTTTAATTCTTTTGTTTTCACTTCAGTGGAATGGAACAGATAGAAATCAAATCTTTTGGGGAGAAAGGGAATGAAAGGGGAGAGCATTAGGACATGTACAGAGTGAACTGGTCTTGCTCCTTTGATTTTATGCCTCTCTTTCATTACCACTTCATGTAGCATCACATCTGCATTCAATGGAAAATTAAAACCTTTCTTGCACAAAACGCTCTTGTGCAAAAGGCAATATTAGATGAGCAAAGCACTGAGTGCTGATGCTTCAAGATTTAAGATTTTGGTATACATGTGTTACGTTATACATTTCATATATATGCAGATACTAAAAACTGAAATACCTGATAACTGATCTCTAGGCTACTTATTTCCTGTCCCTCTCCTTAATGACATTCAACTCTTTCACTTTGTCTTATCCTTCAACTCAAGCTAAATGGATTCTTGAATTCTGAAGTTTTAGTTTATTAGGGAATTGTGATTTTCAGACCTTGGCAATACTTGTTTTTTGGCAATTAATCTCCTTCTCATACAACAAAATATGTGGTTTGATGGTAGGTGAAGAATTAGCATCCATTCTGACTTCCATGATTATAAACTCATGATTGTGCTTGCTTAAAATGAGATGCTGAGCAATTAAAGACAGCCTACTCACTATGTAACTGAATACTTAAAGGAAAATCTCAAGATTCAGTTTGCATTTCTGGATACTCACAGTTAGAGATGGCTATCTGCTACTTTTTTTCCTCTGAGAGTCAGTAGAAAAGTATGGCTTAAGAGAATAGTAAGAAAATAGTTCATGTGCCTTCCATATACAATACTAGCAACACATGACTTCGTGGATGACTCGTACCACTTAGGCTAGAATGATCACTGGGGTTTAGGAATATGCATTTGTGCCTAAAAAGATAAACTGTCTGTATTGGTTCTTACAGCAAATGCAGTGATAATTATCCAGGAAAAATATGAACTGTAATGAAATCAAGATGTGACCTGAATAAATCTCAAATTTATACTGAAATAACTGAGATCCTGTTCACCCCATCCCTTGCATCTATGACTGTCAATTGGAAAGAAAATTGCTACTAATCTACCTGAAATGCAAAGCTTTGGAAAGTTGAATTGATGAGTATCACAGGAGTTACTCCTGACTTGTGTTATCCTCACTTTGATGACAGTTTTCCATTGTCTGAATGTGTTGGTATTTTTGTTTGTTAGTTTTGCACTGAGATAAGAAAGGAGCGTTTAGTTCCATAGAAATCAGTGGAGCCTCCTCTGATTTGTACTGACATCAGTACTGTGCTCACAACATGGCTGTGTTTAACCCTGCTTAGTATTTGTGCTCTCTCAACTTACCAGAATAACTGCGTTTAGTGAAGGGCTTACTGTTTCATTTAAGAGTCCTAAATGAAACACATGGTGCTTGCTGGGAGTGTGAATGAGCAGGGCATGCTTTATCTCCTATGTTGTGAGAGTGCCAGAATGCTAGGCTATTTTGGGATGAGGTAACAGACAGAATTAATGTGGTCTCTGGCAGAAATCAGTCCAGGGTTTTCATATTATTAATTCTATGGATGAGGATAAGGGTCTCTGTTTTGTCCTTAAAGCTGTCACACCCTTTTCAGCTATTCATATTAAGAGATGCCTTAGCAGTCACGAGGTGGATTTCATGAAAATTGGATGTCATCTCCTTCACTAAATAGCCAACTGGTGCAGAGAGCCTAAGTGAGTTGGTGAATTTCCCTCCAGAGAGGGTTTCATTTAAATTAGTGGATAAAATTGATACTTTTTCAGAACATCTGTTCCTGCTTCTAGACTCTTGATCGTGGTGGTAATAATATCAAGTGCAACTATCCAGTTTTTTCTCAGCCATGTTTTCTAAATCTTGGCTATTGATATTGTTTAGCATTGTTAATCGGTCTCCCTGCTTCTCTTCTCCCTTTTATGGGCTTGCCTTTCTAGACATAATTAGACTTTGTTTATGCAGATATTTTGTAAGTGGCTGTGGCAGTCATTTTGGTAAGTTCAAGACTTTGTGTTGTGGTGGGCTTCTAATGTTCATTAAAATCTTAAATCAGATCAAAGGAAAAAAGCATAAAAGGCAATTAAAAGCCAGCCCACATCCATATCTAGGTAATCAAAAAGTACTGTATGATAAGAACCAGATTAGAAGCCTCCAATGACTAATATGCAGCATTTCTTCTGAGTCACTGCCAAAAAGTCCATTTACAAATATATTAAACAAAATGTGCACTTGATGGTGTCTAACTTCTAATCTTTGGTCACGATGAAAATTGACCTTTTATTTCTACTCCTTGTCTTCTGTACCGTAGCCATCTTTTAATCATGACAGTGCTCTTCCTCTCTCACATTAAGTTCTTAGCTTCCTGAATAGCTTCCGCAGTGATAGTTCGAGGAATTTTATATTTAAAAGAATTCAAAAGCTAAATTTAAAAGGTTATTTTTTGACACTAAATTGCATCTGAGCTTTATAAAAAATGGTGGGAGATTTTGCCTCTCATTCTGCAATGTTTAAGTTGACATCTAATGATGTCTAATACTAGATAAGTAGAGGACAGGTAATGCTGAAATTTGATAGCACTATCCATCTTGCTGCATCCCATATTGGTGTCAGCTCAATTCACATACGGACATTGATTCTTCAGCTTGGCATCCTTCAGCATAGGATCTGTAAAGACCACAAAAGGTGATTAAAAGATAAAGTGGAAAAGAGTTTTCTGAAGCATGCAGCTAGATGATGACCGGACTTTAAGTGCCAAAATTGGTAAGAATTTGTTTTTCACAGGGAGGGTGAAGAGAATTGTAATATTGATGCCACTTTAAAAAAAATTGGTTTAAACTTTTGAGTGTGTGTATGCATGCACAAACGAAAATATCTTGTTATTACTACAATCGCATTTTATTTTGAAAAAAATTTAATTCATTTTCCTTGGGTTTTTGATAGCTGGCTTTTCAGCCAGCCAAGACGTGAAAATGTTCTAAAAATGCGCTACTGTCATATACCCACATTCAACAATGTCAGCGCTAGCAACACTGACAGCCCTGCTGAAGAAGGCCGCTAGCATTTCTAATACTGTTGATGTGGGTCTGAACAAACTGATAGGGTGATACAGACAGAGATAAAGGAGTCAGCGGGTTATCTGGATTAGGGTTTCCAACGCTGGAGCAGCTGTGGTCCGAGTTTGTGTTTTCAGTAGAAAAATTAGAGTGCTTGTAGGTAAGTCTGCTGTCGGAATCTTGTGCATAAACACAGTAGATACACGCTGCTGCCAGCGTGTGTGTTCAGTCCCTTGAACTCAGAGGAAGTTATGGGGAATCAGCAGCAAAGCGTATCCTTAGTTTTTCCATTTCAAGAACAAGACTTGCTGCAATCAGGTAGAACGTAAATGTTCTTTCATGCAGTAATTGTGGCCATGTGTTCCCCTCAGGAAATGATGGGGGGTTTATTCTTTAACTTTTTGGAATGTTATGGCTTGTAAATTTAGTTTTGGACTCTTTTGTTTCATTTTGGTTTTGGAATACATTTCTCCCCCTCACTTATTTATTACTGTCCTCAAAAGGTGAAATCAAATGGAAAGCAAGCCTCTTTTAAAAAGAACATTGTCTGTTCCAGAGCCCTTGGTTTATGGAATGTTTATTATGCTTTCTCTTGGTAGACAGTCTTTTTTAAAATCTGAAGAAAATGCTAAATTCTTTGCTTTCTCATGACCTCTTTTCTTTCTTCAAACATGTTTATCACAGGGATTTTTTCACAGGGTGTACAATAAAGTTATATTCATGGATGTGCCTTTCTTACTAACTCTTTCTATATTCCACTTTTGCCAACAATCTTAGTTTTTTGTCAGTTCTTTGTATTAAAATCATTCCAAAAAGCTTCAGTAGGGTCCCTCCATGCTATGAGTTATGTGCACTTACAGGTAAAGTGTTTAGTAAATAGTTAAAATAGATAAGGGAAAGGATGATGAGTATAGTCTTATCATCCTTCATTTTATAGGTAAAGGCACAGTGACAGAGATCAAGGGGCTCACAAGAGTTCATACCTTGAGTGTGTGATAGAGGCAGGACCAGAGGAACATCTTTTACCCCTTTCTAGCCCTCACCATCAAAACTATTAATAAAAGTGATGGTAATATTGTGTATCAGAATACCTGTTTATAACTGTGCACTGCACAAACAGCAAAAAAGTTTGTACCTACTTCAAAAAGCAGTTTGTCCTTCGACTTTTTTCTCTACTGCTCTGTAGCAGTTGAGGTCAGTTTGGACCCTTGAAGAAAGTTGTGTTGTATGAGGATCTCCATTCCTGGTTTAAGAAATGAAGAAATGAGAAATCAAAGGGACTTCTCGTTAAGTTTAGCCATACTTCTGTTTACAGTAAACACATTACCTCAGCTGATGATGCAATGAGGGTGGTTAATTGCTTTTCTTATCCTTAAGACAGATTCTGTACAGGTTTCTGTTGTTACTTTGTGTATGCCTGAATGAACTACTGATGGTTCTAAAAAATCTTCATGAGAAGAAGCAAATATATCCTTAAAATTACATTCAAGTATACTTTCTGCCAATAACTAGTCTCACAATGACATGTTGGATATGCTTATTAAAGTGATCCTGATATGTAATATTAAAGGCATTATATTTAAACAAGAGCACTTACAGTCACATAAAACCATGTTAAAAGGCCTATGGGCCTTCACATTTCTTGACATAAACAACTGTCAAGGCAATAGCAAGTTTTCCTTGTTTTCTAGTTACTCCATAGTAGCTCCCCAGGATGCTGTAAAATGTCTGGTACACACCTTTCCTGGAAAAAGGAAATGGGATTAATTGTATCATGAGGTTAGTCCAAAGCAGCAGTTCCTCTGTTCCTCTCTGCAAAAATGGCTTGACATTAGGTGTTGCCAAAAAAGTTGCCAAGGCAGTCCTTCTGAATTTGAGGACTGCTCACTGCAGTGGGAAGAATTTATTGGCCATTTAACAGCTGTGTGTAGTGCACTCAAAGGATGAATAAACAGTAATGAATTGGAGCAGCTTATGCTTTATTTATTTATTTTTTATAGTGGAATTGGTAAGTAGTTTTGAATTATCTGCGCTGCTTCTGGTCCTTGCAGTGGGTAATTATCTCCTAGGCTTCCTATGGTTTGTACAGTACTCTGTCCATCTGCATTTCACCTGGGGAAATCCACGTTATGAGCTAAGAACAGCTTTACTAGCTTCAGTGGGAGGGGGAAGGGATAAAGTCTTGATATTTTCAGAGCAGAGCTGGCAGTAGAGCTGGCAGATTGTCGTTGTTGCTGAGCTTCTTGTTTTACTGCTGTCTTGTGCTAGTGACTCAATGTTCCATGCTTAGGAAATGTCAGCTTCATGGATGAGCCATCCAATGAGAGTATCAGTTCTCTCAACAGGATGAGATCCTGGCTGAAATGAGTAACTGCCTGCACGCAAATCTATCCTGGAGTCAGTTAGTTAAAGAGTTAGAGGGAGGAAACACCATCTTGCCTTTTTTTCTCTGTTAACTCTTTATTTCTATTTTCTAAAATACAATTCTCTATAGGTGTTATTACTGATATACATGTAATTCCTTATCTTACTTAGCTTTCTAAACCAGGTGCGCACATGCCAACTGCAACAGCAAAAGCAGATGGTGAAAGTTCCTGAAGTCCCCTGGTACTTTTTGGAAGAGGAGATACTGCTCTGAATATCCTGGCTAATTATACTGTATGCAATTGCGTTTTATCTGTCTGTGTTTTTCCTTTCTTTTGTTTGAGGAAGCTGTGTATTTTTTTTAACCTTCTTCTAAATTAAAGGTGACTTGTGTTTTTAGAGCTGAGCACAAGAAGAATTCTCACCTTTCCATAGCAGTTGAAGTTTACTATGCAGAAATGTTTGATGCTTGGGTAGATATTAAGCTTTTGTTGAAGATTTTGGCAAAAAGTGTGTGTTTAAAGCTGGTTGAAACATAGAAGGGTTTCTCTATTGGAAATTCATTTTTGATATTTGTATTAAATAAAATTAAATATTATTTAGGGGCAGCCTAAGAGAAAATTAGAAAACATACTTTCTTTGGCTTGTTAATATTTTCTCTACAATATAAATTTAGGGGTAAGGGCAAAAGAAACAAAATACTGCTGTAAGAAATCACTGGAACCAACAATTAGTGTGTAATGTTGAAATGGAATCTGGAATATTCACACCTTTCTCTGATGCAGCTGATACTGGCCGCAGTCAACCAGCACGCTACCAAAGAGATTCTTTCCAGGCACTTATTAAGTTTCTGGCTGTCTATGAACTCAGCTGCCCTATCTCACAAATTGTATTACATGTATTTTGAGACGATTTGGAAATGAAGAGTGTCTGCAAAGTACAAGTGTTGCAAGTTAATCTTAAGACTTTTTTTTTTTTCTATCTTCCCTACCTGATCATTAAGATCAAAATGCTGATATACTAGGGACGGGAACTAGGATGCCAAAATGAATAAACTAGAGTTGTGCATATGGGACTTGAAGCCAATTACTGTAGGAAAAATACACATGTGGAAGGATAATATTCATGACTGGAAGACAGAGATTGGAAAGCATGCACTGTTTAGATCACACAGAAGTAAAGGTTAAATTGGTCAAATAGCATCATATATCAGTGAATGGAAACATACCAGAGCCAAGAGTCTGCGAAGAAAAAATCTATTTAGATCAAAATCAATTTTAGGAAGAATGGCAAACAATTTAAGTAAAATAGATCTGCAAGGCTTCTACAGCCCCTCACAAGCTGATTTTAGTAATGACCGCAGCTCTGCAACCAGAATTGGGTCATTGTAATAGATCTTTGCTTCTCAGATATGGTATAGAGAACAAATGCTACCAAGAACTACTGTGTACAAATATTCCTGGATTAAATTCAAAAGCAGCCTTTCCCAATTCATTATTGAACCACCAGGAGGCAAACACGAATGTGTCTGCATCAGGCACTCATGAAAACTTCTTTGGAATACTTCTCACAATCCAAATTATACGGGTTCAAAAAGGACCTCTCGCTGCCCCAGCTGCAAGGATTGGCAAGTCTCGCTGCAAGATAGCAGCAATACTTTCAGGGTTTGGTAGTTTGAAGCTGTTTCCTATTTCCACAAACCTCAAAAAACATCAAGAAAACATCAGGGCGTGAGCAGGAGGTCCAGCACAGACCCGGTAGGCAAAGCAGCAAGGATTGCCCGTTTCCACTCATGCACAGGTGATGTCCAAGCCAGGCTCTAGTGTTACACTACGATCTAGTTTAGACAAAACCACAGGACCTCAGTTCTGTGAGACGCTCAAGATCTTGCTTTCCGGCGCACAGTACACTTGGTCCCGGGAGTGAAGACATGCTTTGGACATCTCCCTCCTCTCCATCGATAGGTGGAGCTGCTACAACGCAAATCCATGGGAAGTCACTCCGGCAAGGGCTCCCTCGGCTTGAGGCTTTTGCTGCAATCAGAATGAAATACGAAAACACATCAAATAGAACTGGCACCCCTTTAAAATTGTATCTGTATTTGTTATCCTATCAAAATACATATGGATGAGGAAGATAAAACTATATTTTAAAGACCAGTTCATTAACTTCTGATGAATTGATATAATATACCTGCTACTGTTCTTTAGTTTATTGTATCTTTTTTATCAACTGCCAACTCCCTTTCATGACTTTTCTTTCATGAATTTTTTTTGAGATAAAACAACGCATTTTAGAGAAGCTACTGATGCCTCGAATCTAACATTTGACCAGGAAACTGTATTCTCTCTTACAACTTCAGTTTGAATCTTATTTGGGGTCTGAATTCATTCCTCTTAGTAGCCTTTTATTACTAATTGAACTGCTATTACTAGTCCATATAGTTCCTGTAAGTTTAGTAGGAGGGCCTGCATTCCCAGAAAAGGGTTGGTTTTTTTTTCTTCTTTATCTTAGGATAAGCAGAGATAGGATATGCAGTAACTTGACAAACACAGGGAGTTACTGTTCTCCACCTGAGCCATGTTAAGGGTTCACGGGTGCTTTCCAAACATTGAAGTAGTTAAGTAGAGAGAGCTGTGTGCATTAAGCCACCTGATGGTGTTAGAATATTGCATTCTCTTTGTGGGAGGAGAGCATGGAGATGGGAGTTAGTGCAGCTTGGCTGATGAATGGTAAATAATGAAGCCAGAGCGCTTCAGCTGTTTGGGGTCATCTGTACAGACCCTAGATAACAGCACTCCCAAAGCAGCGTAAACTCTTTGGTTTGGTTCCCCAGCAGAGGAGGATAGTTAATTAGCTGAATAGTGTGGTAGGGCTGTTCTTGCTACTCATGTAATTAAAAATCAGAAAGATACTCAGGCTGTGCTTTGTTTTTTTTTTTTTTTTCTGATTCAGAACTTATCTGTTAGTAGCTATGAATTCAGAGAAGCTAAGTGTGGCTTTTTGGAATGGGACAGGCACACCAGCTTGCTCTGTTGCATTAGCTCGGTGCTTGCTTGGAGGAACAGAAATATGGCCCATGTGTGGACTTAGTTATCTGAAAAATAAAAGGTTGGTTTGGTGCCTGTAATACCACCAAGAAACCTGGGAGAATCCAGAGCTGTGGCACAGCTCTCAGCCTCGTCTGAAATTGCTGAATGTTTGCCCTGGCTGCACAAAGACCAGGATCCACCTCAAGGAGACTGACATGTTATGCAGCTGAGTCGGAGAAGGGAAGGAAAGGAGTGAAGGGAAAGAAACCGCAGTGTGGCAACTCCCTCCCACTGCTTTGTTCCACAGGAGATCATTAAACCTTAAAGGTAAGAGAGGCATTGTAACCCTTTCTTCCTTGTGTCCTAAAAAGTAAAAAGTAATGGCTGTATTTAGAAAACCAAATACAGTCGCTTTGTTTTTTAATGAGACTTTTGAAAAATGTACTTCAGAACCTATCATCTCCCAGGAGTTAATTGATACTAAAGTTGGTATTTATCCTACTAAAAAATTGAAGGAAAGGAACAAAACGTCCCGCCGTGAAACAGGACCCAGCAACTCCTTCTCTTTCTCTGCTCTAGCTTTCAGCACAGAGCAGTGACTACATGCTGCAGGCGTGACCCCAGAGAGATAAGGGATTTCACTGGAGTGTGGTTTTCATTCTATCCTCCCACAGTGATCTAACAGAGTTTGTTTAATAACATTCCTTTTGTTCTGGCAGATAATCATGGGCTAGCCCAGATAGCATCACAAATTTGCTCCTTTCTGATAATAGGATTTTATCAGGGCTTCAGCAGCATATAGCATTTACAGGATATGGCTTTAATTAAAATGACAATATGGGACAGCTGAGGTTAGATTCCCTAGTCTGGCATCTCTGTAATGTCAGACTGGAAAGGGACAGGGTAATAAATGTCTTTCATCTGGTATGAGAGAGAAGGTAGAGAACTATTTTGCTGACATATTAATCATATCTTGGCTGGAGTTACTGCACTTGAAAGTTCTAAGGTAAGCTGTCCGTGAAGGCATACAGTAACTATAGACTCTGCTGATGGATCCCCAAATGGGCTAAAACTGAAATGGCAGGGTTTACACCTTTTTTTTCAGTCATTGGTGATGGGAACCTCAGATCTTGTGATGTGGAATACAAGATTATTGGAGTTCCCTGCAAGTCTATGGCTGTTTCTTAGTGGGAGTGCAATACCTTCTGTGTTTGGGCTGTGTAATAGGTGACATAGTTCAAGCCTGTGCATGCTATCACTAAAGAAATAAGTGTTGTAAGCAGCATTTCTAAGGTAGCGGGCTGGTTTGGAAAACACAAGCTGTATCTTCTACTAGCAGTTCATCAACTTTGAAATTCAGAAATCATGAAAGACTAAATTTCCCTGGCTCTGAAAAAACAGCTGGGGGGGAGACATACCCTATGCACTATACAGTGCATACTGCAGAAGGAAAATTATAACTTGAAGCTAGTTTTTCAATGCCTGACATCAGATTTGTGCTGGTACTGAGTGCTTAGGTAGATGAGAAGCTTTTGGTAGCTCTCTGAACACGCTCTTCTATGCCCCATACGGAGTAAAAGCTCCAACTTCTTTAAAGTTCACATATCAGAATTCACAAATCAATAGTAACCCCCAGCCAGGCAAAGGTTCCTTATCTTTGTGCTACTTAATGCTTGCTGCTAGAGAAATCAGGCAAGGGATAGTGAGTCCTGCCTTATCTGTAGTGAAAGACTGGCTATCAAAAAATCTGCAATATGCAGAGCCTCACCTCCTCTTCCCATCTGCCATCTCAGGAACTCTGCAGTCCTTGTTCCTACTCCCCAATTCAGTTTCATATTGACAACAGCCTGTTCTCCCTCACCATCAAAGATCAATAGGAGACCATGTTGTACTGGTGGTTACAGAACTCACTGAGATAGCGATAATGTTGGTAGCTGGTGAAAGAAAAGGAAATTTTTCAATAACAATTCCTCTCTAGAAAATGTTGGTTCATTGTAAACCAAGCTTTCTAATGAGTAAGGGACCCCAGAAGTTCCAGGAGACGGTGTGCTTATGCAGGACTTGATGTTAAACCTAATTTTCAAAGTTGCTGAGTAGGTGCAGTCATCTCTAACTTCTGGAAGTTTTCAGTCTTTGAAGGTGCAACTGTGACACAGCAACACATCAAAGCAGGCATCTACCTTTAAGCAAGTTGACATACTGAAGGTTTTCCAGTACTAAGCATCTTGTAAATTGGAATTTCATTCTCTTAACACCATAACACAGTCAAGGCTAGTTATATGATGTCCTAAATAACAAGAGATGGCAATGGATGAAAAGGCACTAGAAATCAGCTGACTTAAGGGAAAATAATTACTTTTACTCAGCAAGGCTGAAGTTAATATTTTTGAATCATTGAATTGCCAGATAGAAACCTCCTAAGAGAAGGAATTTTTCTTATTAATCTTAGTGCTTTTTCTTGCTTTGTTTTATTCTTCTGTATATATTTTGTAGCTTTTAAAAGCTAAATGAAAGTGCTTTATATCCTGTCATTATTGACTTTGAAGTCAGAGGTTAAAGAAAGTCACTCAATCTAGTTCTTTTCCTGAATATATAGGGTTTATTCCCTTGCTGAATATCATGTTCGAAAAGCCTGATGTTATGTTCTGCTTTGGTGATATAATGTAATACACAATAATTTGATTGGTTTTAAAATTTTTTCGCATCAAGGTCGTGTCACTTGCAGTGCAGATTTCACTTACACAACACTGGAAGAATTGGTTTTATGTCTTACTCTGCAAAACTCCTGGATTTATTAAAATATATGTGTATGTGTGTTTAACTGCATGTGAAATACAAACTTCCTATTAAAAAACATCTGTGTTCTGATCCTGAGAGCACAAATAGTGCTATGAACTGAAGCACTGTACACTTTCTGTTGCTGTAAGAACTTTATTGCAAGTCACAGCTTTGCTTCTAATCGAAGTGCAGTCTCCTGGTAATACTTGGCTAGAGTCACATTCCCAGCTAAAAATATAGTATCTGGCTTAGAAATGTGACATGTCTTTTTATCTTAGTTCATTATAACTACCCTTTAAATAATCAGTAATTACTATCCTTTAACCTTTAGTTCTAACTTGAGACAGCAGTTATTTAATATTATTTTATCTTAAGTGTTGAGGAAAGTAAAAATCTGTATTTCAAAGCAATTTACTGTTAAGTTTTTATCATATGATGTGTGCTTCTAATAACTTCATAATTATTGTTACCTGGTCTGTCGTCTTCTGCTTCCCTTCCTCACAAATCTTCTTTATAGCATGATCAAGGAATTGTCTACTTCAGCTACTTGTGCGTGGAGGCATAAAGAAGACTCAAAGCATGAAGTGCCCTGGCTGGAGGCTGAAGGAAAAATCCATGGTAAGCGCTCTACTTTTAAAAATTATGTACTTCAGTATGTGCTCTGGTTTTTGTTGTGTTATGTCTTTTGCAATGAAAAGTTGTATGTGAACTGATATGATCCAATTATCCCATTCTCTGGACTTATATTACAGTCACACTTAGATTCTCCAAGCAAAAGTTGGAGCCTTGCTTTGTAGGAGTTATGTGAAGTGAGAGGTGATGCCTGACCCAAAGGCACTGTGCTTTAAATACATAACAGAGCCTCAAAAATGAGAGGGAAGGTGTAACTTGGAGGAGTGAATTGACCTGTCCTGAAGTCTTCATCCAGGTTAGTGGTTTCCTGCAGCCCGAACTAGTGTCCTAGTGTTCTTTCTTCCTTTAATTTATTATAATGAAGAGTAAAAAAACATACCAGTGATGACCTTGGACAATTTATCTGTGACTTTTGAGGGATTGTTTGACCTTGAAGCATTTTTCAAGAAGCAGGTTGGGAGCAAGAGAGTTAAATTTTCTTTTGTCTAGGCTGAAATACAATTTTCAGTGTCATAATTGTCTTTGTTACCTGTTTGGGAGTTGTAATCCACTTGTAAGAAATACTTCTGTAGGCTCTGTTGCCTGCTATAAAAGTGGAAGAAGAATTGTGTGTGATTAAAAGCATTCAATTCTTCCAATTTTTTTTTGCAGTAACAAATTCCTGAACTATGGGAGAAAAGGGTCTGTATCACACCAAAGGTGAGTTTTATGCAATGCTTAGTTCCTGTGAAGAGATAAATTGCACCCCAACAAACCATAAAATGTGCATGCTTTAAATACTACAAATACATTGCAGGCAAAATATTTCCTCCTTTGTCTATCTGCCAACACTTGAATATGGGGGTGTATTTTCATTTACTAAAGCAGATGTAATTGTAAATCCTTAAGATACCCTCAAGATTAGAGGAAATTTTTCTATTTTTAGTAAGTTTTCCTGGTAAAACACCAACACATGAAGTCAGGTCTTGGTTAAGTAAAGCAAAAAACCCCTGCATTCCACTTCTTTCTTTTCAGAGCTCAGTAAGTTTTCCCTAAAGCCAGAGAAAATTCTACTTCATCTTTCATAGAAGGCCACATCCGCTAAGCTACTGACTTCGTGGTCTCTTGTGTGATTACTTATGACAGAGTTCATTGTATTTTGTTTGAGAACATAATTAAGTCTTTAGTGCATGACAGTCGAGTGGCTAGTCAATGTTACAGTGCTTGCTGCTTCCCTCTGCTGCACAGAACTAGAATTGCTTGGCTGTCTTCCATGAATCTTGTCTTGCAGAGAGATGCTACCATTCAGTGGCAGATAATATGGATGGGTTTGAGGAGTGTCACGGTCCACTCGGTGGACTCGTGATGGTTCGTTTGCTACGATCTCGAAAGTGCAAAATTAAGGTGACCAACACCAAAGGGGATAGCAGTAATCACACAGTATAACTTTATTGTATTGCCTGTGAAGAGGCACGCGATAGTTAGAGATGGGTGAGAGAAAGGAGAAAAGTAAAGTTAAGTTTAGAGAGAGGAGAAAAAAGAGGTTATAGCTACCACCGCTGATCTCAAGACGTCCTAACGGTCCCGGGTCCAGCTAATGCTGCGTCGTCGATCGTCGTGGTCCTTGGTGGGGAAGCTTCAAATTCCCATTGTTCAGAAGTCATCTTTTATGCTTAGTAACACACCTTGCTCCACCTCTGCCTCAGGAGTCTCCGCCCTTCTCAGAATACAATTATCATATCTCCGCCCTTCTCGAGCGAGGCTATCACGCAGGCGCAGGGTCAGTGTCCGAGGCGTGGTAAGTCTTGGAGGCGGGTAGCCTTCGACCAGGAGGTGTGTTTTGGTATTATAATGAAGCAAAGTTCGTCTAGAGTTCATGATTTCTTCATCGATGTTATGGCAACAGGTGCAATCCATCCTTTTTGACAGTAGCTATGCGGTTATCTCTAGCGGTTCTAGCCAGGTACCTTCCAGGAGCCTTGTACCGCACATTCTGTTCTTGGGATTGGCCGCTGCGCTCCAAACAGGCCGTTGTCAGGTAACGTACTGTTCATGTTCCTGATGACAATGTTGAGACAATGCTGATTTTCTGACCGACTCTTACAAGGGGGTACCTGTATAGCGCAGTGATGTAGTTTAGTCCAAGCTGGGTGCTGCACCATATCTGAAACTATCTTGGCTGTCTCTTAACAGTGCTTCGTTATCTTTTGACTCCACCTCAACTGGAAACTTGCCAGGAAAGATCCTGTTGATACAGGTTATTTCAGCTGAGGGTCTGACTTGGGTGATGCAGTGTTTTATATCATTTAGTGTTCTTGTTGATGACGTTCTGATGTAACCTAGTCTCTTACTTGTGAACCATTAGGTCTGCATGCCGTGGAGGCAGACGCTGATGGCCTTGACTGTCACTTGGGAGGGTTTGTACATATAGTGTGTATAAGGACTGCTCTTATCACACCTGGGCCCCCATTTGTGTTTCAATCTGGTAGATGTCACTGTGCTATTACTAACTTGAGGAATCTTTTGGAGGTGGTAAAAAAACCCCTAGAGCTTGGTGCCACTTGCAGGAGGGTTTACTGAATTCTGTGCAGCCTACTCTTTTTATCAATTTTCACTGTAATGTGTATGTCAAACCTTAGAGAAGCATTTGTATGGCCTGTTCTTGACAGGTGGAATAGGTTAATTCATCTGAAAAAGCAGCACCGTTTTTCTTGATGGTAAAGGGATCATTGAAATGCTGAACAGACAGGCTCTTTTCTCTGTCCCTACCTATAGGTTTGTTCTCCAGTACTGCAGAATGTATGCTAAACATTGTGGTAGTTATTATCCAGTGCAAGTATAAAATAGCGTTTTCCACTTGTCCACACCTGCTGGAAACAATAGAAAGAGTTCGTTCCAGTAAGCAGCCTCTAAACACTGCAGGCTGATAGGGGGTATACAGTGGGATTCATCTTCACTTTAGCTAAATTGCAAAAATCTAGTAAAGTGGACCCAAGACAAATTAGACGGTGAAGTCATGTGACGGGTTTGCTAGCTTTAGCATCAGAGTGCTGTTATTCTTAACAGTATTGATAGCATTGTACACAGGAGGCAAAGAACATTGGGTTAAGTTGAAAATGTGAACGCTATCACCACAGCCTATTAAACCAATAGATGTCATTTTCTTTTTCCTGTGTATATGCAGAATTTTTTTTGTAAACTGCTCAAGTATGTTAGCTTAATTTCTGAGAGATTTCCTGATCAAATGGTATGCTGAAGGTGTTGCAGGGTGGGGAGAAAAAGGTGTTTATGCCTAGCTTAAGAGGGTCTAGTATCATAAATGATTTTTTTCTTTTTTTTTTGGCAGAGGGAGTCATCCCATTACATGAACAATATTAACCATGGTTTTTTTTCACTGTCTTTTTTTTTTTCCCCTACCTTGCAACAGTTCTGTCTCTGAGAAAGCAAACAGAGTGTGAGTCTGGACAGTCTTATTAGCCCAGAATTACAAAGCTCAGAAAAATGCTGCAGAATTTAGTATGACTGCTGCCCGTGCATTAATGTTACGTGCCTGACAGGGCAGTGTACTCTTATTATTGGATACTAGTAATAGGAATAAAATGCTGTAAAACATTAATAGGAGCAAAAACCTGTGGGGCTATCTGAACCTATCATGTTGGGAATTATGCTGGGAAGCTTACAGGTTTAACAAAATATAGCGAATCTTCTATGCCGGATATAAAACTCTCCATCAAAACATCAGAATGTTTGGCACTATCTACCAGTGAACTCTCATTTATATTCTATGGGAACTTTTATAAAAAGGAAGCTGAACTACAGCTTTAAAATGAGAGCTTATGTTACAAAATCTGCTCTGTTGGAGGACTTTTCAGTGACACCATCATGTGCTGATCTAGGAATATGTTGTAATTGCAATGCTGAAGGACCATGTTTGCCCCTTCCTGAACAGGCAAGCTGAGCTACTGCTATACAGTAATTCGGGCACCTCTGAGCTCATGGACTGTTTCTTTGGAGGGTGGTAGTGTCATTAAAAGTAACCGTGAAGAATTAACTTATTGATGAGTTTAAACTTGCTGTTTAGGGGTCCTCAGCCTCAAGGAAATGTTTTTTAGGGCTTTGTATACTGAAAAAGTTAGAAAACCACAACTGTATAAATTTTGCTTTTTAACTGCATGTTCCATTGTAGTAAATCAACTTATTCTTTGTTACAATAGATGGCATTAGCACATTACTTGTCTGCAAGGCACTGCAGTAAAGTTTTTTTTCCTATCATTTCTACACTATCAATGTGGAGATAACACTTTCTCTTTGTGGAAGAGATAGGAAGCTAGATCAGCCAGCAAGATGAGAGTGGTGACTTGTATAGGTGGGTTTGAAGAGGACTGTGGGTGGTAGGCTTGAAGGCTGCAGTTATATTCAAGAGGCAACATCACTAAGCAGGATTTTATGGCCCAGACCTGTCATTCCCACCCACATGCCACTCTTGGCACTGTGCCTTTGTGTAATGTGGTGAACCACATCAAGAAATTGAAGAATACCCCTCTTAAGTGGTGTATTTCCACAGTGGTATCTGTTTTGCCTTCTACTGCCTAACATGGCTTTTCCAATACTTGTACTGGTATGGCCCTTGGTCTGCAGCGAGACTGGGAATGAGAAGCTGGGGCAGAGGGGCCAAAAAGTGCTTACGTTCACAGCCAGCTGCTGGGTGTCAAACTTCACCTGTAGTCTAAAGGATTGGAAGTAATTTTGTTTTATTACAGAGTTTCTTATTTTGCTGTGCATTTAAAAACTGGATAAAAAATATGAATATATGAGAATGCACTAAAGCTGAAGCATAGAAATAAGTGATTGACAAGTATGTGTCTATTATCAGAGGGTATGCCTTCTTACAAAATGGGAAAAGCTGATATCTGAGCAGCTTTTCTCGCAGGATTTTCCTCTTAATTCAGGAACTGGTTGCAATGGTTGTATAGCTGCCATCTCCACACAATTGCATCACTTGCTCAGCTCTAGTAAGTTCCTTCAAGTCTCTTGTCAGTATTGCAACAGTACCTCATCCCTGCCACACAACACTTGTTCATCTCACGGTGGTTATACAGATCCTTTGATGTGCTCTTTCAAATTACAGTTGCCTGAGAGATACTTAGTTCTTTTTTTAATTAACGCCTTTGAGACTCTTGAGTCTTTTTTTTTTTTCCCTCAAAATCCTCAAGCGATTGTAGAAGTGAGTGGATGGCCAGCGGATCTGCCACCCTTCTAGACGTGTGGTACATTACATTCATAGACCTTGCTTCTCCATCTCTATGTATGTGACTGTTGAGTTGGAAGAGGGCGAAATCTTCCTGGCAAGAGACCTATGTATCATAGTAGATCCCTATTGGCTCCGTGGCAGGACATGCTACAGGGCAATCATTTCTTTGCTACAGTGACCTCCATCTGGGAATGATTTATCAGGTTTTATACATTCCTGCTGCAGTCCCCAGAGTGGTGCGCAGGCAGGCTTGTCTGCCCTTCTGCAGCCTGGGAAACATAGCCTCAGGGACGTGTACTTAGCAGCTGAAACAAGTGCAGTCATCTAACAGAGCGGTATTCAGGGAGTGGCAAGAGGTTAGCTAGCATGCTTCATGAGAATGGTGGGAGCTGTCAATAATTGGGTTCTTTGCCTTCTAATCGCATGAAATGGGGAGAACAGCTTAGCTAGCTGTTTGGTACTTGATTGATTCGTGTTAACTGACGCTTTTCAGAAAATGGTATCACTTGCATCGAAGCGGGCGTCTATTGTTTCTCTGCCTTGTAGCTGAAATAATGTTTTAATAGTTAAGGAACTACTCAACTACTTGTTGTCTTTCACACCTGAGATCATCAAACAGTTGCATTTCATGATGTGTGACTAATTATGAATAATTCAGAATTGTAGTTACTGGGTGGATGCCCTCTGCTTTTGCACTGGAGATTAAAATGAAAATAATAAAGCAAAGCTTTCACTTCCCCCTTTTCCTCTTGTTACTGAAAAGTCGTTATTGTGTGGCCATTTCAGAGGCACAATTAGGTAACTTAATATGACACCTGTGTATTTCCAGTCCTGACAAAATTGTACTTAATTAGGGTAAAAATAATCTCCCATTTGTCATGACTCACTGTGAGGCTTCAGTGCACTGGTTAGCAAAAAGGGGAGACAGGAACTGTGTGCGATTAGTCCAATACATTCAGCAAATCAAAGCAGGGTGAAGTGTCCCTAATCAAGCCAAACATGTTTGCAATTTAAATGACTGGTGCCTGCTTCAGCATCTTTCCCCAAGTACCTTGGGCTTCACAGGAAACATGTAGCAACATCCAGGCTAAAATTCAGATTGTCTCATTAACCCTAGTCTGGAGCATTAACCTCTTATCTTGCTAGTTAGCTGATGATCTTCCTTTGCTGGTTCCATTTCAGGTTGGGTTTGGGGTTTTGGGGGGGGGGGGGGGGGGGGGGGTGGTGGTTTTGGTTTGGGGTTTTTTTTTTTATTTTGGGAGGGGGAGGAGTGAGAGGGAGGTTCAGCTCTCCAATTATAAAATTCGTTTATGTGTTTCTATCATTTTGTGACCTGTTATTCTATCCATCTACATTTCATGACTGGATTGTAATCATGCACAGTCACTGAGTATCTCTCAGCCTTCACTGGTTAATTGCCAGAGGAAGGTCTTAGTGAATTCTGCTTTTCAGTGCTGTGTAAGTTTGGATGAAAAAAGGTGGCAATAACTTCTCACTTGATGAGAAGGTTCTGAACTTACTCAGTAATAGCCTTTTGAGAACAACACTGCCTCTGACTGAGACTGAAATAGCTAGACACATCACTCACTTTTTTTCCATGCTGGCAGAACAGAAACAGACTTGCCCAGTGTTTCTTGTCCCTTGCCCTCTAACTATACTCTTGCTCACAGACAGCAGCATCCCTGCCAGCTCTGAACTGTACAGCAATGTCTGCAATGTTTTGAAGAATCTCTCAGATAGTCTCTTATGGCTTGAATGCGTAACCTTTTTTCTTCTTTTCTTAACCACAGATTACAAATAGCTAAGCTACTGAATTGCTTGTCTAATATCCTGCTGCTTTTGATTTTCTTTGCTCTCAAAGCACACTTTCTAATCCACGCGCATCTCACCCTTCAATCCTCTATTTCTTGTCATGCACCTCCCATTCCAAGTAGAAGTTTAGACAGGAAGATCTGAGCCAGGATGCTAAATCTGGAATAGATACTTAGTGGGTGATTTTAAAGGATGGGGTAGTACCAATGACATGTGCTTTTTATTTGCAGTCTGAGCTCTTTACACAGAGGTTAGAGCATGTTGTATAGCTGCCCTTTGCCTGTAATCCAGCTGCAGCCACAACAAAAATGCCTGGATGTGCGACAAGTGAATGTAGGTGGGATCAGAGTATTAATTTATGTAGAGAAATCTAAAAGGGCATGGAAATAAAATAATAATTAATGCCAAAGTAGAAATTCTCCTTTGCTCAATTGAAGGAAATGCTGCAGGTAAAATTTCAAGTGCAGCTGATTTCTCCAAATTACAAATCAAGGAGTGAATTGGGTATTAAGATTATGACATTTCCTAAATGCCTGGGTCTTATGATTCTTAAAATCGATTAGTGAAGTTCAGATGTTCATCACCCCCTTGGCATGTTAATCCACATTTTCCTATTCTGATGCACAGCCAACCACTTCAGCATTTTACTTTTTATCAGGTTAACTTTGCTCTGTGGTGTCTGTCGATTTTTGGAAAGAGTAAACACAGGAAAATGCAAATAGTTGTATTGTATTTCATCTTAGATTAATCAATTTAAAAATAATATAGATTTTAACTCATCAGAAATGATGGTTTATGACAGCTCAAATGGTGACTTCATTTTAAAGCAAGTGGGATGGAATTGTTTAAAGAAACATCATGGGCTTTTTTAAGGTGTATTTTTTTTTTCTATCTCTGAGGAGGCTGAAGTTTATCCTTTGGAATAGAAGGGTTTATATAATTTTTTTCTTCATTTGGAAACAAAATAACACAAAACTTGAGAGCAA
Source organism: Aquila chrysaetos chrysaetos (assembly GCF_900496995.4). Classification (NCBI taxonomy): domain Eukaryota; kingdom Metazoa; phylum Chordata; class Aves; order Accipitriformes; family Accipitridae; genus Aquila; species Aquila chrysaetos. The sequence goes on along the minus strand of NC_044016.1, from coordinate 37,174,876 downwards.
CACTTTCATTTCATGTTACTAAAATGTAGGGTAAGGAAAAATCTTTCTAAACTAAAGCTAAGAAGAGATGTACATTGCGAAGAGTAAGACTACATTATGAATCAGAGGTAAACATGCTACTGTGATATCCTGATGAAAGATAAAGTAGAAATTGGCATATATACCTGTCATTCTCATTGTGCTCGCCCTTCAAAGTACTCTGTCCAGCAATGAGTTGGGGTTATATTGCAGAACAGACTAATGCAGAAATCCTGAGATGCTCTCAAGTCTTACTAAGCTTTAGAAAAGTAGATATGAGCTTTCTGCTAGGAAATCTAAATAATATATTCAGATATGTGTATATATACACACTAAATTATGCAGCCACTAGATGTCCTAATGCAGAACTGCAAATCCAGCATGAGCCATGGTGCACAAAAATTACAAAGCTGGGACTCAAAATATGTAGATGATCAGTTTTTAGCTTATATACTCTCAATTCCTAGAATATGGCTGAAGAGACTGTAGAACACAACTGAAAATGAAACTATTCATGGAAGGCATGTGTACTGGCTGATTAATTGCCATCATACATATATGTTATGTTTTAATACTGGTATAGCAGAAGCTATGGCAACTCAGTCTGTTAGGGATTGTTTCTAAGTACGATGTGGCTGGACCCAGTATTGTATCTTGCTGCTAAACATTTTTGTTGTACTTGGGGTAGCAGGTGATACTATTCTGTAAGATTTTACAAAGTCATATGAAGATACAGACCCAGTTCTAAAGGAAATGCAACCTTGAAACCCTGATCTTATGGAGAGGAGTGAGGGATGTTGCACAAGAGAAGAAAATGATAAAACTTTTCTTTGACATGATTTATTTTTTAAATTTCTACATTGTAAGTTGTGTAAATGCAAGACCCTCATCTTGAAGTTGCTCTCTCCGCCCACAGAATATCCCAGCCGTCATGAGGCTGTCAGTGCACAGAACTGCCCGCATGACATGCGCAGTGAAAACGGGTGTTGCAAAACAGGCATTCCATGCTTAGGAAGAACCTTTGAGGCAGAGCTTGTTGCAGAGATGGAGAAATGGTTGGACAGAACTAATATCTGGCAATTGTTTTTTATTGTTGGCCTGGCAGAGCATATTCTTTAAAGGGGGAGGGACGAGGGACTGTGTTCTTTAAATGTCAGGTGATCCAAAGCCTCTCACTAACGCATCTATCTCTATGTTTTGTTCAAAGAGTGCCCTGTGGAATAGCAGAGAAGCACCTATAGACTATCATAAACTTGAGGGCAAAGGAAAAAGAACAGCCTGAATTTCAGCTGTGTTTCTGCATATTCATGATGTCTTGTGGAATGCTACACTCATCCGTTATCTCTGTATGTTTGGTGCATAAGAATGGCTTTGCTGGTCAGACTCTTAATGGTTCATCTGCCCTGTAACCTGTCTCTGAGAGGAGTAGGAGATGCTTAGGCAAACAAAGTACAGCATACTTTTCATGCTCTCATCTCTCAGCCACTGATGTATAGGCTCTTCCTGAACTGGAGGTAGGTTGCTTAGCTAATATATTGGTTTTAATATTCACTAATGTGCTTATTGCCCATGAATTTGGCTAATTCGTTTTGAGCCCTGCTCTCGTGTCCTCTGGGGTAGCTTTATAAAATATGCATATATAGGACTGTGATGAACATCTCCACAACTAAAAATATGTCAGGCTGTAGTTAGTCTTCAGTAATGATCTAGAGCACACCTGCATGGTACAGCAAGCCCTCCTCTTACGTGTGGGCAATCCAAACACAGATCCCACTGTCAATTTGTGTTGAAAACTCAAAATCAATCCGTATCTGCTGTGAGCAAGTAGTGTCTTGAATCACACTGTGGAAGATAGGGTTCCTGAAACACGCTAATACCACTCGTACTTCGTCTGCAGCCTTGGACTCGGAACACATATTACAGTAGCTCTCCTGTCCTTCATGTGCTTCAGCAATTAATTTATACTAGCATCTACAGAATGAATGCGTTGCTTGTATTCTGTGTTAGGAACGCAGCGGAGAGAAAAAACATAATGCTTTTCTTTCTCTTGACACATACACGCACACCTGGGTCTTCAGACCCAAAGAATGCCATCTCAGCACATGGGAAGTGTTGAGAGCTACCACAGGGGGAATTTAATCCCCTTCTACCTTTGCTACATGGAGAAGAGTTGTAATTAATCATTTGTGCCCAGGCTTCCTCTTTTTCTTGCATTATGATAGACAGGGGCCATTTCTTTAGTTTGATGCCACAAAATGAAACACCCAATTCAATGGAATGCACTTTGAGGTCAAAGGCTTGTCCCTACATTATTTCTGTGTGTAATCAGATTGCGGGCTGGTAAGTATTGCTGAATCAAGGCAGGTAGTATCACAACTTTCTCACAATTATAACTCTTCCAGGTGGGCTGGGTCATTTTTCCCGTTTTGTTTAGGGTACTCTTGTGAGAGAAAGAGAGAGAAGGGGAAGGATAAATGTTGGAAATATGCTAAAAGCAAGTAGGAGGTGCTTTTTTATTGGCTTCTGAGTCATGACAATGGAGCCTGTTCAAAGTGCTTCACGTAATTTCACTACTTATTTGTTGTTACAGTTGGATGTTCTTGCTTGCTCCTGAATTATTTCCCTATTGTACAGATGTGAATACTTGCACTAGAGCCAACTGGTATGTGTCTAATGTTCTCTGTGGTATACATCAATGGCTTAGATGCATTTATTCTCCTTTTCTCATTATATATGTTAAGCGTAGCGATGGTACATTCTATCAGATTCCAGTGCTGTCTCAGGTATGTTTTTATTTGTGAGAGCTGCAAAATGAAGCAGCTGTCTTTCACCTGCTCCTGAGAGCATGTCAGCAATGACCCTCCCCCAGCCTATTGTCTGGCATACAGGTGATGTGAATTCTGATTTATTGCAAATCACAGGTGGGTTACTCCAAGGTCATACATCAAATAAGAAACAAAATGTAATCACCTGGCTGCAAATTTTTATGTTGCACTTGAGAAGAGATCGAGACTGAAAGCACCTTTGCAAACTCAGCTGGAACATTCTGCTGAGCTTCCAGGGTGGAGAAGGTGATTTATTTTTTATTTTTCTTTCCCCCTTCAGGCTGTAGCTGTATGGCTTATTGAAAATTATTAGGGTATTGACATATTCTAGCTAGAAAAAATTACTTCACAGTTGTAAAGTGCTGTTTGTTTAATAAGATAATGTGGTTGAAGACCGTAGAAATATCTTTAGCAACCAGCTCAATGGCACAGTACAAGATGTAACCCGAGATGTAGAGACGTGGGAAAGAACGTGCTCAGAAGTATCTGTTGAGTGAGGTGGTGGCAGAGCTGAAGAGTAGAGTTGAGACTTTGGCTTACAGAGTCTGTCTGTCCCTCCTGTAGGCACTTTCCTACTGCCTGGGTATGTGCTTGCTGTGGTCAAGGTATTCAAGAAAGTTGCTTTGGTTTTCTTTGTTTCCCCTTTTTGATTTCTGTTTAGCGTCTTTTTTTCAGCAGCTGCATCAAACCTTAGACTTTCAGATTCTAGGAAATCTAGAATCCCAGATGTGGAATATGGACTCTGTCAGAAAATGAATATTGCTCATTGTAAAGTTTAACCCTTGAAGTGCTGGGGAAGAAGAAATCTCTTCCCTGCAGCATTTGCAGCTTCTCCATTAATTTTTCTCCATGTTCCTCCATTAGTGCCATTAATCCTCTTTGGATTCCTGTCTTCTCTTTGATTCTTGCTCACACCCTGATATCAAAGGTAGAATCTTGCTTTCCCTGTGACTTTCCTTTTGTTAAAATGCTGTGTAAATAGCCTCTGTTCATAGAAATATAGCGCCATAGCATATAGAGAGCTTTGTTTCTGTAAGGTGCTGTACATTATCAGTGTGCATCAGTGCTTAAGGAACGTTTAATTTCATCTTTAGCTGCCTTTCACTAGCTCAGAAACTGCTGCATACTTCCCCCACCCTGAGATTCTATCTTTGTGGAATATTCTGCTTTATTTATGTTTCTGAGTGCACTGATTGAAGTTACCAGCTGTTGCCCTTTTTTCTGCTTTTGCTCTCTTCCTCCCCATCATAATTGCATTATAAACAATTATGAGAACTTGATACTTTTATCTAAAGCACCAAACATGGACTCTTTGGCATAGGCAAAAATAGATAGATAATTAGTTGGGCTTGAAGCAAAAGTGGCTGTATGTATGTACTGGAAAATATGGCTATGGTGCTGACGTGCTAAGACTTTAAAGGGAGTATGCTAGATACTCTGACATGTAAAAACTTTTCCTGTGTAGCTTCCTAGTTCTGGCCCTCAATGTTGGGGCGTTTTTGTTTGGTTGGGGTTTTTTTGTTTTGTTTTGTTTTTTCCTTGGAACCCATTGAATGTGGAGAATGACCTAAAAGGCTGTTGACGAAAATGTATTTTTCATATATTTGCTCTCTGCCTTTGCAGCTCTGCTTTTCATTGTGAGCTGAAGTCTAGCACAAACACATGATGGAAAGGGAATAAGAGATCTTCTGATGTGATGTTCTCAGATATCGATTTTTTTTCTCTTAAAATTCTGTTTACAAATTCCTTTTGCTTTAATTATTTGTTTCCTCCTGAAAACACCACAAAGCTAGCCTGCAGGAGGACCAATTGACAAGCCTTGTTCTTAAGTATATGTAACTAATCCTACTGCATTTTTCCCAGAATTTATCAGTCAGAGATTTCAAAACACTTTGTAAGTAGTAACTGAGTCCCCTTAAACTTGAGATGTGCGCATGCTTTAGATTTTGTGAAGCTGGGGTAGAGTGAACTCAGTGCAATTGCTCAAGTGTAAAGCATGTATGGGAATAAACCCTTGTATTCTGACTTTTATGGTCTTGGCACTTGGTGAAAATGGAGTTCATTTCCAAAAGAAAGGGAAATGGAGAACAAATACAGTATTTCAGGGGTACTTTGCATACTGATGCAACATGTAATATCTTGGCTAGGAACACACCATGTTTGACTTCCACAATGATAATTCTCTTACAGTCATAACGATACAAATGCGATCTGTTTGTTCTTATTGTGTAGTATTGCAGGAATCTCATGGTGAGACACTTAATTAGTATCAAATCTCATTTTGTACCTTTTTCTGCTCCATTACTGCAGTTTTTGTATCCTACTGGAAGCACTGATGCACCAGATTTCACTGTGGCTTTTTTTTTTCCTTTCCTCTCCCCCTCTGCCCGCTTGATGGTAAAGAAAACCACACCAGTCCCCGAAATCTTGTGCGTTGGCCGCTGACAAGGACAGAGCCTGTGGAAGAGCTGCTGCTCTTTATGACTGGAAGTTACTCCTTTAGCAACTTATCTTTTCTTCAAGCGGTACCTTTGTTTTCCTATTTCTTATCTATCTAATCTATCCAGAGTGGTACAGCAGCAATTTCACTTGAGCAAACCGGAGATTTTTTGGCCTTACTATCTGCTTCCCTATCAGGTATGTAATAAAAATATTTATATGCAATTAGAGAGGGGGAAGGGAGAGTGAAACAGTGACACTCCTGGCAAGAAAAAGAATTTTTGATCACAGAGCCATGCAATATTAATAAAGATGGCACAAAATGTATTTGCTTTGGGTGTGGGGGATGGCTGTTGTAGTATTTTCCTCATGTTCTTGTTACCAGTAGTAGGGTGTGTTTTGGGGTTTTTTTTTTTTTTTTTTTTTTAGGGGTTTGTGCCCAAATGTGTGAATCATGCTGAGAGAGAGGGTAGAAAAACCTCCAGAACCCCCAGAACTCTCGTGAATGCAGCTGGGGGGGGGAGACTTGTACGCCCCCCATCAAACCCCAATCGAGTCACACGGTCTTGACGAGCAACGTTTTCTGCTCCAAACTTTGCTCCGGCAACCGCCGGTAGCCCCGGCCCTGGCTCATCCTTTTTTGTTGCCGTTTGCGGTTGGTTGCTCGCCCAGCGCGGGGCCGGCCCCCCCCCCCGCCCCCGGCTCAGTGGAGGAGTCTGCGTGTTGGCAGCGGGCAGGTGCGGGGGACGGCGGGGGGGAGCGCACCTGGGCACCCCCCCCCCCACACACACACACCCGCACACACCCGCACCCCCGCCCCGCGCGCCGGTGGCAGAGCCCGCCCAGCGCGCGCCTAATTGGCTGCGGGGGAGGGGCGGCTCATTAGGGATGCGGGCGCGCGCCGCGGCTGGCTAGTCGGCGGCGGGTCGGAGCGCGGAGCGGAGCGGAACGGCGGAGCTGAGAGCCCCGGCCCCGCTCCTCGCCCTCTCCTCACCGGGCACGGGGCGGGGGAGGGGGAAGCTCCCCGCACCTGAAGAGAGAGAGAAGGGGGGTGGGAGAGGGGAGGGGGAACAAAAAAAAAAAAAAAACCAAAAAAACCGAAAAGGCGAATTCTCCTGCCTGAGCTCGCCTCCGGAGGGACCGAACGGAGATTTGCATCCCTTCTCCTTCCACCGGCCGGCGGGGAGAGGCGCGGGAGTTGCGGGGTCAGCATGGGCGGAGTGGCTGCGAGGAGCAGCTGCCCCCTGCGCCTGAAGCGGCGGCTGCTGTTGCTGCTGGGGCTCTGCAGCTGGACGGCCGCTCTGCGAGGTAAGCGGGCGCCCGGGGCTCGCCGAAGGGTCAAGCCCCGGCAGCCTGCCCGGCTTCCCCCGCAAGCTGCCGGCAAGTTTGCGGCGGGAGCACCGCGCTCCGGGCGGGGGGGGATCGGTCGTGTCCCACCGGTTGCTCCGCGCGCGCGGAGCTCCCCGCGCCTCCCTGGCGGGCGAGAGGGGCGCGCGCCGGGAGGACCGTTCCCGCCGGGGCTGAGGGAGCCCCTCGCGCCCGCCTCGGGTCTGTGGGGAGTACCTTAACGGCGGGGAGAGCGGGCACCCCCCCCCCAAAAAAAAAAAAACAAACCACCCCCCCCGCGAACCCACCGCGGGAGGTGACAGGAGCTTTGCTGCAGGACAGCGTGTCCGGAGTCGGTCTGGGGTAGGGAGAAGCGGGGAGCTCTTGCGGTGGCAACTGTGGTTGTACCGGTAGTTCGGATTCTTGGAGCGGGCGTCATTTACCACAAGGCTGCTGGTTTAATAGGCGGGGAGAGCTCCAGGCTGTTAGGTGCGCAAGCATCCTTGGGAATCCAGCGTGTGCGTGGATCCTCTGGGCAGCGTCTTTATGAAATATTCACGGTGGTCCTAGCGACTAGTCGGGTTGTCCCAAAATGGTGGGCTTTGGGAGATTCAATGACCTCTTCTGGCAGTGAGAATCTGATTACCTGTCAAACAGTGCGAGTGCCTGAGGTTGGATGTGCATACGCACGAGCGTGTGTATTTTTTATGTACGTGAGGTGGATATTTTGAGATGCTTGGAGTCTTTTTTTTATTTAACTTTTTCCTGGTAAATCACTTGAGCGAGATAATCTCTTTAGGGCAAATAGCCAGAGGATGTCACCAACTCTTCACCCTCTGGCATCCCTGACACCTTGGCTGGTATATCTGGACTTCTCAAAGTATTCAAAGTGCCTGGGAAGTAGGGGGCAATCTAGTGTTATGTTATCCTTTTTGGAGGAAGGTGCCTGTGGTTGATAAGACATAGTTTCTGTATTTAGAGTCTGTAACCATATGTTCAGTACAAATGGCTTACTTTTACAGAACAGAGTAATGGGACTTTGTAGATCCTAAAAGATTCCTCTCGCTGTTTCAACACTAGTCCCTCTGTGGAGGTCTCTCTTTGCATGCCTGTTGTGTGTCTCTTTCTTCTTCTTTTGTATATACTTTATTGGTTTTGGTCTCTGTATAGGAAGCCATCCGCAGGTAGCTAGCGGATTATGACACCTTGCCACAGTTCCTGGGAACCTTACTGGCCACCTGATCTGCTATGTTATCTCATTCAAGTCCAATGACTGGTCTAGCAGAGGGGAAATCTGAGAGGTTTTTGTGTAACAGGCAAAATACGGCCTTTTAGCGGTTCTTGGAAAAAAAACCAAAACACTTTACAGAACGGTGAAATAAATGATGAGAATAGAACGAAGTCTAACATTAATTTTTTTTTTTTTAATACTTTCATCAAGAAACATCTGTGACTGCAAAAGAATGCATGTGTATTTAAAGCAGTGATGTGAGGTGCTAACTGCCTTTTGTTTGACACGTCTGGTAGGACTCTATGGCAGTTCTTGCACCCTGTGAAGTATGGTCAGGATCAGGCCCTATAAGCATCTGAAATTTCCCACTGCAAGTCATGTGTAGCAGGATGACTCTTCTGTTGCTGTTAAGGAACAAATTTTAACTGTTTAATTAAAAATTGCCACGCAGGACATTTCAAGTTCTAGACTGGAGCAGAAGTGGTTTTTGACATTATTCTGAGGAAGAACAGTATATTTTTTCATCAGTTTGGTGTCTGTAGTCTCTCAGTTGTGATGTTGCATAGTGTTTACTTGTAGCTTTGGCTTAAGCAGTTAACCTCAGTTAACAACCCATTGAGCTATAAGATCTCAGTTTATGAAGTTGTCTAAAAGCTGCCTCCGAAACAAATTGTTTTCCAGGATTTTATTCTGAACGGGGATTAAAGAAAAATGAAATGATTGTAGATACCCTTCGCACTGCATTTTAAATCTATTGGAATGAATATATGTACACAGCTTTGGGCTTTTATTTTACAGGAAAAATTGCATAGACACTATGGTAATTTGAAAATGAGAAGAGAGTTGCTAATATTTATTATCTCACTGATGCATTGAAACTAATTTTGGGTTGCATGTATCTGAATAAAGATGTCTATAAAACATGAACATTAGTATTCTTCTGTGTCTTGATATTAAAGCCTAAAGCTGTGTGTTACATGGTGTTCATAGATCTGAGTACGTTTTGTTCTAAATTGGCATTGTTTAGGGATTTTTCTTTTCCAGTAGTATGGCACTTACTGTACAGCTTGGTAGCCACTGCATATTGCTACTGATTTTATTATGAAAAAATGTTCCGCTAAGCCACCTAATGGAATATGGGTGGGTCTGTGGACAGGAAGCTGTTGAAGTAGATACCTCCTTTTAGTCTGAAAATTTTGGTGTGTTTTTGGTTTTTTGTTTTTTGTTTTTTTTTTTTTTTAAACATAAAAAGCACTGACAACATGCAGTCCAGAGAGCTGCATATTTGAAGTATTATTCTGCATCTAGGAACCAAGAAGACAAACCAGCTTCTGGACAGCAGAGCTCTTGGAGAAATAATGCTTGTTTTAGGTAAAAACAGCAAATTCTATTGATACTGAAATAAATCTAGTGGTGAAGACAGGACTGGTATGCAAGTTTTTTGTGTCCTGATTGTATCTTTTGTCTTGCATTTAATAACGTCCTTGTGCAAATTAGATGAGCCTCCATTTATTTCATTGTAAGTGGGTTAGAATGTCATTCGTGTATCTGAGAATTCTGTCCCTATTTGCGAAGTACTTCATTGTTACCAGCTTAGAGGTGTGTAAGAGCTATCACTGATGCTTTCTTTGAGGAGTGTTGTTGATTTGCTGTGGCCAGCTCTGCTTCAGAGTTTACACTGTGTTAACAGAGTAGGGAGGTTTTTTAGGTGTCTTGATTTCTATATCCAAAAGGAAGTATATTATTTCTGTTGCTTTATTAGTCTGTCTCAAGTTCTCTTTCTCTGTTCCTCATACTCTGCTGAGAGTAAAGCTGTTTGATTATTTGTAAGTACAGTCAACAGTTTACTATCTGAAATATTTCTGACATGTGAGCCCCAACTGAATACACACCATGTCAGCATATTGATTTATTTGATCTTGAAGTATGCGTGTTATTAATATCTCAGCTAGGTGTACACTTGAAATATTCTTAACGAGCGATATAGGAGTAAGCAAAAATTAAGGCAAGACGTGGGTGCCATATGACTCTCTTGTATGACTTAGATCAAATCACTCCATTCAGATAATGTTGTCTTTTTGTTGTTAGGACAAAGCATTCATTAAAATAACAAACCACGTGCTCTGCTTTGAACCGTCCTTCCCCTTACCCTGTAGTGTGTAGTGTTTTATGTGGGTTTCTCTGTCAGTGTTTATATTATTTAACTTTGTAACTGCTCAGAAAATAAACTTCCTTTACTCGTGAGTTTGTTTACTAAATGCTTTATCATCTTTCTCAGATCTTCAAAACGATACAGGCTCAGTTTGCATGTGGTAAAGCATTGCTTTGTTTTCATAGGTTGAGAAACTAAGGTTTCAAAAGAGAATAATTAATTTCTCTAAAACCACAGGAAATTTGGGGGCTTTAAAGAGCGGTATTTCAAAACTGGGTGCATGATGCAGAAGTAGTCACATTTTGGAACTTGGAATATCTATGTGTGTATCTTTAAGTCATTGTCTAGTTTTGTTAAGGCTTCCATTTAGTCCTGAATTTTTTCTGCATTTATTACTGTCTTCGTGATTTGTTGTAACATAGTTTGTGAGATAATTCAGAGAAAGAGTGGGAAAGTCTGAACATTCCTATTGAGTGTAAGACTGACTTTGGACATGAATATGCTCTAGTTTTGTCTGTTATAGAACACTAATCCTTATGAGGATTGTTTTAATTTGCACTCTGATAATACTTGAGTATATTACTGCTTTGCACAGAGAGCATACTATGAATTTCTGGAATGCTACAGATCAGAATGGTAGTAAGTTTTCCTTGTATTACTCAAAGACCTGAAGAGCTACGCATATGATCCTGTCCTGGAAGTGAGGTGTGCACAGCCTCCATTGTCTGCTTTCTTTCTAATGCATGCATCTCTGAAAATATTTCATTTTTGGAAAGACAGGATAATTCTGCCCTTTAAAGGAGTGTCTTGCAGGGATGGTTTTTCTTGGCTTATCCTTCATACACATGTGCTTGTTCATATATGTGCTCAAGAGATGTGCAATTTCTGTCTCTTCAGATGTACAGAATAAAGCTTGATACGTACAGGAGTGAAATGAGCTTTCCATGCTATGAAAATTTTTCCATCTTCATACAGTAAGAGGACTTTGTATCAAGATGAATTTTCACCAGGGCAGAATAGAAGCTTATCTGATGATATTTTCACAGTGAATTACAGAAGGTAAACGCAAACAGTATGATATATGCTAAGATGGAAAATTACTTATGGTGCAAAGGATTCCTCAGGGCCGCTTGATGTATCTTTTCTGTATTTTTAGTCCTGCTTTCTGGTGAAAGGTGGAGTCTGAGAAAAAGAGCAGAATTTTAACACCAGAGGCTGCTGTTTCAGTTGGTTTTAGATGCTGCTGCTGTTGCAGTGAAGCAGATGGTCAGATTCATTTGTATAAAATAGAAAAATGTTTCATTTTCTATTTATACTTTTAAAGAACTTCAATAACTATGTTGTATCATGTGGCCTTAGCTTAGAGCATGAGTATTTGTAAGTATGAAATTTTTTATGCTCCATCGTATCTCATTAGAGATCAATAAACCACATTTTGAAGCATCTTGCAAGTAGGTATTAGAAGATGCTAACGCTGTGTACAAGCCTAAGTAATCTGAACCTTGTAATTTACCTGCATAATTGTGATCAATGTCATTCTCATCCATCTTCCCCTCCCCACCCACCCTTGTGTGGCCTTTTTTAACACCATTCAAAAATGTTGCTAATAAAGACTTATTTGCAGGCTCTTGGTCAGTGGAGTCCAGTTACTTGCCCACTACTGTTTAGTGCCAAATGCTTTATAGAAACTTCCATGCAGGGGATGTCAGAGGGCAATTACACTTAAACATGATGTTCCCTAATGAGTGTTCTGCCGACTACTGCTGTAGGTATTTTGTCTGTTTTTGGCCTGTTTCTCTTTTGAATTTTAAAAAGTTACAGACCTCAGTGAAGCCCTGATGCACTGATTTCATTTAGTTCCATTTAGATTAAAAATACTTCCTTTAGGAAGCTTAGCATAGTTAGAATTCATTCAGCAATTAGCTTGCTTTTGGATTATTGAAGAGGATGAATAGGCGGTATCTAATTAATTTGCTTATACAAGGTATTCTTTGTGCAATACTGTGTCTGTATTGAGGTAGAACAATGGCAAATTAACATGGTTTCTGAGACAAGAATATGTATGCGAGATTACATGCATGCATCATAAACACGATTTCAGCATACAGCTATCCTAGTCTTTCTATACTTTCCTAAAAAAAAAATAATAAAATGTTACCATACATGTTTGAGATTCCTGCTGTGAACATCTCATTGGAAACCTCTGCTTAATGTGTCATGGAAAGAGAAAAATACAAGCAGCCAATGACCTTAATTTCTGGATAACAATGTTCTGAAGAGTTTTTAGAAGCCACAAACCTATTGCAAGCAATTGAAAGAAGCAGCAGCCTGGGTCTGGACAGTTCCAATGGAAAAGCAATGCAAAATGGGAAGTCCCAATGCTAATTACCCACTTTGCATCCAACTGATGCTGACTGTGACTAGCTTGCCATCTGAGGGGAAGCTGGCCTATGAGGTGGCTCAGTTTAGATGCCAAATATGCTCTATGAGTCTATTGTTTCACAGAAAAAAATTTTTAGTAGAGTCTCTTCATTTAACAGGCATGCCAGGCAGAGATGACATGAAGCTCTAGCATCCAGTCTGTGAATGCTACAGACCAGTTTTGTGTACTGTCTGGACTGCATGATTCCAGTCATTCCCGGTTCTGTAACAGTTGTGACTAGGGAACACAGATGTTGAAGGCTTGGTTGGGACTTGGATGTACCTGCAGTTTAGTCCCAGCTCCGCAGCTGACCTGTAACCTTGCAGAAAATGACTTTGTGGTGATAGTTAACTTTTCTTGCCCTATGTACGGTACCTGTACAGTAAGGGTTTGGGTGTAATTGTAAATGGCTTCTATACTTTGAAGGTCCAGTGGATGCTTCAACACTTGAAACGCTGTAATAAAAAAGCGTAATTAATCTGTAGATAAAGCTTATTTAATGTGTCTAAACATACAAAATGTAATCAAAATGAATGGAAATAGTGTAGCTGAGCTCTTTTTTGTTTCTTCATATCCATGCTTGTTTTAAAGAAGCAATAGGAGCAACAATAGGAAAACTTTTAAAAAAATTGCTTCTGACTTTTTCCAAGAGACCTGCTTTTTGCCTTTATGCTGAATGGAGAATTAAAATAACATTTAACATGCTTTTATGTCTAATTTGTGTTGAATGTCAAAACCTTTTTGAAAAAAAATCTGCTCCTGGTTGATGAGAGTTTTATTTGTAGGAGGATAAACCAAAATATTTTGGTTTTTGTTCTGTGTGTGTTTTAGTGCTCTTTGACCCACTGCACAGAAAACTGAAATACCATTGCAGGTTACTCATCTGTAAATGGTTAAAAGAAGTGTTACATTACTCATCTTCTGCTTGGATATGCTTAATTTTTTTTTCAGTAGAAGGTGCTTTTGTGAATCTAAAACTTTTCTTCTGTGAGTGTTTCTGCATGTGAAATTGAATTGCTTGAATCCTGCCAGACAATGAATAGAAAAAGAGCAAACATGGAGATTTCTTATAAATTGTGAACAGTTATTCACAAAATTGCTTCTCTCCTTACACCATTCCTAATAATAAATTGCATTACAGAAAAACAAATTTGCTCTATTAATTGAATTCAGCCTTTCATATAAAACAGTATCTGATTTGCAGTTCAACAGATGTGTCTATGACTTTTATGGTGACAGATGCTTCAGGTTAGCTGTGTTCTAGGCCAGATTTAAAACCGCTAAAGATCTGTAGTAAGCCATTACCCTTTGAAATATTAATTTCAACTTCCAATTCAGGAGGTATTTGCTGATGATGACATATTGTAAGGTATTTACTGCTGCTGACATAGATAATGCTAGTTTTCAGTTGGAACTTTTTGTTTTGTATCTTTTAACTTGGCTGGAAAGAACATGGACTGTTTGGAATAAAAAAGTAACGTTGGGTAGCAGTTAAAAACGCTTTGCCTGTCAAAGCTATGTACTGCAGATCAATAATGAATGTAGTGGATGCACTGGAAGACACTAGGTGGTGCATATATTTAATGCATGTCATTCCTCTTCAGCACTATGTCCTAACTGAAGGCTTCCAGATAGAGTTTTGAATGTTGTTATTCACATCATGTAGTTCTCGGAGCTAAGTAATTTTAAAAAAATACAGATTTGTTAAAATAGCTTTATAATTCTGGAATTAGATTCCACACACACACACTCCACTCCCCCCCCCCCCCCCCCCCCCCCCCCCCCCGGATAGTTGTGCGTTCTTAAGACTTTGAGCCTCCTAATATGGTTCATAGGCAAATGATCAGTAATTTCCCTTTTATAAAAAGAGTGAAAGTAGCTGACAGGTATTCCAGTGATAAATATAGCAGTGTAAAAAACCCCTCTTATTTACCATTATAAACTATAGAATCCTGATAGAATCAATAGGTCAAATCTGTAGATCCAAGATTGAGTAACTTGGTGTATCTTAAGCTAAGATGGAGTAACATGAAGTGAGATGCTGGAGATTTGTCTTATTTTTCTGCCTGCTGTGTCCATTCTGATTTTTGCTAGGTTGAGGTTTTTGGGACCCATAATAACCTAGAAATAATGTATGATATTAGGCCTGGTATATATTATTTATTTCTGAGTGAATGCAAACATCTCAAAACTTACTGCAAAGGGCTGGCTATGCTGTAAATAATTTTGCAGAATGAAAAGTTTCCAGGTCTTGACATTCAGTTTTGATCAGCAGAAGTATGAAACTACCCTTTCTGAAAGGTTTTGTGAATAAAATGCTGGGAAAGTCCCTGTTAACTAGAACAGTAAGTAATCTTGTAGCTAGGAGTTTCAGGTAGAGCACAAAGGATCTGTATGTAAGTTTGGTGAGTCTATCTGGTAGTTGCATCTGGGACTGAGAAACATTGCTGTAAGATGTTTTGCTGTTGCTGAAGCATGGTGGTTTCTTGAAGGAGAAAGGAGGAAGGATTGCTTGGAGCTTTTGGGCTGCTTTGTTGGAGATGTGCCAGCCTGACACTAGGAGCAAAAAGTTGGCAGTATATGTAACCCTATGTTATTTAACACTTTATTTATAGGGAAAATGTGTTCATTCATGCATTCTTTCTTGTTATCAATCCAGTTTTTTAGGCTTTTCCTAAATAGAAAGCAAATTCAGTAATATTAATTTAGTTTCTAATAAATAGTGGTAGTATCTTAGAAGTGGAAACAAGTTAGTCCGTTCCAGTTGTCATTTGGTAACATAGTTTATAGTTCTACTGAATACCCAGAGGCATTCCATTAATACCGAATTTCCCACAGTAACAGCAAAACTCCTTCTACTCTCACTATAATATTAAAAGTGTAGGACTTATTTTGTGTCAAATGAGCTAACAAAATAAAAAGATGAATTTAAAGTATTTAATCTGTCAGCATCAATGAATCTAAGAGGATTATCATTCCATTACGGCTAATAGATTTTTTCCAAAGATAACTTTGCTACTTGACTTGCCTATTTCTATGAAGATTGTTACAGATCTAATTTAGACTACAATTTAAATATTCCTGCTCTATTTTGATTGAATCTGGGAGTTAGTAATATGTGGTACCTGGCTTATGTTGAGCTTTGTAACTTTCTTCGATCACTTGAATAGAAGCTCTCAGTCTTGCATCTTAATTCTTCATAAAGATTGTGTACTGTTTTCTGTTTTGAGTTGTACTAAACATGACTTAACAGTTCAGATTTGAGAGCTGTAATTTAACAAATTATGTGCCAACCTCTCCTTGCGTTCTTTCTGAGGAATTAGTGAGAGGTTGGAATAGTAAGAATAAAAATCAGGATTACCCTTATGATGGGTATCCTCCTACTCTGTAAAATGAGTAGCAAAATTCCCATTGATGTACCCTAGTATAAGGAAAAAGCCCTGAAGATTGGGATTCTTGTCTTCTGAGTCATCATAACTTTTATCTAGGTCTTGGAGTGGGCAGTGATGTGTTAAGTTTCTTTGAGATAAACAGGTATGACTTCATTTGATGCCTTAAAGAAATAGAATGGGAACACTTGTATCTTCCCTCCACCTCCCCAAACAAACTCTGTGGAGGAGGGAGAAGAGTACCTGGTAGGTGGAGAAACTTCCTGATTTTAGGCAGAGCCTGGGCTGTAGCTTTTGACTTGCATAACTGTAATAATGCCCTCACAAAGGTCTTGAGGTTTAACAATTAGAAATGCTGTAGTGAAGGGAGAAGACCTGGTGATAGATATCAGTCCCAGCAAATAAATTCCCACTCTCATATTACATGCTGAATTTTTCACCAAAAGGCTATCACAAGATATTGCAGCATACATGATATTTCACTAAGTTGTTTGTGAGAATTAAAAAGTTTGTAGTGATGCTAACCACCAATGAGTGTAGTGAAGCATTGTTGCTGTTTGATTAGTGAAATTATCTTAGCCACATCTGGGTGGACTGATGCTCCCCTTGAATTTGGAATTTAGCAGATCCTTAGTCCTTTGAGGAGACAGACCAGAGATACATGTAAATGAAGACTGCATCAGCCTCTTACAGCTGTAATCATCTCCCAAATTAGCATTGCAGTGCTGTAGCTTATGATGTCAGACTGAATTACATGGCTATCGAAACGCCACAGTGTACTTCAAAAACTGTTTGGATTCTGTGAATAATTTAAGGACTTTCAGTTTCCAATATTTAGTGCTTTTCTCTAGTTTGCTGTTTCTAATCATCAGGGGTTTTTTTGATGAATACATTAAATGCAGAAAAGGTGGCAAACGTGAGAGCAGGACCCCTTCACAAGTCCAGCAGTGATGGAATACCACTGGGGGGAGGGGGAGACTAGTAAAACATTGTAAATGGTGACCACAGTATTTTTAGCTCTCATCACCTATTGCTTTGATGTAAGGTTGTGTCTGTAACTAAGTGACATTTCTAGCTGGTTTTACAATTTCCAGCAGAACAGCTTGAGCAGTCATGAACTGATTTGTGCATTTGTGTTTGAAATACAGCCGTGCTCTTTAGCACTTTTACCCCTTGAAGATATGAAAGCACTCAAGAGATTTCATATTTTTTCAAAGGGCAGGAGCAATGTTAGTGAAAGGGGTGGGGGGATACAGAAAACTGACTGTTCTACCTCTATATTTTTTGAAAGTGTTGTTACTGAAATACCTCTGTGAATGTTCTCCAGCATCTTCTGGTTGAATGAAGGGGTAGTGAAGGCGGAAGGTGAAGGACCTTCTTTCTGCTGATCAGATATTATTACTTGTCTTGAAAATGCATTGTGTAGCCTACGTGCTGTTTCTCTTAGAGATTTCCCTCATGTAAAAGATAAAATAAGACTAAATGTTTTGGAGCTAAATTCAGAGTCCTGCTGCTGCCCGCTATGGTGGTGGTTAGCCAGCCTACAGCCCTCGTGAATGAAATCATAGCTGCTAAGAACCTGGCAGAACTATTCTTGAGTGGTTTTTGTGCTTTTGGAATGTCAGTTATAGTCTCCTCTGTCCTGTAGGGACAAAAGATACACCTGTCAGGATGGAAACAAATAACAACCACTCCGCGGTCCAGTTTTATTCAGCTGTACTGCACCTGCTGCACTATCATGCAACTTGAAATATTCTGTCATCCTAGCCTGTCACACTTGACCTCTAAAGCAGCTTTACATGAGAAAGTAGAAAAAGCTGCTACTGGAAAACAGGACTCTGCCTGGTTCTGGTTCATATTTTTTAACCCTTGCTTTCTTTGCAAGTATACACAATAGAAATCCACAAAATGCTAACAGCTCACACAAAGGAGTTTGGGATTTTTTTTTTTTCTAAACCCTTTGGAAGTTCTATATTTAAAATGCTTTATCAAAGGTATAAAATGTTTTATGGGGAATCAAGCTGTTTTTCATACTGGATAGATAGGAAGCAAGTTCATTAACCCAAGAGTTGTTATGGATGGGGGAGAGTGATTGCTTCATTTTTTTCAGTGCACAATACATCTGGAAATAAACTGCATGTTCTTGCTTTTTGTTGTTGTTGTGTTGTTTTTTCTTAAGCTGGCCAGTCACAGAATGACATGTCACGTGTCCAGCCAAAACATTGGCTTGTACACATAGGACTGCAGTTTGCTGCCCTGTGGGTCTTTTTGCCATGTCACGCACATGGAAAACAGAATGGGAAGCAATGACTTTGACTCAGCCCCAAATGAGACATGTAGGATCAAGCTTTGATTAAAAAAAAAAGTGGGGACTCTATGCTCTAAGTTGGCTTCTGATGACTTTAGATGGGGATGATCATTCTACCTGAAAAGACATCTGAAAATTTGGGAGAACAAAAAGCTCCACTGTTGCTAAAGTAACTTAGTGATACTTGTTCTGATTTGGACTACAGTGTCCTGTAAGTAAGCTGTATTTCTCTGTGGTGAAGGCTCACTATTAAGACCTAGCTGATGATGATGCATGGTAATGGTTTGTAGTGCTTCTCAAGAGCTAGCCTGACCCAGCAGGCTGCTTAAAATTCATGTATGGTATCAGCTGTGAAGCAATGTCTGAAACCCATAGAGGGCTGCAATATTCTAATTTATTGCCAGGTCCTCTTTTATGCCCATTGAACTATTCAGATCTTTCCACAGTTGATTATTCTTTTCTGCAGTTATGTTGGAGGGGGAAGAAGGGTAGAAAAAACTCTTTTGCCACACAAGCATGTTACTATACTAGTATGTTGCCATTTACAAGCAACCTTTTACCTCTTAAAATAGGTATCTGTAATAAGATGATGCAAGAGAAAAAGGTCACTTAATAAAGGGGAGTCAAGTGCATGTGGAATAAATAACTTCTTTTTAATATAAATTGTAAACAATAGTTTGTTATAATGGGAGCTCCTGCAGCTGAGGGCAGTTTGTTTCCATTTTTATATCATTATTTTAGCTTAGTAATGCTCAAATGCATTCTTGAAAAAACTTTAAATTGGGCTAGTGAGTGTGGTTTTTGTTGGGTTTTTTTGTTTGTTTGTTTTTTCTGTGGTGAATGAATTGAAAACATGCTATCTTTCAAAACACTTCAGCATATACTATCAAGATTTTTTTTCTCATTTAACCAAGCTTTGTGAAATATTTTATTAACTATTGCAACATGTGTCATGATCACACACCATGCTTACTTCATGGAGTTCCTGGTAGCATCTGTGACTTTCAAATTTCCAATATTTTCCACAAAATGTAGTTGACATCTAAAAACCTCCAGGTGGAAACATTGTTTCACAATTTGTTAGCTGCTTTTTTGTTTATCTTCTAGTGATTTTTCTCTTGGTTTAGGCTGAAGATTTTCTTTTCCCTTGCCTCTGTGGGATTAAGTTGGATCTGAGTTTGAAAAGAGGCAGCAGTTAGATAGGGAATGAGGATGAGGAAATAAAATATATTTAAATAAAACAACCTCCCTTCATAGGAACAAGCACAGAACTTGTTTTAAGCCCAAGCTGCTGTTCTTGCACTCCTATTTATTTTATATCTCCTAGCATTGTGGACAACAGTAGGAAAAACCCTCTTCGTGGCTATTTAAAATGCTGTCTCAGTGGTTTAATAAATACAATTCACAAAATTCTGCTCAAGCATCTGATACGGCACGTATTGTAGCAGTAAAACACAGCTATTATTTTTACTCTTGATAGTGATGTGTGCTTTGAAAGGCATGTTACAACATACTGTCTTGTATGTTAGTGAAGAAGGTTCTATTGCAATTCCTTGTCTCTGTTCCATCTCCTTTAATTCAGAAAAAAGCGGATAATTTATATACAGTATTTGAGCCATTTGCCAGCTGGCCTTGAAATACTGATACAGAATACTTGTGGTGTTAACGTGTGTTGGTTTTGCGAAGGAAATACAAGATACTAGTGAGCAAGCTGGATTTTGATCAGGGCAGCTGAGCATTCTGATGCTGCTATTTCTAATATGTCTGTGATATCTGGCTTGGTAGTAGCACTATGACTTTGTTAAGCAGATTACAAACAGTCACCTTTGCAACCCTTTTTGTGTAGATTACTTTGCAATATTTATTGCTATGTAGCTGTCCACAGACAATGTATCTTGATATTTTTTAATACATTTGAAAACAAGGGTATTTGTTTTGCTTTAGTGCATTGTCTGGAAGAACTTGCTCAAAAGCGTAGAGCAAATAAGGTTGATCAAAGGATTGTAGCCTTATTTATTTTGGCAAAAGTATTATATTGGCTATTGAGTGGCTTTTCAGTAAAACAGACTTGCCACTGGCAAGTGTTAATGAAGATTTAGACTGTTCTGTGAATAGAGTCCTATACAGAGTATTGAGATGATGCCCTGTATTTATGAAAACAGATTTTGACCTCTAGGTTGTCATTAAACTATTTCTGCTGGAGATCAGCAAATCTCTTGTGGCTATTACAGTTGTAGTAATCTGTTCCACTGATTTGGCACTACAAATTTCTCAGTAACAACATGAAGTAAATTCTTTTAGTAAAGAGAAGACTATGACAAGGTGACTATTGAGAGTGTCTTTTTATCATGTCAAGGATCTCTAAGACTTTAATTCAAAAAGTTAGGTAGCCCTGTTAGTGCTCCTGCAGACACACGTTCTCACATATTTGTGCATGGTTTTTGTGGAACTGATTAGAACACTAGAGATCTACCAGATTCAGTTAAAAGACTATGGGTTTAGGTAGCTGTATGAGTTGCCTACATGTTTCCTGCCTTCAGCTTGTCAGAGGAGGATACGTGGATATTTCAGGAATTCTCTATTTGCTGTATGTGACGTCTAAGATACATCCAAAAAGGTTTGGTTTTCATTAGTGACATTTGAGACAAGTGAGAATGAAAGTAATTTAATTTGTGGTATGGTTACTTACAATACAGTCTTACTTTTCTTGATCTTTATGTTTGTTTGTTTGTTTGTTTTCAAATGATAGACAAGCTTCTTAGTGGATGGAAATGAAAACTTCATTACTTAAACATGGTCAATATCTGTCAGGTAAATTCAGGCTCTACCAAATATTCATTTCATAATTGGGTGAACGTAAGCAGTGGTATAGAAAGGACTTCCCCTAGTTGTACAGTAAGTTAAAATTAAGAAAACCTTCAGTATTGTGTTCTAGCCACTGGAGTATAAAACCTAACTGGCTATCTAAGCAGTATTCAACAAGGTAATACACAGACATTTGAAGAGCTGGGGTGCAGTGGAAATCGCCAACATGCTTTATCATTTCATTGTTCTGTGTAGTGTCTACAGAAATCATCAAATTACATTTTTAAAACATCTTTGACACCCTTCCCTTTGTGTAAGATGAGTCAATAAATCCGCAAGTTTTAATTGTCCTACTTGTAGTAGTCCTTCTCATAGGCTGTTTGTTGTGACCATTTAAGTTGAATTTATTGTGTCTGCTATAGTAAGAAACTCTGAGTTTATAATCAATATTTGCTATCCCTAATTCTGTGTCTACTTTCCACGCTTGAAGTGATAACTGAGATGCTAATGTGAGAATACACAATCTGCTTCGTCGCATAACGAAATCAGCATTTAAACTGAAATCCCATTTAGCTTGCTTTTAGCAGATTACCTTCTTGTAACCTAAAACTCAGCACATCTAGATCTGGTCTGACATGGCTTTTCTGGTTGATAGGCTCAGCCAACGAGTAAGACTGTAGACTACCTTCAATGGGTTGTCTAGAGCTCTTGACTGCCCTTTGTGGTTTGTCTTTCTCTAATAGATAGGGAAGGTCTAGACTGAACTTCAAGAAAGTGAAATGAATTATTTGTGCCTTGGCTCCTCCTTTGTTGTTCTCCCTTATTTATTAGTATTGTAGGGACACAGAGAATGAATCTGATGCTGCAGTAGTTTGGGCAAGCTGTACACTTGTTAGGTCAATCCTAAATTTTCATAGAATACTAAGCAGCAAATCCTTACATTTATAAACAGATGCATCTTCTTCCACACTGGAATAAGCTAGGAAGCTACTGAATTAATGAAATGCTGAAAGTGCACGTGCTGAAGCTGTTCTCTTACTCGGTTTCTTTCTTCTACCATTATTCTTGCAGTAGATGCCTGTAAACTACTTGATTTAGCCTTAATTTCAAGCACAGCAGAGATGAAGGGGGGGTGTGCATATTTCAACAAGTATTCACTTGTATTCTAGCTTTTTTTGTTTGCATTTATTTTATGGAAGGATTATACTTATTTGACAGAAGGAGATGTACAAAACATTTGTGGCAGTGTATTCCACATGGCATTCAGCGGGGAGGCTCAGGAGTCAGTTCCCTGGGTTAGACATTGATGGGAAAATGGAAAGCAAGTGTCAAGTAAAAGCAATAGTCACTTATTTATAGTGGAAGGAAACACTGCACATTGCTTATCTGTTCTAAAAGGGGGAAAAAGGAAAAAACACCACTGTGTTCTTGTAGACCTGTACTTGTAATACACAAGCGAGTAAAAAAGAATCAATTTCTTTTAGCCTGTAAATTGCTCCTAGCCTGCATAACACTTCGCCAAATAAAGAACAGTTGCCAGTATTGTGCTTTAGTTGTGTGTCACAGCAATGACTAATGAGCAAGGGTGTGGATTTTGAATAGTACCACCTCCTTCCTCACATCTTATGCTAGTTAATAACCTGGACTGACTCATTGCTTGTTGGACTCTCCTCCCCTTTCCCCTCTCCATTTATTTGCATCTTTTAAAAATTACCTTGTTACACTTCCAAAAGACAAATTCTAGTGGAGGGAGGCTGCAATAGCTGCTGGCTTTCCCCTAGGCAGAGTTCTCTGGCTTCCAATTAGCTGCAGAAGAAATCTGGCTGACAAGGAAATAAAAGATGGAATTCATATACTCAGCTGTATGTAATCAAGACATAAACCACCCCATAACATGCATCAACAGGGCCTGTAACAATGGTTTTAAATATTTTATATTCTGCAGACAAAGGGTGCTATTTATGGTTTTACATGTGACCTAGATTATAATTTTGCCGGATATTGTAGAATATCCTCTCTGTCTTCTACTCCATGAAATCCCAGTGTTGCCTTGGCTTACTAAAATCTTTCAAGAGAGGTCGGGTTATGCTCTCAGCTTCTCTCAGTGAGATTTCTTGAGTGCTGCAAAACCTCTCTTATACACATTTCATGAACAGGCTTTCTGCTGGTTATTATTCTGAGATTTCTTTGAGACATGATTATTTTGCAAATACCTCTTCTCTGAAGTAAAATTACATAATAACTGCTTGTTATTAATAGTTTTTCCTCATTTTAATTTGTGGGGTTAAGTTGCCCTGTGAAATAGTATTTCAATGTTTTTTTACATTATTAGAATAGCAAAAAAGCAAGGTTCCTTGCTATTCAAATGTCAGAACATTTGTAAATTATGTTGGATAAGTTGCATTTCTTGTCTTTGTTAATACTAGTTCAAACCTCAAGGTCTTTTGCCTGTGCACCTAGATTTTGTCATATTACTACCTGTTTGTCTAGAATGGTAGTCGTCTTTCAAAGAAAAAGAAAAACAACCACTTAAAAACCAAGATGATTGGCTGCCTCAGTGTTCTCAGTATTGACCATTATCACAAAATTGCAGAGAGTTTATATTAGACTTTTGGCAAACATATTTCTGTATATGCCAATATGCTTATCAACTGCTCTATAATTATTACAAAATTATATTAGTTAGTTGTTATTCAAATATTTCATACTGTTTTAAGTTTGGAGCAGGAAAGGAGAGAGTCTGAATGTAATTTCCTTGTTTTACTGGGTTGCTGAGTTATCAATGAGCTTTGCATCCTCCGTTTTCTATCATTAACTCAGCAAGACTGAAGCAGATAAAATATTTTCTTTGACTTACTGCACCTCATTTTGCATTTTTGCATACATATTTTTAATTCTTTCATCTAGGTTTATAGCATGACTTTGGTTTTGTTGCACATACTAAATCTTCTTGTACTAATTCCAAAGCAAGTTCATCTGTCATGATTACATTTAATTTGGTTGTTTATGTATGATGTTTCTTCAAGAAACAGTTTTCCTAGTTTTCACCTTTATAAGAGAGATTTGGAGGGAATAATTTCCAAAGATATTGTAAGGAGGCTACATGGTAATTTCTTATTCCTTTGATGCAGTATCAATGTCTTGATCCGACTTTGCTTTCTGCTCCAGCTCTGTGGATGAGTCTTCCTAAATATTTTTGATAAAGCATTATGTATATGTGTGTATGTTTATAAACCATATACAGAAAATATAAGCATCCTCATCTGTTTCGTGTTATGAATGTGTAGTCTGCTGTTTGTTGGTACTGTGAATTCCAGGGTACTGTTCTAGATGGAATTCGGGCTGGTGCTGAGTAGGCAGGTGAGAATAATTTTTATTTTATGCCGTGTTCTGAAAGGAGTTATCTATAAATATCTACCAAGTTACTACTTTTATCTTCCTAAAAATAATTCCTTAGAACTGTCCTTTATGAAAAGGTTTACAAAAACTTAGCAATAGTTAAACTCACAGTGTGCTGAAACTACCAGCCATCAGGCCATGTCCAAGAAGGTATGTTCACTGTCTGTATCTATAGAGCTGGTTTTGTAATGCTATGAAGAAGGCTGTACACCTGCCATGAGCTCTGTCCCTCCTGCCTCCCAGTCACATGGTGTCTTTTTTCCGATATCCTATGTGATTCTGTCTAGAGCCATATTCGCCTTCAGAGAGCACTGTGAGTCTGAAAAGGTGTTCTTCAGCCGCAGAGCCACTTGGGCCATGCTTTCAGGGTCTCTGCATGTGTAACTTTTGTGTCTGGTCTGGAGAGACGCCTTGCAGTTACTAACTGTCAAGGTAAACATATCCAATATGTCTTTTGTCCTCTTTTGTCTTATCTTAGCCCCAGAGAGTCTAATATAAATAATATTTTACCAGAAATGATTCTGCAGTTGAAGGCAAGCAGAATAGATGACCTAAATAGATGCCTTTCACCTATGAATATCCCTATCAGACATTTCGTTGTATCAGTCTGGCGCTGAGAGATAAAAAATACAGAACAGTGCTGGTTTTTACAAAGTTTGAGAAATTCTTAGTAACGCTGTGAACTAATAAATTTTTGCTTATCAGAAATATGAATGTCATGTCTCAATGTCTGCGTTTTTAAAAGAAACTTCAAAAGAATATCTTTGTCTTACGGATTCCCTAGTTTTTCATAAAAGGCTGAAAAACACTTTTTGCAACCTTAAACTGCTGTCTTCTCTCAAATCTGTCTTGACAACTGTTTAATGGTGTTATTGTCACAAATGGACTTCCACCAACGTTGGAGACATCTGAGCAATTTTAAATGACATTGGAGTTCATGTAGGCGTTCTGCCTAGAAAGTAGCTAGATTAAAGGCTGAACCATCTTGTCTGCTGTGAGCTGTGATATATCCAATGTAGTAAATGGGAGCGTTATAGGCCAGAAGCTGAAGAGAGTAAGATGGAAAGAAAATGGTCCTAAAGGCTAGCAAGTCAGGGGTATGGATATTTTGGTTAAGGCAGTAATGTAATATCTGGAAGCATGGGTTCAATTTCTAATTGATGTTTTTCTGATCAGCATAATTCCTGTGACTGTGCACAATGAGCTTCTGGTTTCCTCATTTCAAGCTCTTAATTTAGTTTTTCAGCTTAAGCTTTTGGGGAAGGATTTCAGTGTTTGTGAGATGGGAAAAAAAGAAAGCATATAACTCACCAAAATGTTATTATTGAAATCATTCCATCTCTTGGACAACGGCTTTAGATCTGACTTGGAGTAGGCTGTGAATGACACATATGATGATCTGTTGGCTGTCTTGTGGACTTCAGGAATATGTATATGATTAGAAGGTACTGGCAAGGGAGCAGGTGCCCATATGTTTTCCAGTGCCATGACGGGCGTTGATTGATTTGTTTTGTAGGTTTTTCTCTGAACTAGTTTCAATTTAAGATGACTGTACAAGCTTTAGGCCTGACATTCCAGAAAGGACAATATGTGAAAAGTTTTAGGCTGTGTATTAGCTGTCTAGATTGTATATTTTTATAATGGTTTTATGTCAGAATTTTATCAAGTAGCCTTAAATCAGCAAAAAATTCTGCATCTGTAAGTGGATATCACTTGCTAAAAACCAAAACAAACTTAAAAAAAAAAAAAAAACAACAACCTGTAGAATGTTGCAATTTTCCTTAAATATGTTACTTTCCAAACCAACTCACTTCAGAACTCTTTATGCTTAACTATTCTGGTACTGAAAGTGCTATGGGGCTTTCTCTCTGCAAGCTATCCTTGTGATCCTCCAATTGCCTCTAGACTATCATTCCCAGATGCCAAAACGTTGTACAAACCTGTCCGTTTAACTCTTATCTTTCTCTGTTTAATGAATAGGCAGGAGACTTTCTGTTGTTCTTGCAGGTCAGCTGTTGTGGATCACCCTTACAACTTCACCTCTGTGAGAACCCCTCTCTATTCAGAAAGGTGGTGTGAAGTCTGATAATGCTTTAGGGAAGGGGATTGCTTGAAATCTTGTTTGTGACCCAAATGCATAAGACTTAGACTACAGTTTTGGTTTTGTTTTGTTTTGTTTTTCCTGTAAGTTTAAGATAGCTTAGTGAATGCATTTGTCAAATGTTTCTGATACCAAGGATTGTGTACTGGTAACAGGAAAGTGTGGTGTACTGACATTTTTATGTGAATTACATGCATTTACAGGATCCAAAGTCAGGTCTTTTGATTGCCTTGTTAGTTGCCAGTGTTGATAATGTTTTCTGAGAGGTGAAGCTGCATGTTACCAATTGCTAAAGTATAGAAGAAAGCCAAATAGTCGGCTAAATGGCTTCTTTTCTTTTTGTAATAAACAATACTCTTTCATACTTTATTAATGGTATGTGATGTCCGTCCTTGTCGTAGTTCTCTTTGTCTTTCTCACACTAAAACCAAAGGATATTAGTTTGCCTTTCTCAAGGGAGGAGTACTGATCTACTCATGAGGAGGTCTGGTTTACAAAGCTTGTGAAATCCAGAGGAAATCCTTTGATTGGCAGGGAAAATTGCCACAGACTTGACTTTGCATGCTGTAGCCTCACCAGAGATTTGCTTTGATGCTGCCTTGTTTCCTGCTAATATAAAAACAAAAGTTGCTGCATTCCCAATTACTACTTTATCTGTTGTAAACATGGTCCCTTGGGAAGGTGCTTACTTGGAAATGATTTGCATGTTTGACAGCAGGTTCTTTTCCCTGTGTTAAAAATGTAGGGCAGTATCTGTCAGTAATAGAGACCCTCTCTTCATTTTTCCTTCTCTAGTGTGGGTGGATAATTGTATTTGCAGGCCCAAAGAAAAAATCTGCTGTCATGCAGACAATTTTCATTAATTTTGTAATAACTTAATCTGTGTCAAGGAACATAAAATGGATCAAAACCTAAACGAGAATGACTTTTTAAATAATAAAATATTGGCACGCAGCTAAGCTTCAATGCATTATCGTTCAGACTTGAGAAGCTGTTAAAGTTGGAATGTTGTGGTGCATCTCAAAGGAACCATTTTTAGTTTAATATGTTAAATTGCATTAAAATTAAAGTATAAAAATAGTCTCTCCTAAATTACATCTGCAGCATGTGACTTCTCAGGCCTATTTACTTTTTTTTTAATCCTGCTGAAGTTATGACTAAGAATGTTATAAGCTTTTCTATTATATGTATGGTGAAAACCAATTAGTCTTGCAGTGCTGGGCCTAGAAGCCTGCTGATGCAATGTACTCGGTCATGAACAAAAGAAAGTTATTAGAATCATTTGCAGCAGGCTACTCTGGAAGCTGTAGAAATACATTCAGTTAATTGAAGGCAGAGTTTCTAAGAAGCTCCAGTACTATATTTCTTCCCCTCCCCCAATCTCCAGAAATGCAAAGTGTGCCCTTTAGGCCCTCGTGAGAGTGGGGAGGTGGAAAAACTTTAACACCCTGGTAAATTGGCTGTGTCTGGGTGAGTGAGGTAGGACCACCATGAGCACTGCTGAGAAAAAGGACTGATCGAAAGTGATGGAACATCCATGCACAGTGCACCCCAACGCTCGTCTGGGTGTGGCACTAAGTGTTAAGAAGGGCTGAATGAAGGTAAAAAAGACACATTCATAGGTTACAGATTATAGTCTGAAGGTGGCACAGAAAACAGGGAATCAAGGATAGAATGTATATATTAAAATCCCTGCCTTGCTAGGGCAATGTCTGTTTTGGAAAACAACCCCTTGCACCGATGTATCAGTTGTTTTTACCCTCTTTCCTTGCTTGGATATTGCCTGCCTTTGTCTGGTTGGTTTTTGGGGGTTTGTTTCTTTTGTTTGGTTGGTTTTGTAACATCTAGCTCACTGGGGATAGGCATGGGCTTTGTACAGTATCAGAGCAAAGATTCTGGCATTGTTATTTATTATCTTAAAGTTCTGAATTCATGGGAGCAGCCCTTACCACTATAAACAGGACTTGAAGTAATGAGCTTGCTTTTTTTTTTTTTTTTTTTTTTTTTTTTAGTAAAAAAGGTAATATTCAAAATGTATCCCTCAATAGACCACTTTCCCGAATTCCTTGTCTTACCTTTTTTGGTACATTTTAATTTGCATTGTTGCTGCAAACTAACAGAGTAAATCATGCATGGAAGATTTGTTTTTATGTTCTGTAATTGCTCAAAATAAAGATTTCTGGAGCTTTTTAAAGCTGGAGTAGGAAGTATAAAAATACCACGTTCCTGTGAAAATTTGGTAGGTGACTTTTTGTTAGTAATGCTGGAATTCTATTGGTAAGCTGTACTTTTCTCAATAAATGGTAAATAGAACCAGGCTTTTGATTTGACAGGAATGGAGAATGGAAAGACAAATCTAAAGGGGGGCAAATACTTAAGTGGAATAAATTGGAGAGCTGGAACCTCTGAGGGATTTAAACTAGTACTGGCTGGCTTTTTAAGTCTTAACAAAACACTATGTTTTTAGTGGCTCTGATCACCATGCTTAGCAAAAGAAATTATTACTTTAATGTTCCTTGCTGTCACTAATGTCCTTGGCAATTGTATCATTTTAGTATATATGTAGGAAACAAAGTATTTGGCCAAACTGTTTTTTTTATGAGAACAAATGCTCTCAAAGCTGAGTGTGGATGTCATATTACATAACTGATGCATGAATAGTGCCATACCTGTGTCTTGTTGGGTTTTTTTAAAGACTGATTAGCGTTATTCTGTCTGTTAGTGTCTGTTTTAATATTTTAGCAAAATATTGTCTAAAACCAGTTGCTTGAGGGTTGGCGGATTAACACAATAAATAGTGCAGTAGACTCTTAATTTTATACTTGATTTACAAAGAAACTGCTGAACTTGCAGAGGTTTGCATCTCTCTATTTCTCTTCCTTTTGTGGACTCTGGTGTACATGTGATGCAGACTACCACAGATCAGGTAATCTAAATGTACTTGCAGGGAGCTTTGTAATAAAAGTTTGGTTAACCACAAGAGGCTTGACAGATGAAAAGTAAAACTTTATTTACAAAATGCTGCAAAGACAGCGATCCTCTGTGGTTAATTATACTTTATATAATTGGCACAATAGTGCTACTTTACCTGAAGATGATTGATCTTGCATTCTTTTACATACACTTAGAATAAAATCTATTCCATATTACTTCCATAAGTAGTTGATTGCAAGATGGCTTTGAATTTCTGAGTTATGTCTCAATGCTGACAGTAACATACTGAAGGCTAGAATACAGTATAAAGGGACCAAAAAAGAAGTCATCTTATGCTTAATTAGTCCCACAAATCTAATTTCATGCTTTTTGTAAAAAACAGAATAGCTTTTGGGTAAACATTGCCCTTCATTTTCTATATAAACATATAAGAATACATAAATGCTATGCTTTGAATTAACAGCCAGTATTGATTTACTGTCAAAGATAAAAATATTGG
Organism: Aquila chrysaetos chrysaetos; assembly: GCF_900496995.4. NCBI lineage: Eukaryota > Metazoa > Chordata > Aves > Accipitriformes > Accipitridae > Aquila > Aquila chrysaetos. The sequence continues at coordinate 37,145,028 of NC_044016.1, read as the reverse complement.
TGACGTGGGGGAAGAGCTCTAGGAATTTTTATTTAGAACATTCCAAAACATGATCCCGATTAATCTGCTTGTTCCCAGAGTTCTTCTGAACTCCATAAAATTAGAATTTTCTGTCTTGACTGCAGGAGAAGACTGTATGTTTGCAGTATCCAACACATGCTTAAATAGGATTATAGAAGTTCAGGGAATTGGGCATCTCTTCTTACGTTGCTGGGTCAGCTGAGTAAGTGTAACTTGGATTTGTAGTCATCAAAAGTATTGCTCATGGGAATTACCAGCTTTAGTTTAGTTCCTTGGGAACAGCTGACCTTGTTGGAAGCCATTGTACAAGCTGTATTGATCTGGACCTTTGTCACTTTTAGCAAAATCATTTTAGAATGAGTCATTGGATATGTCTATACCATTCTGAGCAGAGTGTATAGCTTACTGAGCAGCTGAATGTATATTTTACATTCTGTTCCTCTTCCATTTGTCAGATTGTCTCCTGACAGCCTGTGTGAGCATACTTGGTAGCGATGTGAATACACCAAACATACTCCAAGGGGTTCATTCTCTCTGTGCTCAAGGCCATGCTTGCAAGACTGCAAGATGGAAAATAGATGAGTTTTGTCCTGAGGGAACGTTTGAGGCCACATATGTGCCCACTAAGATGTGAACTCCTGTCTTAATTCTGATAGCTGTTCAAATTTCAAGCAGTTTGGGAGAAGCATTCCTGGCTACAGCATTGTTAATGAAGGAAACTTTTGGGTAGAAGGACTCTGGTCTGTGGCTTTACCACTTGAGAACTCAGTTGTGCTTCTGTACTCTTTCTATACTGCTTTAGGGTGGTATCTTGCTAGGTATTTCACAGTATCTGCCTGTGACTGGCAATGTATCTTTCAGTAGCTGTAGAATGGGATGACTTGGCAGGAAAATAACCCAGAATTCTGAAATTTTTGGTGGCTCTGTTGCTGTTCCTCAGTACAAAGAGAGTCTGACCAACTCAGTGCAGATTTTTCACATAGTTTTAATGAAATCATTGAGAATATTAATGGTGCTGCTGTCTGACCTCTTGAAATCACTGTTGTGTCCAGTCAGGTACAGTAATGTGACAGCTGCCTCCTCACTGGCAAGTAGAAAGGTCCAGCAATGGACCTTCAAGGTACAAAAACAAGATTCTGCAACTGGAGAATGGTTACAGGTCATCTGTAGACCAGGAAAAGTGTAAAGATGAGTGCGCTTGGCCTCAGCAGTGAATTACAGAAACATTTGCTAAAAGAGCATTGTTCTGCTTTTTTTCCATTTAAAGAATGATTTAATTGCACGTGAATTAAGGGTTTTTTAGATGGATTACTGCTGTCAATGAATTTCATAAACTATGACCTGTGCTCTGCAACCTCCTCTCAAATGTTTGCAAAAATATCCAAGCTGCTTAACCATGGTGACATAATTGTCAAATACGTAATTGTGCTTTGACTGCCTGTAGCGCTTGCTGTCACTTGAAAATGTCAGAAACTACTACTGTAGGCTATGCAGTCATTTAAATATCTGCCCATAGTATATTCCTTGCTTGACGAAAAAACTTCAACGCCTTGTGTACTAGTGCATGCTTTCTGATGACTAGGGAACATTTTAGATTTCATAAAGCATCTACAAAACCTCTGAATAAGCTACAGAGCTCAGAATCATTGGGTGGAATTGGATTTAGAATCCTTTAAAAAGGACTCAGAATAGGACCTGTCATAATATGCAACTAGGAACAAAAATCTGCCAAATCCTCTGAAGTTGGAAATATTGATTAGTTTCTCAATATACATATGAATCACGATGGCATGTTAAAAACAGACATTGTGACAGTCCGGTACCAGTTTGCTCCGTGGGTGCATCTAACTTTATGTCATGCACTGATACTGGAATTGCTCTTTTAAGTGTCCATGTTAATGAGAAGCAGGTTGTTTACTGGGGTCAAGCCAGTCACTGTTGTTAAAAAAGGACTGTCAAAACCTTTTTTGGAAACAGATTTTGCCATTACAGATAGGAAATGTGCACTGCTAACACATTGTCATTTCTTATAGACAAATTGAAACATTTTAGAATGTCCTAAACATTTATTGTCAGTGAACTCAAACCTCCACAGTAACTTCTTTCTGCTTTGCAAGCTCCAGGCAAGAATGTTCTGTTACTGGGTTATAGGGCAGGAAAAGGAGTGCTAGAGGTAATGTGCACTTTGAATAGTTGGCAAGGTTAGCTTGTGTTCTTCAGAGGAGAGAAAACCCACTTGGAATATTATCTTTCCCCCCCCTTTTTTTTCCTTTTTTTTTTTTTTTTTTTTTTTTTTTTTTTTTTTTTTTTGGTGAGCCCTTTGTCTATTAAGCTTGGTACTTTGGTACTTTTTGCTTGACAGCTTCACTTCTAGCCATCTGTCTGCTTGAAGAAGATTTCAGTGTTTCATGACAACTACAATATTTTGAATGTAGTAGTAGTAAATCTATGTAAGCTAATGATGAAGAAACTTTCCAAAGGTTTATATTTTGGCAAGTAGCCAGAACTCAGGGTTGCTCGTACCTCTCTGCTGCCCTCTACCTACCCATGTATGTCACTCAGTAAATGTTTCCTCCTTTCCTTTTTTCTTGTCCTGAAAATTTACCTTTCATCTTGTCTTTTTAAGCGTTGTCTTTACTATTCAACTTTGATGAAAGTGTCCTTACAGCTTACACCCCTTTAATGAAGTCTTGAAAAGTCTGTACCAGAAAATGACACACCTTCTGTGCTATTTTCCTGTTCCTTTGGTTGGGACTATTGAAGTCTTGGTGTTTCATTCCCCCTGCTAAGGCTGAGCCCTGAAGCAGACTATGGCAGGAGGGGGAAAACACCAGGTATGAGAGGTTAGCATGCACTGCTGGAAGCCATAAATCCGGAAGGCGGCACTCTTTCAACTCTGGCAATCCTGTGCCTACGTTTTGTCTTTCAGAATTTGTCCTTCCAAACCTATTAGCATCCCCAGCTGCTAAAATATATGGTATAGCTATGTCTGGGATGCTGTATGAAAGTCTGTAAGCCAGTTACAAATTTGTGAAAACATAACTCTGTTGACAGCTGTGCCATTCAATGCTGTCTCTCAAAAATACAGTTCCTAAGTATTGCTCTCTTTGAAAGCAGGAATGCTGATGTGAGACAAAAGAGTTCTAAATGGCAGGTTAAGAAATACCTAAATCCCTGTCTGGGCTTTGACAGTCTTTTCCATAACCTAGTCAAGTGAAAAGGAGTAGCTAATCTTAGCAGCACAAGGTTTTTTCCTGCCTTTTTTTTTTTTTTCCTTCTTTCTTTCTTTTCCTCCTTCTTCCTAGAGTCAAGCTGAAGTGCTTGTTTTAGGTCATGTAGGAAGTTTTCTCTTTCCAGATAGATTCTCGTTGCTTTGGTATTTGTATCCAGGTAAAACAGAGTGCTTTTCATCCTGGCTAGGGAAGAGACATTCCTGACTGCTGCCTTAAAAACTCAGACTTAATAAAGATATTAAAAAATGAAATAGTGCTACTCAGCTGGTGTGAACTGGTGTTATGCAGCACTTTCAGGAGCTCCACACCTTGCACCCTTTGAGTGTGTGGACAGCTATTCTCTGGAGAGAGATTGAAAGACAGCCTAGTGAAATTAGTGTTAGGAGTGCTGCTGTACCTTAGAGAGGAAGGGTGTGGAATTGGTAGTTCGACTGAAGAAGGGGTTAGTGTTCATAGAATAGAAGTCTTAGGTGGAACACATCAGGTTAACATTAAGGAGCTGTTCTTCACAATATGTGATCTTACTTTGAGAGGAAGATATTCAGAACTGCCAGCCAGCTTTGTCTAAATGGTGATTCTCTACTATTTTAACTAGCTGTGTATATCTGGACCTACCACTGATACTGAAACACTGCTACTTTAAAGTGCTTTGAGACACAAACATGATAGCAACAATAGAAATGCTTCATTTTCCACTTTGCTCAAAAAGCTGGATATTTTTTTTTTCCTCTTAGGGCTTTTTTTTCTCCTCTTTTTAATGGCATGCAAAGTGGCATTTTCAGATAATCCTCAAAAATAATCTTTGCAAAAAGGCTCCTTTACAGTGTAGTTTTTGGCTTATAGATGTAGAAGGAGCAATTGTCATTTGGTTAGAGCATTGGTCAGAAATGCAGGAGGTTTGGATCTGTTTTTATGGATTTTAACAATGACCTTAGGCAAGAAGCTTTCCTGTTCTGTGACTTGATTAATCTAAAATAGGTAAATCTTCCTGGCATGTGCCATTACTCTACTTGGTGATAAATCTGGCTTTAAAAGCACTATTTCAGTGAGTTGAGTGTAAAGCTGCTTGTTGCCAAAGGTTTTGTTTAAATTAGTGTTCAGTTAAAATGTTTTATAGATGATGATGATGACTGCATATTTGCAAGCTCTTGCAAATGCGTGTAACATGGTTTTTTATTCTTCTTTACTTAAGCTTAAGCACTTGGAAGCTGTCCTGAAGAATCCATACAGTTAGCTTCTCAGGAGAGCTATGGCAGCAAAATATTTAGAAAGCTGGAAATTTGGCAATTTATGGCAATCTTCTTTTTGTAGAATATTTGTCTGTTTTACATTGTAGTAGCTAAGGGTAGGCTGTGTATTTGAGAGTTATGAATAGAACCTTGTCTAGAATCTTGATTTATGTACAAATGTACTGTAAAGTCTTCCATTATTGGTAGCATGATGTATGCATAAAACATCTGTAAATAGGGCTCTCCCTATCCAATGATGGTGTCCAGGTGATTGTTAGGATGGCAGGTTAAAACTTCTGTGCTAGCAATTATTTATGATCAGAGGAAATAGAATCTTCCCTTACCTATTCTATATTGTTATATCTGTTCTATTTAGAAAAAAGGCATTTAAGGTCTGATTCTTGGCCACACTTACACAAATGGCTATCATGAATCCTGTTTCAAGACCTGCTGTGCTTTCCTGAGTAAGAGCATAAGTGCTCCAGAGCTGTTTTTAAGTATAGATGCAATGAATGTTAGTTCAGGTAAAAACCCCTCATACCAAAACCTGATCCTTTTTCAGAGCAAGAGAATACATTACATTATCACTGATTTAGGAGTTATAACGAGAAAAGAAAACGCAATTGCAACCCATGGTGGATATACAGTAATTGAAACCATCTAAAGGTAGCACAGAACTTTTGAGATCTACTTAAATTGTTCAGAAGGAGCCTTACGGCTTTTAAAGAAGGCTGTATGCAAGTGACAGCCCAGTCATTTGCACAGCAGCTACTGGCTGAAGAGATGCTGCCCAGGATTACTGCATTTATTGCTTCAACAGTAACTAAAGTGGTATAATTCCATTAAGATCTAATCTGAAATTGTTTTCAAGCTCTGCATGTTGTGTAGAGAAAGGCACAAATAAATTATATGTCTAGATTTCTAACCTGTGTTTTGAAGATTTGAAATATACATAGAAGAGCAGATCATTTTAGCTTTTTGATTACTGTGTAGTGATAGTGCTGGGGGCTCTAATATAAAAGCCTATGAAATTGAACTTGATATGAACCATGACAGGCCTGTTTAATGTGCTGATGCTTGGGCTTTCTAGGTTTTTTCACTGTATTATACAAAATGGGGAAGAAGTGGTAAGTGTTTTTAAAAATTATTGTGTAAGTGCAGCACACTGTCATACAGTAAAGCATTTACCCTGGGGGAAACAGAATGTAGCTTGGTGTTTGTTGTTCTGTCCCTTGAAAGTGCCTGTTTTCTGCATCTGCTGTTTCCTTGAAGTCTCTTTTTTGTTGTTATTTCTCTCTCTCTCTCTCTCAATATTCCTATTCAAAATAGTGTTATATTGTGATCTGGAAAGAGGAGGAAAACCAGAACTCTGAATATAAAAACAATTGTTGTCCTTAAAGAAGGTGAAAAGAAGGGCTGAGTATTTAGAAATTGAGTGCTTGTACATGCCTTTCATTTTATCTGTAGTATGAACCAATTACTCAATTCAAGATGAAATGACGAAATTGCATCTGGACAGTATCAGACTCGTGAAAACCTGACCTGGTAACATCTATTCTTTAAAATTTACCTCTGTGTCTGTCTTTGTTTTCTTCTTTTTATTCTGAGAAGATGTTTGGCATGTACACATTAAAAACAATTAGAATACTTGTTGATCTCTTTAATTGTCATTTATTTATAACAATTGAAATTACCATTAAAAGCTTTTAATTTAAATAATGTTTGTGAGAGTAAGTTGCATGAAACAGTGGTTTCATCAATAACATTTCAAAAGTCAATCAATGTTAATCCAAGTTTAGGTTTTAGAGCTCTATTAACTGATGGTGATATTTAAAAAAACCCAAAAACAACACAAAACAAACCCTCTTGAAGCATTGAGATTTCATTCTGGTATGAAACGTACTATGATATAGCACTCTGGCAGTAAAGGTTTGTTAGAAGCCTAGAAACAAAGTCCTTGACTTAACATCTTTGAAGCACAAAGCATCTTTAATATTAAAGGATCAAATAGGAAAAAATTACAGAGTCTGTGTGAAAGAATTTGCTGATAAAAATGCATCTCATTGATGGTTTGCATTTCTAATCTAGTGTGGATTTAGATGAAGCATCTCCTTTGTATATTCCACAGGCACAGTATGAGCTCTGACGATATAGTATAGGTGGGATGAATAAATAGGGAATCGCGGAAAACATACTGGGATGATTCTAATGGTTTTTTTTGATAGAAATACTGTCTTTGCAATATGGTCTTTTGTAAAAGAATAGAGTCACACGAGGATACTTCTTATTGTAATTTTATGTAATTGATTATGCTGTGTTCTTTCAACTGTGCTTTTCTAGTTTTTTGCATATTTACCATATGGTGAATGACAGCTCCCTGTTTGCTTATTGAAACATGACCTTCAATAAGGTGTGCAAGATCAAATAATTAGTGAATTAGATTCTTAGCATTTGTAAGGTCTCATTGGTTTACTAAAATTGATGAAATTATGTGGGCTTACACCACCAAAGGGTGTGGCCTACACTGGGTAATACACTAACTATTAAAAAGTAGGTTTTAGGACATCTAGGTCCTCCTCTGGCTTCTTCTGTGTACTTGTTCTTTTACTTCATTTAAGTCTTCTGATACTTACTCAGAAGCTGGATTTTTTTCCTTATTCCACCTGGATTTTGAGAAAGGTGAAGGTGAGAAGTAGTAGAATCAATGAATGCATTACTGTGAGTGGTTTTGAGTAAGATAAGTGCTATCAATCAGATTTTTTCAAGACCTATTTAGCATCCAGCAGCTTCTGTTAAGAACAGATGAGAGTTTGTGAAATCACTTAATCTGACCCATCTTAAATAAGATAGCTAATTGGAAGCCAAGATTTTCTTAGAATCACAGAATGTTGATTTGCAGGTCAATTGTGAAAATCTAATGCCTGTATTATGTTGGTTTTGTTTTGGTTTTGGGGTTTTGGTTTTTTTTAATTTCCAGATCTTTCACAGAATATAAATACCTGGGTTTGTCCAGTGATACACAGGTGTTAACTTTCTTTCCTTTTACTTTTTGGAGTGGGGTATCAAATGCTGAATATTTTTTCTGGTGTAAAGAATGAGAGGTTATGGGTCACTTGTACTTCTTAGCACAGGGTAGCAGTACTGGTCAGCACCGTACTGCTCTGTCCTCCAGTATGGCTGAACTCACCTAGTTTACCAGAGAGTAGGACTGAAGTGCTCTGTCTTCAGCAGGTTGGGTTTTTGTTTGTTTGTCTGTTTTGGTTTGGTGGTTGGTGGGGTTTTGTTTAAATGTATATGAAACAGCAAAATAATGTTCTTGGATAGATACATAACTTCTTACCACTGAAGGCAAATCTAATGAACTGTTGCATGTATTCCGAATTGGCCGTATACGTTACTCATATATAGCTATAGACATACCCAAATTCAGATTCTTAAAACAATGCTTTATTATAATTACGACAACTCTTCTGAGCCTTCTATGTGTCTGTTTTACTTAATCTGCTTCTATATTAAAGAATCATAGAATCGTTTAGGTTGGAAAAGACCTCAAAGATTATTGAGTCCAACTGTCAACCCAACACCACCATGCCCACTAAACCATGTCCTGAAGTGCCTTGTCTACACATTTTTTGAACACCTCCAGGGATGGCAACACCACCAATTCCCTGGGCAGCCTGTTCCAATGCCTGACAACCCTTTCAGTAAAGAAATTTTTCCTAATATCCAACCTAAACCTCCCCTGCCACAACTTGAGGCCATTTCCTCTCGTTCTATCACTTGTTACTTGGGAAGAGGGACCAACACCCACCTCGCTACAACCTCATTTCAGGTAGCTGTAGAGAGCGATAAGGTCTCCCCTGGGCCTCCTTTTCTCCAGACTAAACAAACCCAGTCCCCTCAGCCGCTCTTCATGAGACTTGTGCTCCAGGGCCCTCACCAGCTTCGTTGGTCTTCTCTGAACACGCTCCAGCAGCTCAATGTCTTTCTTGTAGTGAGGGGCCCAAAACTGAACACGGTACTCGAGGTGCGGCCTCACCAGTGCCAAGTACAAGGGAACAGTCGCTCCCCTGCTCCTGCTGGCCACACTATTTCTGATACAGGCCAGGATGCCATTGGCCACCTGGGCACACTGCTGACTCATATTCAGCCGGCTGTCGACCAGCACCCCCAGGTCTTTTTCTGCTGGGCAGCTTTCCAGCCACTCTTCCCCAAGCCTGTAGCGCTGCATGGGGTTGTTGTGACTGAAGTGCACAACCTGGCACTCGGCCTTGTTGAACCTCATACAATTGGCCTTGTCCCATTGATCCAGCCTGTCCAGATCCTTCTGTAAGAAACTGCCGTGTTTTTCACTTTGCTTCCATAACTGGTGTGTTGCTGATGTGTTGCTTTTCAAGAGAAATTGCGCATAAATAGATGGGGTATAAGGTTATCCTAAGAGGCCTGGGTAAAGTTTAGTTTGCTTTGAAAAGTCAATGCTAATGCTGATTATTTCCTTTTCAGTCCAGCCTCTGTAAAATAATATAACGTTTTCAGAGTTTGATTAGAATCTGTATGTGTTGACCTTCTGAAGTATTCGCTTAAAGGACTTGGTTTTCAATGTTAAGTTCTCAGCTGGGAAGCTGAGATACCACAGCTGCTGCTGTTGGATAAGGGCTCCATGGCGGAAGTCTTACACTGTAGTAACAGTGGTTGGTAACAAGTTCATTACTTACATGTGCAGTGTTGCTTATGTAACATGTTGGTTTTATGCAGGAGAATTTGACCTCCTTTAAAATGGGGAACCTGAAGTACAGAGGAAGGGCATAATTTGTTTAAGATTACAAAATAAGCCAGTACTATTGTGGGACATAGTGAGTTCTCTGGAATTCAAGCCCCATGCTTTCTGTCTAGTAGACCATGTTATTGTTGTACAAAGAAACATTCAGAGTCTAGAAAGATGTGGTGTGCTGTGAATGCTGAGAAGTAAAACACTGTGCTACTATTGAGCAGAGATTAGGGTTTCTGTGCTGTTAATGGGTAAGTTTAAGAATCTTAATTGATTTCATAAAGCTGCCATACTGTTTTTTTGCCTTTATAGCACTGGGTCCAAAACAAGCTACTTCTAAGCTGTTGCTGTATAGAAATAGGAGAAGAATTCCTGTCTAAGCCCCGTGGGGCTGAGAGTGGCAGGTGTGATAAGGTGGAAAACCAGGCTAAGCAGATGGGCAAGAACAGGAAGAACTGTGTAGAAGCCTCATCCCCTAAACTAAGCAGTGCACAGCAATTTGCATCAGTGCTGCAGCGAAACAAACCTCTGTATTGTAACAATTTAATTGTAAATTGAAACTGCCTTGGGATGTCATAGCAATTGAGTTTCTCTGCAGAATCATAGGACTTGAATTGCTGCAGCTCTGCCAAATGACAAAAGATGCACATCTGTGCAGAAAGATGTGTTTCTCCCCTCAAACATATAAAATTGCTCGATTTCTTTTGGATGTCTTCTTGCAAAGAAATAAAATGGGATAAATATCTTTTTTTTTCTGTAGCTACTCACCAGGTTGGTTTTGCTTCTGGCAAAATCAAGCAGAATAGTAGCAAAGAAATGGAAAGGAAGAGGGAGCTGGGCGCTCACACGGTTAGCCATGTGATTTTTCATCTCGGTAAGGAGAGTGTGGGGAAAGAATTCATGAATGCTGGAAAATAAAGCAGTATCTATGTTTCTGTCTTACCTTCTTTCTCTTCCATGCAGACACAGTATTTGTATATTTATGACATAGGTGTTGCTTTAGATTTAGATGTTTTTGATGCTATGCAGTCTGCTATTGTACATAATTGAGGGAGTGAACTATTGATATAAGTACTTCTTGTTGTGTTTGAGTGCATTTGCACAAGGAGGCTGTACTGCTTTAAAATGTTGTTTCATAAAACATGACAATTGTAAAATGCACAGGTGAACACCTGGAGAATTGAAGAGGGAAACTTTGCCTTTTAAGGGTGATGAGAGGGAAAGAACCTATATTAAGAAGATGGAGCAGTGCTTCTTCACTAAAGCAGAGGTAGCCATTTTCAGAATAATTTTCAGCACAGAATTCTAATGCTCACCCCTCATCAGGCATGCATTGTTCTTTGTGTGACACACTAGCTGAGGCTCACTTGTCTCCTTAGACTTAGACAAAAATACATGGGCATAAATTTTAAAGCAAAATAATTGCATTTATTCCCCCAAAAAACATGGAGAAATTGACTTCTGTATCGTGCTGTGATTTAATAACTATTTATGGGATGTTAGGAACCATTTGACTCCAAAGTTTTAACTTAAAATAAATAAATCACACCTTATTTGGAAGATAATTGGGTTTTTTGATATTTAAATATATCATATGCTGGTATAATTTAACATTTTTTAAACAAAAACAAAGGAGCTCGAAAGTTCCTTAAAGACTACAAACCTGTTGTGGTTTGGGTTTTTTTTTTTTTTTTTTTTTGTTTTTTTTTTTCCCCATAATTTTGCAGAGATTTTAAGTAATGTCTGAAACGGGTAAATGATTGGGCTTCTTTTCTGTATTCTTATAGTGATAAAACAGGGAAGGGAAAGCCAGAAACAGAGCTAGTGGAAAGATGGTAAATTGTTTCTAAAGCAATGATGCCTTTTAAAATCCAAAGCCAGAATGAACTACAGCTTACTTTTACCATGTTAAACTGTCCTGTGAGTTTTGCAGGTTTGCTCATTGTTCTTTGCAAAAATCAGTTTAATTCATTGCTTTTCTTCCTTAGATCCATGCTGCTTTTCCATTGTTAAAGCAGAACATAGTCTTCTGTTCCTCTTAGCCAAACTTATAAACAGGTATACTAGAAATAAATGGAGTTTCTATTAAAAAAAAAAAAAAAAAATAAATTTCCAGGTATATGTACTTTAAAAAGTTGTTATAAGATAAGGTAGTTACTCTGTTAATCTTGTAGTAGTTAGGCCCACAGCTAAAGAATCCACTACAGACAAGCTGTGGTTGGCACCTTAATCTGAGTTTTGTGTATTTTGCCATACGTACAAACCTTCTCAGAATAGTTTAGATGTAGCGAGTTGTGCAAGTAAGACTGTAGGAACAACTGGATATGGAGTAGTCTTCCAGAATGACATCAAACAAGAGAATGACAGAAAATCATCACTGCACAGTGGATCAACAAATAGGTTTTATTTATGTTCTCAACTATTCAGTGCTGCTGTTGCTCAGAAGGCATTTCTTGGGCCATAGCTGGCAGTAAAATACTTACCTGGGAGATGGTAGCTTCATGTGATGTTTCCCAAATCTTATTCGGATCAGGAGAAACCCAACAGCACAGCCTTTTAACAAAGCTTCACACATGTCAGCCTGCATCTGGCTGAGGCTTTTCAGTCATGTTAAAGCAAGCACAATGGAATAGATTTAATAAGCAATGCAACATTTTCTTTCCGAGTAAGACAAGCCTCGTTTGTCTCGCCTCGTGATACAAATGCTGTGTTGTTACTTTGTCTTAGAGTACCACCCGAGTGCAGCAACTTGAGCTACGAATTTTGCTAATTTCATATAATTAGTTTCTTTAACATGCTGGTGGGTAAGGTCGCGGCTGGTGTTGTACTTTCTTGGTGAAGCAATCTCCTCTAGTTATTTTTTTTTCTGGAAGTTTTCTGGAAAATATCTTCTACATTTCTATTTGTATCATTATGCCTCTCTGCATTCCCTTTCATCTTTCCTGTTCTATGCTGTCTGCAATGGTGCTTTTCCTTTCCCTTGGTCACTGTTTGAAAGGGAATTATCAGGTCAGCAATATAGCTCATGAGAAATGGCCTGTAAAACAACTTAGATAGCAGATCATCTATCTTTATTTGATGCATTTAGATTCCTTAATACACTCTGGAGGAATTTGTCTTACCTGTGTCAAGATTTTCTCAGCAAGCAGCCATTTCCTTAGCAATAACAGTTTACTTAAACCATCTGGTTTGCTTCTTGTAGTATTCATTTGCTTATATTGAGAAGATGAGTGTCTACTTGGAGGTGCCTCTCGATTTATGGCTAGCAGTGCTTTTCTGTCTGTGTCTGCCTCTATGCCAGTTGTCCAGTCTAGAGGCAGAGAACAAATTGAAATGGGTAGTTCTCTGCACACAGGGATTTGTGAAGTCTGGTTCATTGACTTAAGAGTCTAGTAACCTGTGTGCTGGAAATAAAGCTTTTTTTTTTCTGTAATTGGAATACAACTGAAGCCCCCCCCCCCCCCCCCCCCCCCCGGGTCATCAGGTCACTAGTGTAAAGTGGCAGTTTTTACTACAGACCTACTACAGACAGACACTGATGTGCTGCAACAGGGATTTCAGCTTCCTCCTTGTCAGTGGGGTAATGTGTGCAGATGCAGCTGTCACTGGCTGGTTGTTGATGTGATACTCTTGCCCCTCTCTTCTATTCCAGTTCTCAAGAGTTTAACCTTGTATTCCTTGTGTATCCTGTGCTGTAACCTGCCATTTTGATGATCTGTCAGTATGTCTATTGATTACCCAACATTGTCATCTGAATGTCAGGTGTCCAAAGAATAAAACATAAAATTGGAAATGGTTGATGGGAAAGTTGAAGGATAAAATCCAAATCTACAATTCCAAGAAGTGTGCATATCCAAGCAAATGAAGTTGCAGTGGTTTGATGCACAGAAACGAAAAGCATCTTTTGATATTAGGTTGGATTGCAAAGAGTGCTCAGCTATAATAGAATTAAGTAAAGGAAGTGTCAGATTAGTTCTTATGCAGCAAATCTTAGCTGAAATTCTAGAAAGGTAGAAAATAGATAACACATGGTATTGACCATCCCTTGAATGTAGTCCTCGTGTACACAACTAGAAGTTAGTTGTAAACACAGTGACCAAAGGACTTGAGCATTTTTTCAGTTCATGTACATTGAGGTGTTTTTCTGTGCTTATGAAACATAAACAAACTGCAGTACAACACTCAATACTATCTTAGTTATTAAACCTTTTAAACAGCCATGGCCTTTTGTTTTCTCATTATTTATGTCAGGTATGTGTATATCTGTTCAGGTAATCATGCTATGTAACTACAGAGGAACATAAATGATATTTCTTGATACACTGAATAGCAGCCTCGGAATATAAATGATATTTATGAGGAAGTTGGGAGTGCTTTAAATATTGTGAAACCGCTTACTTTGACACATTGGGGATAATGATGCTGAAACACTAAGCTCTTTGTAAACTGTTTAATGGCAACAATTTTCTAAATCAAAGCAATCTACACTTCCCCATTTACAATTTCATTTCTAAGTACTAAAGTCTCATAAAAGGGTTTACAACATTGAATCTTTAGCTTCTGTGAATAGTTATCTAGCACTGATGCAATAGCATTATCTTCAGTTGAATATTTTATCTTTAAAATTATCAGGATTTTTTTTTTGCTATTTTTTATGCAGAAATAGAATGCTAACAGATGCAAAATTTAGTTTTAAACTGTGCTAGGGGCTGAAAAATCACATTTTGTGGAGGTGTCATTTGATGCTTTGAATATATTTTAGACTTTAATAGTAAAATGTTTAAAAAAAAATTATAGTGCTGATCTTTTTTATGCTGGGAAATGATACAGATGTGAGAGTGCACACAAAACTTTTTCTATTTTATCTCTGCTCTTAATGTAGTAATGATGTCACAGTTCCACCTGCATATTCACTTTCATTGCTGACCTTTCCTAACTGGATGTTTTTTTTGAGAAGCAGGTTCAGTATTCTTCTTATATTAATGAATATGAATGATGTGAATTTCATAAAGCTTATATCATTTCCTATCTGTCTTAGACGATCCTTCCTCAAGACATGCAATTGTGTGTGTACATACACATAATTTTTAGCAGGAAAGTAGCAGTTTTAGGCCCCACCTGTAATTCACCTTAATTATGCTGGCTGTCAGTGCAGAATCGTTCCCTACAGAACACTTTCTAATGTATCTAGAATAGTTACACGTCTCAGGTGATGTTTCCACCACTTTTCCCTAGAGAAACTTCCACATTCTCAGATCTCACTGTCAAGAATGTTTTTGCTCATGTTCAACTGAAATCTTCCCTTTTTAAGAAAACTCGCTTCTTTCCGTTGGAAAGAGACTACATTGTTTGCTCAAGTCTTCAGTTGTCTGCTCTGTTGGCATGAACAGTACAGTAAATCCATTTTAAACCTTGTTTCGACATCTCACAAAACAGTTTTAAGTTTATAAGGTTTTTTTTATATTGTTGGGTCTGCCCTGTGAAGTCTTATTTCAATGTTCTTGTGAGCAGAAACACAAAAGCTTGGAAAATGTAAAGTATACATCTCATTTATCTAAGACAAGCTGAATGTAAGTGTCTAATACATGTGTTGCATTAACACTTAGAAGTGAAAGACTTGTCTTCAACTCATCTTTACCCCTGTCTGCTTTCTTCTTTCCCATATTTGGCAGGTTATTTTTAAATTTTACATTTAGTATTTGTGAAGACGTCTGATGAGCACAAACAGAACCTAACTGAAGCCTCTGTGTTTAATATCACCCTTAAAATGGATTAGTGTACGAACACGTAAGCATATTCCTCCAAATAATCCTCCTTCTTTTCTCTGAAGGGCAGTCAAGGACTTGCTGTAAAAGTTACTTCCTTGAAAGAGGAGTTTTTCTGTATGACCTGACCTTGCAGAGGAGGCAGGACTGCATCTATTTTCTCTTTAGTCCACTATATGCATCTTCACTGGCAAGAAGTATTAAATCTTAATTTAGTATTTTAAGTAAGAAGTCATGAGTATGCAGGTGTGGAATTGCTGTTGTTTAAGCTAACAAGAATGGATGCGGACCTCTGTGGAGATGACCTTGTGTTGGTTTTCATTCATACTTAAAAGTAAAATGTAGGGTGTTCAGCTTTATCAATTGCATGTAAACTTAAAAATGTTACCAGGTATTGCTGAGCTGAATGAAAAGGGAGAAAGGTTTTTTTGAGGGGTTTCTTTGGGCTGATGGGTTGTGGGGTTTTTGGTGGGTTTTTTTGGGGGGGGGGGGGGGCAAGGAAGGGGGGTTGGTTTGGGGTTTTGTGGGGGGGGGGCTGGGGGAGGTGCAGATTAGGGGTTTTTATTCCTGTAATATTTTTGGTATCATTAAGGCTGGATAATGTCATATTTTTAGGTAAATAATGACTTAAAATAGGACAAGAGAGATCATTGGCCCATGGTAGTGCTGGGCATAGTAAATTACAAAGTCGCTCCCAGGCCACACAAATTAAAGTGGTGTTTCCCAGTTTCAGTAGTTTTCAGAGTATGTAACATAATCAGTTGTTATTCTGGTGAAGCTGCTGAGTGGTGACTTGACCGTTTTGAGATCATCCAGCCTTACTGTGATATGGCAAGACAAATCTTTATGGAGAGATTAAGGAGGGAGGGAGATGTTCCTTTCTGTCCTTATCAATCCTTCATCATCAAGCTTTAACACTAGTAGGATTCAAATGCATTCTTAAGGAGAAAAATAGTGGATCAGTTTGCACCTCATCAAGCTCATCTTTTTCTCATGTAAGAGCTTTTGTGGGTGGTTTTAATAAGTAAATCAGCAAAACAGGAAGTTTGTCAAACCCCTGGTTTTTGGTTTTCTTTTTTTTTCTTTTTTTTTTTTTTAATATTATTTCTTAAATCCATGCTGTGGAAGACATAGTAAATGGTTTTGTACTTATCTAGAATTACTGCCCAGGTAGATGTGTTGCTGTCTGCATTCTTTTGGAATGCTGACTGTACCCATATTGTACAATTTGTCTTGTTTAGTACAATGTCTGTTCGTTTCTAGTCATTGCTAGGCAAAAAGATTGCCCTGTCTGTATATCTGCATTTCTAACAGCGGCAGCCTGTTAAGTATATACTATTCCACATTCATCCAAAGGGAATTTTTATCTATTAAATTTCAGTTACTTGGGAAAACACTGTGTGGGTATATGTGAAATTTTACAGCACCATTAAAACAAAGTGAACTGAGCACAGGTTTATTAAAGGATGTTATTGAAACTTCAGACACATTATTCTATGGTGTGTGGCAGACAGAAGCAAAATGAACTTTAATCACTTAAGATTAATGGAAATTATTTTCTCAACTTGTGTCATAACAGTGAACATCAGCAATCACGCATTCTTTCTTTATCACATAGCACAGAAGATAACTATATGAAACTAATGTAAGACCTTAAGATTGTCTGCCCTACACTGCAGTGACAGTGCCTTTACTTATTTTGTAATGAAATAGTAAAAGAATCTGAGTTCTTGTGAAATACAATAATATTTTTAATTTTTCTATTGACATTTGTGGAACAGTGGTAAGTGTAATAGTCACGTAGCAGAACGGACTTTATCTTCTCTAAAATCATATCAGAAATCTAAACATGATGCTTATAAAAAATATACTCAGGTGGTCTTCCTTTGCATGTGGTGGGTTTTTTTTGTTTTGTAGCTCTAACTTCCCTTACCTCTTGAAAGCTAACAGGTAGTGCTTGTCCCATCCTTTGAAGATACAAAAATCTAAGCCTACATAATAAAATGAAGGTGTAATTGTAGTGCAAGATAGAGCAGTTATATTAATTGGAAGTGGTTAGAAAAAGCAACAGTGACAGTGAAGAAGCAGTGGTGCAGACTTTAACAAATACTAATAATTGGAGGATGGACGCTATGGTTTTTTGGTCTGATAGCTCAAGGTAAGCATAGTTTGTCCTTTTCTTTGAAGTAGTCTAATGTAAGCTTTGGCAATAGTTCTAATTTACTTCATGAAACACTAATTGAGCACACTCAGAAAATATTTTTCTATAGGAAAGATCTTGACTGGAGAAGTGTCTTGCTGAGAACAGGTAGTTCATGAGCTTTTTTCTATTTCTGTTTTGGCTCTGATTCCCTTTGCTCTGAGTATCCCTTTTTAATCTTTGCAGATTTTGCATAATCCTGATATGCGGATTTTATAAAGTTGTGTTTCAGACATGCCTTTAAAGGGTTTAAGCTTTAGAGCTATGGAAGCCTGGAAGAGTCTTTCTAGTGACTAGTGTTCCTTCCCTGCAATACCTAACTGTAAGCTTCTGGTGAACTGAAGGTTGAATTTCTCTTTCCACATGTCCTCTGTACAGTAGTTATGAACTCCTCCTGAATTATATTGTTGTCATGAAATCATCCTGAGGCTTCTGTCATAGACCTTTTAACAAAATGCAAAATGTGTTTTACTGTGCTAAATGTTCAGTGTTAACTGTGTATGCTCTAATCCTAAACAGAGATTTGAAGAGAATGCTTAAATGTTGGTTACTATGTCATGACATATGGTTACATTAAGATAAAGAAAAAAAAGGTAACTTATAGTAACAGATGGGCTTGAACTCTTTGGAGCTGTTGAATACTTTTAAATTTTTAATTTACAATGAATCTTTCATACAACATTTAACTCTTCTGTCATATTCTTTTAAAATATATGATGGCTTTTCCATACAGTTGTCTAGAAATTGCATATGAATACTGAGTGGTAAAATTAGACAGTCATTAGAATGTGAAGAAAAGTAATTTCACTGAAATTTTGATGCATATTTGTTGCTGTTCAGAGTGTTACATATAAGGAAAAAAAACCAAAACATTTTTATAATTCTTTTTATTTTGGCTGCCAGTAAATAACAGGCAAATGGATATAGCCCATGTGAAAAAACAAAACAAAACAAAAACAAAAAAAACCCAAAAAAACCCCAAACCAACAAAAAAAACCAAACAACCAAACCAAACCAAAAACAGCAACAAAAAAAACAAACCACCAGAGCACATGAAGTAGCTTGACATACTTTCGTTCCTTGGCTATGAATTAAGTTTGATATTCCATTGGTTGTTTCATAGAAATTATGCCTCTACCAGTCTGGAAAATGTCCAATGTTGAGAGTCAGAAATATTGTCAAACACAGTTCATTAGAGTTAGAAATTTTTCCTAGCAAGTAAATTGTCTTGCCAACATGTCCTCATGAATTAATTTTAACATGGATGTTAAAGAATTTAGAAAACTTCTCAAATATTACATCTTTCCTATGCCTGAAAAAAGCTCAAATGCTACTCAATTTCCTGCAACAATAATAATAATACTAAAATAAATCCTAATAAGTTTTGTGAAAGATGCAATTAAATCTCTACTCTGAATGCATTAAAGTAATTGAGTGGCTCTGGGTGCAAACAGGCATGATGTAACTTGCATTCTCTACTATTGCGTTTCCAAGGAATGCTAAATATATTAGTGCAGGAAACTAAGGTTTAACTCTTTAACTAGGAAAACTTCTCCTAAGCTGACTTTTCTAGGCAGCTTGTTTGCAAAAAGGGAAAACAAGTTTAAGTGTTTCACTTGTTTTCCAGTTTGAAAACATAAAACATTTTAAAATTTCTCTGAAACCTGAAATGGTGTTTAAACCCTTGCAAGCTTGAGAACAGACTTGCTCATCAGCTTGCCAAAGTATGTAAGAGGTAAGAAGTAGAAGAGAGCTGAGGCATAGTTAGGAAAGTATTTGGCTATGACAGTAAAGAAGCTAGAAATAGAATTAAAATTAAAATGAAACATTTTAATCCCAGTCCTAGGCCAGCAGTCTCAACCAGCCATTGCAACCAAGCTGCATTTGGGACAATTGTCAATATTCCCCTTCTCACTGGGTTCCATGTATCCAAAACGGGTTTAGCAATACTGTCTTTTTTGGGTTGTGTATCTTATCTAACCTAACTTATAATGTCTACATTACTATTTGAGAACGATTGCACTACTGTCTTGTGAGTTCACTGAGACCAAAGACCAGTGAAAAATTTCTGTGTGTATGAAGGACTTAAAGTAGTGGGACCTTCATGTATATACCTCATATGCTGCACTTGAATGAAACAGGGGAAAAACTTGGGCAAAGCATTCCTAGAGTTGTAAACTGACAGAGGTAAGAGTGGAAGTGCAAATTTGATTCCAAAAAACTCCTACAAAACAATACTCTTGCAGTACTGATGTTGGAGAAATTAGTTCAGATCTGTCCATATTTTTCATTTACAAAACAACAGAGCTATTGCTTTTCCTTTAACTATTTGATGTGCAGATTTCATCATGGTGAAATCCCAAAACCTTAAGGAGCTGATACTGTGTCTAAAAGACACAGACACTCAAAACTGGATTTAAACAATTACTTTAATCTCCCATCTGGTGGCTGGACTTGTCATGAGCTCTGAATGTCATCCTAGCTGAGGTTGTCTGCAGTCCTTGTGGTGTGTGGACAGTGGCTATTCCAAGTAAAACAAAATTTAAGAAGTTGCATCTAATTCTCTCAAACATGGTAGGAATGCTCACCTTAGAACAGTGCAAGTAGGCATAGATTTCTTTAAGGAGCTTTATGATATTTGAAGTAGCACTTCTTTTTTCTTTTTTAATTTTATTTTTTGACACAAAAGACTGGTAAGGGATGGAAAAAGCAGTGCATAAATCTGGGTTTGGAAAAGAATGACAGGGAAGCTGTGTAGATGTAAGATGTCTGAAAATAATTTCTATTCAGACTGAGTGATTCAAGCCACATGCTGTAGTCCCAGAAAGGTTACACTGGTGTACACTGCAAGTAGCTTGTGCTTGGATTATTTTTTGTTTGTTTGTTTCTTTTTTTTTTTTTTTTTTTTTTAAGGAAGTGCCATTCATTCAAGAATTTTTTTCAAGTAGTCTCTCAGTGTGCCAATGATTGTTCATCTCAGTACGTTGCCTCCCATGCTACAGTTAATGCTTGAGAAATATTGAGACATTAAACTTGTAATAGTAATGCATTGTGTGTGTGTGTCTGTGGGTATGTATTAACAGCCTGCTGCTAGTGTACTATTATTTAGCACAGGTGTTTACTGTAATTGTGATATATTGGGAAAATATGAAGTGTTTAATGACTCTCCCATATTCTTTTCCCGCCTATGTATAGTGACAATATGGGAAAAGTTAGCAAACAGGTCTTAAAATCAGGAGCTAAATGCAGATTCTACCCACAATCCCTCAAACTCACTGTGTTTCTTTGCACTGCTGTGAATCATTGAGTACTTATATAAATTCATAGAAGGTCAAAATAAATCTGAAGTAAATTTGATTTAAAGAAGTTTTGTGATGTCTCATAGAGTAATGCTGTGGTTATTCATAGGTGAAGTTCTGCTTTACATGCAGTTTTATGTGGGTTTTTTAATATATTTAATTGACTAATTTCAGCAACTGGCTCAGAGCAAGGACTTTTTTTTACTTTCTTCTACTTATCTAACAGTTATACAGAGAATTATATGCCTACTAAGAAAATGCAGAAGCAAAGGGTTAGTTCTGAGTGAAATCCAGGATCTCTGTCTTTGAATTTATTCTGCTTGTTGTAAAGCAGTATATAAAGTGATTCATGGACATAAACAAGAGAAGCACATTACACCTTTGAAAAGATTAGGCTATCTCAGACAGTGAAACTCCAAAAAGCTCCGAGTAATGATTCTTCAGTCACGTGTTATGTCTTGGTACACATGCTTTTGAAGGTGTTTTTACAGGGCATTTAAAAGGATTATGGTATGTACTAACAAATAAATAATCTTAATTAGATGTTATATTAAAATGATTTCATGAAGGCCTAAGTTGAAACATAAGTAGCATTAGGAAAACACTTAATTACCAATTAACCGACTTAAAACTGTATCACTGTACACTGTCTTTATGTAGCAGAAGACTTGCAGCTCATGAATATTTTTCTGTAGCTCTTGGTTATGCTGTTAGTGAGCTTCACTTTAGAAGTGGGATACCCTGGCTGTCCTTTCCTCTTAACTCATAAATACTTCAAACTGTGCCATCCCTGTCTGCACATAAGTAAATGCAGATAAATTGTCATTCAGTCTGGATTGTTCCTTTTTAAATTAAAATATGTTCAATTAATGTTGGCAAAAGAACATTTGTCACTAATCTTTATTCTTATAAATTATATAGGTTTTTACCAAGGCGTGTCCCCCTCAAATTTTGGAATGAATATGTGCAAAATCATAAATTAGTCTTCAAAATAAAAAAAAAAAAAATGTTTAAAAGTAACCACTTCTTTTAGCCTATTAAAATGCTGTACAAAACATTTCTAGATTTATTTTTTTTTTGGACAGCATTGGAAGAAATACTGGAGAATGCATTATTGTAAACTGTCCATCACCAGCCTTGTCTTGTCCTGCATAGCTTTGCATATTGAAAATCTCCTCAAGATTAATGAGGTTGCATACCAAGTCTTCCTGAGATCAGAAGCTATGCAGTATTGTCACATCTATTCCTATATGGTGTGCTGGACCAATAAAAATTGAAGAATTTCTGTCCCGGTGTTTTTCATAGACAGATACCCCCAATGGAATCAGTGAAAACATAAATGAAATTCAGGTTGTGTCTATTTTGGCTCACAGATATCTGAATTTGCACTATTCACCAGACACCATCTGCGCTTCCTCAGTATGCTCAACCACCTACCCAAGAAACACTCTATTAGCCTGCATGTTTGTAGGCTTTTTAGATGCTGAAAACTTCGTAGCTTTTAACCCTCTGCAACCTCCTTATTTTAAAAAGTGAAAGGGTAATTCAAGACAGTTCACCAGGCTGAAGTCTAAATCATAACTTGTCCTAAATTGTCTATGAAGTAGTGTGAAATGTGACCTAACTATAAAAAATATCCACTTGTCAGTACATCATCCTACAGACGTATGGGTTTTAAAAATAAAAATAATAATAAAGTCAGTATTGCAAGTGACATTTACTACAGTGGATAATGGTTTATGGTTAAACATATGCATGCTAGCAAGAAATCGCAAGTGTAGCTATAGCACTTCTTATGTGACAGAGAGCAGCAGGATGGCTCCAGAGTGTTCAAAGAGGTTTGTCTTGGGGAAAGCATACAACCCTGTATTCTACAGAAGAGGATCTATTTATATGCAAATGTTGTCATAAGGCTTCAAACTTGGATTATCAAAGGGTATATCAATACAAGCTTGTAAATCTTTCTGCTGACTTTTTATACTAGCATGTGTGTGACAAGTGCTGAAACAAAGATGTTGGTCAGATTGTATGCATGGCATGCAACTTTTCAAAAATGTATGCGAGATGCACATTTTGCCAACATTCTACATATACACACACACACTCTTTGCCAATGTTTGAGATTTGGCACTTTAAAGTGTATATGGCTTTGGTGTATTTTGCTTAAATTACAAATAAAAATACTGAGAGATGTTATGTTAAAGAAGGTTCATGTTAAAATTGCATAAGAAAATCGTTCACTTGGGGGGTTGCCTCGTTAATTTCTTAGCAACAACTGGACCAAAAAGGTTGATTATATATTAGAAATTATATCGAAAGTGATTCAATCAGTAGAGTGAAAAGTTAAGGAAAAGTTGCCCCTGAACTTCCTCTTGAAGCGTAACGTGTAACCAAACAGGTTTGGAAAAGAAGCCTACAATTGTTGGTGTTTCTCTGAAACATTTCATAGTGAATAGGGTTTGGGGTTTTTTTCCAACAAAATCCTCTTTCTTTGGAAAATCAATTACATTCTTGCCTAAGCATTTCATGTTGGAATACTAGATTACACGTTATAAATGAAATGCTTATTTCCTTTTAAGTGGATTTAAAGTGGACTTAGAATCCCTTATTTAAATAGCCATGGGAGGATAATGAAGCCATATTTTTCACCCTTAGGAGGTTGGTTCTTTTTCTGCAGTTGCAGTCTGGCCGTTAGATCCGCAAGATGAATTGCATGATTTTATATGAAATCTACAGTTGGCATTATGATGACAAAGTTCAGTGTATTATTAAATGATTGATTTGCCCGGGAAGAAGCTTGTTAGTGGAATGAGGATCCATTTGTGCCAGACAGATACACTGTCCTATCAAACAGTAAGAAATACATATCTGAGAATACATGTATGTAGCAAAACACGATTACAATTGCAGAGGATTTAGTTCTGCCTTCTAAATCTTTCTTAATGCATTGCAAAGGGATCCTGCTGTCATAAAAATAGAGGGAAGTACATGTGACTCCCTTAGATCCCTCCGTAGCCCAATTATATATTGACCAATGTAGTCCTACATTTAAGGAGAAAAATGGCGATGTGGGGAACAGTAATGTGCCACAGTAAGAGTGTTGCAACTTCAACTAAACTTGCTTATTAGAGCACTGGAAGTACTGTGTTGCTTATCTGTCTGAGATAGTGTTAGTGTGTATCTGGGATAATCAGAAACAGAAGGAACCAAGAAAGATAAAACACCATCAGCTCTACCAGCCCTCCTTTTCTAGAAGGCATTTGAAAAAGAGTTGTATAAACAGTATGCTGCAACAGAGGGCACAACAGGAGATAGAATCATTAAAACAAGAGTTCTGAATACACAAACTCCATGGGAAGTTAAAACCTTCAGGCCATGGAAGCTGAAATAAGCATAATGAGAATTAGGAAAGAGTGGAGGGACGGGGAGCCATGTAGTTCTTTTTGGCTGGTAAACAGAACTGGAGAGAATAGCCTTCTGTGTGTGCATGAAGTTCTGACAGGTCATTAATTCTAGAGAAATTGCTCCACAGCTGCTGATGTGTGGATGCCATTTCCAGATATCTCATTAACTACTGTCTAGGTTAAATGCTGATGTTCACTAGTGTAAATCCAGCTATGCAGCTGGTGAACGTAATTGGTTTGTAATGCATTTTAGCTGGTATGTTAGTCTGGGGGGAGAAAAAAAAAAAAGGAATAATTTTCAGTGGGACGATTGTAATTTTGAGTATCACATTCTGAAGTATGAAATAAATAGTTCCTACTCGAAGAGGAGGACGATGAAGCACCCAGGTCCTAGAGGCATACTATTCCGATATGCTCACTAACCACTTTAGCAAAAGTCCCTGGGTTGTGTGTCATAGCACAGAAGCAGCCATGAATTTAATGGATAGCCATGTATAAATAAGCATTGTTTAGTTTTGTTGTATTGCTACCCTTTCTTCCATTGCTTGAAAGGAGGGAGATGTGGGGCACCCTTTCCCCATGACAGAGAATAAGAGGTAAATCCTGCAATTCCAGAATTGAAGTGGTAAATAAAGAAAGAAACTGTTTAATCATGCAGGCTACCAAAATGACCTTGTACTACTTGCATCTCCTTAATCAGCAGCTGGCTTATACCATGTCTTTTGCTAGTTGCAAGCAACAACAGAATCTAGGGGTGCACTTATTTCTGGGATAAGAACTACATCTCTCTTTGCAAGACCAAAAAAAAAAAAAAAAAAAAAAAAAAAAAAAAAAAAAAAAAAGTGTTGATAGCGTGAAAAATAATAGAAAGTTTCCGAACTGTTGTTCAGTTCATTGTATGCTAGTTGGGCCCAAGAGAACATCCCCTATCTCCTTCAGTTGATTATGCAAATATGAATAAATATGTGAATACCTATTCCTACTTTTTATTCTCTGTAATCTAATGTCTCCCCTGACACAATACTCTCAAATTATCTTCAGTGAGTAATGACTTGCATTTAGCATTTTATACCAAACTGTCATATAGATCATTTTCTGTTATACTTTACATAAATTAGGAATCCTCCCCCATGGAATGTGTATGGCTGCCAGAGAGTTTTTACAAGATTAAAAGTGCAAACAACACAATTCTGGTGTAATTTGGAAACACATGAACAGAATAAAATGGTAAACTTGGAGGTTACAGTAAATTACAGTGTCATTAGTCAAAATCATTCAGGGAGTCATTTGGCTTTCCCAAAATATGATTATTTTCTTTGGTGGTATAAACTGGTAACTCATAGTCGTTATCCTGTTAATTGTTATTCAGTAGCCTTTATAGGTCTGTCTGGAACCTAATAGTCAGATGACCTCATTACAAAAAAAAATACAGATGTGAGCACTGCTTTGTCTGGAGGCAGACTTGATAGTTAAATGGGATGAAAAGGCTATAATCATAGCATACTGCTACGGAGGGTCTCCACAGGCAAAGGTGGAGCAACTGGGAGCTACTGTACTCAACAGAAAGTGCTGTCCACACTCAAGGTGCAATACCTACTAATAGGAGTATTTTCTGGAACTAGAAGAACACCATTCAATTTTTTAAGCTGATACAGATAAACGTGGCTGAATCATATGTTCCTTTGAGAGTAAGTAGGATTTTTGTTTCATGTAACTATCATTTTGGCAACTTTCAGTGCTAGGCTAAACTTTTTCGGCGTTGGAAGTTGAGTATACTAAATGGGGCACACACCCATGACATGTCTAATTCAGTATTTTCCAAATACTTCAAGTATGTGAAGTATTATGAGCTAATTTTCAATTGTTCTGTACCCTTTACAATTCATAGGACCCATTTTTGCAGCACAGATACAAGGGTGGAGTGGGGTTGGGTTGTACTTAATTGTGGAATAAATTACATAATTGATTGCCATGTCCTGGATTAGGAAAAGTGAATGAAATCTTGACGTGTCCAGAGTATGTTTTATTCAAAAGTCTACTATTTACACTAATTGTAAAGTGTGAAATATCCAAGAATTTGCTGTCTGCAGATACTTTATTCCCGTGAATACCAGGCTGATGATAAATGCTGGGAAATGAGCAAATTCTTTGTCTGGATAAACTTTTAATAGTAGAAGATCAATGCTTTCCATTTCTAAGAAACTGCAAAGGCTTTGGTGATTTTTGAGGCTGGATAAAATGCTGAGTGATAGAGAGACTTCAAGGTACAAAGTACAGGGTTCTTTTTAAACTCATAGGAAAATGCTAATTTTTCCTCAACTATAAACAAAGTGCAATTTAAGTAAGTTCACAGTAACTGTAATACACTAGGGAGTGTTATTGATAATACATGGAGTTGGTTTGTTGCATTTCAGTGTTCTTCAGATGTAAGGTCAACATAAAGCTGGTACTGAACAGAAGGTGATTTGTGCATGCAGCTGAGAGCTCTCAAGAATGGAACTTGGCATTCTAATTCTTGAGCTTAGCTGGTGACCTTGGTTTTTCTCCAGTTAATAGCGCGATGTCTTTAAAATGAAGACGTAACATTTTTACCCAGTCGTAAATAATAGGGCAACATAAAATAAGGAGAAGCATGCTGAGATAAAAATAAATCCGTAGTCTGATATACCTGGTTATGTGCTTAAGCTAAATAGAATATAATTTCTAAACAGGTTGTATTTTGCAGTTGCCAACAGAGCATTGAAAGCATTGATAGATGAACTATGAATCCTGCTAGAAGACTTAAACTGTCTGTTCTGTGCTTCTACTAAACTTTATTGTCCCACAGTGGAATAAGCAGAAGTGAAAGTGTGCCAGCTCTAAAAAAGATACTTCCTAACCCAGTGTCTGAAGTCAGGGCTTCAGGAGGTCCATGATGGTAGATTACAGCAGAAGGGTCTTGTCCCACTTCGTCCTGTCCATTCTGTCCTTCTGACAGGTGTTGCCATTCCACAGGTGAGAAAACCTGGTTACTTTATGAATAAGTCCTTTGGCATACATGGGAAGACATTGCTTCTAAACCAGGTAACAGGGACATGAAATGGCCCATGAAATCAAAGAAGAGTTAGTAAGAGGTGTAGAAAAATATTTACAACATTGATCTTTAGAAAAGGAATGTAATAAGGAAAAAAGATGGCAAAACCAATTAGAACAAATTTTTGTGTGCTGCAAGCAGAATAACTATTCTTGTCTTGGAAGGGAAACCAGTATAAAATAGTGAGAAATTCTCTTGATATATAAGCAGGAGCTATCAGAAGCCACTTGAAAACCTGTAACAGTTTCACGTGCAAGAGAATAAAATATAATTTCAAATTAGTTGTTTCCTGTTAAGAAACTCTTTTATTCAGGAAAGGGAATTCAGTTTTTCATCTAGCATTAAATGTCAGGTTTCAAAATTTCAATCAAGCATGCGGACTCTAGGAGAAATATTACTCTAGGGGATAGATTCAGGTGTAGATACCGAAGCTGAGCATTGTGTTGGCCTTTTCTCCTAATCCTGGTATAATAAAGTTCTGACTCTTTGCACTTGGGGGCTCTTGATACTGGGGAGAGTAATGCCAGGAGATTTCTGATAGCTGTTTCAATGCATCCTTAGAAAAGCAGCTTTGAACAGGGACTCGGTAGGTTTAGTGGTGCCTGGCACTTGAAAGAGTAGCATGTGAGAAGGAGGCTCTAGCAAGCTATCCTGCTGTCAGCTCCTCCTCTTTATTACATTACTTTTTTTTTTTTCCTTCTATTATTTCTGTTCTATTGCTTATGCTCAGTGGCTGTATCAGTCCATTCAAAAGCAGTCTCATGATTTTCGTATGGCACTGCTCTGTACCTGCAGTTTGCTTACCGATCTCAGTGCTCGAAGGGGCAAAGTTGCTATCACAGACCGTACCTGTTACTGGCAGTGGTTTCACAGAACTGTGGATTATTTAATTCCAGATGCATCATAGGTTGTCAGAAGTATTTATGAACTTTGAAAAATGCCTTTATGTGCCTCAGTCTTATACTAATGAATATTAAAAGGAAGCAATTCTTGTGTGCTTTTTCTCTCTTGCACTCCCATCCTTTCTACGTCCCCTGTTCCTTAATAGCTCCCAACTGGTATCCTGGCAATAGGAGGGGGTTTACTACCTGCTGTGTCATCACCAGGAGGTGATATTTCACAGTGATAATATAGTTCCTATAAAATGTGACTTTTAGGAAACAAACTGGGCCAGACCATCTGAATTCTCCTAAGAGCACCCATGTTTAGCTTTTCCTATTTATATCCCTCCAGAGCAAGAGATAAAAAATTATATTGCTTTTAAAAAGAGATAAAAAGTACTGTGGGTGTGACTGCTTTCCGGGGGACAAGGAAAAGGGGAATAACAAGAGTTTTAGGTGATGGAAGAACAAAACAGAAGGTAAAGAGGAAGGTTTTGTGGAACAGCAGGAGAGGAGGGATGGTTCAAAGGAACATCAGGAGAGGAGGTGTTGGGGGAAGGAAAGAACTTCTAGTTTGTATGGGGAGAAAATCTGTCATCCAAATGCATGTGCAGATGCTGAGTCTGTATTGCTGAATCAAGTCTATGTGTTTTGTGAAGGGTATTTGCCTTGTTGTAGAATAGGAAGCAGCAAATCCTGTTTTAAGTGCAAGAAATACTTGATAATTACTCTTTTGCGTGGCCTGAACTGCCTGGCATTTGACAGGATCACAGCAGTGTCTAGAGGGCTCTGTCAGAGATTGTATTACAAACCAATAGCACAAAAAGCCACACGGTCACCGCAACATAGCGAGAAGTTCAGGGGTTGGGATATTGTCTTGCAATGTGGAGAAGTTGAATTTATCTCCTACTTGCCTCACCTGGAATAGCCTCCCCGTTCTCTCGTTCAGTTTATATTTTATTAACCACATAACATGGAACAGGTTCAACTGGAACAGGTCCAACAGGCAAGGGGAAGGAAGACCAAATTCCTGACCCAACAGTTGCAGCTTCAACAAACTAGCATTTTCAGACAGAAATTCCCCAGACTAATGTGCACTTTATAGTCACTGGCCCCTAGTGAAAAACAGAGTAAGTGCCTGCTCAGTAGTTTTGTGGGCAAGATACAGAATTTGTTATCAAGATAACAGAAGTTTACTCAGCTAGGAGACTGGGATAATGGTCCTACTTTTTATTCTTTTTGTCTTCGAAATACACATTTCTCATTCCATAGAAGATGTCACTGCCAGTTAGAAAGTTGTTGTACTCAGGTGAAAATTTCTGTTCTTGAACCAGGAAGAAAAAGCAAACAAGACTACGACTGTCTCTATTCCAAACATAAGACTAACTTAAAATTCAGAACTTCAAATTGAAATGTAATAAAAATAAGAAAGATGGGATTTGTTACTTAGATTACTCTCTGACATCAAAATCACTTGCAAAAGAAACAGTATATTGTTACCTTAAAAAATTGAGGTTTGATCAAGTTTGTATTTGAGGATTTTCAATTTAAAAAAAATTATATGGAATTTCCTTGCCTTGCTCTTAGAAGTTTCAGCTAGAGACCAGAAGGACCTCATTAAAGACTGCTGAACATTTTTTTTCTTATTTTGCTACTTCCCTACTGATACTTTTATTACTTTTCCCTATGGTGCTTGACAATGCATGTGTTTTGTGTAGTGCATTACTAAGCATAATAGGAAAGCATGTGGGGAATAAAAAGAAGTTATCCTTGAAGCATCCATAACATCAGCTAATTTATGTATGAAATCTGCCAGCAATATAAAGAAACTAAGCAGTTGTGTGTTTTCAAAGACACTTCTGCGTTTTGGTTATGTAATTCCAGAAAGAAATCTTTCATCTCACTGCTTGGCAGGGCCAGAAGCAGCTGCAGTGTGACAGGAAGGAGGACGGGAGGAACACTTACAATGTGGTGGGTGATGCTAATCAACTGTAGAAATCCCTTCGATAAATCCCTGTCTTGGTAGTGTTGCTGTTTCCTCCTTTGGCCTATTTTTTTGGTATTCTGTCTTGTGCTGTGCTAAATGCCCTTTGCTGATGTATAAATGCTTATATGCTGTCCTAGGGCATACAGTCCTATCGGCTAATACTAAACCCCACAATGAATTACCACCTCCACCCTGTGACAATAAGAATGTAATTTTGCAAGTAAAACTGTTTCTACCCTAGGAATAGGTCATAGTTATGCTGTTTAATACCAGGAGAAAATAGGGGCTTAATCTACTCTTGCGCCCAGTCTTTGCAACCAAATCCAAAAGGTTACTCTGCACCTCTGTAAAATTCTTAATTGAAGAAGTGCCATAGATAACGGCTTGCTTCATGTCCAGAAACAAAGTAAAATAGTGCATTCTATCCTCCTCTATACAGGTTGTTTTACTGTTCTTGCAGTAGTATGAGCCCTGTGCCTGTGGCCTTCAGGGGATCTAACCTCTCCTTAGCCTCCCTTCTTGAGCATACGTTGTGGTGCATTCTGGCATTCAAATAGCCTTTGCACAGACTCCAGGCATTGTGATTAATAATTCAGTATTATGCCAGACATAGATTAGAGGCAAACATTAGTAAAAAATAGTAAAGGTCATTTAAACGGCAGGAAACAAGATTCTACAAATAGCGTATGTCTGGCAGCTTTGCTAAGCTCCATCTCAGAATAAATTGGTGTTAAAAGCCCACTGGATGCCCATCAAAATCTGTGAATTCACTGTGAAAATCCCTCATTGGCTATGTATGTCTTGTCACCACGTGCTGACTTCTTTACGTGATGACCTGTATTTCTTCTGAAGTGCGACATTACATTAGAAACAATCACATGCGTCTGTTAAGAGATGCTTTCACTTGTCAGCATCTCCCCTTTACTTACACTTACTGACTTTGGGTTTAAATAGAAATAAATTCTTCCCCCTTTATCATCCTGTCTCTACCATCCTTTCTTTATTCAAAGAAATAATTTTACTTGAGAGACTGTAGTTGCTGCTTTGTTTTGGTAGGTAGAGGTTAGAGTGAATTTTCTCTTTACCATTTTCTGTTTTAATTTCTTGGCTTCTCGGTTTCCTCTTACTCTACTGTCACTTGATGGCTTCTAGTGTGATCTAAAGGGAGCTCACCACTAACGTTTATTGTCTTGGAAATGGAGGGAGTGCACTATTGTTCTGGTCACCAGTCCCTCAGACATGGCTAATAACATCAGTCCTTTATCTTGTCAAAAATCCCGCATTTGCCTGGCTGGAAAATACAGTCTGAAAAAAAATCAAAGTAGTAATACATGCAAACATTTTTACCATTCAGTCAACCAAAGTCTGAATAGGTTTCATGATCACAGCAACCACATTCACAGCAACTACGATTTCATTTACTGGTCTAAATAGTTGGAATCTAGTTGTTCATTACCACGCTTTTGGCTGATTTGTTCCAGATATTGCATACACCTGACACAATGAATTGTTGCTTGACTGGTTTTTTTTCTAACGTGGTACTGAGTTCTTCTGAAATTAAGCTATGACCATAGATGCTGAGCACGTTTGAAAATCAAATCCTTGTGCATCCTTTTTCCTCTTTTACTTTCTTTTATGGACAGAGTACTAGATTTTATATCAATATAATAAAAACTTATTAAATATTCACCATCTAGTATGCATTACTTTAAAAACAGATCATTAAAAAGATGACCAGAATGAAAAATCCTCACAGTCACATAAGAACTCTTGCAACAGAGAAAGACCCTTTTCTTGCCCATACTGCTTAATTCATACATGGTGGTTTCATGGTGATTTTTTTTCCCTTGATATTATTCTTAATTAAGCCTCAAAAAAGAGTCAGAATGTGCCTTTGGGGGCTAAACTCAATTTAATTAACAATATATTCTACCAGATTTCTTGGATGTTATTA
Organism: Aquila chrysaetos chrysaetos; assembly: GCF_900496995.4. Taxonomy (NCBI): domain Eukaryota; kingdom Metazoa; phylum Chordata; class Aves; order Accipitriformes; family Accipitridae; genus Aquila; species Aquila chrysaetos. The sequence continues at coordinate 37,113,214 of NC_044016.1, read as the reverse complement.
CACTTTTGCTTCTTGCCTGTAAGACACACATTTCTTGTTTGTGTAGTTAAGAGATTAAATAAAACCATAAAAAGGGTTATATTTTTAACTCCAGAGTTTTCTTACCCCCACATGCACCTTTTAATGGTTGAAATTAAGCAGCAGGGAGATTTAGGCTGAATGTTTCAAGGCCATTATAGTTAGCTATACCTCTGAGATCCATTCGGCAATGCAATGCTAACAGAGCACTTAATCTACGTCACGGCAAAGACTCTAGGGTGCGTGCCCAACGGAAGGCGTTTATTTACCAAATTAAAAGCACAGCAAGTAAAGGCCTGGGTGGTATTTAAGCATATTTTATCGACTCCTATTCTGCTTCTATTTACTAAAGTTCTCACTGATGGAAGATGATGGATGAGCTGATTGCTTGGCTTTCGAAAAGGTGAAATACATCTTCTCTGATTTATTCTTCTTGCATTGACAAAACAGCTTTTGGTGTAATTGGAGAGTATCCAAGTCCAGCTAGATATGTCGTGTCCTGGCAGCTTCTCTCACTGCTGTATTACACTCAAGCTTGTGTATGTCTCATAATGGAGAGTCTGACAGATTTCAGATTTAATGTTAAGTCCGGTGTTAAAGCCAATTATAGACATATATAAATCTATAAGCCTGCCTGTGGATAATAAAAAGATTTGTGTATTCAGTTCCTGACTTAAATTAAGCTATGCAACTTCATAACGGAGAAGGATCTGGCCCATAATTTCTGTGTTTATGTGATACACGGTTACATACACAAATATGTTACCAAATTTTACCTAAATATTATTTGTTGAGTACCCAGTATGTAATGCTCCTTTGGATATATGCATTGACTTGTGTGTGTTGTCAATCTACTGAAGTTTTATTTGCTTTTGATTAGATCCTGGTTTAGTTGAATGGCTATAGGCTTGGCTGTGCCCATAGGTTAGATTTCTCACAATATACTATGGAGTTTTCTGATAAGAAAATTACTTAAAATATGTCATAATACTGCACTGTGGAAATGTGATAAGGTTAATCATATCAAGGGCTATTTTCCAAACTCGTATGTTTAAATTCAGCCTAAGGTAACACCACCGATTTTACTACACATGCAAGAGCAAAGCCTGTATTTTATCTTTTACACTAAATATCTGTGTCTCGGTTGTACCTGTTGATTTTTCAAGATCTAGAATGGAAGATGTCTAGATGGAATTTAGATATACGTATCTTCTATAAAATCTATGAAGTATATGTTAAACACGTGAGATCTAGCATTTCAGTGTTCCATAATGCTTTCATATCTTTTTAGTGAGTCTTTTTTTATGGAAATGCTGATTTTTCTGTAGCTACCTAGTTTGTCTCCATCTCATTTCAAATGTCACACTTTGCCATGATTTTGGCTATTTCCTACAGTTCATGATTTTATAAACTCCCTTTCAGACACTGATGTTCACTGTAAGGCTACATCAGAGCTGTCAGACTTGACAAATAAATCCTCAAGTCTTGGAACAAAAGGGCTTTCAATCACAGAGCTGGCGATAAACATACTAGGTTAATAATACTGCTTTTCTTAGGGAGAAGATGACTCAAACAGCAATGAAGTAACAAGTGATTTTTATCATCTTGCAGATATGAAAAGAATATTGTTTGTAGAGCATTTGAACATAGTTCTTGAATAATTCCGCATTCTTCTCGGTGCTTTTATGTAAAAGATAAGGAAAAATGTTCTGAATGTAGCTGATAGGGCTTGGGGCAGTCCAATACCAGTTTGTGATCGTTTACTAGAAACAAGGTGTCAGGTTCAATGTGTATGTGTGCATGTATGTATGTTCTTAAGTATGTGAAGGTAATTGTAGGCTGGCAGATTCTAAGAAATGCTGTTTCTTTCCTCCTAATGTTGAAGGCTAAAAGGAATAGTTTAGTTTGGAGTGGTACATGTTTTCATCTAGTTGGTCAAACATGTACAAAAGCTACGCTTTTTTCTTTTCTGCGCAAACCCCTTAATTTTGTGACTTTTGCAAAAACGCTGTAATGGTGTGCTGGGGTTTGTGTGAAATTCATTTCAATTCACCTCCCTTCAATTTCTCTTTCAGTTCATGATTTACATAGTGTGTACAGTGAAGTGCAACTCCCTGCTGCAGCTCCTGGGCTGAATGTGTGCGTATCTTACATTGCTTGTGGTGTCGTGAACTTCCGTTAGAAAATACAGTTCATATTCTGCAATTGTGTTGTATGGATGAGTTCTACAGAAGTTCTCAAGCCTCGTTGAAATGCAAGTTCTTTTTGTTACTTACTGGTTTGGTGAAAAGGCCCAAAATACTCTGATTGAATTCTCATTATTTATGTCTCAGGATATTAGATACTTGAGAAACTATTGGAGGAAGTAATATGAGAATGTTGGCAACTATGTGATCCAGCCATTATGTCTATGTTCGTAGTTCACAACCAGCACCAATGGAAGTATTAATTAGAAAGCTGGCTGCAGATCCTCAACTTTAAAAAAAAAAAAAAAAACCCCAAAAAAACCAAACAAAAAAAACCACAAAACCCCACCACAATAAAAATCCCCACTCAAATCCTTATTTTTCAAAATACGTGCTTTTTGCGCTTCTACCTATTAATTGTTCTGTTCTCTTTATGGTGCTCATTTCCTTTCTTGCTGCTATAATGGCTTTCTTATTCGGTATGCTGTAGTTTCCAAACATAATTAAATTACAGTATGCTGTGTTAAGCAATACGAGTCATCGTACTGACAAGAGAGCTTTACTGTGAAGAGACTGCAATGTAAAAAGCACAGAGAATGAAGGAAGAGAAGTGCCATTTTACAGACCAGAAAAATGAAGCTCAGAAACAAGGTACTTGCTCAAACCCACATTCACTTTCTCTTTGGCAAGAGCCGGAAACTGAAGCCCAATCTCTTTGCCTCATACATGAGGCCACTGTTAGGTAAATTTTTTTCTTTTTCTGAAATAATTAAAAAAATATTTATACATATGTATTTATGGAGCTTTCCAACATTGGGAAATACAGAAAGAAGCAAATGTTACTGAAGCTTACAAGGAAGATCAAATTAAATAGAAATCAAGTCTGCAGACTTTAGGAAATTAAACACCTTGTGTCTTGGAAAACTTTCTGTGATGTTAAGGACAAAAAAAAAAAAAAATGCAATCAGGGTCCCAGTGGGATTATTATTACCTTTTTTTTTTTTTTCCTAACTAGCATTCAGTTAATTTATTTTTCCTGTAGTTGCATGACTATTTTTTTAAGAACTTGCCACTATCTGAATAGAGGGGTTTATGGTTATTTTACTTCCTTTTTTCTTCTTAAAAAAGACCCCCAAAACCTCAGGCTTGCCTCCTGCTAACGAAGTGGTAAGAGGGAAATTTCACTGCAGTCATTCTTTTGGAAGGTAGTCAGATACCACATTATTGGAGACTACGTAAATGAATAGATGGATGTAAACAGTATGTTGGGGATTAGTTGTCAATGTCATTTCTTATGACTTAGTTGAGTGAGTCATGTATCTGTGGCAATATATTTTTATTCAACAGCCTTTACTTATTAAAGGTAAGGCAACAGTAGCTTTTGCAAGACTTTTTAGTCTTTTTAGTTGGCATTTAGAAGGGAAGATAAAAACCTCTACACTTTGCTCTGCTTAAAAGAAAGACTGCAAATGCCGTTGTCTCTGACAGGCTATCTAAGATTTTGAGGAAGGGCTTTGTACATTATTAATAAAAAGGTTGTTATCAGTATAATTTTTTTCTGTTCTCAGTTCCAAATGTGAAATATGTGAGTACTTGTTGATTTAGCAGAGCTAATTCTATGTGTATGACAAACTTGCTGACGTTTTTAAGCATCAGAATATATTTGCCATGCTTTCGTAATAGGTACTTGTCTTTTTGAATATATTGTGTATTATATATTGTATTTGTATATACATTGTATTGTGTTTCACTTTGTTTCCTATGACATAGATCAATGGGATCAAGCTGGGAAGCAATAAGAACTAAGAGTATTACAGCACAGACAAGTTGCAGGGAGTCTGTTTCATCAGTGCAATTTTCCATGCTGCTGGTCCTAAGTGTTTTAAGGGGAGGCATGTAGAGGGATGATAGTGAACTCTCATTCATGTATCTAAATAAAATCCTATTTAAGAGTTAAATATTTTTGTTATAAATTGATACCAGCTTTAGGGAGGTCAGATGCATCAATCACTGATAGACTGCAATTCTTCAGATTAACTAGACTTGGCAAATGAGTTAAGCATAAGTTGTAAGTCAAGCATGTGCTCAAATCTCATTGACTTTTTAAAAGCAATATGAGTGCTGTTCTGTGCTAAATTGGAAACTTAATGCTGTTTCACTGTCATCAGTTTGAATTTATTTTTAGCTGCTCACACAGTATCAGGAAAAGAAGGTTCTAGACACTTAGTGTCTTCATATGATGAAGAAACTAACCCAGCCTCACTTTAAGATTGTTGTGCTGATATTGCTCTTAGAAGTGTAGCATCTTTTCTCCTTTTGCAAACTGATCATTAGAGGTCATCAGATAAATAGTACTGAAATAGAAATATAGACTGTTTGCAGGGTATAAATATGTGCTACTGCTTTAAATGGTAAATAAATGAATTAGGGGAATATTGTTGGATCAACTTCCTGTTTTTCATTGTGTCCCTCGGCAGGATGTCGCTTTATCTGCCAGTGAAAGGCTTGGCAGGCGAGGCATGACAAAACCCCAAATGTAGTGGGCTTCAGTGGGAACAGCTGTCAATATAATTGGTATCTTATCCATCAAACTGCTAACTGAAAGTTGACATTTATTACAGCTAATAAAGCACTATGCCTCTTAACATTGAGAAATTGAACTTAAATATCATGTTTGTGGAGTTTGAAGGAGATGGATTTTAATGTCATACTCCATAATTTTTGACATGCTGGGGAAAAATGGAAGTGTTCTGGGATGTTATTACTGGTTTTTGTTTTGAGAGTGGCTCTTGAGTTGTGAGTGCACAAAGGTGGCCATTACCCCTCTTCCCCTCCCCACTGGGGGGAAAAAAAGTTTGTTTCCTGGTATGGTTTCTAGCTATAGATATACATGCCTATCGTGGGCATTATGAAAATATACAGCATTCAGTACCAGAGTCTGTATTTCTAACCCATTCTTGATTTAGTCTAGTACTTCAGTTTGTAGGTTGCATTACATATAACGACACTGCCTCTCAAGCCATAAAGTAGCCTCCACTTCAAAATTGAAATAGTCCAACTCATAATGGCATGAAAAACCCTGTACAGTGGGCGCTTTGTTGATTTACTTGTTTGGCTCGTTCAACACAAAAATTACTAGCAATTTTAGGATAAGTTATGAAATGTCTTGTATGGTTGGACAAGAAGTATAGTTTAAAAAATAGGACTGTGAATTGGAATCTGAAGGGACTGCATTGTCCTCTGCAAGAAATACAGTCCTTACCAAGACTTAAGGAAAATCATCGCTCGGTGGCTTCTTTCCCTAGAGCCTTTCATCTGTCAGAAATACTGTTTGGGTCATAGTGTTTCTTTTCCCATGCAGAAAAGAAATACGGGTTGTTAACTGAGCAATAGCAGACAAAGGTCTAATTTCATAGAATCCAAAAAAAGAAAAAGCAAAAATATTCCTTTAAAAATCAACCCAGAATCCCACCTCAAAGTTTCTTCCTATCTTGCTTAGAGGATAAATGAGGTATGCTCTCAGGATGCTGGCATGGCACCTTCTGAAATGCTGAAACTAAGGGGGCTCATGCTTCCTTACCCAAAATGCAGGAGTTTTTAACATCAATAAATGGTCTAGATTCCAGAGCTTACCTTAAAGCGTAGTCAGCTGTAGGCTTCTTTGTAAAGCATTCTGCACTGTAAAAGATCAGAAAGTACAGCATTTAGTAAAATTGCTTGAAACCGCATGGGTAGACAAAGCTGAAAACAGTAAAATTCATGCAAGGGTAAGCTGTAACACCCATGAATACAGTGTTTGAGGGAAGGAAGGGGAAAAGGGTGGGTTAGTTTTATTACTTCAAGGTGTGTCTATGCCAGTATAAAGATTTCAGTACAAGAGAATGTAGCTGATACACATAAGTGGATAATCTATTCAACTATAGATTGCCAGTCTCACCCAAAAGTGCATGCTTGCAGCACGAACAACTTGCTGCAGAGCCAACAGCTGTAAATCTTTTTGGGTCTTTAACATGACAAAAGCAGTCAAAGCCTAAAATGCCCTTCTCTTTGAAAAGCAGCATGGAGCAGGATATAGAAAAGATTTTTCACAAAGTAGCATGCGATTCAGATGGAAAATGTCAAGTTTTGAAAATTATTAATCTTTGTGCTGCACAAAACTGTCAGCTGTAGGGGCGTTGAGTGTAGGAGGTTCTTGAGAGAGAGTATTTTCAAATTCTTTTTTTTGTTGTTGGTTTTCTCCTTTGTTTTGGAGTTCTTTTGTTTCTCCCCCCACCAGTAGCTGAATAAACAGGCAGTTTAAGTTCACGACTACGACAGTAGCTGCCAGGTAGCAAAAGTTACAAAAAACCTGAGGTGAGTTAGTTATCACACTTGAATGTTGCCACCCCTGGATTCTGATTCACTATAAAGGGAAATGTAAGGGGGGGGGCGGGGTATTTAAGAAATTGGTAAGCAACTGAATGAGAAATTATTCTGTGCCAAGTTATTACAGAAATTTGGGTTTGGTAGGAGATGCTAAACTAGCTATCTGCCAAAGTTGTGATCTGGAATGTCTTAAATTGTTTTTTGCTGCTGATAGTGGATAGTTTCTGTAAAAGCTTATCAGATTTTGATTTTGCTTTAGCCAGTCAAAAAGGTGAAATGATTCCAGTTTCTGTTAAGGCCCAGAGGAGGAAACATTCATTGTAAGTGTATCCCACTGAGGACCAGGAACAGCTCTTTGTAGGGAAGTTTGCTCTCCATTCCAAACCAGGTACGTTTCTCAGAGACTGTTGCTTTGAGTTGAGTAGCCACACAGTCCACAGTGTGGTTTGTGTGAGTTGAGGAGAGGAGGTGTTTGTGTTAGAGTTGCATAACTGGACTTTCAGTAACGAGACTTTCTTGGGCTGGGGATCTATCAGGTATTTCTAGCCTGTGTTCCATGATCATGATGCCTGTTGAGGAGTGACTTTTTAGGTTTTCTGTTTAAAGGATCTTTAAGATTGGAACACTCAAGGAAACTGAAAAGATTTTACACTCTCGTTTCAGGTAGGATATCTTTGCTTAAATTCTTCTAGGGTTTAGGAAAAGCTATCTGATTGTAAGAAGAATAATGAAAGAATTGCAAAATATTTATTTGTTCAAACAATTAACTGGAGGGCACTACAGAAATCTTATCATGTTCTAGTGCAGAGAACAGCTTATGAGAACTATAGTAACATAAATAAATTGAAATGCCTCACAGCTCTATGTATATAATATTACAGTGTGCTAGAATATTTTCCTATTTCAATTTTAATTGCATGGATGTTAGGATAGCAATTAATTCTAAAAAGGAGGGCAATGCTAACACATTGTATTCTCATAAATGCATCTTTTTCATCTTTTCTGTCTGTAATATCTTTTCGGGGGGGTGGGGGTGGTTCTTTTTTTTTCTTTTTTTTTTTTCTTTTAATGTCCACTGTTGTTATATGTAAGGCTTATGATTCTGGAATCCTGTATGGAAGTTATGTTTCATAAGCTTTTTCTTATTTAATTATATATGTGTATAGATAGTACACGTTCTATGGTGGTTAGATATTTTACTAATAACTAATGCAAATTTTAAGCTGTATTGGGTAGGAAAATAGCCCCAGTTGTACCTTGACATTCACTAAGGTATTAAAGCTGAAAATATTCTTTGCAGTAAGTCATGAATCTGCAGAGCACATCTGCTTACTGTAGGCTATGACATTGCGGATGTATTGGCTTAATCAAACCAGCCAATAAAGCTACAGGATATTTTCAGCAGAATAGTAAAACCCAGATTGATTTAAGATTATCCTTTGAAAATAGTGATATTAAGGTGAGTAAACACAGCTATTTTCCTGGCATTTAATGCCTCCAGTTTTGATCCTATTAACTGGTTACCACTTGTTAGGAAGCATGTGAATTTAAAGGCTGTCTGTCTTGAGAGAAGAGGTTCCATGATACTTAGGAGCCAGAGGAAGGTATGTAATGTATCCAAGCTTTCAACTCCAGATTAAGTTGGCATAGTCAATAGGAAGTAGTAAGAGTAAAGACCACAGGTTAATTGGGTTTAGTCCTTTGGGGCTTAAGAAGAAACTGCCAGATGTTATTGAAAATGTATCATTTCAGCAGATGTGGATATGACAAACCAGTCTGGTTTTGAGAATATAGTGTATATTTTTCACTAGCAGCATGCATCATGAGTACAGCTGGATCGAGATAACTTGTGCTAATTTGAAACATTAATGATAACTGTGTCCAGCATTCCTTCTAGAGCAATTTTCCTGTTGTTTGTTTTTCCTTGTGTTGCCTAATCTTTCCTCCCCTGTTACGTCTGACTTGGTGAATTCATTTCTTGAATTTGAGAGGGAGCACAGGAATATGTAAGTGTGTTTTTGTTTCTGGATTGTCCTTTGGGGTTTTCATCTCAACTGCTGTTTCAGAATTTGAATTACAGTGCTTATGCAGACGGATCAGGTTGCATACATGGCAGCCAAGGGTAACAATGCTGTGGGTGCCTGATGACCAGTAAATGTGGCAGGTGGGTTAATGAAGAACTGACCAGTCTGCAGTGCCATTATACCAATAAACTGTAAAAGATGTGGGGTTTACTATGTCCTTGTCCTACTTCTCTCTTTGTGTCTGTTTCCTTTAGCTGGTGCAGCTGGTCATGTGTCTATTTCGTAAAATATTTGAAGGAGGGGGATACCTTGGAAAAGTATTTAGATATAAAGTTAATAGCCAGTACGTGGAGGCACAAAGATTGCTATAGTGCCTATAGTACTGGCTTTTTTTCCCTTTTGTTACATTACATTTAGTTGCTGCAAATGCACATGTTAAAATATTTGCAAATATAAATGTCACTTGTTGCTTTGATTGGAATTTACAGAAAGATCTAAATAACCTCTATGATTCAAGTCTCTCTACATATGTAGAAAACATCTACTAATTGGATCTTGCCCATTATGAAGGATACTGGATACTTCATAAACTGGATAGTATTTGACATACCTTTTTTTATTTTTTTTTTTTTTTTAAGAAAAGCATTATAAATGTTTGCTTCCAAAACTGTATTATTTAGCTGCAGATAAAGTTTTTTTTCTGAATCACAATAAAAGAAAATTTCAGAATATCAAGATCCACCATTAAATTTAATTAATCTCTCTATTCAATTTGTTCAAAGTGCAACAAGGAATGGAAATGCTTGCAAATACAGCTAATATATGATTTGCTATTCTGTATTTTACAGGAATTTGGAAATCTACTATTCTTCTTATCTAAACTCATATCTAAATTGTGCACTGTGTATTATAGTTAGTGATGTATATTAACATGTAATGTTACCTATTTTCTTACAAATTTTGAGTTACCTGAAGAAGCAGAAATAACTGCAGCGTTCTTTAGTCCAATTTTAATTAGATCATTAGGGATTTAAGACTCAGTTGATGAGAATTACACTGTGATGTCTTACTTTTGGCTACTGAGTGTACCTAAATTGTGTTTCGATATATGCATTACTGCAGTGGTCTCAAAAACTATCAGCATTAAAATAAAGGGCAAGAGCCCTTCCTTTCAAGAGCTTCCTTTCTCACTTTAGGCTAGAAGAAACAACACTGTATTTCTCTCTTAGCTTATGGTTTTTTTTCGAATGAGCATTTCCATATCATTGTCTCAGTAATTAAGATTAACTGAACCCAGACCTCATCATAGGCATAATACTGTCTTCTGTGAACACAGCAGGAATGAACATTACTTTATTAGGTGAAACATAAAATTTTTAGTAGCAGATGAGTTAATTTAGGGAGTCCTCCTCTTTTTAATCCATTTCTTCTGGAAGTTGTATTTGTCAGTACTAGGAACATACTTGTTATTTAATGGCAATATGACTGGAAAAATAAAGAGTGAATGTTTGCTAGTGAACACTTTGTGCACTGAAGACTGTGCTTATTAATATGTTTTAGGGAATTTTTTACGACTTCTGAAGAGAAATGCTGTTTTACTTGGGGTGAATTATTAAGGGTAACAGATTGGCTTATTTAGTGACTACCTCAGGAATTTTAACAAAAGATGGAATAACTGCATGTAAGTATAATTATTAGTGTACGTTGGACACAGTGGACTATAAGAGGCTATGTTAGCTAAGGAGGAGCTGGAGAGAGCTGTTTGTACGTGCTAGGAAGGAAATATGATCTCCTCTTATTTCTATTCCTTGTTATATAATTTACTTGGCAGAAAAGTCACTATATCTGTTTTGTCTCAGGTCAGGTCCTGATTTTAATTTACCTGATACCTTTATAAAATACCTTTAAATAAACCCAAAGAAGCCCTGGGATTCATGTTTTGTTCTGCATGACTTGTGTATCTGGTAACTGGCTATGGCTAAAAAAAGGGAATGTGTGGGAGAGGAAGTTCCTTTTGTATTTGGAATTGTGCTATTGTCTGTTCAGATACTATACTCATACTCACACCATACTCATTTTTTTCCATGCTATAATTTCCTTATGACAGTGACTGATATTTAAGTTTGATTCACAGCAAGGTTACTGTGCAAGGCAAAAGAAGAAAATAAATGAAAAACGCCAACTTTTCAGATGGGAACAATATTTTAGCTGATATTAGAAGTAGTGCATGTAAGCATAAGAGCTATTTCTGAACAGAGTAAGGTCGATATGCTTACATCACTCTGCATACCACTTGGGATCTTTGTTGCCTTATCCCTAGTTACCACAACTCCTATATATATCAAAATCCATGTGGGGGTTGGATGGTTGGCCTGTGTTACTTGGGATCAGACCAAGATCTTGTGAGGTTTTAATGCCAAACGAGGCATTGCCTCCACAGTGGTGCAGCTTAACTAATGTTAGCGCAAGCAAGTACTAGAATGAGCCTTTTGACTAAGTAGGTTTGAATTGGCTTCATAGCAACTTACATTGAACCAATTCACCTTTTTTCCAAGGCTTTTCTCATTGTATTAGCACAGGTTTTATCTAAATATTAAGTATAAGGGAAGAAAATGGCTTTTTGGCATTGATTCAGCACAAACCCTGAGGTTTCTATGCTCTTTCTCAAAGGACTAGGAGATAAATGATAGTATTTATTAATATGAAACTGCTAATATGAAAACATCCAATTCTAGAATACTTTGAAAATCTCAAGTAGGATTTCTGTAGATTTTTTTTTTTTTATAAAGGAACATTATTTTATCTGAATTTAGAAATAGTAAGACTTACTGTTAATGTTTGGATATTTAGAAACTCTGTCTTGAGATGTCTTGTAGCTGAAGACAAATCCTACTTTATTCATGCAAACATTAGGCTTTGGACAAATAAGGATCCCCTGATCTTTCTGTTTTTCTGTTTCAAAGGTGTTGTATGCTACTTTCTGTTCTTTGCTCCAATGCAGGCATTCTCCTCAGTGTTTGAGAATATCAGGTCATCAATACCTTTCTTGCTGGCATGCAGGGATTTGAGGAGTTTAAATGGACAGGCTGGGAAGAGTTTCTGCTGAGATTACAAGCATAGCATTAAATATGCACTGCCTATTTTTCCTATGCTGTCAGTCAAGAAAAATGTTGATGTGCTTTGTTATGCAACATCTGTTGTCAAGAATTGTATGCATTATCATCTGGTGGTGGAGGAAGAAAGGTGGGGTTTTTTTCCCCCTCCTCCAACATTTACAAAAGAAATTAAACTGACATTTATCTGCAGAACACCTTTGATGCTGCAGTAGCTTTAAGAGAAGAGCAGTTTGGTATATGTGTAAGTTATTTTTGCCCCCTCATTTTTTAATACATTATCAGCAGTTGTACAGCAGTCTTATTACTTGCTTGCAAACAAAACAAGAACTTGTCTGTAGTCCAGTTTGAAGCAGAATGCGAATAGATCTGCAGTAAGCATCTCCCCCAGCAGTTGAATTGGTAGTTGGGCACATCAAAGCCTTTAGCCTTAATAATGACAATTGATTTGTGATTTAAGTTGGAGGAAAGAGCTCTGTGGCTCATTCAGTAAATAAAATGCTGCTGTAGCTAAGTATAAGCATTGTAGCACAGGTGCAACTATGAACTGGGTATGAATTCATTATATTTATTATTGCTTTGTTGCTGAGCTAGAAGTACTTGCATCAGCAGGTACTGTATTTTGGCCCAGGGTTTGATAAGCAGATACATTAAGTAGATAATTGTACTTGGGAGAAATCCTAGTTTACACTCATTGTTTGTGGACAAATTGGAGTTTTTAGTTTACTTCAGGTTAGTTTTTCCCATGGAAGTTACTCGCTTTGGTATATCACAGTGCAGCTGATCCAAATGATAATTACAGTCTTGCCAATCAAGGGAGAGCAATCGACATGGAGTATCTTTTGAGCAGTACTAGTAGCTGAAGAATCCCATCCTTACAATTTCGAAGCTGATTTCAGTCTTTGGGGGGGTGGGAACATGGAAGGAGGGCAGCAAATTAAAGCTCTTAGTGTATATCTGATTAGATTTGGGCTCATGTATATTCTGCAAATTGCAGGGTCCTAATAAAAATGAGTTGGTGATATTTAAAAACAAGTTAGTTACATTATGATCATCTCCCCTTGACTTTTACGTTAATAAGCACATTAACTTTATCCTAACATAATTCACTTTCTGTTGGTGAATTATTTGTTATCCTTGAAAGGAATCCAAGCAGTTACATATTTTATTTGCTGCACTCTTAGTATCATTAGTAAAATAATCGGGGCTTTTTTCCTAATATTCTCACAGATAGAAAAAAGCTACTATTTTTTCTTCATTGTTGAGGATCAAAATGAGCATTTTAGCCTTTCTCTAGCTTGGTTCTAATTCATTCCCTGCCTGGGTCATAGGCACTTGAAGTTCAAAGCTACTTTTTTATATGTAAACTAAAAATGTAATTTAAACGTTCTAAAAATGTCCTTTGGTTAAAAACCCCCCTTAAATTTAGACTTTAGCAAGACAGTTTATTTGCTGTTGTGTGCTGAAGACCAGTCTACTAAAGAATTATGTGTCTAGCTTTCAATGTAAATGTAAGATATCATCTAAATACACAGAAAATCCAAGCAGAGCACTCCACACAAGCCTTCCCTCACTTTTATATCTCCTGCTTTATCTTGTGCTTCTGTGCTAAATTGTAGTAGTGACTTTCTCCAGCTGTCTGCAAGACCTGTTCCATAGTGTAGAAACTGTAAGTAAATATTTGACTTTTTAATGGCAACCATTATAGCTGGCAGCCCTTTGAGGCACATGGAACATCAGTTAGCAAAATGATACTGGTTAATTTATTCAGAGTTCATTTCTTGTCACCTTAAACAGGCCAAGTATCCTAGGCAACAACAAAGCTTGAATCTTCAAGGCAATCTGTTGATCCCAAAGGTGATCAACCCCAAAGGTGATGCATCTGGTGGTCTTATTACACCATCTGGAAATATGTGGCTGCGCAGTGAGATAGTAAAGCTTTCCCCCTTTCTCCCTACAGCCACTGGATAAACACGATGTATTTCCAAGAAACTGTTGTTAAAATTTGCATAACTAATGCTATTGCCATTTAAGACGAACCCTGTGTAGTCGGCATGTGATAGTAGGTATTTGATATGGACTGAGAATTTTAGGGTTGTTTTGAGGTCATTCAATAATCTATTGAGGCCTTGGTATTTTCAGTCCTGTTTGTTAGCTAAATATACAATCGTTGTCCTCATCCATTTGATTCTCTACATGCACAAGTCTGGTACTACCATATATTTTCTCATAGCATTTTTAAAGTAATTTTTTTCTTCTAGTTTGATACTCTTTGGACATTGCATGCTGGGAGGCTTTTTGTTACAGATTCATCTATTTAGAATGCTGGAGAATCTTTTTTCCTTTAAAGATTTATATTGCTTCCATACTGCTTAAAGAAAAAAATCTAGATGTTAAATAAATGTATGAATGTATGAAAGATTCTTCAAGTTTGTAATCCACTTAATATTTAATAAATGCAATATATCATTTTTATAAATATGTATAACTTGGATATAAATAGATTTAGAATACATAAGGGATTACAATAGGATAACACATTCATCTCTGTTGGCATAGAAAAGACCACTAATGTTTTATGAACATATTAATCCTCATTGATGAAAATAAATGCCCTACCTTCCTGCAACCCATTAATAACGTGGTTTATGGAAAGTTACTTTTATGAATTTCATTGAACTGTAAGTTTCTCGTGAAATCGCTGAAGAGAGGGTGCAACAATGTCAGCCAAATATTAAATTCCAGAGGGAAGGTGGTGCTACTAAAAAGGTTTTTTTTTCTTTTCCATTTTCTTCTTTTTATAAAAAGAACCCACTCGAGCTGTATGAATGGGAGCTGGTCTCCACATACTATTCTTTCCTTGGTTGCTCTGCTGAGACTGCTTGCTAATCCCACTGGCACTTGGCAGTATGAAGTGAGCTGTTTCTGGTTGGAGTTAAGAGTAGGTGGAGGTGGTGAAAGGTGACTGCTTTCATTCTTGATCTGTGTAGGTGATGTGATCAATTCTAGAACTGCTGTCGGTTTTGTCTTAGTCACTTAAACATCTGAATGTGTAGCCCTGCATAGAGCTGCAGAAGTACTTTTTACTTGGGTTGTTTGACAAAGAATCAGAGAATAATTGAGGCTAGAATTTGTGGATAAAGGTGTGATGCTTTTAAACTTTATTCAGTTTTATATAAATAAATATATATAACTAAATTGTGCTTTCTGCCATGTGCACAGAGATTAAACGAGGACTATGAACCTTAAGGGAAGTATGCAGCCCTTAGCTAAAGCTCATAAGCTATTAAAAGGGAAGGAAGATGGAATAAATGACGATTGAGAAAATGACCTCACTCGTATTACCATAAAAATCCTTCCCGTGGAAGAAGTCCTGCTTACTGAAGGAATAGTACTTTTATATTCTTAAAGAATACTGTCACAGCAAAATTTTGTTGACATCATAGGGCCTTTTTCAAATGGATTGCATGTGAGGAGACATTTGGATGATAATGTTGCTGCTGTTCAGTGAAAAGTGGGGGGAAAAAGGGTTTGTTCAGAGAAATACACGAAATCAGAATGTTTTAGGGATGTACAGCTTTTCTGCTCAGTTACAGTTAAGGGAACCCATGTGTGCCCTTGTCAGTGAGAAGAACAGGTGGTTCAGACTAACATGTTGACTTGTCTTTTAATGGACAAATAGTGTGCACATGGTTAGCTATCATGGTTTTTTTGGCCAAGGAGCAGTGAATTGTTAGAGCAGGCTTACTCAGTTGCTTACAACTATGGCAGGTCATTCTGTCATTCTCCAGACAGTCCCACTCACCACTGGTGGGTCTGTGGGTAGTCTTTTGTACACTATGCCTTTCTCTTACATGTCTGTTTTATCGCTGTTGAAAAAGCATTTAACCTTT
This sequence comes from Aquila chrysaetos chrysaetos, assembly GCF_900496995.4. NCBI lineage: Eukaryota > Metazoa > Chordata > Aves > Accipitriformes > Accipitridae > Aquila > Aquila chrysaetos. The sequence continues at coordinate 37,097,615 of NC_044016.1, read as the reverse complement.
TACAGCTTCATAGACATAAAGTAAGTTACGTAGGAAAGGACTGTTAAAGTGAATAGACAAACAGGCACTTAGAAGTATGTATATTATACTTCACAGTTGTCTTGATTTTTAATCCTATTAAGACAACTTATTTCCATGATTATATATAGACTTTCACTCTCCTTTCCTGCTACTAAGCTGGAGACAATGTCATCCAAAGCCGTCTAAATAACAGAGGAATAGTGTATGCAGCTTAGCATGGTTTTACTAAGTACTGGAACAGAGCTCTGTGGCATTTGGTTCCTAGTTTCATGGCTTGCTTTTATTCACATAGTCCATTTTCAGACTGCTTACCCTTCTGTAAAATGAAATTGATAATATGTGTTTCCCAGATTTGTTGTCAGACTTCCTTGATGCATGCAAAAATAAGTAATGATCAAAGAAGCCACAGTGCATTTCAAAGCAAAGCAAAATGGAAAAAACCCAGGTGTATAACTAATAGTTTCAAGTAGAAGCATCCAGCTTAATATCTAGTCCTATGCACACAGAAGAAGAAATGAGATTCTTTAAAATTCAGATAAGCAGGGTTAGTTTGCAGCTAAAGATTCTGAGCACACTGCTTTTGTGTGATAATATTTTAGATTTATTTCCACAACTTATTGCACATTCATTTTTGGGGGTTTTCATTGCAGAAAATTGCCAGGAGGAATGGATTTTGTCTTCCTCAGCTGGCAGAACAATTTTCCACCTGTCGCCCAAATATTTGATGAGAAGGATTATGGTACAGCTGCTGGAGGTTTATACTTTATATCCATAGGAAGCAAGAGGGGCTGATGAAACTAATATACTGATATCAAAAGTTGGCTTGCTGAGATGTATATACAGCACTTGTGACTTTCAACACGTGCTGAAAATTTAGGAGACCCTCTCTGCTAAGATGTGAAATACAGAAATGATCGTGGTTGTATAGTATGTTTTTGAGCAATCCTTGATTTCCCACCAGTGCTCCCTTTTGTTCAAAGGAACACCTATCCTTTTAAGTGCCTGACGTAGTTACTGAGGCATGTGGGTTTTCACTTTCACAGTCAAGTTTTTCAAGTACTGGTAGGTCTCAGACCCTAACAGTGTAGCAGATTTCATCAGCAGAGCAAGAGGAGTTAGAAGGGGTCCATTCTTTGCAGCTTTTACTTCAATTTCTCCACAAGACGGCATCCTATGAGATGTCAGTTTTTGAGAGAGTATCTTAAAAGCAGAAGTGGCAATTACCTCAGACATGCAAGTTAAAAGCAGGAGAAGTGCTCCCTCCTTGTAGGGTAGATGTGAATATCCAGTAAAACAAAAAGCCATATTACTGGGTTGCAAAGGCATTTAAAATTCTCTCTGCTTTGCAGAATGCTCTGAAACTGTTCAGAGTCTTTTCGTGTTCTTGGGCTTCCTTACTCCTGGGTATAAAAGCATCATCAAAAAGAGAGTTTTTCCTCACATGCTTTTTTTGGTAGGTACTTAACACTTAAGCCATGAGTTTTGCTATGAGGTTCAGTCCATTCTGGAAATGGAGTAGAAATAATTTAGCTGTCGTATGATTTTATCAGCTTAGAATCTTCACTGTGATATTAGACAGTTTTTTTTCAATAAAGCAAAGTTGGTCATGGAAGATGATTCTGGGTTTGAATTTCTTTGATTTTTAGGTTATCTTATTTGTGTTTCACAACCCTGAAAACTGCAGTTAGAATACACAAAAACAGAGAGAACCAGTGCAAATACACATTATTTTGATGCCTGCTAGTTCCAAAGGGATTTTTTTTATTCAAAAGCAAGTTCAGCTGCTTGACAGTTCTCCAGTTGTCTCTGCCTTGGTGTCACAGTAAACCCAGAATACTCTTAGTTTGTGTGTATCTCAGGTATAACTGGTAATTATTTTTGTCTTTGGTTCATTAAGCATTACTCTTTGGTGAAGCCCTGGTGGGCAGTTGTCACATTGCAGTGGGAAGTTTCCTTCAGTGCATTGTCTTATACTGAAATGTTAGGATGAGAAATTTGGCTGAATTCTTAGGTCTTCCTCTGGAAGATTTCCTTTCAGGTGCAATACGCACCTGCCCAGGCACACCCTGTGCCAACGTGCAAATTAGAGAGGAGTAGATAGGTGACAGATGCTTTTACAGAAATCACATTGATTTTCACTGGCATTGTGCTGTTTCCTATACAGGAAATTGTTGTAGATGTAGACTTGTGTTAGCACTGACATTTTTGCATTACTGTTGTATCATTGTCTCTACAGACTTGCACTGACATTGTTTTGTTTTGTTTTCATATCATAAAGTCATTTCGGTTCAAACATCAGTGACATCTTTGTGTTTTTCCACTTTGATATTTTATTATTATCTTCTACTCATGGGGTATTGTCTTGGCAACCTAATTACAATTTCAGGCCCTACTGAAATGAGAAGTGAACAAACATCTCAGGGGAGAAAGAAAAATGACCCTAAATATGTATGTTTATGATATATGTACATGCTTCAGTTCAAATTACCTGTTTCATATGCCTGAAGGTGTTTAAGCTGTCTTACAACCTTTGGTTAGGCACAGAAGTCACATTAAAAAGGGTTCTTAATTCCATACCTTTCACGTGCAGTGAAGTTTCCTTCTAATATTGTCCAGTTTTTTATAACATGGTTTGTGTAGCAAAATAAAGCAGGCTTAATTCATAGTAACACAAATGTAAGCAAACACAGCTACACTTAATCAGATCATACCAACAGGAAAATATAATGCCAAAGATTTCCCCCAAATCAATTATTGATTGAATTAAATCCAGATTTTATTAATCCATTAAAACTTATATGGCAATTTTACAGGCATTGTGGGAAAATTTGTAATGAGAAAAGGTTTACCCACATTGTAGTTCTTAGCTGTGAATGCATAGTGTACTTACAGGTGTATAAGCACATTTTCTTTCTGAAAACATTCTTCCCAAGCTGCTTTTAATATATTTGCTTACTGCATTAAATATTTATCATTTAAGCAAATCATTGTCACGTGGAACCTGCTGGAAAGTAAGACTGGATATTGAATGTGTCTGAACATAAGCAGTACTGCTGTCCTTACTCATTGTTTTGCTGTAGCATATTCTTACCATATCTTGTTCTTTCGTTCAGTGGAAGCTGCTAGCTGGTAATGGTGTCGATTCTTCATTCCTGGCTCCAGCCTCTCTTTCCCAATGGGACTAGGAACAAATGAGGACTATTTTTGACATTTATGTTGAGAGTCACCAGTGGCTGAGGTGTTCGTACGAATATTTAAAGGCATCAAGGATAAAGTCTTGGTAGTTACTTTGGTAACAAAAATGACTTTGAAGCCCGAGTTACTGGAACAGTTTTGGAAATTTTACCATATAGCTCATGGGCAAGTCCCTCAAAAGGATTGCATGCTGGTAACCAGAGATGACTCTTGAGTGTACCATTCCCATGTTGACTGTGACCATCTTAAATATTGAGGAGCAGGAGGAAGAAAGTTTTCTAGCTTTTGCCATATGTAGTTAACAGTCTTCAAGGATTTCCTCACTGGGTGTCATAGTTTTGCATCATTCGCATGTGCTCACCAAATAGATGTAGAACAACATTTTTCTTCTTCCCCAGCATATTATATATAACTGCATGCAGTGCAGAACATAACTGAATTTTAGAAGATCAAAGATTATTTTTCCTAATCCCCAGTCCAGTGAATTAAATATTTAGTTCTTTTCCTTTACTAGACTTACAAAGCTTGTCTGGAATTTGCTGAAAACTACGTGTCTTTGAAGAAGAGGACCAATGGCTTGCATGATAGTTTTCCATTTGTGTGCAGTTATGTGTCAGGTTACACAGATAAAATGGCTTATATTGAAAGAAGCATGTGATGTATACAACAAATGTAGTATCAGCGTAGCAGCGGTCATAGTACATGGATAATGTATATAGAAATCAGTGCATTGCCACAGGTGCTGGAGGTGCATGCAGACATATTCATTAATAAAACTGGATATGGCATTGTGCTGTACAGTAGCCAGAAGAAACCAGGAATTCAGTTAAAAACATTAAAAAAAAAAATTCAAAGCATTTTTCTAAGTTTACAAATTATATCTTTTGGGAATATACTGCAGTAAAAAAAGCAGGAAATAGTGACTCTGAGATTGCAGAGTCTGGGGCAGAACATCAGTTAGTGCCACTTTGCTTGTCCACAAATCTGTATCATATATTGATACAGATTTGGCAGGCTAATGAAAATGGCTGTATAGTAGGTGCTCTATGGCACTCATACTAATTAAGCAGTTCTGTATCATTTACCAGGAGTGCTGAATAAGTGGTAATTGGATTCCCCTTCAATGTACAGAGTTTAAAGAAAAATTATGCAGTGAAACTCATCAGCATGCATGTTTTATTACTGACCATTCTCACCGTTCCCGTATTGTCAATCTTTGTTAAATACCATGTCCCTATAGGCTTTAGTAAATCCGTGTACTAGAGGAAATAACAAAGGCATTAAAGGATTTCATGTGGGCAACAAAATCTCATATTTCCATCAATATCTGAGTGACTTCCCAAAAAACCCCACATTGTTGCATATAGGACAGGGTCATCTGATTGAAAGAACATAGACAAATCTCACTAAGTTGCTTTACTGACTGAATAATGACTCAAATTTTATTATGAAAACCATTCCATGTATAAGGAAGTTATGTATTCTGTAATACGAATTCTTTCATCTTCTGACTTTCCTGTAAAAATGAGCAGACCTGTAGAAGACAGTTGGCATTATTTAGTTTTGTTGAAAATAATGACTGCAGGTGGTTCAAAGCTCAACAGGAATCAGCAGCATCAGATACATGGAAAGGGAAGAAAGTGAGTGTCTAGAACTTTGGTCATCACTAATTGTCTTTCAGCTAGTGAATAGACCTGTCCAAAATGAGTGGTTGGGATGTTTACATCTGGGAAAAGGCTTTTTTTTTTTTTTTTTTCTGAATTGCCTACAGGGGAGTAAGGCTCAGAGTGCAGAAAATATCCAAAAGCCTAATAAAGAAACCAAATGCTAATGCCAAGATTTATAAATTCAGGGGACTTGGAAAAAGGAAGCAAAGGGGGAGGAACTTCTGAGCAAGACAAGGAAGTTGGAGGGAGTTCTCTTATATCAGAATGGCTCTTGTTTCCGGGCAGGGACAGCTAATAAAGGAAATGGTCTTCAGGTCAGTTACATAAATTAGAAAAAAACCTGAACAACAACAAAAAAGAATCCCACAGATAGAGAGGGAAAGCAGGGATCCTCTGATCTTAGGAATGCTTAATTAGAGTGGGAGGAAACTAAGGTAGGAAAATAATCGTGTTTGTTACTTAGTCTAGAGCTTTGTTTTTCTTGTACCGCGGAAACTTAAAAGTGACTGTGTTCAGAAACTTACGAGAAGTCTTTGTATCTGTGCTTCCAGCCCTTAGACAACTATGTTTTCTTTTTTGCAGGGGTGAGGGGGAAGAGATGGAGAGATAAAGGGAATAGAGAATTCTTCAACTTATACTGGGTTTTATATTCTGAAAGTGATGGTGGTAATAATGGAATCTACCATGATGGGTAGCATTAGAGGATGTATTTGTCTTAGGAGGATGATTGTTACAAAAGGATTATTCTTATTTATTCCCAGCAAGTTACTTGGCTTGTTTGGGACACTTCAATGTTGTTGTTTTTTTAAATAGGGAAAGTAATCCTACTTACTTATTTTAAATAATTCCTAATTTGGGGGGAAAAAAAAAGTTTAGAACTCATGATTTTTCACTGTTTTAAAATCTTACTTTAACATCTAAATTATATCCTAATCTGTTTTGAAATACTGAAGGATTCATGTCTGCTGCTATCAAGATTTTCAAGTGTGATCTGACAACTAACAGCAGTATATTTATTTCATAGAAGAATTTGGTGTTTGTTCCTAAGTTTGTTTGGTTTTTTTCTCCTTTCTTTTTTGTTTCTATTATTGTCATAAAAAGATTTAAAGTCCCTATTGGACTAGCGTGCAGAACATAAAACACAAAGCACTTCCTCAAAGGTAATTTTCCAGGAATGAAAAATACAAGAATTGTGTTTGATAGTTTGGTCTTCTGTCATTCACTGTTGCATTAAAACAGCCATTTTTCTATACCTATGAATGGCCTGAATCTTGAAAACTGACAGTTATAAATGAAAAACCTTAATAATTTGAAATCAAAACCCTTACAAAGTTCCACTAGGCTTTCAGATGAATTCGAATACAAGTTAGGGTACAAAAAAAGATGACGCACAAAATTCCATGTATTCAGTGCACTTTAGGAGAGGCTTTGCTTTGGTCAGCAGCTACTGTAGTTATCTCAGCTAAAATATTATTTAACCTGAAATGCATATATATTTATAGAAGATCATTGTTAGCCTTCTAAATAACATTTTTTAGGACTTGACCCTAGGATCTGTTCTACCTGATTAAGAATGGGCAGTATCTGGTTCTTAGACTGTCAGAACATCAGTCTAGGCATTATCTTCCTACACGTTATCTAATTAGCACTGATGTGACTGAGGTCTGTGACAGCTCCTGTGATTTACATATTTAATCGTGCCTGTGTATATATGTAGTTATAGAGATGTAAATATGGTGTCTTTATTTTATATTCTGGACTGTTTGGATTCTGTAGTGTACTTCCAAGAAGCATATTTCTGAAACAATGAATTGCATTCAGTTGAAGTCGTCAGTGAGGGAGGTGAATTGTGTGATACAGGTTTGTCTGGCTCAGTACATCTTCCTGTTTCAGCTAGGTACTTCTAGATTATTTTTAGAGAGAATTGATATGTCTCATAATAATTCATCTAATCTTACTTTGCTATGGATTGCAGTAGACAAATTGCTTAGGACTTGAACACAAAATAACGTTTTGGGCCAAATACTCCTTTCTTTAGTCTCTTTGTTCACATAATTTTACCCTCTCCTGAAGCTTGTACAAGTCTGTTGCATGACCTCTGATTCATATAGGATCAAGAGGCGCAGTGAGCTAGACAATGCAATTTGAAATCATGAGACCAGTTGTTGCTGTGATCTTAAGGAACTGGCCCATCAAATTGGAAAAGTGATAGTACAGGGTGATACCAGTATGTCAGAAGTTGCCCTCTAACAGTTGCAAAAATACAGGGAGAAGGATGTAGCAGATTTGAATTTTACTGATACTACAGTACGGTTGAAAGAACTTCAGTGTACTGGAAGGAGTTCTTTTAGGTTGACTGAAACATACCAACTAGTGGAATCAGAGTAGTATCTCCTAGAACAAGAAAGGTTCAGTTTTTCAGCTCTGTCATGCCTGCACGCACATATGGAGTCTGTTGATCTGGTAGGTAATACCAGAAGAGAAAGTACATTTTACCAACATCTGTTACCAAAGAAATTTAAGGTAATCACAGAACACCACTGATTCAGATGACTGTCAATGAATGCATAAGTATCTCATGGTGGACAGCTTGTACAAGTGCTAGATTTTTTTTTCTACTAATAGTGCACTATGGTCTTTAAACAGGAGCATTTCAGAGATCAGACTTAATGCTGATTGTTTTTAAATGCATTTATTTGCTGTACAGATGTTTGAGGAGGTAGTGCGTGAAACATACATTTCTGCTAAAGCAAAGTCTTCTACTTTATTCTGTGGTTTTAAGATTTGTAAAGCACTCAGAGCGCTCGCAGAGAGGAGTTCTGTATGAGTCTATCCTTTCTTTAGCATGACAAACTTCACTTATACAGATTGGTAAGAATATATAGCTTGAGATAAAAGCTGGAAAGACTCCAAGGCTAGAAAGGAGTCCTTACTAGTAGAAGATGCAGGATGGATGAAAAAAAAAAGTAAGAGTAAAGAAAAGGGTGGCCTTTGTCACGACCCAGACTGGACAGACCAGGGAGTCCTGTTTAATTCGAAATTCCCTCAGGCTAAATTAAGGTGAAACGACACCAAATGATCAGTTAAAGATTTTATTTATGACAGAAGCAAACGGAACTGGGGAGGCGTGGTAGTAGGTGGCAAGGTTTCTCACAACAGGAATTGGCATAAGACTACTTCTGTAAACCGTGTAACCATATAGAATCATAGAATCACAGGATCATTTAGGTTGGAAAAGATCTTCAAGATCGAGTCCAACCATTAACCAAGCCCACTAAACCATGTCCTGAAGTACCCTGTCCACTCGCTTTTTGAATATCTCCAGGGATGGTGACTCAACCACTACCCTGGGCAGCCCATTCCAATGTTTGACAACCCTCTCAGTAAAAAAATTTTTCTTAATACCTAACCTAAATCTCCCTTGCCTCAACTTGAGGCCATTTCCTCTTGTCCTAACTCCAGCCACCTTACAGAAGAGACCAGCACCCACCTCACTGCAACCCCCTTTCAGGTAGCTGTAGAGAGTGATAAGGTCTCCCCTCAGCCTCCTCTTTTCTAGACTGAACAGCCCCAGCTCCCTCAGCTGCTCCTCATAAGACTTGTGCTCCAGGCCCCTCACCAACTTGGTTGCCCTCCTCTGAACATGCTCCAGCAGCTCAATGTCCTTCCTGTAGTGAGGGGCCCAAAACTGAACACGGTACTCGAGGTGTGGCCTCACCAGTGCCGAGTACAGGGGAAGATATACATCAATTCAGGGAATAAGGAGATCCCTCCCGTTGAGTCACGAGGTTCAGAGCAGACCCCCTTGCTTTCCAGACTCCTCCTCAGAGAAGGGCCTGGGGCGGCTGGATCCACTCTTAGTCCCAGACTTGGTCAACAGTTTAGATCTTGAAACGGATGAGGTGTAGGGATTGTGGAAAAGGAAAAGGAAAGAGAGAAGACAGAGAGAGAAAGGAAGAGAGAAAGATTTCACTGGTCCTGGGTCCAGCATTGGTTCAGTCAGCCGAAGGGTCCAGTTCCAGTGGGCTTGCACACCTGGGGCTTCAGTTTGTGTCCTTTTATCATCCTTGCCCCTCCTTCGGGCAGGCACCCAAACTCGTCAGGTTAATGAGCAGGCTGTGAGCCTTTGGGCTTGGGGGTCATTTGTGGAGTAACTTCTCCTTCCCTGCAGACACTGCCATTGTTTGATCTTTGTATCAGAACAGCTTATCAGAATAGGGAGCTGCACACTTTCCACCACACCCTCTCCCTCCTGTTGCTGATGTCTGAGCTGATGGGTTTTTCACCTTGGTTCTTTGCTGTGCAGGGTTTGTCTTTAAGCAGAACTTGCCCCACCACAATGTTTGAGACATTAACTCTTTCAGTCTCTCACAGCCTTTGAAAGTGAAAGAAAAAAATGCCTCATTTGTTAATCTAACTTCACTCTTGGCATCAGTAAACAGTTAAAAATTGACATGAGTATGCATTCCCAATTCACTGATAAACTTCCTGTTGTAGCTGTGGTTAAGTAAATGGTAGCACTTGTTCAGAGCGTGATCATACCTGCTGCAGTCCCAGGGAGCTGTAGACACTGCAACTTGTCTAATCATCACTTTTTTTAGCGTGTATGGCAGGAAATGCCATCTTACTTAGGGCCAGAGTGCAACATATAAATGCAGAAGGGTATTTATTTTAATGTATCGGAAATACTGCTGTGTGACTCTTCTGTTTAAGCATGATAAAGGGACCAGTAAAGTAAGTCTTGTGTATCATAAATCACCCTAGATATTTATGATGCAAAACTTGTAGATATCACAACATGTTAAATGGGTGTCATTGCAGTCCCTGTCTGAATAGGTAGCCACATGGAGAAAAGTAGTACCTCCAAAAACAAAAAGCAAGGAATGCAAATCCTTTGTGAATTTTCTTACAGGCACAGAGCTGCCTTCCAGCCTAACCTCACACAGGACAGGGTAATGAGTTGCTTTGCTCACCTCTGCTAATGGTTGTGTGAACTTGTACTCAGTGAAGTAAAGTCTTGCCAGATGCTGATTTCATCTGGATGATAAAATGTCGTACAATAGGGAATTCAAGCAATTACATTTGCAGAGCATGCGAAAATATAGTAATATCTGTCTGTTGGAGATAGGATATAGAAAATCATTCCTCCTTTTGTGTACTGTGATCTTTGTTAGTTTGATTTTCAAGGGCACTTAATGTAGTGCCAGTTATGTTTAAGTGAAAAGATGCACCTTGACTTACCTCTTTATGTTAAATGTTTTCTTTAGGAGGAGTGAGCCACTTCCAAAGCCCAAAACCATTCTGCTGGTGACAGCATAAAATATTTTGTGCTTCACTCAATTTATCTGTTGGGGAGGTGAGCTGGACAAAAGCATCGCAATCCCCTAAGACGTGTAGAATCTGTTGTTTTCAGGTGCCCATTAGTAACGCTTAACAAGAATATAAAGCCATATCATTAAATCTGGATGCCACTTGCCAGGAGAATTGTGCCTTTAATTTCAGTGGGGCTGGGATTTCATCCTTTGTGTCTTGCCCTAAATAGCAAATTTAGTGGAATAACAGTGGGTCATTCTAAGTTCTCTAGCTGAATGATCCTTATGAAATTGTCTGCTATTCTTCCTCAACGCAGGCGTGTTGCTGCCTTGTGAAACACTCAAAGCATTGATGAGAGCGTGGGATTTCCAAGCCTCTCCAAAATCTTATAATGACATTTTTGTTATTTCCTATAAAGCATGGATTTAATAAAGCCTGCAGGGACGCAGTATTACTGAAGATTGACAAGATGGAAATTGGCATTAATGTTCAGTAGTAAAATGCTAAAATTTATGATAATATTTTATAAAGTACACTGTGAATGTAGTTTAAACCATTGAACTCATTTGAAAGTCGTAATGATCTCACAGCACATAGTGTGTATTTGCACACACAGATACACTGAGTGCTAACTGAGAGATACCTATTTTTAATAGAAATAAAGACAAAGTATGTTCTCATTATTCTGTAATCTACTAGACCTGTGAAGGTTTTTAGACTTACTTCATATCATCATAACTTACCTTTCATCTAACTTAATTTCATTGGTTTTGGTTAAATCACATTTAATTAACATTGCCCTCAGCTATTCCTCTTTCTCTGATACTGTGTTCCCTTCATCTGCATATAGACTATGTCCTCCTATGTTACTGTTTGGCTACGCTGTACATATTCAGTACTTTCTAATCTTCCTTCATAAATTGATCCTTTCTGACTTATTTTTGTTGCTGTTCTCAGAATTTTCTCACAAAACTGACAAACTACTGAAATAAATCCCAGTGTTGCTAAAAATCAATGGGAATTTCCCGGTTTTGACAGCAGCAACTAGGATTTGACTCAATTAGAAGAGTTGCAGTAAAGGAAAAGCTTCTATTACAGTGCTTCTATGTTCATGTCTAAGCACAGGAATTCATAAAATAAGACATGTCGGCTTATACATTGCTGAACGAATGCCCTTGGATCCTACCGTCTGTGATATAAGCTGAGAAAGCTCACTATCTTGCAGTTTCTGGCCCTACAGAAACCACTTTTACACTTTTATATCACCTTAAAGGCGCTGTAGTAAATGGGAACAGTGTAAAAGCATATTGAAAATTTTCTCTAAGTGGGTATGAAATCACAGTTTGCTTATTCCAATGTTGGAGTGCTACAGTAATGCTGTTCGTATAAATATATTTCTCTGTGGTTAACACTCTGATCCCTGTTAAATCTACAGCAAGTCTCTAAAGGAAATAAAACTCAGTGAAAGAAAGGAAGATTTGGTAGTTAAGGCACTGGGCTGTCACTCTCAACAGAATAAGGTTTAGTTTCTACTTCTTCCACAGACTTTCTGTATGACCTTAGGTGGCTCATTTAATCTTTCTGTACCTCAGTTCCCCATCTATAAAATTGGCAATAGTGATGATGCAGTTTTCTGATGATTCTGATGCTTCTTTTCTGACAATTTTCTCGACAGTTCTTACACTTAAATTACCTGATATTTGTGTGTGTGTGTGTGTGTGTGTGTGTGTCAAATTCCTTGCAAAGCACAATCCTGACAGCTATTGAGTTCTACAGGTGTTTCTCTAGTAAACTTAGTTTTTAACAAAATCCCAAATGGTATTCAACCAATTAAATGAGATGATACAAAGGGTGCAACAACAAGAAAAATGTGTATTTTCCTTTTCTTCCCTTTCAGGAAATGATAACAGTGAAGCGCTTCCAGAGTCTATCCCATCTGCTCCTGGAACACTGCCTCATTTTATGGAGGAACCAGATGATGCGTACATTATAAAAAGCAACCCAATTGTCTTACGCTGTAAAGCTATGCCAGCTATGCAGATTTTCTTCAAGTGCAATGGTGAATGGGTCCATCAAAATGAGCACGTGTCTGAGGAAAGCATGGATGAGACTACAGGTAAGGGATAATGTGTCCTTTGGGAGATATATCTGAATGCAGCGTCTACACAAACACAAGAGTCGTGTGACTTAGCGGATAGTTGCAGGCTTGCACTAAGCTAAAGGAGTGGGAACCGGCTCCAACTCAAAAGTCACAGGGCAAAGTCCACTCTGCCCTGAGCACAGCCAGTAAGCCGTGGTAGGAGGGCCCAGTGTATTGGCATAAACTTATTGCTGGGCTATGGTGACAACGTGTTTTGGTTGGCTTGGGGTGTCAGTAAAGCCAGCTCGTATCTGCTTGTGATGTACCCTGTAGACACAGCTTTGCAGAGTTGGGAGAAGCAGTTTCCCAAAATGCAAAAGGGAAAGCAGTGGCTGGAAGAGGGTAAGAAAAGGACAGAGCTGACAGGCAGAGAAGGGGAATACAGATCCTGGCAGAAGGGGCATAGTATGAATGAGGAAAACAAAGGGAATGAAAATGACTATGGATGTAGGAGGCGCTAAACGAGATGGTAACAAACTGGATACGCACCACCAACTTCTCCATGTGGAGACGTAAGGCCTGATCAAACACTAACCATAAACAGTGAGCTTTCTGAAAGAAAATACCAGTTCTGCAGGGAAGAGTAATTCTCTGTATTTCAGTGGCGTAATTTGTAGTGGGAACTAGAAACAGGGAAACGTATGTTTTTATGAAATTCCTGTCAGGATGAACCCTGAAAAACCACCAATGCGGTGATTGAAATTTGCCTTTGTCTCCAAGCAGTGGTAGGTATTTGGTAGGTAATAAAGCTAAGTAGGAGAAATCCATTGAGTAAAAGTGTGTATCTAAAAGAAGAGAATGAGAAGGGAGAAAGTTGAAAATGATCAACAGATTTTATCATGCTCCCAGCACACCCTATATCTTTTCTCATTTAGAAGCATCTTGATAAGTATTGCAAACCAATTTAATGCTGCACCGTCTTGTAATTTCACAATTCTGTGTTGTTATTGCTTTTCTCCTCTTTTTAAATTCCAAGATTGCTAGGCAACTCCATGTCTTGGAAATAGCAGTGTATGCATAACATCCTCTCTATCAATGTAAGAAATTCCTTTTTAGAGGAAAAAATGCCATTTAAAAAGAAGTTACATCTCCTAAAGTGGTGTTTGGCATTCTTTTTAAGTGACACATTCTGAAGAAATTTCATACTAAAGGCTTTTTGTAAATGCTAATCTGGATGAATTTTAATTTTTACAGTTACCTTTTCAAAAATAATTTAATAGGCATAACCTTTACTTCTAAAGGCATTGCTGAATCAATATAGAAGAAATGTCGTCCCTAAATGTTTTTCTTCCATATGGTTAATGAAAATCTGTCTTGTGAATACTGCAATTATGTTTTCTAAGTCTTGGATTAATAACAGAATAAAAAAAGATAAAGTAACATTAAGTGTTTTGGGGTTTTTTTGTTTTTTTTTTTTTAAATAACACCAGTAACATTGAGGTTTGAGACATGGAGACATAGGCTTAGGAAATTGGATCTGGAATGTAAATGTTGCAGGTTTGAATTTAACCCAGGGACAGAGCTAACCCTACAAGTATTGTTCTCTAAACATAAGTCTGGTCCAGACAGTGCAGCATGTCCGTGTGTTCCAAAAACTACCGTAATGGTACTTAGGACACAAAAATGTAAGTAAAGGCTATGTACAGTGTAACATTGAAGGGCAGGCATGGATGTTTTCTTACCATGATGTATCAATATCCATAAATTATTTTGGAACTCTTCCTTAGTCTTCAGTAAACAGCAGACTATTGGGGTTTTTTTTTTTTTTTTTTAGAATTAATCTGCATACTGACGGTGCCCTCATTTCTGGAGTCAAATCTGGGGCATAAACATGTCTGTTACCAAGCATGCACAGTGTTCTGCGTACTGCGTGGGCTCCATCTGTGAAAAACTGCACTAGAATTTATGCCAAGAATGGTGCCTCTGGTTAAAGGGTGTGATTCTGGTGTGCTCACTAAAGGGAGGTTACAGTACATTAAAAAGGGTCTGTCCTTTTCCATCCTTCCACTATTTGTTATGTGATTAAAATTCTGAGATGATGTATAGAACAGTGGTGGAAAACAGCAACAAGAAACCCAAACAAGAGGAAATTTAATGCTGAATACAAGAAATGAATCTTAGCATCTCTATAAATTCCTGCCAGTAAGCTCTTAGCCAGGCATATGCAAGAAGTACTTGGCAATGGTACTTGAAAGCACAGTGTTCTGATGGATTTTACCTACAGCACTGTATTGTGTACGTATAAAAGGACAGGAAGGACAGCTGTTGGTAGACAATGGGTATATTTTGTCATTGTGATCAATATGGAATCCAATTTTGCAAGATTTTGTTTTTATAGGACAGAAATAAAAATCTTAGAGTAACACAGGAGTTGCTGTTAATTTGAAGAGGAGGAGCAGAAGGAGAGGAAGGATTTTTGTAGTTTTGTAAGCTTTGTAGTTATGGGCTGTGACGTGCTGGCTGCCTGAGAATGTAAGAGGTCCTGGTGGGCTTGAAGAGTTTGCACTGAAGTCTCTCGGGTTGTGGATTTTCTGCTGTTTGTGCAGAAAATTAGTGCAGGCAGGCTGACACATGCTGCAAGTACGACGGATACGGGTTCCTATCTCTGTGCTGCCACAGTCAATTGGTCGGTTAGAGACCGAGTTACTTCATCCTCTCCTGCCTTATTTCCTGAGTTGCAGAAAAGATAGTAATCCATTGTCTGCCTTTTCTGTTTTTTTCCATAAATGTGGCAGAAAAGGAACTTTGCTCTCTCTATGTATTCTGCCTCATAAAGTGAGAGCCTGAGCTAGTAGATGCTACTGTGATAAAAATACAATAATTACAGTTTGATTAATTTCCTTCTGCTTTATTTTTCTTGCCTGAACATTGCAGCATGCACCTCAGAATTAGTTTATAAATATTTCAACTTCTGGTTTCACCAGAGGATCAGACCTGCTAAGAGTAACTACAGTTTTCTTGTCTGATAAATAACAGGATTACAGCAATAACTGCTGTCAGTGTTTTTCTCATTTAAACAAATAAAGCTGACAAATGCTGAAGTTCTGTGCAGCTCTGTTATGTTTAGTACATGGAGAGCAATTATTCATCTGCTGCCAGCATTAGTCTATCTGCAGCTAAACCATCCAACAGTGCAGAAAGCTTATTAGCATATCAGTACCATAGTCATAATTTTATATTCTGTAAGGCTGTACTGTATAACAAAAGATGATGGTTATAATTTACACAATAATTTAAAGGGTTGGACTTGCAGTGCTTATTAGAGTTATACAAGTCACAGGTAAAATGTTGCTCTTGTTTATTATGTGCCTGTTTTTATTTGCATGGATTTTTCATTCTGTGTCATTTCCTATGAACAATTTTCCTGGCATTTCTTGAGATGCAGAGGGTAGGTGAGTATATTTGTTGGTGAAATATAGTGATGATAAATGAAGAATATATGCTTCTGTTCCCGACAGGTTTACCTTCTGTAGTTGTTTCTAAAACAAATGAAAATTAGGTGTACTTTCTCCATAAACAAAACATGACTTTCCCCAAAGACTTGATGTTCTCCAGAGGTCCCTTCCAACCTCAACAATTCTGTGATTCTGCTAGTTTGGATGCATTTATTTTGTCTATTGGCAAATTGGGAGACCTTTAAGAGGAGCTGAATTCCTACCTGTCCCGTTCCCAAAATGCTGAACCACTAGCTTCTCAAAATCATGTGCTGTTTGTTTGCCTGATTCAAACCACATTAAATGTTGCTTCAGAAAATATAGGCTGATATATAGATTAATTAAATAATGTGTTAATGAAAGGAAGAGCTGGGCTGGAGAATATGCTACCTTAATAAATCTGAAGCTGTAAATGCCTGTATTCACTGATGACTGTTCAGAATTTTACAGTACCAGTGAGTCTAGAAATGGCTTCCGTTTCTCAAAAAAATCATCATCATGTGATGATTTTTTTTTTGTTTGGTATCAGTAAAGATTCTGTCGTTGTTAGCATGGATGCACCGGGAAGCTGTACAATATGTGGTTCTCATACCTTCATTTCTATTTGCTGCTTCCAAAAATTCCTAGAGTATCTCAGAAATTGAGAGAGTTCAGTAGACGGTGTATCAGAACCAGGTGGGTGAACGGCGGCGCTGTCAGCAGGGCTGTAGTTAATGGCTGGTAACGGGGAGCGTTCTCTCCCGGGGAGGATACTGCTTAGAGATCATGGTGGTAACGAGCTGATCACGGGATGGGAGGATAGCTGGAGATACTCAGGTACAGCAAGAGGCTGTACCTTCACAGCAACATACAGAGCAACACTGTTTACAGGCAGCATAGACACACAGGCGGATACGATGTACATGGCTGCACAGAAGTGCATGTCAGCTAATTGAATGCTGGATGAGTGATTCCTGACTGGAGACAGGCCATCTTAGAAAGGTCAGTATTTGTCAAGGACTTAATCATTTTACACCCTTGTCGAAGAAGTCTTTAAGTAGATGGGTTGCAACCTTGTTGGACATGGTTGCAAATTAGCTTGGATTTGGAGGCTGTGGAGCTTTGATGCTTTGTAGCTTTGATTGAGGTCCCTCAGGGACTGCACACAGCTTGATTTGCCATAGGGAAGTAACAAGAAAGTGTATGTCTGCCAGTGTCATATAGCATGGTGGAATGCCAAATCTTCAGCCAGTGAAGACCTGCTGTGTCAGGTCACCAGGACTCGGATGCTCTCTAATGAATCTTAGTGTAGCTGCTCTTATCTTTAACCCATAAAGATCCCTCTACAAAAGCATGTATGGCTGAGAATCCAAGGATTCATCCCTGGCAGAGCAGCTTGGATGTTTAAATTGAGATGGTGCATTTTCATCATTCATTCTACAGTCAGTATGTCAGCAAGGAGAGGAGTTTCTGACAGAACTGCTGAGTTCCATGTGCTGTGTTTATTTCATAATGGCTTGTTTTCACCATGGCAGAAAATAAAGGGATGTTTTGTAAACAGTTTTGTTGAAAACTGCATGAACATATTTAAAAAAACAAAATGCAAATAAAAACAACCAGGAAACCTCTGTTTGTTTATTACAGAGTGAATAAATATTTGAGTGCCTAAAACGATAATTGAGACAACTTAGGAAGCTATTGCAGGTTTGTCCATGTCTTTAAGTATCATTGTGAAATATAGAAAGCCAAACAGGATAAATGAAAAGTAGCAAACCCCCCCTTTGCCTGTTGCTGGAAAAGTAGCAAAAATTTTGTATCGCTTTATAGTATTTAAAGCTTGTCTGACCTTCCCCGCCTCACTTCAGTGAGCATCCCCAGTGGGCCTCATCTCTCCTGTTTACCAAAGGAACATGTTGACTTCCTAGTGCCTTTCAGAAGTGAAATACCCAGCTGTTAATGATGCCTGAGATTAAGTGGAAGCCAATTTTTATGGAGTTCAGGTTTAGAAATTTCTTGCTGCTTTATAAACTTCACAGGCATGAAATATTTTAAGATTGAGTTTTTATTCATTTCCAGTGAAGGGGAAGTAAGTATCTTGGGACTGCAGAGGAGGAGAAAGAAGGAAGTAGTAGGCATGAATGTTTTCTATTTTCAAATTAATGTTTTTCTGACTAGCTCTTTCAAATGATTCCTAATGCCTCTTAACCCAGATTTGGATTATATTTCTTCTCCCCAAGGTTGTCGTGCAAAGGTAGTTGCAGATATGGCAAACATCCCAAGTGTATAAAATCAGGTGTCAGGTTTACAAGGCTTCTTGATGTCTTGTATTTACCTTCAAGCTTTGTCTGAAGCAAATGCTTCCGGTCTGAAGGGCAATGCTGCTAAATTTCACCTGTGCCCAGGAGGTTATGAAAATGGCAGCAGGCTAAAAAAAAAAGCACAGGTCTTTTCCCATCTTTACTCCTGGCTAGCCGTGATTATTCCCTTAGATCCTTTTCTCAGCTCTTTAGGTGTAACTGATTCCTACCTCAGGAAAGAGATATGCATTCGTTTTGATAGACAACAGGCGAATTGGCAGTAGACAACAACATTGCACTGCAGGTGAATTTAGCAAGGTTATACTTTGGGAAACAGTGTAAAATAAGCAAGGTATCGGTCTGATGTTATAAACACTTCTGTTTGTGAAAGTGAAGAAAGGCAAGACTTCAGTTTTGTAGCTGGTTCACTTGCTTCCCAGAAGGATAGGGTGGCCATGTCCATTTGTGAGCTGTGAAATTTATTCCCCTCTCTTTCTTTTCTCCTCCTCCCAGGGTGTAATGGCTTGAGCTTAGCTTTCTCTGTGCTGCAAGTATAAGACACAGCTTTTCTCTCCTGTATAAGGAAATGGCTGCTGGATGGAACTGCGGTAGTAGTGGCTGGAACAGGCTGGAATTCAGTGGGGCATTTGATTAGTTCCTGTCATCCATGCATAGTTCTGGCTGTTTGACTTGATTGGGAGCCTTACCAGGGTACTTCAGAAAGGCTTTCAAGGGCACTGAGACATTAGATCGGAAGATAATTTTGTTGTATATTATATTATAAAATTCCAGATAAACATTCTGGGTGAAAAAGGCACAAGAGACAAGGTTTCTGAGAAAGGTGTTATATTCATGCAAAGACCACAGTGGGTGGGTAATTCTTGTAACTCAATGCATTATGACCTACTCAGCTTTTAGAATTTAATTAGTAGCCATATATTATTGTCAAAGTAATTAAAGCTTTGCCTTGATTAAAAATGAAATTGTTTAATTAAAACAAAAAGGTTTGGCTAACCTTAGCTTTATGCCCAAGTAAGCCTGTATCAGCTAATTTTCTGTATCTTTCCCCTTCAGGATTGAAAGTTCGAGAGGTGTTCATCAATGTGACGAGACAGCAGGTGGAAGATTTTCATGGGCCAGAAGATTACTGGTGCCAATGTGTTGCATGGAGCCATCTAGGGACCTCAAAGAGTAGGAAGGCATCTGTCCGCATAGCTTGTGAGTGGAGTAAATGTTCTGCTATTCTAGGTTTTGTAAGGTATGGAAACATACTGTTCTTTTAGGGTTAAATATAAATGGATACTGGTAAGGTACTGCTGTCTTTGCAAGCCTTCCCTATGAGATACTGTAGGAGTATCACAGAAAGCATGCCATGGGTTTTTTTTTCAGAGCTTTCTTTTATTTTAATGTGGATTGATTGATTTGCATTTACACTCAGCAAGTCTGTTTCAGAGGTTCTGGACGGCATATGCACAGTGTCACAACAATGCAATGTAATAAAAAAGGTTAATGCAAATTGAAAATCCCCTGGAAAATGCCCTTTTGCTCCATGTTGATCACAGGGGTCTAAAAAAATACGGAAAACCATTTAACAATGTCTGTCTTCTACACTTTGTACAAAAAAAAAAAGCAAGAATGCATTAGAAGCTTTTGTAGCATAGTATTTTAAATCTCGTTCTCAATATTGAAGCCTATCATTGGTCGTCAGGTATGATAAGCTGTGGGGAAAATGAGATAAAAGTAGGAAAAATGGAATAATTCCAATCAGTAGAGGAAAAAATACCTTCCCTCCTTTTTTTGAGGAAATGAGAGGCAAACATCTTAAACAGAACTAAGACTGCTACAGAAATTCCATCATTTCTCTGTGGGACTAAATATACATTGTTGAGAAAAAAATCCTTTTAAATGCTGTTCCTATAGACATTTATAAGAACCACTGCTGAAGACAATAAAATTGTTCATGAGTGAGGTAGGTAGTCTTCCACTTTTTTAACTACATAGTTGATGTGAAATCTAGATCAGATGGTTGAATCTGTCATTCAGAGAAGTTAAAGCGACTTAGGAAAAATTTCCTTCTTGTGACAAGGTAAAAGTATTATTCTTGCACGTCATGCTTGGACTGGAAAATCGGACAACAGCTTCTCAAAGTCAGCCGATATATTGCATGTGTCGTAATGAGGAAGTTATTCTCAACATGTGCTTCCCATGTTGGAGGACATTACACAGAGGATCAGCCCTTCTTGTGTGGGAAGATGGCTAATAGCAATCCTCTTCTTCAACTTCTGGCTGGTAGGATTATTCCATCTCACTGCCACCCTCGTTGTGACCAAAGATTACTAGAGGGAGATGGGAATGGATTTGAGGCTGGTGTGTGTTCCCAGGTGCTAACATCTGCTTTTTCATATGCTTTCTGCAAGGCCTTATGCTTTGACTTTGGAGCCAGCTGCATGACCTATAGAATCACATGGTGTGACATCCCGTATTAAGAAATTGGACCCTGCATAGTTATACTGTGCTGTTAAGCTACTTATAAATGATTCTGTATGCCTGCTGCTTGCCATAATGGGATTAGAAAGGAATTCCACTGTGCAGAGTTGTGAATTATTCAGTTAAAATGTATGTCTTTCTAAGTCATGCCAAACAGTGACAGAGTCGTTACCAGTGGTAATTTTGAAGGCGGGCATGTAGTTATGGTAGTTGCTGTCACTATTTGCTCAGGGAGCATCATTACTTCCTACTTTAAACAAAGTGAATAACTCTGGTCTTGTAGGCTGACAAATGTTAAGTTTTAAATAACACCACTGTAGATTAATTAAGAGTTATTGGGGAAGGGGAGTTATTTGGCTTAATCTCTTTTAGAATAGAAGACTCATTCCACAATTTTTAATACAGTGGGGAGCAGAGGACAACCATTGTCCCCAGATAGGAAGTATTCAGACTCAGTTTATCTCTGCTCTTCATATCTGAAATAGTGTGGTGTAGTGTTATAACTCACAATCAACAGATCATTATTTGAAAGATGCAAAAAATGGAAGAGTCAATAAACTCCATCATAGCAAGAGGGACATAAAAAAGACAGAACCCAAATACATTTGTTACTGTGAGACTGTGGAGATACTCAAAGGCTCACCCAATTTTTACCTTGCAATTAGATCTGCTACATTTTTCTAACAGAATCAGAGCCTGAAACCATCGTTTTTGCAGCAGTGCTGCTTGCAGAGAGTTCAGGAAATTACTTTCCCCCAATCTGTTGTGAACCCTTTTCCTTTAAATCACCAGTTCAGGTCTTTAAAGACCTAGCCCCAGGAAATGATGGCAACAACCTGCAAAGAGTTGGGAGAAATGCTTCTTGGAAGGAGATGAGAGGCAGGAGGAAGGGGTTGGAGAGGTTCAAGCAAGAAGCTCTGAATGGTAACTTTTATCAGGTAGTGTTCTAGAAATTCTTGATAAATCTTTCTAAAATTGTGCTCTTTTTAACAGGATAACTTAAAATAAACATTTGAAATAAATAATAGGACAATGTAACTACTCCTTGATTTTATAAATGACAGGGGGTTTTGTTGGCTGTTTTAGTTTGAATGTGTAAATATGTGTAAATTCAATTTTTTATTTTACTGCATTAACTGTCATAACCCTGAATGAGCTAATAATTCCCCTGTATTGCTAAGCTGCAAAGGACTATTATTCTGAATTGAATTTTTATTGACTTTTCTCCGCACTGTGATTTCCCAACCCCATAATATGGCAATATGAGTAAAAATCAGAATGAGCAGAAGCAGGTGGAGCCGTGTGATGGGACTTTTAAACCCATCACTGTGGTACCAGTTCTTCAGCAAACCACATCCCCAGCTGCCATCCATAACTGCAGATATCGTATTAACCTAGCAGGCACGCCAGAGAGTGTTCTTCGTTTCTGTTTTATGTAATGTACTGAGTGTGGCTGAATGTTTCGCCTGAGAACTGTGTTCCTGTACTGGCCATTTGCTGTGCTACTGTTACTTGAAGCCATGGTTTTTTTATGAAAAGAACAGCAATTCTTGAGTGCAGAGATGATGGGACTTGTTAGTACTCCAGACAGAAAAAATGAATAGCTGCCAACAGATGTCTATAAACCACCCCCATGAGTTCCCAGGGCTCACCCTTTCACGGACCTGTGTCATCCTGTCTGTGGTGAACAACCTAGCTACTTAATTTGGGGCATGGATTTCTGACTTGGAGAATACCCTGTAGAGGACTAGAGTTGACAATGTGTAGGTCCAATTTGTGATGGCATACAGAACCCATAACTTTTTCACAGCACTTGTCATTGTGATGCATAGTGTGGTAGTGTCAACTTTTTTTTCCTTTGCTTTTTACTTTTTTTTTGCACCTAAAGCCTAGAGATTCTGTATTGTGAGTCAAGTCCAAAGCATTACAGCACTTTATATTTCTCTGAAAAAGCAGGTACGTATTTCTTTGTGATAGTGTGGAACGCAGAGAAAATGAAAAGATGGCTCTTACTCCCTTTTTCATCCTAATAAAGGCATTTGTAGGCAGAACTGCAGCCTAACTGTTAATGAATGACTTTTTAAATAGAGTACTGGAGAACATATTGGTTATCTGTGGGGAAAAAAAATCAACATTAACAAAGAATCATAAAAAGGAGAATACATGCACTGTGTGCATCTTTCTCTAGTGATCGGCTTGCTAAATTAAGTCTTAAAGTATTTTATAAAATATATTAAAGTGTAACTGATTCAGAGCCTCTGCTATTTAAGGGGGTGTATTTCATGACATGTAAGCAATGAGAAAATTAAATCGGTAAATCCACACTGTGGAATCTGAGACACTGTTTGAAGAAAATGAGTATGTCTAATGGAAACATCCTAACTCTCAAGGCACATGTAGTAAGTAACATTCCTTCCGTTTTGTTTTCCTTTCACAGCAAGCAAAACTTTACATATCCATGGGCGTTTCTGGGTTAGGTAAATGCCATTGGATACAGGTTTCCTTTGTGTCTGTTCTGGTTTACCCAGACACTTGTACATAGTAGTGCTGCGGCCACATCAGTGCGACTCTTGAGACAATATGCCCTGTTCCTTTCCCTGAATTACTAGCTGGGCCATGGTATCTGAAATGAAACAATCTTGTAATCAGCCAGTTTGGAATGTGCGGAATCACTCTCAGTCCTTTCCTTCTTTCCCTATAGCTTGCAGTATGTAGGCGATCTAAACAAAACATCTAGCTTAGAACATTTTATAAAATATCCTGGCACTCATCTGAAGTAGCATGTACTAGGAAAATTACTCACCTAGTCTTGGATTCATTCAATTGGTTCTGACAGCACCCTAACAACACCACGTTGTTGTTTTTGCATTTAATTCTCGTGTTGTGGAAGGGCAACGGCTTGAGAGATTGAATGCACAACTGGAACCACGGAGTTTGGGGCTTCTAAAATTGATTGTCTCTTTAGTCACACACACATCGTTCCTTAAAGGTGGAGAGATGGAAACAAACTAAAGATGATAGGATCTCTTTGCCTCTCATCTAGGGAAGAATTAGTAACTCTCAGTTGTCCATTGCTTTATACCCACACTTAAGAGAAGAATATGGCAAAGCGGTATTGTTGCTCACTTCTGCAGCCTACATAGTATTGTTTGGGGAGGAATGGCTTTTGGAGGTATAATGAATTATTGCATTAAACTCTGCAGATTTACGGAAAAACTTTGAGCAAGACCCACAAGGGAAGGAGGTTCCTATCGAAGGGATGATCGTTCTCCACTGTCGCCCACCTGAGGGAGTCCCTGCAGCTGAGGTGAGGCTTGGTGCAGTGTCACTGTTGGTGGCTGATGCCTCCTGGGCTGGTGAGAAATGAGGAGAGAAGCAAAAGGGGCTTGGCTACCATGTGGTTCTCAAGGTCCAGCGTTGGTTACAGTGTTCTTCTCTCACAGACTGCTTTAAATATGTATTTTTTTGATTATGTAAGTTTTTAAAAAGTATGGCTTTTTACCAGAATTCAGGAACATTTGCTGAAAAAATCCTAGCTTTGATACCATTTTCAAGTTTTATGCTTACAAACTGAAAACAGATTGTTACTTACTTTCTCAGAAATTACTGTTCTCATTGAAAAATAAAACAAAGAAAAAAAACCCCTAAAAATATTATGATAAATTGTTGCTGGAGAGAGAAAATCTGCTGCAAAGAATAATTTGGGTTTTTTTTGTTTAGCTTTAAACATGCTTTTTGTCAAGAGAGTTGAATCTTAACAGGAAACTAATGGGGATGCCTTAAAATGATAATAGCCAGACTATTCTTGGAGGAAGATGTTCGAAGTGGGTGGTGTTTAAAAATCTGCTAAGGCGGCATTAAAAAAAAAAAAAAAAAATCTGATGGTGGAAGCTAGCATGGCATCACACTGTTCTTACCTAGCAAAAAACAGACTGGTGGTGGTAGTCTTGAGCCAGTGCTGCCATGGCAAGACTGAGATCAGCAATTTAAATCTCTTGTGTACCTGGGTGAGCTACAGTCACCACGTTCAGGCTGCAGTGTAGGCTCAGCCATACGGCTGCAGCTGTGGAACAGCCCCAGTAACACTGTGCTGTATTTCTAATTGCACACTCTGCAGTGTGTTCTTTAGCATCCTTTGATGAATAAGACAAATAGTATCACTCAGAAGTTATTTTGGCCCTTATCTCCACTATTGCTGTGGTATGCTCTAATTGAAGGAACAAAAGCAGCAAGGAAAAATAAACTCCAAGGAAACATGCATTCTCTTAGTTAAGGAGAGAAGCATGTTGAGCAGATGCCATTGAAAATAGAGGAGAAATGCAGCAAACTGGGGTGCAAAAGACACTGAAAATCAGGTAGAAGTGTTAAAGACCAAAAGGAAAATGAGTTAGAAATAAGAATGGTGAGTAGATGGATTTCTATCTAGGCATCTAATATGCATTACTGTGTCATTCAAATTTCTGCTACTACATTCTTCTCAGCTGTGCATTGTTTTTACTCATGTTTAGTGGTACTAGAAAAATGGATACTGCATTACAGAGAATTGCCAAAATGATTTAAATGTGTATTCTGGTAAACATACCTATTTTGTAGACAAAACAAACTTCCAAAGGTGTAACTGCCTAAACATCTTGGTCTGTGAAGGATTCATTGCCCGTACTCTCTGCGGAAGGGATGGTAATCACTGCCTGCAGAGGTTCCCCGAAGCCACCAGTTGGTAACCTCAGTGACATTTTTCTCTCAGACAATATGCACTGCTAAACCAAGTTTTCTGAATACATATCTGTCGAGATTGCCAGTGTATCCTGTCTCAGATAAATTTGCTATCTCTGTGGTAAAAAATTTCCACTATGCTTATTCCTTTCACCCTGGTTCCCTTTGTTCCACAAAACTAGACAGACTTTATAGTAAAACAAGTGAATGTTTAATAATAAAGTGCCCAAAATCATGTGCAGAGTTACAGGAAAAAGGCTGGAAACAAGCAGTTACAAAGTGAAATGAACCATGATGTGGCCACTACTTGACTGCAAAACATCTTTCTTAGCTGTGGAAATATATCTGACCTGCAGTCCTGGTGGTGTGTGTCCGCCAGGAGCTTGGAGCTGGCAGCCCGGTTTTCATGGGGGAACTCTGCCTTGTCCAGTGCCTTCACCACCTTTTTTTTTTTTTTTTTCCCCCTCTTGTTCAGTTGTCTAATATACTCTCTCAAAACTTTGTAGGCTCAAGTAATCCTTGTGACTTGCATTACACTGTATGTTCACTGAAGTCATGTTCTTTAATGTGATAAGGATCCTAGTAACTTCCTTAGAAGATTATAGTACGTTTTTCTACATTGACTGTTTTCATAGTCTGAAGAGTATGCTGCCATGTATGTCAGTTTGGTTTTGTTACTAATTCTATAAAGACAGCATTTAAAGGTGAGCAGAAAGTTTTCAAGTGAAAAACTATATAAAATCTATGTGTTTTCTTTGAGACCAAAAGAAACAAATTACAATAGGTACACTTCTACCCAACAAGTATGGTTTGCTGAACTGACTGCATACATTTGACTGTTTTCCAATTTCTGTATAGTTAAATAGCAAAAAATGCTATCTTTGGAATTCAGGCATTTGGGAAAAAATGGTGATTCTCAGTCAACACTACTTGAATTTTACTGAGAATTTTAGAATTATTTGAACTACACTGCTTTACACTCAACAATTAAACAGGATATTTGTCTTTCATAAAAGTTAGGAATTATATCTAATGAAAACCTGACATTTTAATTGCTTTCTGCGGATAAAAATTGTAGAGTTCTCAATAAACCCTGATTTACTGATGTTGATTGTAAAATTGTTATTGCTGCTAATAAAGCCTCTAAATCTTAACAGGTCATATTTGCTTTGGACAATAAAATTTCACATAAAGGCTCAGGATGCAAGGCTAATTCTGTGCTCACCAAGGTAAACAGTCTACTGCAAATAATTCAGTGTCTTTAGAAACTGGGTACCAGATTCAAATAAGTAATGGCTCTGGTCTTAATGGCAGTAAGCTTGAGGTTATAAACTCTTTTGGTATTTTCAAGTTAAAGATGACCTGCCCTGTTAAACATGTGGATGAAAAATAACTGAGAGAGCTAGTAAGTCTTGCTCAATAATTGTTATGTGAGTACTGAGAAGTGTAGAAGGTTTCAAAACCCAGTGCTGGCAACAAATCTATGGTTCTGATCCAAGAATTTATTTCATTTATGTTTGGATGAAGCCCTAGATGAAAACATAAGGCTTGAAATAACTACGGACAAAGAAGCTCGTCTTCTGTTTCATTAGATGCAAAATAGATGCTAATTGTGGCATTGTTGTTGTTTGTTTGTTTGTTTGTTAAATCCATACTATGCATGGACCTGGAAACGCAAACTGAAAACAAAATGGATAGGAGACTCCAGTCCCTTTCATGTTACCACGCCAATATCTGCCTGAATCCCTTGGGAAGATTTTGATTATTCCATCAAGTGCAGAAGTTCAGGAACATTATTTTTCCAAAGAGCACACATTTCCTGTGCTTGCCATAGTCATGAGTTAATCTAGCGATTTATTTGTGACAATGGCTATGAATGACTGATACAGTCAAACCTCTAATCATGCAATGCAGCTCAATAAGAGGCAGACATTTTACAACTGGAATGAAATTTAAATTCAGCTCAATTATTTATGTGAGCCTGCCCCATTATCAAGAATATAAATCTTAATCTCTGGACTTGTTTTTCTGCAGCTTAGAGGTGCTGAAGATTTCTTAAATCTTAGAAGCATTACAAGTAAATGTTCTTGATCTAGCTTAACCTGAAAAATCCTGTCATTAGTCCTATAAGAAGTGGAAAGCAGGGATATTTTTTAGTGATGGCTGACATCACAGTTGCCTCGGAATTACCAGGAGGGAGAACCTTTCTTTCCCACTATTCCTTTCTACATTTCTAGTCACTCCTCAAATATTTTCACCTAAGTGATTTTAGCTGCTGCTAATGTTTCCTTGTTTAAAACTGAGTGAGTGGATCTCAGCAGTTCTTGGTAGGCAGATGTACTTGGTACTAAATATATCAGCATTTCCCAGGCATATTTATGCCATTATGTGCCATCAGTGGCAACCCCTCACTGTGCTTTTGTGCAGGAAAAAGCGTTTAACCGAGTAGCAGCATTAGGGGTCCACATCTGAGAATTCCTGAGCTGTCATCACAGTCAGCATTTTGCCAGTGGTGCCTCTCAGTACTGATCCTTTTATTTACTTATTTTGGGGGGTGGGACAGCAGGGATGACACAGAGATCGTACAGCGATCAAGACCAAACCTCAGAGAGGTTCTCTAGAGAGAATTCCTCTAGATCAAGTTTAGTTTTGTTGGGAGAAATTTCTGTTTCTACCATCTGTTCCAGAATGAGTAAGGCTTCCATATCTCATCACCAGTAGCAATGAAAATACCCAGATTAAGTTTGCTTATATGTGTTAATTTCCGCACACAATATGTATAAAAGGAGTTAAGAGAAAATGGATTAAAGGTTTGGATCCATAGTTTAAATGTATCTAAACTGTATATTGCTTAAAACTTGGCTTGTATAAATTAATTTACAAATAATGGAAGCTCATGTGACATTGTTAATGCTCTGCATGCTCATACAGTTCAGTTTTAGTAAATAGTCTTTAAGCTGAATAACACATTAGTGAAAGCAAACAATCAAGGAGGATTACAAATAAAGAATGGCAGTATTCTAATTCAGCTTTAATGTTATACAGGCATGAATCAGGAGCACCAAATCCTGCTGAGGCAAGCACTGATTTTAATGCTGCTTTGAAATGCACTGTACTGTCTTGATTCATTTAGCAGCAAATTTCAGTTGCTTGTGTCAGCTAGGTCTTAAGCAAAAGACGTAAAGGAGCATCGCTCTAAATCTGCATTCTCTTTCCAAGAATTTGCTTACACTCTTCATGGAGCCTAAGTCCATCTCTTGTGCATGAAATACTTGGAATGTGCCTGATTTTACTACTAATAAAATCTCATGTGGCAATGGCAGTCAGGAAAACTGAGTAACTGAGCTATTACCTATTGTTTTACTCTTTTGAATAGTTTAGACAGCCTTAGCAAATTACGGAACCATTTTGAATTCTGTATGGGCAGGACAGGCACCTACCTCTAAACGTGGTAATAACCACATACCGTCTCTTGAGTACCACAGCTCTGCTCCTAGAATGTGCTGCCTTTCAGTTTATATGCAGGTCTAGGTCAGCTGTCTTCAATCAGTCTGTAGCCCACCCTGTATTTCTGTCTCTGCAGCCTTTGTTAGCAGGTTTCCCATCTCCAGAGTTTGCCTCTGTGGAGAAGGGAACATGAGAAAATTCTTCATGTCTCTGCTTTGGAAGGTTGCTGAGGGTTTGGGGCATTCTGGCTGCATTGCCACAGCAGTAAGAGAGTAAGAAACCCCAAATCCTGACACTAGGCAGACTATAAAAAGGTTTTAAGAGTAAGAAAAACCAAATCCTGACACTAGGCAGACTGGAAAAAGGTTTTAAATTCTCTTCTCATGCATTCACATGGCAAGTAAAACAGAGCTGGTGAGCAGCTGTGCTTGCAGGCATCAGCACCCAACCCAAATAAATTCAGTCTTTTGAGTTAAACATCAAAATAAAAAAGAAAATCCAGCATTTAAGTAGAGCATCTGATAATCCCCTGCTGTAGCAAATGTTGATTTAAATATAACAGAGTCTCTGCTGGCACAGGCTTGATGGGACCAGAGCCATTTCTTTCACTATTGATGCAGAGTTGGCCCAGGGAAGAGACAGTTCTGGCTTTCAATCCCACAACAGATTCTCCCCATAGATATGTTTATTAATTGTGCGCAACAGAGGCCTCATTTAGCTTGGAGTGTATGCAATGAGGCCGTTGTGGTATAGTATAGGAATCAGCTAAACTCTCTGATGAATCCTTGTCTGCTGGTCATTTTTGTTAGGCTGCTAGGTGGGTACCTTGGGCTTGTATTGCTCAGACTGTTTCACTCCACGGGTATCAGAGGAAGTATTTCTGATTTTCATTGGCATGATGAAAATGAGAGGAGAGGGAGGGCTGAGTTTTCCTCTCAGAAAATGTGGAGTTGAATGTTGAGTTTGCCAGAGCAACATCTTTAGCCTTGCTACTGGTGATTATCTGCATCTCTTCACAAGACTAACCTTGCTCATTATGTACAGCTTGTTCTTTTGGGAACATTCTGAAGAAATGTGCGAAGGGAAGAATGGCTTCTCTCTATTAAAAAGACATTCTTAAAAGCAATTTTATTTGGCAGTGACATAATACACGATGCATTTCTTCGAGCTGTATTATCTGCTAGTCTGACTTACTGGGAGCCTTCCTTCACACACAAATTTCTGTTACTAGAAAGAAACCACCTTTACGGCAGCTTAAAGAAATACAGGGTCTGGTGCAGAGCAGCTTACCTTAGCTGAGGTGCTACATGCCTATTCAGTCATTGTGGCACCTTGGGCTAGTGCAGGGCTACGTGCCAGGCTCTGTGAGCTCAGATAGCCCATCAATTCATCTCTAAAATTACATCAGATATATCTGCAGATTCTTTCCTAGTGGGCAGCCAGCCCCATGTATGACTAGCCTCAGCTGCTATTAAAAGTGCATCAGTTATTGAGGTAAAATGCTTCTTGTACTTGGGTTTTATTATTTTT
This sequence comes from Aquila chrysaetos chrysaetos, assembly GCF_900496995.4. Taxonomy (NCBI): domain Eukaryota; kingdom Metazoa; phylum Chordata; class Aves; order Accipitriformes; family Accipitridae; genus Aquila; species Aquila chrysaetos. Next base: position 37,067,392 of record NC_044016.1, on the reverse strand, counting down.
TTCCCAGTGCACAGTGCTGTGTTTTCTGTATATGTGTTTTGCACTTGTTTATTGTTGTTGTGTAAGTTTAGTTTATTGCTTTGCATTATTCCTAGGAAGACACAGCAGTTATTCACGGTGCACTCCTTTGTCTCGCACCAAGGAAGTATTACACTGGTTTTAGGTGACTTTTAGAGCATATCCTTAACCGGTAGCCTCGCATAAAATATACTTGGCATTCAGCTTTAGCCAGGCTCTTAAGTCCTATGTGTGGCTTATAAATGGCTACAGTTCAGCCTTGAAAATGTGAACTGAAGACTGGCTGGAGCAAATGAGGCATAGCTTTGCCTGTTTTAAAAAAGAGAGAACATGTTGTGTAGTGCCTGATGGAATTTGGTAGTCTCTCTGTTCACTTCCCCACCCCTGTTTCCTACATTCCCAGGCATTTTCTTTTCATTCATCCCAATCCTGGAAAAAAGTGTATCAAAAGGCAGTTGTGCAGTCCCTGTTGGGATCATGTAAGTAGTAATACGCTGAAGTCAGAGCTTCAGCGTGTGGTTCAGTCAACAAGTGGTATAAATTGATTTTGCTTTCTGTTTGTGTAATTCTGATGGTTTTTAGGCAGTGCTCCATTTTATAGAGTACTATATATAAGAAGACCTTTTGTTGCTTCTATACATCTTCTCAAGTGACTTTCCTGGTATATTCTTTCCTTATCTTCTCAGCTGACCTTTTAGTCTCTCTTTAAATAGTTTTTCTCTAGTCTATGTTCTCTTCAGTTTCTTGAAACTCTTCTTTTTTTTGGGGTGAGAGGGAAGACATAAAGAATGGATCCTCCTTTTTGCTGGATTAGACAAGCTTGCTGCTCTTTGTGTATATGCCAAGTGTTAGTGTTTTCAGTCTCTCCTTCATTCTGTTTATTACTGTCTCCTTCCTCCTTCTGCATTTAAATAATTCTTCTCTAAAGCATATACTCTTTGAGGTCCTTTTTCTTTTGTTCACCTTCAGCATAAAGCTGGCTTCCCCTGGGGGCCCTATGGGTATAAAACACCATTTGCATGGTTCAGATTGTAGGGCTAGGAAACTAAAGTGGTATTTTGCACTTGATGCCATGTATAGTCTGATGATAAAGAGTTTTAGATGCTACCACATTATGTATGATTCTGTAACCCTGTGCACGCAGGCTTACAAAGATGTTTAAACACATCCGGGTCCCTAAGCCAGCCAGCCAGGCTAGGTCACCCAGCCCCTTTTCACAAATCTCAGCTTTAAATTGATACACAAAGTGCAAAACAATGGAGATGCAAGCTGCGAGTTTCTAAATAGGTATTAAGCCCTCATCCTTGAGAAATACATGTTGTACTGCTATTTTCTATGTATTACAGTCCTGCCATTAACATGATATAGTGCTGTTCATACCTATTACCTTGACTATATAAAGCAACTGTGCTAAGATTTCATATCCATAATGCTGGCAGGTTGGTAACCCTAATCATACTTTAGTGTTTTCCTGTACTCTTGCAAAAGGATATTTTTCTTTCTATTAATTTTAAGAATATACTGAGCACTGGAGTCACTGCCTCTCAGTGACACAATCACTTACTTTCAAAGTGAAACAATGAAGAATGTGGACAACTTGATTCTGTCATTTAATGCAGTTCTGTACCAGCTTAGGTGTAGCATCTGGAATCAATATGACTAATAGATCCTGGTGGTTTGCGACAGAGTCAGCAAACAGAATAAATTATAACATCCTCTCTAGTTCACTGATGGTAATTCCTTCTTACTGTCTGGTTCTTGATAGTCATGATGTTGCCCTCCGTGACTGTTGTCAAACCAGTCTTGAACTGTAACCTGGAAAATACTCGGTCAATATCCATTTAATTAAGTTTAGGATAATCTCTGTTCTGTATGTTCTACCTTATTAGTGCTTCAGAGAGTAAAATATTAATTATTTTTGGTACAGGAGCAAAAACAAAGTGCTTGCTTTTGTAGCTAGTAATCTTTTTAGACAGATGTTGTGGTATGTTGGAGGCATATTACTACTGACTTTTTCTTCCATCAGGGACAAAAGGGCTTTAAATTTCTCAAGCTGTCACAGGTTGTTCCTGTTTACTTCAGTGGACTTGGTAATCAGGTTTTTAAATGTTTCTTTAATTGGATAGCAAGCTTCCACATTCTGTACTGAAATTAACCATCAGAAGGAGTTTCTATCACCTTCTGGAGACCTGGGTTTAACATGAACTTTGTATATCTTGAATTTGAAGAAGGTTGTGAAACTGATAGTCCTGTAAAATGAAGCACCTTCTAAAACTGCCACTGAAATGCATACAGTTGGCCAGTGGTGAATTTAATAATTTCTATCATTGTTGGTAGTTACTTTAGATCTATACTGTTTCTTAGAAATGTCAGTCCCTTTGTATTGAAGTGCCATATAAACCATGATATTAGAGATAAGTGTTTATAAACCTCAGGCTTTCAAATAAATAAAAGCAAAACAAAAAAATCTTTAGCTTACCAGACTCTGCTTATCTTCACTAGAACAATGCTGTAGTGCTTAATGCGAGACCTGCGGTTTTGTGTTGAACACAGTATTAGCTCAGGGGAGCCAGTTCCCAACTGGAAATGCCTGATGGGTAACAGCATTGAAGTCCATTGTGATGCATGAGGTGCAAACCTGAGCAGAAGTTGACCTTAAAATTTATTCTAAATCCCTTTTATTATAAATAGATACTCTCTGAGACTAAATCTCTGAATAGCTCATATTTGAGCATTAGTAGCAACTTGCAGCACTTTCTACATCTACTGTCTGATTTTCGTTGTTGGCTTTTTTTTTTGTAATAAAAGGGCAGCTGTTGTGCTAAACTATTACTGATGAGTGTAAACTTGTGTTGAGTGCTCTGCAGAGGTTTGTGGAATACTCTAAAATATCTTTATCATTTAATATATGCATATATTTAAGTTTTAAATGTGCTGTATCCAGTGCTACTTTTTCAAATGTTTAACACAGATTTTGACATTTTAATGGACTGCTGTAGATGTTCCAGTGAATATCTGCATGAGTTCCAATGGTTTATTTACCGCTATAGCTTTTAATGGAAATGTAAAATCATTTCTCTTCTGGGCAGTACATATTCCATTGCAAACACATCAACAAAATGTGAAACCCACATAAAATTCAAAAGCTGCAAGTATTCCAAAAGTAGTGAGAGTCATTGCTGCCTATTTTACATAGGCTTGTGTATTTATGGGACTTGTACACATACAGTAAAATGTAATATGGCAGGATAATGGTATTGTAGTAAAACACTATGGCAAAAAAGGCTGGTGAATTATAGTCTTCAATGAATCTTGTTTCTAGTTATAGAAAACAGAGTATGATTACTAAATGCAAACAGCATGCATTTTATACAGTTAGTTATAGATCTTGGGTCTTGTGTCTGGAATATCAATATTTCCTTTACTTTTAAGGTATATTGGTTACAAATACAATAAATGTGTTTCATTTTTCACTGAAGACATTTCACTTTCAAGACGAAGCTCGGGCATGTGCAATATGTCTCTATTATTATTTATCTACATGTAAGCTCTTCCTATAGACTGGTTTTACTTTTAAGCAACCACTGCAGCCAACATTCACATTTTTAAAATCATGAAGTTATGGGTAGCTGTAAGAAATTTAATAGTTAACTTAGACATGACAAAATTAGATGACACTGCATTTGGAACAGTGAAATAAATTCCTTTTGCTTTGTGAAGGAATTATGCAAATTCTTAACTCTTACTGCTAGTAATGAAAAGTAGGTTTCAACGTTTCAGAACCCCTGACTGTTTCTCTGTAGTTGGTTGGTAGCACATATGTCGTTAACACTCTAAGGTCTCTAAAGCACCCCCGGCTCTGCGGGAGGGAATGTTGTCTTACACTTCAGATCTTCAGCCTACTACTGAAGCGTTACTCCAAACTGTTAATGACGAGTATTGTTTTTGGAAAAGAAATTGGTCATACTACAAATCCATGTTTAATACTAATTGCTAATGTTTCTAAACAGATACATTCACCTTGAAATAGTCTGTGCTATGTTATGATGGTTAGCAGGTCAGACTTCTAAGATATAAAAGCATTAAAATGATTAATAAGGTCTTCTGAGGTGCTACACTTACGGTAGGGCATATGTAACCTTCAGGTTGTTTGGGTGACAGCCAGCTGACTAATACAAGATCTTAAAATTCTGATTGAATTGGTATGTATACTCTATGGTGTTGCTGTTTATGAATTATACCTTTAAAATACTGGCATTTCAGGGGGAAAAAAAAAAATCCCCTATTCTAGAAAGCAACATTTTAATGACAGTTTATATGTATCTCCCACATAATCTTCTGGAGATATTAAGAACTGCACAAATATCTAACTTATGAGAGTTTTCCATATAGAATTGTATGTAAGATCAGTTTTGGCATAAAGTAGTAAAGAATTATGAAGTACAGATATCGCTTTGGAAGTTGCTACACAGATATGAATGCAAGAAACATTTCCAGAGTCAAGCCACATTGCGTGAATCATTGAACAGATCATGATTTTTCATAGACTTAATTGTCTATGTCTGTCTTTGGGGAGTGAAGGTTCTGTTAACTACAGCACCGCTTGCAGACTGAGGACCAATTATTCATTTAGCTGGGCAAAATAGGTATTTCTTCCAGGTTTGTACGTCACTACTGCTTTTTTTCTGTAGCTCCTCCAAGAATCCAAAGAAATTCAGGTATTTTTATTAGACGCTGTCCAACACTGTACATATGGTGAAAACTACCACAGATTAAAGCAGCAGTTACTGGGCTAATGAAACTGAGTGGCTGCGTGTGTGGACAAAGCAGTTTTGAACCCACTTAGAACATAAAATTCTGTTGAAGAGTCCTTACAGATTTTAGAAGTATCAGATTACCTTCCCTTTAATCTCTGTTTATCAGTTCTCAACATACCCTACCGAAAGAAACAGAACAACCTTTAAATGTTGATTCTGTTCTACTGAAACCATGTGACAGCTTACTTATAATTGCTCAATTATTCTAGTAATTTCTTCTCCAGTTTTATTTGCTCTGCGTTTTAACATTCTGCTATTTCTGTTGCAGACACACAAATGTGCCCTGTTCAGTCCAGATTTTTAGCTGCTTTTAAGAGCAACTTCATAATTTTCATTTTTCATACTTTCACATCTACCAAAGATTGAGAAATGGGCAGTTATTATGGATAATACATGACATGCTAGTCTGGACTGACTGTGTTCAGAACATGACAATCTAATAGTATATAAGGCCTCTTTTTTCTATGAAACATCTGCTCAATTAAAGCCTTTTTGTTTAAGACTGTGACTGCTTTATAGAAGCATGGACAACACAAAACCAGAATCAAGATTTAGTTTATTTTATATGCTGTTTCATCTTTGGTCAAATCTAGTATTCATTCCTTGCCCTTCATCACCTGTCTTCTTTGAGAGGAACATCTGCTTCAGTGTTACCTTTCTGTCTTCCTGAAGTACTTCATCTTCAATGCCCTGAACTTTTTTTTTTTTTAACTCAGCCTAGATCACGCATTAGGTATTACAACAGCACTTGTAATACACACAGTACAGAGCCTGGAGTAATACACTGTAGAAGTTCAAACAAAACAGGTTTCAAAGGCAAAAAAGGCTTGTGATTATCAGTGCTTGTAAAAACCATTTAAATGCTGTTGCCCAACATGCTAAAAGAAAAAGCCTTAGGTTTCACAGTTACTCTGTGTAAGTGGGGAATAAAAAGGACATAGTCTTGCATAGAACTGGTCATCTTTTAAATATCTTACAGGTATTTTAGAGGGTTTTGTTAGCTGTACGCTTTCCAGGGCAACACAACCAGTTACAAAAATTGGGATATCTGGTTGTGCAACTTAGGTTAATGGTGAGTTTGTTGGGGTTTTTTTGCTTCATTACAATCACATTTTTTAAAAAATTTATTGCCAAGCTATTTAACATTGAACTGGATATATTTGGGATGCTCTTTTTTGGATATTGGCAACCCTGAAATTTTATGGAGAGCCCGTGTTGATAATGCAATACTTTTTTTCTTATGTTTGTCCTTGTTTCTATTGTGGACAGCTGACTAGCAAACAAATCTCTCTTTTAAAACATACTTGAATGAGCAAACAAGGTCAGCCAGGTGTGCTGCATGAGTCCCATGTAGCTGGCTATTGAGCCTCTGCATATAGTAATGTGTTTTAAGACTTTGACTGTCTTATACTGTAGTGTTAACAAAGTGACATGGGCAGATAAAATAATGCCTTTTGAGTATTCGAGTCATGAGGAATTTCTAAATGGCTTCTTGTAGGGATGCCCTGAGCATTTTTCATGTGTTCAGTGTTGCTGCCTATTGTTCAAGCTCATCACAAAAGACCTGCCGATCTCCATAGCCTCATAGACAAAATACACCGCATTATATGCGAGCAATCTCAGGGAGTCATAGATTGTATAAGATCTGCGTAAAACTAACCTATGTATTTGGAGTCTCTGTGTGTTAGATCAACAGTTGTTCTCATTCTGTAACACAGCTGTCACCTAAATTTAGTTTTCACACCTGTGCCTAAGATACAGTCTATCTGACTGGACCAGTCGTTCATCATTGGTACATCTACTGGCCAGAAGATATACCAGTGTTGTGGAAACCCTGCTTCTGATATGTTTATCATTTAGTGAAAAGATGATTGAGTTCCAGGTAAGCGTATTCTATGACTTATCTTGGAAATCAAGCTCGGAGGTATTTAGCATGGTTTGAACTCAAGTACTTTACCGTGAGTATGCAGAACTCTACCAAGTTGAGTGGAGAGCGATTCCTTTAGCTAGAAGCTGCTACAGCCTTTTCATTCCCATTTAGACCAGACACTAGAGAGAGGAAGAACACTTACACTGTGTTTGTTACCTTCTGTCATCCTAATATGCAGTTTGAGATTATTCTCGTCTCTTCATTATTCTGCCACTGCGTTGTTTGAATGCGTTAAATCTGTCACTTCATTTTTCACCTGTACCCCTTTTTTTTACTGTACCAATTATTTGAAACAATGGCATTTGTCAGCTCTCTTCTTGTCTCCGTAGTGATATCTCCAGGTGCCTCTTTTGCTGATTTTGTACATTTTGCAGCTATTGGAAGCATCTTATACCCTTTATTTGAAAAAAAATCCTTGGATGTTTTCTCCAAAATGAGTATACATGCTGAATTTCATGCAAGCAAGTGAACTGTGTATTATGTTTTCCTCCAGTAGAAAAAAAATGTTTGTTTTCCTTCTGAGATTTGACTTATTCTAAGTAAATCGGTACACCCAGGAGGTACCGAGGTTGTGAAACAGAAATGCTGGAGCAAACAGTTCTGAATTAGATTGCTAAAATGGGGGGGGGGGGAGTGAGATAACTGTGTAGTTCCCCTGAATAGATAATTCCTTTTTATAAAGACATTTTATGAAGCTTTGGGGCTTTTCTTTTTTTGGCATACTGTATTGCAGTGGCATGTATTTTTCTGGTACTATTTTCAGAATGTTCTTAATTTTGAATGCTTGAACATGAAAGGATACGACTTTATCGTTATATTTATAATTATAAATAATAAAGGTAATTGTGTGAAAGAGTCCTACAAGGATTTGGAAACTTTACTGTGGTGTATGTTTTGACCGAACAAGATAGTTGGAGGCTTTATCAATACTGGCCTGTTGTTCTGGTCAGCAGGAGGAATGACTGTTGTGGTTATTTACTAGTGCTGTTTTAGTGCCTAGAGGTCTTGTTTGTTTTTTCTGTTCCTGATTCCTGGAGGTTAGATCTTCAGCATGTTTGACAGTCTTCTCCTGAAACTTCTAACTTTATAATACAACAAACCTGCTGTATTTCTGAGTCTGTGAAGAGCATATAGCACTTCTGCACAATACTTTCATGTGCAGCTGCTTTTATTCCCTTTTTCAGTGGGATTCAAACTTCTGAACTTGAATGCTGAAAGGAAAGGTTTGTGAGCAGAAGGATCAAATCTATTTGGTAGAAGGCTGTATTATCCTCTGATAGTTGGTTTATTTACATACTTTTACAAAGACCTGACAACATCACATGGGCAACTAGAATTCAGAAACACGGTATCTTTTGCTCAGGGAGTGGGCTACTGTGAAAGGAAAAGATGCAAGGGTCATTGGGACAGAGAAGCATGGCAGAGCATTTCTCAAACCTTCCCTATTTTATGCATTCAGAAACAGGCAGGAAGGAGATATGATGTGTTCAAAGCTACAGAGAAAGCTTCTCTTGGAATTGGTTTTGGGTTTTTTCTAGCCAAAGTCATTCAAGATGTCAGGGACATATGGTACAGTTTGTGTTGGAGCAAAAGAAGGAAGGTGTGTTAATAACTGCAGGGAGGATTGAGTGAGAGAAGGAACAATCTGCTAGGGGTCAGTTCTAGACTGAGTGCGGGTTCTGGGAGAGCATTGCTGCTAACCAGGACAAAAACATCTCTTGGGCATAGCTTGCCTGAAGTAAACCAGACTGCATTAACGATTTTTGATCCTCTCACATTAGCGCCCGTTTTGCTAAATTGCACCTCACAGTCATAGCAAGAGCAGCTGGTTTACTGTCAATTGTGACTAGTGCTTTAATCGAGGAGAGGCGAGAGGGGAAAGTGGAAGATGTCCTTGGGGTAAAGTGTTTCTGTATCGACTACACTTTAGTGCAGATTCAAATGTCTTCTGCTAGAAAGTGAGTATCTTGTGATGAACTACTACCCATATGCTCATAGTATTTTTTTTTTCTTACTTTGTTAATCACCCTTGAAGCTGTTCTTGCTCTTCCTTTTTATTTTTGTGATTCCTGTGCAACTTAATTTTCCTTTTTATATCTAAGGAAGCTCCTCTACCAACTCTTGTCTCCCTCAAAATCAGGAATCCCCAAATATGTTGATCCTTTCTGATCAACCACTTGTCTTCTCCCACAAGCAAGGGAGATGTGTACATGCCCTTATGTTCGTTTTTTCCCAAGATTCTTATGATTTCCCTGTTCCTATCCAAATCTTGGTCTAATTGCGTGTTTCCAAACACATCTGTCTCCTGAATCCCATCACCAACACACACACTGAAGGTACTCCTAATGCAAACACATATTTTCTTTTCTCTCTGTTTGGAGACATGTATATATGTGTGCATATGTATGTAGTCACAATGCAGTTGGACTAACCTTGATATATATTACAGTGGGACCAAAGGAAAGCAATCAAATGATTATATGATGTTTTGTCCTACTGCAAGTTATTGGGAGCTCTTAGAGATACTAACGTAAGCTTCTACGAAGAAAATTTACCCTCTTGCAGATAGATTTCTTAACTTCACAGGAAGGGGAAAACTTAGATCCTTTAAAAAAAAAAAGAAAATAGCACATTATGCTGTTTCAGAGGTGAAAAGGTTGTTGATAGGTTGAAACATTCAACCTACTCAACCAACCTGATATGAGAAAACACCCGCTGGTAGATACCAATTTCAGGATCTTTAACAACTTCAAAGGACCCATCATATTTGTTACTGCACTTTCTAGTTGTGTTTCTTTTTACAACATGGCTTTTGTGTCTAACATAGTGAGGGTTCTCTCTATTCAGATTCTGCTGATGCAATATACTTGTGCTGGTCCTTTTATAATCTGGAATAAATACCATTAGAGTATTGTGAAACTGAAATGTTGTAACATTAAAGGTTTAGGGAATGTTTTACCTCTCTGGACATAGATCAACACCTTTTTTAATTGCAAACAGTGTTACAAAAGAAGGCAGCAAGTTGTGAATCTGGTGCTCAGTTGCATTTGGTATACATCTAGTGACAGGGCATAAATGTTACACATTTGTTAACTAACAACTGTATTTCTTTAAATATAGACATAGAGTTTGAGTTTAAATACTTTTTCCAATGTGTACAAAAAGATGATTCATTAATGGATATAAAGGATGTTTCTGTTAGTAATATCTCACAGCTACATTCTTGAAATTGTATCTGAAGCCTACTAACAAAAAAGAGCAACACTATGTATTCGTGATTCACCGTAACTCTTGAACAGTAAAATTATAGCCTTGTTTGCTGTAATGTACAGAAAAGGAGTACAGAAGTTGCTGCGTTAATCGAGATGAGGAGGCCACACAACCAACCAAACTAATGACAACTAACCAACTAAGCTCAGGTATGATTACTGAAAGCAAATAATAGAGACTACAGTTCTAGGCAGGATCATATTCACACTTACTAGGGTGCTATTGTCCTGGTTTCAGCTGGAATAAAGTTAATTTTCTTCTTGGTAGCTGGTGTAGTGCTGTGTTTTGGATTTAGGATGGGAATAATGTTGATAACACACTGATATTTCAGTTGCTGCTAAGCAGTGTTTATACTAAGTCAAGGACTTTTCAGCTTTTCATACTGCTGTGCCAGTGGAGCCTGAGGGTGCATAAGAAACTGGGAAGGGACACAGCGAGGACAGCTGACCCAAACAAGCCAAAGGGATATTCCATACCATATGATGTCATGCCCGGTATATAAACTGGGGGGCGTTGGCACGGGAGCGCCGCGGATTGGGGATTGGCTGGGCATTGGTCAGCAGGTGGTGCATCACTTGGTTTGTATATTCTCATAGTAGTAGTAGTATTTTCCCTTCCTTTTGTGTCCTATTAAACTGTCTTTATCTCAACCCACGAGTTTTACTCCCCCCCCCCGCCCCACCCCGATTCTCTCCCCCATCCCACTGGTGCGGGGGGTGTGGGTGTGGGTGTGTGAGCGAGCAAGCAGCTGCATGGTGCTTAGTTGCCATCAGGTTAAACCACAACAGCTATCTGAGCAGTACTCCTGCCATTCAGTTTTCAAAGACTTGGACCTTTCTTCAAAGTTTTCTTGAGAGCAATAATCTGAAGTATGGGTAGAGATACTACTGGGTTTTTGTAATGCCGTGCACTGAGGATTGATCAGAAGCAGTCAGAAATGCAGGAGAAGAGATCTCTTTATTTGTACTTTGTTTTCAATTACTCTAAGCTTTCTGTGATAATTTTCTTATGTCTAAGAATTTGGTATAAATGTGGTACTGCCTATCAGGATGCCATGTTAGCAAAGCACTGTAAACATCGTTTCCAATAATCTTATCTAAAACTGTTTTTTCAGTGTCAACTGCACTTTTATAATTACTTTCCAAATGTCTGTGCATTGGAAAACAAATAAAACCTCACTGGTGTGACACCATAAACACCATCCCTAAAGCCTTTAGCTGTTCTTTCTAACCATCCTTATTCACAATACTGAGAAATGTATAGTGTGCATTGCATACTTTTAAAACAAGATCTGTGGTTTACTATATATCTTCAAATTCTGAGTTATTTAGAAAAAGAAAAGCTCTAGATAAGTCTGATCTGCTCACCAATATTGCTGAGCTTTATAGTCAAGGGACTAGGATTTGAGTTTCAACTAGATCGTTTATTTCTGCTTACCATAAAATAATTGAAGTCAAGTCATTTGTGTGCACTGCCCCACTGGAAAACTGCCATATAAGCCCACATAATAACCTTTGGGTTTATTAATGCTGATTCATTCATAATTTTTGCATGTAGGTAAAAAACAGTATAGCAATTAATGTCAGATACTTATTTCTCTAAAAATAGGAATAAAGATAAACTTATTTGGGGATCTGATTATATCTTTAACAGTCAGACAATGTACCATTAGCAATGGCAAATTTAACAATGTACCTTCGTAACAATGTTTTAAAATAGCATGTCTGAGTCAACTCCTTGCCCACCTTTAGCATTATAAATTAAGATATACATACAGGCTGTCACCTTTCCCATTATACTTATTCAAAAGCATATTTTAATTTTACTTTGACTCACTCCATCCCATGTTAGCCTTTATTCCCCTCCTCTGGATTTTTCAGCAATATGAATTTTCTGTTGTGATTTTAAAGCACACAAACAAAAATGCTCACTTCATTGCAAACTGGATGTAGCTCAGAGTATGAGCTATGGTATATAGAGTGCCATGAGCGAGTATCATCTCCCTTGGCTTCCCTTACTATTGGAGGTTTACGTAGCAAATATACTACCTGTATGCCACCATAAAGTGAAATAATAAGAAAGAAAATGTCCACTAGCAGCATGCAGCACTTGAGTTTTCAGACGATTCCTCTTGCAACAACCAAGCACATCTCTTCAAAGAGAAGATTCCTGTGCTGCTTTTCACAGTACAACCAACAAAAGCCCAGGTTGATTTATGAGTTAGTCATTGTGTCAGATTTATGTAATGAGATTATATATTCAATCTAATGAAGGAAAAATATGCTTACCAGAACAGTGTGACAGTGTTGTGATTAAACGATTCGGTAGCAGTATTCCCTCAGTGGATTAATTTAAAAAAATGCAGCAGGTACAGCTGACCTGCTGCTTGTGTTTTGCTAGCGATAGGCTCCTAGCAAGGCAGATTAATGTTTTTTGATTGTGTTGATAAAGTAACTATGTGATCATAAAGTTAGATATGAATGGTTTGTATCCAGCAAACTGGCCTTTGTTTTTTATTAATCTCCCACACTGATTCATGCTGATGGAGGCTTCTCCTACTTATATGTTTGAGTCTTAGGGTAGAAAGCAAAACAAAACTGTAACAAAGGTATGCTGCCTTCTTAATGCATCACTGTAATTGGAGCACCTGCCCTGCCTATACTCATCCGTTCTAACTGTAACATTAAGGCAGATTTCTCCAGCTTAGACGTACTTGAATTTTTAGAAACAGGAATTTCATGCTAGATCTGAAAGAAATTGAAAGGAATGTATCTTGCTCTCTCTTACTAAACATTATAGGTCACTGAAAAAGCCATTTTTTATAAGGTTTTTAAAGATTGGGGAATGAGAGACCTAAATCAATGATAAGGTAGAACTTTTTCCAGCCAGAGGCCTGAGCTGATTAGTATGGGGAGGAGGGAATATTCATAAAAGCCAGCGTTAGCTTAGCGATACAATCTCCCCAGGTTTGCTCTAGACTCAGTGGAGAAAGTGTCAGATATACCTGCTGTTAATCATGATGTGGAGGAGAATCTATTGCAAACATTTTCTATTAAAAGGAATTTTTTTGTAGAAAATAAGTCGGCTTCAAACAGGTTTTCTTCTCCAGTTAAAAAAAAGCTTTCAGCTAGAAATTAGATATTCAGAGTTTTAGAGGTTCTCGGCCTTTTTCTTCCTTCTTTTTTTAATGCGAAGTCAGGTTCTAGGGGGGAAAATATGGTATTGCCTAGTTCTTTTGTATATATAACGGTGTTATTTTTGTTCTTAGAGAGCTAAGAGCTCAAGTAGAGATGCCTTCTGTATTATTTATACTGAATTAATTAAGTACCTTCATGGGCAACAGCAAAAATAGTATTGGAATCAACTTCAAGGTAATGTTCACTGTTCTGCAGTTGTCACTACAGCACTGTAAGAAGAATTAAGATCCAAAGAGGTGTCTCTAAGAGACCTATTTTAATGACTTTTTGTCAGTTTGGATAGGTTGGTTCTGTCAGGTCAAAATTTCACATGCAAACTTTATTCCTGTCTATTGAAAGTTATGGGGGAGTATTGTTTAATTAAAACAACAGATTATGGATATGTCAAACAGGTATTACTGACAAAGGACACAGACATAAAAATGCACCTACATTCCAGATTATTTCTTGTTACGTTTTCTTTAAATGGTCTATGCATCAAGACATCAAGACATCTGTCTCCCGCCTCCCCCCCGCCTTTCTGCCCCCCAACACACTTTTTTGTCCTCTGTATCACCGGAATCTTTACATTTATCTTTAACATATGCAGGTATTTCTAACAGCTTCACACTAAACATGTTTTTTGGATAATATTTATTACCAGATATAGGGCTCTGACCCTTGCAAAGTTAGAGCTAATGTTAGTAATGACAAGACAATGGGCACCTTCAGCTACAGCAGACAGATGTATGGAGGAGAAATTTGAGAATAAAGAAATCAGAACAAAAAAATGCTTGAGAGATGTATGAGCCACTGACAAAATGTGGGGTTACAAAGCACTTCATCTCAGGTCATTGGTTTTAAATTAACGTCTAGTCAGGTGTGGCCAAATATCTGAGAAATATTTGCCATTGTTGTCACTTGTAAACTTGCTGTTTGGCCATGCTCCTTGCTGTGCTACTTTTAGTTTTGTCTGGTTCACAAAAAGACAGCCTCTGCCTTGCTACAAGGGAACCATAAGATATCAGAGAGTTGTATTCAGTGTAGTTACCTGCAATCTCATGAGCAGCAATATACCTATTTATTCATAGCATTCTCTACCATACTTTCTAAACACTGCTGTACTTACATTTAAAATATTAAGTGAATCTTGGATTGACAAAACAGTTTTATCCAAAAGATACAAATATTGGCATGTTCTCTAAGAACATAATGAGCAGTGGTATTGGCTTAAAGGAAGGTTAAGGATGTGTTTACTACTTTCTCCATCTGAGAGAGAGAGAATATTTAAAATCTGTAAATTGACTATGCTATAAGAAACATTTGTGCTGCTGTAAGTCAGGTGTTGACCTTTCCCATCTTAAAATCCTGAAGCGTTTATCTTGCATTGAGAAAGCAATTGATTCTCTCTTCAAGATAAGCTGACATTCTAACTATATTATCTTTGATATATATGTACTCTGGTTATTGACCACATGAGAAAGTCAGATGTATTTAAAGGGCAGGATAGTACAATCTAAAAGCAGGAGTACCAAGGTCTTTTGTCTTCTGACCTACAAAATTATCATGTGTGCCCACAAGAACTCTTGAGTGGTATTGCTCCTGTTGGGTATTAAATCTCTTTATAGTCTCAAACAAGATACGCCAGAAAGAATAGAAAATTCAGTCACGGGCAGCCAGCTCTCAGGATGTTTAAATTAGACTGAGCAATGGATGAAGAACTCTTAGTGCATCAAATCAACTGGTATCTGACCTACTCTAATCTTCAAGCTTTAAATAGTAAGTTTGGTATTAAAACCAAACAAACAAAAAAGTAATTTCTGTTACTCCAAATAAGAATATTCTTTAGTCTTACAGGAGGTCTAACAGCTGTATAGCCTCCCTCTCAAATTTGGCAAAGGAGGAATAAAGCTTAGCCAGAAGAATGTTACTTCCTCATCTGGAGTTAGTCAGCTTTTCTTCTTGAATTACAGAGGTGATGTCTGTGTAAAGGCTTAACACAGTCCCTGTGAAGGTGAAATAAAATGCTCCCAGTGATATTGCCATCGGGCTCCAAAGCAGCTGAGATTTAGGGGCATAACACTCTGTTCCCATAGAAGCCACAACTATAACCTGTAAAATGGGCAGAGTTTTAAGGGGACCGTAGCAACCTTTGCCAGAGCTTTCCTGCAGTCTCTAACTCAGCTCTGCCTCCATCGATATTCTCATGGATATTTGTGAGTCTCCAGAGTGTTTGAATTTGCTATATGGCAACTGGAAGATGTATGTCGGTAGTATCTGTATGGCTACGTATACAAATAAGGCTGACATGCATACGTTATTTATTTTGCACATACCAGGCACAGTGAGACTCCATCACCCGCAGCAACTCAAACAGCAGTTGTGTTCCTATGATGTGAAGCTGACAGGCTGTTTTAATGTTGTATACAGTAGACAGAAATATGGATGAGTTGGGATAAGCTTTATTTTTAAAGAAAAAGAGTTCGCAAACTTCTGTCGTAATCTACCTAGGATATGGTGTATTTAACTGATTTTACTTTGATAATGCTGTAAGCTGGTCTTTGATAATTGCTTTCTGTAATTGGAACAAATTTAAGATTATGCTAATTCATCTGCTGCCACCCAATGTGTAGTAGCTGAGTTAATCTATATCTGCCCCTGCATTTCTTTTGTAGATCATTATGTGATTACCCTTTGTTAGAAATTGATGGGGGTATTTTAATTCTGAGCAGATTTAATTTCAGAGGAAAAACCCCAGATATCTGTATGTAAACTTAAGGCATATTATAGCAGTTTTTAAGTCTAGTTCGAGATAGAAACATTTAAGATCTTCAGACAGACTAATTCTTAAAAAGAAATGTATTTCATTGTGTTACAAGCAACTGTACAACCTCCACTGATGATAAAGTGAGGGTAGTTAAATGCTAATGAGTTTTGAATCTACTCTTCTGGCATTGCAGGTTGGCAATTCAGAACACTGGTCCTCATTTCAGTATGGAGACATTATAGGTTTCTTTGTTGCCTTTATTTTGCTTGGTTGTTTTGTGTGTGTGCTGAATTTCTCCAAAGGTTGCATCACTGCAAGTAACAACAACCTTTTGTCATCATGAGTCCTTTAAATTTATCAGTTTATCCTATAAATTAATCCCTTAGTTCTCCATCTTTGAAAGCATCTGTCTGCTGAGGCAAAGGCAGTGAATGTGTTTGAATAAGTCTGGTTTTTCTTCAAGGGAGGGGAGGCTGGAATTAGAGACGAGTATTTGCAGTGTCATCAAGCCTCCAGATAAGAAGAAAAAGGCAATGCGTGCCCTCACTTACAAATCATCTTTTGATCGCACATCTCTCAACACTTTCATGTTTATATTCCGTCTGTTAAATGTTCTCCCTTCACTGTGATCATCATTCTTCTAAATGCTTTTCATTCACCAAGGCTCGCAGTCCTAGACTCAGTAAACAATGGATCAGTGTGCACTCCCTCCTGGAAAAGCTGTCTACAGGAAAAATAGCCTGAAGTGCTAGTGTAACAGTAATGAGGACCTTGAGCCCTCCTGTGCCCCCCACCCACTCTGTCCCGCAAAGGCCCCTGACCTGATGAGAGTCAAAACGCAAAATTTATAAATATAGTTGTGAAATAATGAACTCTAGTAATACTAGATGTTTGTCATTTCTTTGACCATTACTATGTTTGTCATTACACTGCACATAAAGTGAGTTTAATTCTGACTGCGACCATTGAATTTCTGTCACTTGATTTATGCTAGTGCTGCTGTTCTATAATTTCAATTGCATTCCTGGTTTCTTTGCGGAACCTTCCTCTGATAATTAGTATTAAAGTTAACTGCAGAAGGGAAGCTGAATAGTAAATGGATTACTTTATTGTTCCTCATCTTACTCAGACCAAAGGAAAATGTAATACATTCAAAGAGATACTATTAAGGGAGGAGTTCAGCACTGCTGGATTTAATAAGGCTGTTTGGTGACTGCTCCAGAGCTGTGCCTGGCCATCTGCAGTCAATACAGGTGGAAGTGTCAGCCCTGTCACTTAGCTCACAGAATGAGAGGCAACAAGTATGAATGCTAGCTGTGTGATTTCCTGGGATGCTTCTAGCAATGGAAATTAGGATGCCTAAGCTACTGAGTGTGTTAAGTTCATGACAAAGCATGATTGTCTCCTAACAATACTAAGGAAAGCAAATTCAGGGAGTGAGACTTTTGGTGAAAAGTCTCCTTTGGGTTTACCTAAATAAGCGTAGCTGTGCCAGGCACTGCCTCCTTTGACGTCACGGGGCACGCCTTAGCAACTCACTGTCTTGAAACTTCACTCTAAATGTTTATTTGGATATGCACTGTAGCATACAAAGTGATGTGGTCCCAAAACTCTTCAAACTTTTGTGAAGGAAATTGTTTAAAAAAAAAAAAAAAAGGTTAAGACTTGAGAGGAAAATGAGAACAAAACAGCATTATGACAGAACTTTATAAGAATGCAGAAATAGACAGGTATGTCTTGAATGCTTAATGTAAGCTTTGATGGTGACATTCTGTCTTTGTTACCATTTTTGGTTAACTGCAGTTTGAGGAAAAGAATATATAGAGCTAAAATCTTTTAACTACTTTCAGTATGAAATGTACAATGTACTTCATGCTCAGGTAATGCGTCTTTTGACAGATAAGTAAAATAATCACTTAATTCCATAGTCACCGTGTAGGGTAAGTGCCACAGACCTAGATTCTTTTCAAGATAAGTTCCCAGCTGTCTGCTGTGGTGCCGGGACATGAGAATCTATGGATGTGTCAGTCGCACACCTTCTGTCCCCAGCTAACCAAAATGACTGATGCTACTGGAAGGGGAACCTGCTGCCTGGCATGAAATCTAATTGGCTTTGATGGTCAGCTTTTGCAGATTTGTTTATAAACTGGAAAATCTACAAATTGCAGACCATCTGCGCAGAACAGTGTGCTAATGAATGCCTGTAGCTAGCAAATCCATAAGCTCATTATCACAAAGTTACAAGTCCTTCCACAAGTTCCTAAACGAGGTTATTCATCTGAACTGAGATGAGAAGGGTATTTGACTTCAGGGTACAGCCATACCTCCTTCAGGTCTAGAAAAGCTATTAAAATAATGCACATTTATTCAGTCTTTTAATAGAATCTGTTGATTCTGCTTCTATTTTTAATTTTTCACTTCTGTAACAGCAGCTTACCATGCCTTAACTATTTCTTTTTTAATGTTTCAAGTAGAGAAATGCCTTTCAGATAATTGCTGGGTCTACTCAGAGATATGTTGGTTGGTGAACTAGAGAAGATGTATTAAAATATATTACACACAGCATTTCACAGTATTTATGTACCTTGACAACAAATACTAATGGTCTCTGGTTTAAGAATGTTTATGTAAACTGGGAATCTATTATGATGACATAGCTCTTCCACTGTGTGTGATGTCAAGCAATTTCATCTTTATGTTTCTCTCTCAAAAAAAGTGGAATTAATAATACTTATTATGTGTCATCCCCATCTATTATGAAGCTTAACTGATCTTTGTCCAATTGTTTGAACATGTAAAGCACTGTATATCAAGAGTAGTATTTTTAAATACTTCTTATTGTCTATCAGTTAACATTTTCTTCCATTTTCTTGGAATAAAAATCAGCCTTTCTAAGTTACTAACCCATACTGCCTTCAAAAAAAAAAAAGCAGTAATCATTAGCTGAATTCCACTTGAACTGCTAATCTCCATTGGTCATGTCTCTCCTTCTGCTCCTTGAGTCAAAGGAAGTATTTCCCTATCATATTAATGAGGTCATTAGCCCAAGGCATCAGGTGCCTTTCTTTGGCATTACAGGTTTACAGACTTTTCCCCATTTTTTCATTCTCTCAGGAAAGCCAAAAGGGCTCTCCTAAATAGGACAATAATTGAATAAATGGTTACAATAAAAACAAAATACGCAGTGTAGATTCAAGAACAAATACAGAGGAAATGTTAAGATGCTATTATTTAAGAAAATGAATTCAGGTTCAAGCTTTTAATACTAACGGTGAAGAGAACCAGGAGGTAAATGACATACATTCAACTAGAATGATCCAGTATTTTTTATCATCACTTCTTGATTCCTTGGATTAAATATTAAAGCCTCCTAGCTACCTACCACACAAGGAAAAGTGTAATTTATTGTTCTCCTCCTTTTTTTTGCCCTATCCTCTTCTGCCTCATCTTTCCTTCCTTTTCTCCTTATAGAACAAAAAGTAATGTTTCCCTTATAATCCACAGCCTTGCAACTCTGAATGAGCGCTTTGCCATTTTTTTTTAATTTTTGTTATTTTATTATGTCCTAGCATTTCATTTGCTGTGCCTTTTTTAATAAGCTCTAGGGTCTTCAGAATGGGAATAGTTTCTTTTCTAAATTTGTAAATGTCTACCTTTTGGGGAATCCCATCCTAGCTTCATTTTTATCTTAATGTTTATAATAAAGATCACAATGACATTAAGTCATTGAAATATAATTTTGCAGATTTCCTGCTTCCATCTTTTCCTACTGCATGTTCTTCTCTGCTTCATCCCTCTTCAGGTGGAATGGCTAAAGAACGAGGAGCCCATAGATTCCAACCTGGATGAGAATATTGACACCAGAGCAGACCACAACCTCATCATTCGACAGGCACGTCTTTCTGACTCTGGGAACTATACCTGCATGGCTGCCAACATTGTTGCCAAGAGAAGGAGCATGTCCGCGACAGTTGTGGTGTATGGTCAGTGAAAAAGTGATAATTATGGAAAAACTTAGATTTGTGGGCTTTTATTGCTGGAGTACTTTATATTTTTAACATACGACTGGTTCTAAATCAAATGGCTAACCTCCTTCCTGTTATGATGAATTTCAGTTCTGGTGCTCAAAGCTGAGATCATGCCTGCTTTTAGAGTGGTTAGAATTAGGAGGTTTTTTGTTTGTGATGGATTCCCAGAAGTTATGTCAATAATAACAGTCCTTGCTCCAGATGTTAAGAAGATGCAATTATAAGCTAAACCACATAAATAAGCCTTGCCTGTATCAGGAGACCCTGAAGCACATGCCTAGGGAGGTACATAAAGGGCTGCCTTAACTGGATCTGTGGTACTGCAGTGTCCAAGCACTAACTAGTGAATCTAGATGTTACATAGCAAAGGACAAAAGACCAGAAACTGTGCTTTATTACCATCCTCTGTTGCTCTCCAGGTTTATTACTGCATGTGACATTTTATTGGTAGAGGGAGAGCATTCCTGTATCACCCTTTTTGAAATAAAGAAGTCTTGTTTATGATTTAAGCAAACCATATTTCATGAGAATTGAGGTGCCTGCTTTTACCTCCTCAGACTCGAATATCAGTCATTGCACTTCTTAGCATATTACTCTTCCAAAACAAACATTTGTGTTCTCTGTCGCCACGGCCTTTATGTAGTTGTGTACTGATAGGCAGCAATGCTCCTACTTCAGCTTGGGACTTACCTGCCTTTGAATGAAACCATCTGATCAGATTTGTTGGTTTATGTCTCTTAGCACACCTACCACAACCTTAAGCATGTTTGTGTTTTGCAGTTAATGGAGGCTGGTCATCATGGACTGAGTGGTCAAACTGCAATGCACGGTGTGGTCGGGGCTGGCAGAAGCGATCACGGACCTGTACCAACCCTGCTCCACTCAATGGAGGTGCATTTTGTGAAGGGATGTCAGTGCAGAAAATTACCTGCACTTCTCTTTGCCCTGGTGAGATATGCACAGTCTACTAAGGAATAACTTTGGAAGTCGGTCACATTTACGGGAGAGCTCTTTCAGTCTGAAAGGCCAGGTAGACAACTGTGCTTTGAAGAGCCCACTGAGGTCAAAAAGGAAATTGGAAATACTTGCATCCTTATTTAGACTACAGCTCAGAGCTTTGTGTAGGGTCTGAGCAGTAGCCACAAGGACCTGTGGCCTGATCTGCCAGGTTTGTCAGTGCTTTAACTTACACTACAGCTAACTAAATACTCAATAACAAAACAGCAACTGGTTCAATGTGAAAAATCATGTAAGTGGGTGGGAGTATAGGGAAAGGGGAGGTGATGTTAGTAACGCTAGAAAGAGAAACACAGAAACCTTAAGCTAAGAACTTCACTTAAAAGTATTATTTAGCTTGCAAAAGTTTGCTTGCAAGTATGTTAACCTTTTGAAATTGAGCTTATACTCTACACGGAGCATGGTGTTACCTCTCTGGACACTGTACATTTCCTCATTTGTTCACCTGAAACCTCCCTTATCTGATTTTGGAATTGGTGCTTCACATGTACAGCTAAAGTAGTACAGTTAGTAGGATTGTATGCATGTATGTTTTAAGAGACTATGTTTGCCTGTGGTCACAGCATAACTTGTCTGGGTTCTGGCAAATCTCTCTTCTAGCTTTTAGATACAACATGTCCTGAACTGGAATTTAAAGAACTCAATATTATTTATATATGTCTCTGTGTTCATCTGACTGTTCTTCAATCTGATTTATGCATGAAAAAGAAAGGGAACTGTGGAAACCCTTCTCGTTTGGGACAGGGTCAGACACAGCTATAAATCAGTCAGCAAAGCAACATATTGATCCATTGTCTTGTTCAGGGCATTAGCCAGAAGTCTACAAGGCCAGCTATGCTCTTTTTGTAAACATCAGCATCGTTTCTCTGGTAGGAAAATGTGTGGCCTCTCTACATCAGCCTGTTTTAAGGTGGAATTTGTATTGAAACATTAGAAGCTAATAGCCAGGTGGCAAAGGAAATGTTTCCTCCTGCAGTTTTAATTGACTGTATTTGCAAAATGTTATATACTGGTGCTATTTTAAAAGCTTCCATATTGCACGCTTGAGGTGGTACATTCTATTGCTGGACTTTAACTTCACATCTGATAAAACTATATTTATTGCTCCTGAGAATTATACTTTGTTTTGCTTGCTGTGACCTGAGGAGAGATATGAAACAAGTGTACCTCTTAACTACACCAGTTTGGTTTGCAGTGATGATGCTTGTTTTTTCTTCCTCCCCATTCAGTGGATGGAAACTGGGAGGTGTGGAGTGAGTGGTCTGTGTGCAGTCCGGAATGCGAGCATTTGAGAGTTCGGGAATGTATTGCGCCACCTCCAAGAAACGGAGGAAAGTACTGCGAGGGCTTGAGTCAAGAGTCGGAGAATTGCACTGAAGGGCTTTGCATTCAAGGTGAGTAACAGTTGGCACTGAATTAGATTTAGACTGTAATCCAGGTAATGTAGCATATTTGCCACATACCCATGTCAGCAGAACTCTTCTGGCTGAAATATTACTGTGAAAAAATAGATTGTTTTCAGAGGGTTGCCTACGTGAAGTTTAAAATCCACAGTGGTTTCTGAGCTATTGCATTTGTGTAGCACATACTTTACCTATTAATTATCAGATGATTCAAAAAATCCAAATAAAGGTTTTTTGCAATGTGTAATTATGACCACCTGCTACAACGTATTTCACAGAATGTACTACTTAGCCTTCTACCTTTTCTTGCAAGTAAACTGGCAAATCACCAACATGAATACTTCTGGTGCAAGAGCAGAGCTGTTTAAGGCTGAAGTTTACTCCATTTGTTGCCTTTAATGCAGAAGTTAAATAAAGGCAAATCCACTTCATGGTGAGTTCCCTGTGAAAGGATTTGCCCTTCATATAAATGTCTGGAAAGCATCTGGCATTTGGTAGTTGCTACTATCAACAAACAACCAGGAGCCAAGAAAATCAGCCCTGCAGCTGTAGAGTTGCAGAACACCCGGGGACAGCTGCATAGTCTCAAAACTAAGAAGAAATTCACAAGTTTATTCCTACACTGAATGCTGCTCCCTATCCATGAAGTGATACAGTCACCTCATCGCGTTCTAGCAATGAAATGGCAGTGGTGGGAGCAATCAGGAATGCTAGGGCTTAAAGATGTAACTGAAATAGGTCTACCTTTTATTTACTTCTATATTTAAATAGTCCTTTTTCTTTCTTTCTATGGTACTGCATTACCCTTCCTTCTTGATCTTTTGCATATATGTGTTCATGTTATGCCTAGCAGTCATTTTCTTCTTCCGCCATCATGCACGCAACAAAAGGAATATGGCTATAAATCTAAGCCTTGTGCTCCTAACCATCGCCTACGTGCTTACAATAGTGTAAGTGCTTATGGCCTTCCCCCATGTGCACCTTCCTAATACTGGTTGGCAGTTTCAGAGAGAAACAGCTGCTGTGCCCAGTGAGTTCTTCAATGAAGTACATCTGGTGAGATGAGGAAAATAATTTTCTAAACAAAATGAACTCCCTTTTTTCCCCTGAGATTTTAATAATTTCTTAATGGCAGATAGCATCCTGTATATTTACTCAGGTTTCAGAAATACGTGTACCTCAGCTGAGACATTAAATAAGATTTTGTTTGGTTTTGGAGAGAGGGAACACCTAGCAGTCTTGCTATATGTCTCTAACTACTTAAAGTTTCCAGGGTTACAGAACAGCTCTCCAGCTCCAAGGTGTCAGGCAGACAAGCTTCAGTGTTCAAAAGGACGTAAATTAAATTCAGACTTTTAAAACATGGGGAAGGAAAAAAAAGAGAATAACTAGTGAGAATATGTGAGCGCTGCAATTCATTCAGCTTTTGAGGACCAATGTGGTGATCACATGATGCTTTCTGAGGTCTTTCTCCCTCCTATACACTAAATGAATGCCCTTCCCTGCAGATGGCTTGATAAATCCAGAATCCATTCATGTGTGCAGATTAGCATATCCATTGGAAGACTGTCAGAAGGATGCATTGAAAGGGGCATGAAAAGATGCAGCTGAGGTCTGCACACTTACCACTATTTGTGACAGTCATGAGTTGGCTTACCATCTAGTTGGCTCCTTCTGTGGTCTTCATCAAAGTTAATAAACGGTGGCCATATTCAGGTCACTGCTTCCAAGAAAAGCCTTAACAACACTACAGGGTGGTAAACATTACCTGTCCTACCTTGAGAATAATATCCTTTCATATTGTGTAGTTGTGGGTCAGTCCTGTGTGTCATCTTCCATGCTGCACTTATGCTTTAGAGGTAGAGGAACAAGCACAGTATTATGCTTATTTTGGTAGTCTGAAAGGAGCACGTGGCCTGGGGAAGAGCTATGGTTATTAAGTACTGAGATTCATGATGCGCATTTTATTTGATGGTGATGGCTTCATTCCATGTGGGAAATGACTGAAACTCCTCGAGTCCTTGTAGGCAGCACAGTTGGTTTCAGACACAGACCGGGCCTCTGAGCACTGTTTTATCCACAAGAAGGTATTGTATCACATGGGCTTTTGTTGCTGGCTTCTCTAGCTGTTAATCTCTCCTTTCTTAGCCTCTCACTCTGAGGAGTTCATCCAGACACTGTCTACAGGCAGGTTTTAGAATGTCCCTGTCGCGCTCTGTATGGTGGTGAATTATCACTTTAATATCAGCGCGAGTCCTTCTCAGATGTCACAGAAGTGTGAAAGGTTGGTGCTGTGCTTGCCAGCTGTCTTTCGAGGACTACCTCTGATATTTACTGCTAATTCCAGAAGTGCATTTTCAGGAACTATTCTAGGATAAAGCCCTCTGAATCTTTTTGTATGAACGAAGGTTTCACGTACTGGTCAAATGAAATGTGTTACTACATATGGAGGGAAAGGGACTGGATGTTTGGAGTTCTGTTCACAGACATGTTACCAGTGCAATGGTTGATTTTTTTTTTTTTTTTTTAAATGTGTCTGTGTTCCCTAGAACAAGACTTTTTCATAGTAAGAAATATAAAAACTGCCTTGTAAAATTCTCAAGGGTGAACTCTGTATGTATTGGTGCATTCATTCAGTGTTCTATGCCTTTATTGAAAACTTGCTTTGTTAGTGACTGATTTCTCTTAATGAGCAACCTTTACCCCCAGTACAGGTCACCAGTGCTGAAGTCTGAATAAGGCATTCAGGATCTAAATCTGTATGGCCTGCAGCTTTAGTAAGAAGCTTGTGTGCAAGTTCCTTCAACAGAAAGAGAAAAGGGGGTAGGATGTCAGCTGGTCCAAACAGTTCACTTCGTCTCAGAGGGGGTATGAGACAGGGGGAGAGGTTGGCTTTTTCCATCAGATATAAATGTAGTAGTTTTGGCTGTGGAAAATAAAGCATACTGCCTTCTGAAAGGTCTGCAAAGAAACGTCAAGGCTGTAAGGAGCCAGTTGCCAATTCACATTCCTTCTCAGAAAACAAAATTAAAAAATAAAATAAAAAAATAAAAAAAAAAAAAGGAAAAAAGACATCCCATGACAGTCGTATCACTGATCAGACATACTCATACAGTGCAGCCAGAGTATTTATTTTTTATCTTATTAAATTTAATGCCTATAAAAGATGTCATATTGACAAGCCTGGAGACATAAATTCTCTGTTTATCCATAGAATAGAGTACAATAAAGTATAGCTTCCCTGCTATTGCTTTACTTAAGCTCCTCTGTTAATGTGCCCTATTAAGAACTCCAATAGTAAGCATTGAAAGAAAGCCCTTGACACCAAATTATTTGATAGATGCGCTATTGGAATAGTTACAGCATGGCAACTAACTCATTAATTACCCGATGATGATGATTTTCATTGTCTGTCATAAGCTTTGTATAAAATCAAGTTCTTTGGCTCAGGTACTGTTCCTCTGCTCTATGTTTGTATAGCCACTGGTGCAAAGAATATTATTATTAATGAACCCCTAACTTACCTGACTAATCGCACTGCAGTAAAAAAGAAAAATGCCCCAACAAGTTGAAATCAATTGAACTAGCACAGGATTTCATCATCACCTTTTCAGAAGAATTGTAATTTTTCTTTGCCATGACATGTAGAATCACTTTATAGATGCAATTTTAAGAAAATGTAACTATTTTGCACAACCATGTGCAAACAGAAGTGAAGTAAACAGTGTATGACTGAAAACAAATGTCTGGAATAGCAAAAGCTTTCTCCTTCAGAAGCAAATCACTTTTCTACACATGGGACTTAAAATGCTCTTAATAGACTTAAAAGTTCTTAATACACTATGGGTAAAGAACCTGCCTTCTTTAAAGTAAATGGATCACTATGGGTAAAAAGATAGAAAAAGCATTTTTTAAAATATGAGTAAATTTTGTACAGATTTAATCAACTTAGTGTCAGCTGTGGAACACAAAGTGTAAAACATATCTTCGATGTTAAAAGGAACTATCAAATCAAAATCGTTTTACAAAGGATAAGTGGCGTAAGTAATAAAACCCAAATTTTATGATTGAAATGAAAAGCCGTTTAAAATCTAAGCCTACTAGGGATGCATATGTTGACATCAAAGCAATACTATTTAAAATTAACAAATTAAATTCTCAGCTTATGCTGAATATCTGGGGGTAGAGGGAAATCTGCTGCTGCTGGATTTTCCATGCAGCAGTCTCGTTGGGTAAAGTATTTCTATTCCTTTTATAGGGTGAGATGGGAGTTAGGGAAACTGTGAACTAACAACAATAGTCTAAAATTAATCCAAAGACAAATATAATGGAAGATTTCTCTCTGTTGCACACACCAGCAATTTTTCACCTAATATGAGATCAGAAACTGATCTCCAGGTGTTTTGTGGGGAAAAAAATCCACTCCAGTGTAATTTGGAGTTGAGCATGCTGTCAGTATTATCCTTCATATACAACAGTACTTCCCTGGAACTGAGTAAGCTAAGTAGTAAAAGAGGAAGCTAAAGCCTAGTGATATAAAAGCTGTTACTGTTAGGTAACGAGTGGAGCTGACATCAGCTCTGGCCTACATGTTCTTTGTGTTTTAAATAAGCTCGTCTCCTCCTTTTGCTGTGATGAGTAGTACCAGGAGTGTGTGTTGGTTCTCAAAGTTGAATTTCCATATGCATTCAAATAGACTGAAGTATTAAGTGTCTCTTGTTTCTTTCATCTTGGAGTGTGATACTATTACTCCTTTATGGGTCGTGCTGTATGTATATACTTGTGTCAAATTATTTTTAGGACTGTAATTGCTTTCTCAGCTAATAGGAATTGATGCAATTACCCTATTTTTAAAAAATCTTTTTCCCCTGTTCATCTTCCAATATGTGCCTTTTCTGCTCTGCTTTTCGTCCTATGGGGAATTGTGAAGGAAATGCAGTACTGTGCTACAGAAAACTAATCTCTTGGAGGTTATTTATCAGGCACAACTTGTTAACTTTGTTCCTTTCGTGAGGCAAAAATAGAAATGAAACATTTCTTTGGTTAACAAATAAGAACTTAAATGAAAGTAAGGATGAGAACTTAAGATGCCAGGAAAGCGTAGGCCTGATTCTGAACTGGCAGAAAAAATACTAATCCTTAGCATGAATTTTCAAATTTGGAGTCAGTAAATGAAATGGTGATAAACGACGGCCTACTCTCAGGTTCTTTATTCAGTCCCTGACCGGAGAGGTTAGGAATAACACAAAGATGACACCCTTCCATTCACAGGAACATCCTTTTTCTCGCTTTGGTTTTTGATTTTCTGGATGGACCCAGATAGTCCAGTCCTTAACTGAGGAGCAACTGAAAGTGCTTTTCCTTCAGGGAATTTCTTCTAGAGTTGTAACAATTGTGAATAGATGCAAATTTATATGCAGAAGAAAGGTAGAATTATTTTTGGTTTTGATATATACGAAAGATTGCCAGGACTGCCAAGTTGGGAGACAGAGATTGACTCAATCTGAATGCAAAGGCCACTTTCACTCAAGATAGTCCTAATAACTTACTAGTTTCTTGCATATTTGTTCTTTCATTGTTTATTCCCTACCAGTATTGTCAGTAGTATACTTTTCCACAGTGGATTCCTCCCTATCTTGCAGAGGTGAAAGCTTTTGCTTTGCCTTAGTAAAAGAGACGGTTTTGTAGAGTTTTTTGTTTTATCTATTTGCTTTAAAGCTATTTTTTATAACTTCAAAAACTATTGATTTCTTTTCCCAGTTCCTCAAAAAGAAACAAACAAGTAGGCCATAAGCAGATGAACCACAAACATGTTTTTGCTAATGCACCATAAATCACAAATAATTTTGTTTTCCATTTTTCAACCAGCCATGATACTGAATATTGCCAAGAGGCTTCTGGATCTAGCAACCTCACCAGTTTATATGGCAAACGCATTTCCATTGTATTGCAGTTTTCTGTAGCTAGCACTATGTCAGCAGCATGCAAATGTTTGTTTCCATTGCAAAGCTCAAGTCTGACACTATTCATTTGGTGTTTACGTACATTACTTCTTACCAAAAATAAAAACAACCTCAAGAAGAAAAACACCTCCACACCTTGCTTTTTGGCAAAGCCAAAATCCAAGAATCTTTTGGGTTAAGTATTATTAAACCTATCATTTTCACAAATACTAAAAATAATAGAAGGTGCCTAATAATCTATTTGCTTACATTATCACATAGTAAAACACTAAGCTAAACATCTTGTACCGTGACATGGTTCTGTTAAGACTGTTCTTTCCCGGCGTAGATCATAGGATTGCAGTAACAGGGACTGTGCTGATAACTGACGTCTAGAGGTAGCCAGTACCAGATCCTTCATACAAAAAGAAACCCAAAAGATAAAATCAGTGAACAGCTCAGTCAAAGGGAATTTCCTTACAACACAAAGCACCTACAAAATGGATATAACCTTATCTGCTTAAGGATTTATATCCCACATTTTATTGTCTATTAGATTAGTCTACTTCTGCTGAACTGCTAGCCTCTGTTGAATTGTGTAGAAATAAGTACATTACGTGTTGTGTTTTGTTTTCTTCAGGCAACCTTTCAACAAAAAGTATTGGAATAGTTGCTTAAGTTAGGCAGACTGCCCAAGAAACTAAGGGGTGGCAGAATTACCTTAAGACTACTTTTATCGAGCATGCAGAGGGCAGCCTTGGGACAGTCCCAGCCACCCCACGCAGAACATGAATTTGTAAGCAGGGTCTTGGAAATCACAGGCGCGTTCCCTCCGGACTGCTGCACTGGGACTGGCATGCCCGGCGGGTTGCTTTGCTGCTGCGGTCACCTACAGAGTCTGTACTCGTGCAGTGTGGTGCTGCACAAGCCTGAGTCTCCCATTTTCTAAAGATTGCTTTTTCAGATACTAGGTTATAAAGGATAACTCAAATGCTTATTACGAGGGAGACAGAGAAGTCTCATTTTTGAGAGATGCACTACTGTATAAAACCTATTTTACAATATATTTGCATATGCATGGTAGTACATTGATTCTGTATGTTCTTTATATACACATATAGATGTCATTACTGGTGTATATTTAGATACATAAATGTGACTATATTTTATGTTTTTGTATTTTATAAATTACTTTAAGTGTCCATCAGTAACCTTTCCATATGTCAAACATACAAAGAAATAATTAAATCTTAACTGACTTACTTTGCCAAGTGATCCACTTCAAGATATTGAACTTTCTTATTGATGAGATGTATAATATTCTAAATAAATGCATCCAATAAAGCTAATGAATACTTGAATTAACCAAGTGAGAAATTACTGCAAAGAAACATCCTGAAATAAATTTAGGGGAAAAAAAAAAAAGATGAAGGGAAAAATATGGACAACATAAAATATTCATGTTGTCAGCAAACAAGCAGAAAATGTTTCATTTATAGAGCTAGACAGAAGCGATATAGGAAATAGATATGCTCCATGTAAATTTATTAAGTGCAACTTTCTCTCTCTCTCTCTCTCTCTCTCTCTCAGATAAAAACCCTCTTCATGAAATAAAATCCCAAAGTAAGTTATTTTTTTTCTCTTGTAAATATGATTTTTCTCATCTTCTCTGCCATTCTGTTTTATTTGTTTAGGAGCGAAATAAAACTGAAGGTTATATGAAAGGCTTTCACATCTCCTGAAAGCATCTTCTTAGCAACTTTGTCATCATAGGTTTTGGACTAGAAGTAGAAAAGTCACCATCCTTTAGTAATTTGTGTCTGACTGGGAGCCCTTTCTACAGGCATGCTTATCTTGAAATTGATCTCTTTAGGACTTGTAACTAGAAAAAAAGAAATTAATATAGGAGTTTGGCTTTCTTGGTTCAAATCTGGTTCTGCTACTGTCTCTGTCTTATCTTGTTCAGCTCACTTCAGCCTTCATTTAGCAACTGGTAAAGGGTGTTTATTTGCTTTACACTGTAAAGAGTCTATAGATATCATTTATATACTGCTCTGGGGGGCTTCCATCCTGCACTCTTTGTTTTTTAGTCTTAGATTGCTTTCAGTGGAATTCTAGTTATAGAGCAACACATTTGGAGTGAATTGATTAACTGAAAGATTTTGTTACGGAAAAGAAAAAAAAAAAAACCACCCACAACTTCACCAAAATCACAATTTCCGTGAGGCTTGTCTCTTTTAAAGTGAAGACATTGCTTTTTTCTTTCATAAACCATACACAAAGTTTTGAGGATTTTTGCTTAATTTTCAACAAAAAATTGTCTTTGAATTTTGACAAATAGATTTATAAACACATTTTTGGTTTAATTGCTTTGAAGGACTTAAAACAAGAATCCACCTGTACTGAGAAGTAATGCATGCAATTGTTTATATCTTCTTTGAAGACAGATTCATCTATTATGTATTACAAAATATGTAGGTTTTAAGTCTTGAGTATTCTTCCAGGATATAGGGGCATACGGTGATGAGATTATTTGAAATTTTATGGAACTTGGGCCCTAAATCATTAGGAGAACATTTAGAAATCCTAACCTGACTGCACCTCCTTTGAGCTCACATGCTGTAGACTGCAATGTCAAAACACTCTGCAGCAAAATTTCTTGCTGGCTTGAATGAAGGCCATTTGGTTATCTGATCCCAGAGTATTCCTCTGTCTGATAAAACAACTGGTCTAGTTCAAATCCATGTAAACCACAGACAACTTCGTAACTATTTACAAAGGAACATAACTAAATTGCAACAAAAATGTGATGCAATAAAAATAATAATTATAGAGGAGCGCAGTTATTGTCCGAGATGGCTACAGCGCTTGGTGAGTGAAAAGTGTTTGGCTTTTTAAAAGCTCTCAGTTTTTAATATGATGTAGTTATGTAGGGTGCATGATAGCCACCCAGCTTCACCCATTAAACTTAGAAAATGCTTGCGTAGAAAGAAACGAATGCGTAGAAAGCTTGCGTGAGAATATTTCTCCTTTATGTTTCCCTAAGTATTTCTAAGGAAACACAAAATCAAGTTTAGATAGTTCAAAAATGTGCTGTGGTTGCCTTGGCTGCTTAAGCATTTTTAATTTTGTCTTGTCTTTGTCTCACTGGAATCATCTCCTAATTGGTCACGTACAATTCGTCTGTGTCATAACTTAGCTCAGGCAATTGATATGTTTTTGTTTGTTTATATGCACAGTTCCCATTTAATTAGAGAATCTTGAAAGAATATCAGTCAGATCGCTTTATTTTCTGATTTATTAAAAAAGTAACTTTAATGGAATTGATTTTGGCACATAAGATGCCTAGGAGAATTAAAGGGTTTCTTTATAGCTATGGGGTTAGAAACATATACTACAGCTTGTTGCTCTTCAGCTAACCAGGAACTTAGCTTAAGACTGCATGAATCATCATTGATGCAAAATCAAAGTCAATTATGAAGATAATTGAGAAACAACCTGTTCTACTAAATAACCTCTTACATGATTCTCTGACTTTTGATCCTTGGTCTCAAAGACTGGCTATGTGAAGAAATGGGCTTAAAATTGCTAAGGGGTACCAAAAGTGAGAGTGACAGAAAACTGGGGGAGGATGGGAAGCTGGAGAAATCTTTCAAATCTCCTAGCAAACTCTAATGGTAGACGGGGGAAAATGTATGCCCTGCATAGCTCCTGGAAAGCACTTATTGTAAATGAGATAATTTAATCAATTACGTTTCCTAATGTACTAAACCAAATGTTTCATTTTCTGCTCCTGCACATCTTAAATTATCTTCAGGTGCTTTATGAAACTTAATCATAGTTAATAGAAACTTCATTACCATCAAATGTGCTTTCAATAAACGTTGTGTAACAGTGTCAGGAGGTGGAGTGAAATATAGGCTACAATTACCACAAACATGTATCCTGTAACTGAAATGTATAAAAATTGTAGTGCTTTACAAGACTCCCTACCTCCTCTGGGCTGGGAGGATGCAGTTCATTAAATAGTAATTGGCTGACTATAAATGTTTTCTTTTTTAGTTTGTTTTTCACTTTTTTTTTTTTACCCTCTGGGAAAAAAAAAAGGCAGAAAATTACTCTGTTCCCCAAATTTGCCATGCTTTTCTTTTAATTTCTAGTCCCCCCTAAAAAGAATCATCCATAAGAAAAGATAGAAAGCTGAAGAGATTAAAATTACTGTAAAAAACCCAGTATTTTTTTCTAAAGAAATACTAACATCCTAAATAAAAATGAAAGTCCTCTTTCTTAAGCAGCTGTGTTCCACAGGAACAATTCAAAGGAATACCATGTCACTCTTGTTTTACTCTTTTAAGATAAAGCTATTTAAATATCTGCTAAACTCTGAAAAGGATATCCTTTTCCTCTGAACTCTATGTGTTGGTTACTTTGGGTTTGTGGGTGGTTTTTTTCCCTTGCAATGGAATAATTATGGGAACACTTGAGTAACTTCCAGGTCTTCTATGAAACAGGACAATGACCATTTTATTAAAGATAAGGAAATTCAGAGAGAATAACTGTAAGAGTTTTTAATCATATAATTTATATAAAAGTATCAAATTCAAGTTCTAGGGATACTTAAAAGTATTCACTGAAAAAGAAAAATTCTCTCCAGAAAAATTTTGCTTGAGTCAAACTGTTTGCATTTTTTTAAAATTCTGTATTCTTGCTCTCATCTTTGACCCATGTCCAACAGTCTTGTGCAGTTATAAAAGTAAGAACCTTAAATTATCTGACATCTGAATTGATTGAAAAGAAGCAGCTAAACTATTTAAGTAGATTTAGAGTAATAAATTGTAGTTACTCAAGGTGAGAACTTGAAGTGTGTTTTATATTCTGGTTTTGATGGTGAAAGATCAACTCCTATATTTGCTACATACTGCCATTATGGTGGCAGTAATTTTTTACTGATAGGTTATTTCTGCATGTGTCAGACTTTGTAATTTATTATCCCCAAGAGGTAGAAGAGGTAACTCAAATTTTCAGCACTTTTCCGTTTTAAAGTAATGATCAAAATAGAAGACTTAAAGATACTTTATGGTGAAATAACTACCAGCTCACTATGGCTGTCTAGAAAGGAAAAGAACCCACTTGCTATTAGGTTTCTTCTACCGCTGGAGATAGATAGCATTCTTCCTCTTGGCATATTCATTGTACTAATTAGCCACAAAAATTAAGTCAACAATAGAGTTTCATAATTAATTCCCTGTAACAACAAAATACTTTGGGAATAGAAAATTGGAAGAAATAGAAATTTAATTCGTTTCTATACTTTTCTTTCTGCACCTTATACTAGAGAATAAAATGGAGGTGAACCAGTATGTGATTAAGGCACTGGATTGGGATTCAGGTTGTCTTGGTTAGATCTGAGGTACTCCCAGTCTTCCTTTGTGACCCTGTCTTTTTGTGTTTGCTTTTTCCATCTGGCATAAGAGAACATGGGCATCTCCCATTGTTAGTCTGATACATTTACACTGTCAGCTAACAGCTTACTTTCTAGAATTCCTAACTCTGAACCTAAAATGCTTAAAATTATCTTCACAACATTTTCAAGGGGGCATCTAATGAAAAAAATGGAGGAAAAAAAAAAGGCTTCAGAAAGAAATCTTTTTCTCTAATAATTTATTTAGTAGAACTGTGTGGCAATTCTAATGTTATAAGAAGTTGGATAAGAGCTACTTACTTACAAGTTTATTCACTTGTGATTACTTGTAATGACATGCCACAGAAGATGGATTTCTTCTGAAAGCTCATATTTGCATGGAAACTTTGTGATCCCCCCCCCCCCCCCCTCTTCTCAGCAAGTTCTAAATGTGTTAAAAATGGAAACCTTTTTTCAGTAGGAGGTTATTTGAAAATTCAGCAGAATTTTTTCAGAAGTATTTTCTGGGCTAAATAGCAGTTCGAGTAAAACATTTCAAAATTTTTATTTTGGGTTGAATGGGATGTTGGAATGTTATATTTTGGGTTAACTGGGAACAGTTTGAGAATGGGGATGGAAAGGGTGTTTTCTATTAAGGATGTCTGAGCCAAAGTTTATTTTACTTTTGATTCAACTGCCCAACTAAAAAAATCAGTTCCATTGCCTTACTCACAGCAAATATCCCACGTGCTCCCGCCCACTTAAAGCAGTGTTTACGTACTTGGTTTCCTTGCTGCTGCAATTCATATGGCGTTTCGCTTATGTTAGAGAACAGTCGGTACTCAGCTATTGCGTTTGGCAGCTGGTGTGCCTTCCCAGGAAGTTCAGCTGCTTATATTGTTAGTTGTCAGACATTTAGTTTACATAGGAAACTGGTGAGCCAGGAAAATTAGCTTTTCTGATGCTGCCCATAGCTACTCATTTCTTTCATCTCAATGGTCTGAAGTTTCATGTTCATTTTAAAAATTCAGCTAAAATAAAGTTATCTGACTTTCTGCAGAAAAACATGCACAACAGAAGCCTCCTCCCAAGTAGTAATTAAGTAATTTCAGTAATTGGCTATTTATTAAATGCTGAATTTAACTTCCTACCCTATTTCTGTACATTGCAGTTTATTGACTGCTATTGAATAGTCTGGATTTCCTAGTTATTTTTTGTCACTGTCATTTGTTATAAATAAATGCACTTTCTGTACCAAGTGCTTCTCACTTGACAGCAGAAGTGCCACATAGTAGGGTAACAGATGATGTATAGGGTGAATACATGATTATCTCTTCCTCTAAACTGGAGTTTGGCATTAAGGAACTAAGGACCCACTAAGTGTACTTGTCAATTAATTTAATTTCATGGTACGTGGTCCCAAATCCCAGAAGATCTAGAATAGTGGGACTGGATAATTCAATTATATAATATCGCAGGTTTCATTTGGATTCATTCTTTCAAAGCAATGAATTCTTCTTCTCTGCTGTAAAAGTCTGAAGTGTTAGAAAACTTGGTTGTAAGCTTAATGCATGGGTGTGATCACAGGGAAGGTTCGGTTTCCAACCTGTTTTTAAAGACTGAAGATGCTTGCAGGAGACTGAGAAGATATGTGGGATCTCCTCAGCCCCTCTCTAAGCTGTGAGAGGATGGACTGTTTCTTCTTATACTAAAGCTCACACAGAAAATAAAGAGCGGGGAAGGGGAAATCTTCACTAAGATTTTTCAGAGGATTCATAACCTCCTGGATTAGCTCCAGAGTTCAAGCCTAAAACTTGCATGTCCCTGGAAGGTAGGAGCAGATGAGACTCACGCTGATACCTAAAGCAGCCCTCCCTAGCTGCAGTTGTTCCACGCCCTGCCTTTAAGGGTTGTATTACCATACCTTAATGATCTCCACTGGGCTGGAATGGGAAATGATGGCATACCTCAGCAAGGAGCCCAAGCTAGCAGTGTGTGCTGATGAGGGAGAAGGCTCTTTAGTGGTAAGTGCTCTGCTTCTGACTGTTACGAGTCCAACTCCCCCATTTTATAAAAACTGTGAAGACCATGATGCAAGTCCCAAAACAAAGTAAGCTCACCTATACGGGAGTGATGCATCAGGAAATTTGCTCGTGCTTTCAAATGCTTACTTTTCAGTGTTCCTTTGTGCTCCACTATCCTGCTGTGATCTGCTCCACATTTACGTCTCAAGCTTTACTTCCCCGGCCAGGTGGCTGTGGCCTCATGTAAGCCCCTTTGCTCACGGCCAGCCAGTGCCAGTCAGAACATTTCATGAGTGTTGCTGACTTGGTACCCACTTTTTCTCCTTTCAGATATTGAGACTGCCAGTGACATTGCCTTGTACTCCGGCCTGGGAGCAGCAGTCATTGCTGTAGCTGTGCTGGTGGTTGCCGTTACCCTTTACAGACGGAGTCAGAGTGAGTACGGCGTGGATGTGATTGATTCATCTGCACTGACGGGCGGCTTCCAGACATTTAATTTTAAAACAGTCAGACAAGGTTAGTGTTGTGATTTCATTTTCTTCTCTCCAGAGCTCCTACTGCAAAGAGATGCTAAGCTCATATTCAGTGACTGGCTGTGGGAGGGCATTCTAGCTTATTGCTGAGCAGATGTGTTGAAAGCCAGAGAAGGTTAGCTGCAGTACAAGGAACACGATCAGGTGGTTAGAACTGTCTTTTACTGTCTCTGCTACTGATCTGTCATGGCAACTTGGACAAATACGTCATCTTTCTTGACCACACTCTTAAGTGCTTTACAAATACTGTCACTAGCTTCTACACTGAAAAAGCCCAAACAAACCAAATCAAATTAACCAAATCAAAACAAACCCACAAAGCATGTCTGTAGCTAGAGATCTTCTATTTTCTTTACTCCAATAAAAGTGGTTAGTTTTTTACTGTTAATCCGAGAAACCCAACTTCAAGTATTTTTATGAGCTGCTGTTAGCATGCAAAATCCACATTCTGAGGTCTGTGGGAAATAAATAGGTGTAAACATGTATTGATTTAAAAAAAAAAACAACCTTCAGAAAGCCACCAATACAATAAAATATGGAAGAAATACTTACTTTTACTAAAAGCAGCACTCAGATGTTTTCTGGAATATTATTTCCTTTGGACAGAAAGGTGGGGAGGAATACAAATGGTGATTACTTTAAAATAGAATGTTTCTTTAATTCTGTACTGACATTCTATCATAGAGACCTGCCTTATTGTGGGTGGGTGGGTGTGTTGGTGGGGTGTGAAAGCATCCCCATGTCTCTTCTCTCTTCAGAAAAGTCAGATATGCTGCAGAGTTTTTGGTTGGGTATTATTTGGGGGGTTTTGTTTGTTTGTTTCTTTCTTTGGTTTGGGGTATTTTTTTTGGGGGGGGGGTGGTGTTTGTTGTTTTTTTGTTGCCGTTGTTTTTACAGTTACTTTATTGTCTGGGAGACATTCCTCACCAGGCATAAATTGCAAGAAATAGGAAAAAGGGCTTGGTAGACAAGGATGTTTACTCATTCGTTTAAAAATCCGAGCCTTTAATTAGAGTCATGTAACTCTCAATGACTGTCTCAAATAGTAACTTTTTCCTTTGTTGTTCAGTTTGCCATGAAAGTCTTGTTTTGAGTCTGGGGAATTTTTTGTTTGACTTAATGTTTCAAAAACATTAGTTCTGGACGCTCTGAAAGTATCTGAGTGTGCCAATTTCTCTTATGCCAGGATGCTATTAGTTCGGTTTCAGTTGCTTTGGGTTCTCTGTCTATGGGTTTTTTTACATAACAGCATTTGTAAACTACACAA
This sequence comes from Aquila chrysaetos chrysaetos, assembly GCF_900496995.4. Lineage (NCBI taxonomy): Eukaryota > Metazoa > Chordata > Aves > Accipitriformes > Accipitridae > Aquila > Aquila chrysaetos. Next base: position 37,029,799 of record NC_044016.1, on the reverse strand, counting down.
TTCAGCGGAAAAAAAGGCCAGTTCTCTGTTCAGTTTGCTGAGAAAAGAGAGCACAATACTGATATACAGACAACATATTTATAATGTTAGCAACCCAACGTGCAGTCCTTTAAAGTGATCAAATTTTCAAGGATGCAGTACAGATAATTTTCACAAAATCAGTTACTTTGGAAAACTTTTATTTACTAAAACCCAACAAACCAACCAAACACAACCAAACAAAAAAAGACCAAACCAGCTAAAGGATTCAGGCCCTAAATCTATCTATTCCTTCTCTTTTTTTCAGACTTTTCTGAGTTAAAATGGTCCTAAATGAATAAGTGTGTTATTTTTCCCTATATTACTCTTGTCCCACTTTCTTTTCAACCCAGTTCCCCTCAGGCATGAAGCTATCATTTTGTGTAAGCCTATGGAAAAAGTCTGCAGGAAGATGTGTTTTCACCCAATGCGTTTTAATGGGGGGGGGGGGGGGGGGGGGGGGGGGAAGGGCATACACACAAACATGAATCCAAAACAAAAAGGAAGTTCCTTCTTGAATTCATGCACTCTGGAGTTGCCTGAAGTGCGGAAAACATAGCGATCAAGTACCTCTTAGATCTATTGCATCATTTAATCTGTTTTTTAACATTATCTTATGTGATTTTGAGCTCTGAGAGTATTGGGAAGGAAGAGCAAGTCAAAAAGGAAATGGTGGAGAGGTCAGAAAGAGGTTTCTGATTTATCATCTTAATACAGTAACTAACTCCCCGATCTGCTTCATTCTGCCAGGTAACTCCCTGCTTTTGAACTCATCCATGCAGCCTGACTTGACAGTGAGCAGAACGTACAGTGGACCAATCTGCCTGCAGGACCCCATGGACAAGGAGCTAATGACAGAGTCTTCACTGTTCAACCCGCTGTCAGACATCAAAGTCAAAGTTCAGAGTTCATTCATGGTGTCCCTAGGGGTGACGGAAAGGGCTGAGTATCATGGAAAGGCACATTCTGGAACTTTTCCTCATGGGAATAATAGAGCTTTTGGTACAATACAGGCTAGAAACAAGGCTACGTATATTCAGAACCTGTCTTCTATTTCAACAACAAGTGAGCTGAAGACAACTGCCATTTTTGGACACCTAGGTGGCCGTTTAGTGGTTCCAAACACAGGTGGGTAGATCCTTTCTCATTAAGAGCATATAAAATAAATTCAGATTAAAGTTATTTTGCCTGATGTAGTGTTCTATAATTAAATAAAAAGGAAAGAAAAGAAAAAGTAGGGGCTCCCTTAATGCAAATTTTAGGAAGTAGAGCATGTTGCCCACACAGGAGATGACTGATCAGAAGAAAGCCTGGGATGAGTAGTAAAGAGGCATTATGCCTATTTGAACTGTTATAAATTACTGCCTCTCTTGATGTCTTCAGCATCAAAGTCCTATTAATCAAAGCTGTTGCTTACTTGGATCCTGATCCAAAAGAAGGGCTCCCCAAGAAGGAGGTCGATATTGGATCAGCATCTTATATAATGGGGTCATATTCAAAGCAGAATCTACATGCATCAACATCTGACTGCGTTAACATTGTCAGACTTCATTATGTTATTGAAGTCTGCAGCATATAACAAACAGATGTCTCTGGAGAATAGCTTCCACTCTCAATGAAAACTCTAGTGCGGCTTTCATTAGCATTTACTCCTGGCTTTCTCGTTTTCTCTTTCTTTTAGCTTAATAGCTTGACAGATTTCCATAGTGGGGCACTTCAAAGTCAGCTGACATTTCAAGATTGGGCTATGCACTGAACATCACAGCAGAGATGCTCAATTTGCATTGTTTAAGACGTAGAGTTTGTTTTGTGACTTCAGAGTTTTGTTAGATGTTATTTTAGACTTAAGAAATTGTTTGTTAAATTAGCTGAAAATATATAGCACCAAATTAGAATCAAATAAAGGATGCTAAAATCATAGTCCTGCAGTATGTTGCACTACATCACTATGTTCATATCATGCTGAATAAAAATTATGTTGGATACTTTCTCTTTCAAAATGGCAAATGTAGCAGAAATCGCCACATACCACCATTGCTAGCTAAGAGGATATCTTTCAAACTCTGGTCATCTTTATCCACTTTAAATTCAACCGTGTGTTCATTTGACTAGTGTGTCCAGGCTTATCTCTTAGTATCTAGTTGAACTGAATGATTTAGAGCTTTATCCTTCATGTTTCATAAAATGGGTACTTTAAAGGTTACCATAAAAAATGTGGTCTGTATTTAGAGAAGATTGGTAGCAGTATATAATTCAGGGATACAATAGTTAGAGTACAGTCATACACAACACATGGAATGTCTTCCTTTCTTCACAGATTGTTTTTATGTTCAGGAATGAATTTTACAAAGGCAGAGGCACTAAGTCAGTTAAGTCATAAATGAAGAAGTCCCTTATACTATATATTTAACTACTTTATATAATGATAGTCCCATCAATTAGATCATTTAAATACTAATTTGGTCCTTTTGCAATTTATATGCTTCCTTTCTGCCTATTTATGTAAGATCAAATTTGGTAGCCAGTTGTAAATTATAGTGCAATCATGTCACTACTTAGCTGAGGTTCTGCATTGTGTGACGTATGCAAAGTAAAACATAGTCTTTCTGTATTGAGTACACTATACAACAGTCTAATTTCACTGGTACCTGGTGGAAAGCATCCTTGTTAACTTCTAATTTATACTAGCGGAGGAAAAGGAAAATCGTATCACTTGGATTCACTAGTTATTATGAACAAAAATGTATGGTGATTGCCATGCAAATTCAGATTAATTTGATTAGGTAGTCTCCGTTATGAGATTCCTTGTGATCCTAGAATTATCAGATTTGATTTCGAAGTTAGAAAGAGAGAAAGAGGTTTCAAGAGAAGCTGAAACCATGATCACGTCTTGTAAAACGTGGAGCTATGCAGATGGCAAGAAGTGTATCACTACAAGGCATTTTGGCAAATAAAAGTGAAAGAGTCAATGAAGGATTAAAATCTTTCATAACTGGCTTGCCCTAACCACCTTCCAGAAACTGGCAAAGGCTAACTTAAAAGTTACCAAAGGGACATGTGCTTCTCACTATATTTATTATTTTAAAAAAAGAGAAGAACAATTAAATAGGGAACTCAAAAGAGATTGTTTTATTGCTACATCAGATAAAAGCCTGACAGGGTAACAAGACCATCAAAGTGACTGGGAATACAAACCACTCTTGCTGGAAGCCTTTAAGGAAACAGCTGATGGTACCTTTTGTTTCCATAAATTATTCCCTCTTGTGTAAGTGGTGAAGTCAAAAAGAAGTTTGCCTGTACCCAAGGATGAGAGAAGCCTTCAGTCACATCTAGACTACAAATCCAGTGTCATTTAGTGACACAAAACAATGGGAAGTCAACTATTTAAGAGCTGTGTTGAAGCAAGACGTTTTTAGGCATATGACTATATAATTCCAGGCTCTAAGACAGTTAAATATTAGTAACTATATGGATCATATCAATAATGTATTTTCTTTTCATCGGATAATGTTGTAGTCAGAACCACTATTTCAGAGGAGCGTTCTTCTGCTCTACTGGATGGCCTTTCTAGGTTTTGTAAATCAGAGGCCAGTTGTGCATTGTTCTTTACATCCAGTGCCTTTCCCAAAGGTAAGTTCTGCCTTTGCTCTTTTGTAGGAGTCAGTTTGTTGATACCACATGGAGCTATTCCTGAAGAGAGTTCGTGGGAAATCTATGTTGCCATCACTCAGAAGGAGTCCAGGTAAGAAGTACATAAAAAACCTACACGCACCCATCCAGAACCTGCGGAACTGTCTCATTTAATGGATTTCTTGTCAACACTTTCTAAAGGAATGGAATGTGCAAGAGTCACTCCATCTTCCCCGTTGCTGGTGTGACCACACTGTTGTGACATACGCTGTATCTGTATAAATGACAGCAGCAATGATCTTTGTGCGATGCTTCTGTGAAATCACATGGAATTATTGCAAATGTTGTTAAAGGATGGGATGCCTCAAGGAGATTGATGCATGATAAGTGTTGAATTCTGAATCAATGATTTTATCATTTTTGATTTGCAGACTTATGTCATGCAAGTCTACTAACAGCACAGGTGCTTTCATTAATTACTTGTTATAGAACCTTTGTGTCCAGAGACTCTCATAATATGCAGACAGCGGGTTAAAATTTGCTATCCAGGTCATCAGTTTGAATGACCCTATGGTGTGTAGGTACCAAATTGTTGTTATTTCGTGACAGTTGTTTGGTAGCCTAGATGATGCAAATACGTGAATGCTCAGGACCATTTCTTAAATTATGTTGTTTTATAATTCATCATTAAAATCTGTTGCCCAGACAGATTTGCCGGCACCAGCTGATGAACAGTACAAATTAAACTGCACTTTGATCCTTAGGGGTTTTTTCAACATTGCATCTGGTGGGACAGGAAGGTGATGTTTGAAATACTGGTGGTCTTTCATAAATAGACAAGTTAATTCTCTGAGGTTCTCAAGGTTTCAGCTCTGTCATGTTTATTTCAAAGAGAAGAAGGAAAAAAAGGAAACAAGAACTATGGTTTGGCAAATGCAGGTCACTGGGTTTTTTTTTATGTTGATGCATCACGTATGTTGCGAATGTCTGTCGTACAAAAGAAACCTAGCTCATTTCTAGATGCTTTTAAAACTTTTAAAATGTTCTGTTAGATGCATGGCACCAAATTCGGTTGCCAGCTGCACATGTGGGTGTTTTCATCAATTCCGCTGTAATCACTTCAGTTGCCTTCACTCTGCATCAGAAAGACAATGGAATTTGGCCCAAAGACACTTGCTTTAGAATGGATTTTCCCCTTTATTTCCATGAATAAACATGGCCAGAGAAAGAGATGGTTTTAGCAGATTTTGATAGCTGTTCCCATAAAAAGACTTCCTAGCGGCTTTAATTTTCACACAACATGGATTATAAAGAATCAAAGTGCTCTGCACTCTTGTTTCTTTGAGCCTGACAGACCACACATCAGCAGAACCCAAGTTTAGTTCAGTTTGCTTGTTTGGTTCACTCGCTTTCAGCTAGAAACTGATCAAACCCTACAAGAGAGTAAAATTAGAAAACTGGTATGTAATTGAGTGTAATTCAGCAAATGAAGAGAGCTTGTTTAGTCTAAGTGTAGCATTCTCACTAGACTAATACCTGGATTCAGAGGGAAGGTAAAGCTTATGAAATGCTACCCATAGTGTTGAACTGTTGAGACCGTTAGAACATATTCTTCATTTTTAGACCTATGGTTGGTTTTTTAATTCCCTAAGACTATTTTTTTTGTTTGTGTGGGGTTTTTGTTTTTTTCATGAGGTAAAAGTTTGGGTTATTTAGTTTCTAAGGTAAGTTTATTCTAAAGTGAAAACTTTAGGGAACGGTTATGTTTGGTCCTTGGCAAGTTCCCTGTGAATTTAAGTGACTTGAGAGATACTAGGGTTTGCACTACTCTTAAGAGCTGAGGTGAAAAGCGCTAGAAGTGCTTGGGGTAAGAAGTGCAACCATTCATTAACTAAATAATGTGTCTAGTTGCCATAGTGAGATACAGGAGCAGCCCACAGTGCCAACACTGGGTCAGGATGCCTGAAGTTGCCCCTGAAGAACTAAAATGCGTTTGAAGTTAAGTCTTAAACTTCTTGTCTGAAGTAACAGTAGTAGAAGAACGGGAAAGAAAAACAGGAATTTGATCTCAAGTTACTGTCTAGACACCAAGCAGTACTTAAGATACCTCTCAAATTACTACACGTTTTAGTGTTATTAATGACTAGTCATGCTGTCTTCTTTCAGTATCAAACCTCCACCTATTGTTGTAAATACTTGTCCCAATTCCTTTCCCCATGCAAGCATTTGAGTTTGAACAACACAAGAAACTCCTCTACCGGTTTGTTTTACCCCATTTCCTGCCTGTATTTTCCAGGATTTCATGTCTTTTTGCAGGTAAAATACGGGTAAATATACCCTGTCTCTTAGCTTCTCAGTGACGTATTACTCAGCAAAGCCTGCCACAGTCATTCTGGCTTATATACTTTGTTCAGGTATATTCCTTCTGCCTGCCACCCCCCAGTTTAGGGAACCTTGATGTTACCCTTTAAGGATTAAGTGTCAGCAAACGCAAAACATTAAAAAATCTTGTGCTCAGCCTTTGACTTGTGCTACTAGACTCTGGTATGTGTATCACTTAAGGCTTTGTTTTCATTACCGCTAATGTATAACGTACTATACGTCACCTTCTTCACTTACTGTTTACAATGGGTTTTCTTTATTTTGTGACTCTAAGTAGAGTCAGTCTAGTGCCTGAATAAGACCTCTCAGGAATATACTCATGGCAAGCAGCAGAAACAGCAATTTAGTCTTTTTTACAGCACTGTTCACCTTGGCATCCCTCCCTTTTTCTATGCTAGATAGAACTCTATTGCTGCAGGTAGGCCTCTAAGACTAAACAAAATTTCTCACCTCTTGCTGTCACTAAAGGTATGCAACAATGGTTTTAAAGAAAAAAAATCATTAAAGCCGGAGTCTTTCCCCATTTAAACCTAGAGGAACATCTAGGTACCTGATGTCGGCTTCTAAAGTAGTAAGGTATTCTGTGTCCTTAAACTGTCACAAGCTACTCTTCCACACTTCTGAACAACTGCATTTCAGCAGTGGACAAGGCAATCTCTCTACTGCCCTTCTCTGGAGGATAAATGACTGCTAAATCTTTTGAGACTGTCAGATGAGAAGTGACAGGGATAATAAAATTATATTTAATTGAAATAAGCTACTGAAAAGCACTCTACAGTCCCCCCTTTTGAGCTGTTGCCAGAGGTCAGCTGCTGCATCTTGTGTGCATCTCTGCAAGTACAAGACCGTGTCTTCATCCAGTGAAAAGTGTTAATGATACAGAATCTGCACATACCAGATCCTCAGCGAGTTTAAAGTAGCAAGGGTCGTTAATTCTGTAATGTGGCTTTGTTCCACTGAGGCTTTTCAGTTGAATTTTCTCACCTTTTTTTCCTTGCTGTAATCTAAACTTCTCTTGAATTGATTTCTTCTATTCTTGATGTTGAGTTTTTCTGCTGCTCCTAATTCTGCATGAGGCTGGCAAACTGTAGTTCAGTAAGTGCACTGACAGAATTTATTGGTCCTACCCTTACATCCAGTCTTACAAGTTGCAGTGAGGCACTCCAAACAATATTTTTGTTCTTAAATAACCTTCTTAGCTTTCTTGAACTACCCTTTCATAATTTACATTCCGAACAGAGCTAAGTGAATAATCTGTAGTGTATACTTTAACTGATTAATTTAAGGATAATTTCAGGAGGCATTGGTCCCAGGTGAAGAGTGATTCGCTGATTAAGTCTCATTATGAGTACTTGTGAGAGGGACAGTTTTTAGAAGTAGTAATCAAGGGCAGTTTTGTACAACTGGAGACAGGAGAGTTGGTTATAGTTCTTTACAGCAGTTATTTCTCTTATCTCCCTCACCTTAAATATACATTCAGCTATAAGCACTGAAAAATTGGTGGATATATCTGAGGAGATGTGGAAAGAAGAAAATAACTGCATATGCAGTAAATATTTACTTACAATAACTCATAGCCAAAGGATTGCTGGAATTTTCCTTTAAGAACTGAAAGATACAAAGCTGTCTATAAATTTTAAAGCCTAGAAATATTTTTCAAAGCTTAAAGAGAAATCTATTTTTTTCTCATATCTGAACTCCTTTGTGAAAACTTCCATATTCCATCCCCATCTGCTGCCATACTTTTTTGATCATTTTCCATGAAAGATTAAGATATGTAAAAGGAAGGAAGAAAAAAAAAAAAAAACCAGCTGTTTTATCTGCAAGGGTTCTGCAGAAATGAATTAAAATAGGTTAATTAAAAACAAGCAGCAAAATTTGCCTGCTCTTTTTCTTTTTTGTAGGCAGAAGCAGAGGTAGCAAACCAAACCAAAGATTATCACAGGGAGATTTTTTCTTTCCTTCTTTAAAGTGAAATTCTGTAAAGTGAGACAAAAACAAACATTAATTTTTTTTCTCCATCAAAATACTGTATTTTTCTTCACATAGTTGAGGCAAGATTGATGTATCTTTCACCCATCTGAACTGGGTGGAATAAACCAGACTTTTCTAGCAGCTCCAGATTGCACTGACGTGCAGGGAACCTTCTCTTTTATTGCCCATGGGCTTCCATGTTCTGAGGGTGGGAGGACATGCCAGCAGTTCAGAATTAGTACCCGAGTTGTACGTGTGTATGGAAGATGATAGAAGTACTAAACCACCCTGCAGAACTGCTATACAAGCACATGGTCTGTCACGCGGATATCCCTAAAATGTAGACAATTGTCCATCTGAACAGGCGCAACGCTTGGATGTGGAGGAAGAGTAAAATAGTGGATTAGAGAAAGAGGATAGATTTTCTTTACTTCCTAAGTTGAAGATGTACCACCATTAAAAATGAAGTGGCTCAAGTTATAATTAATTTCTGAATGAAACCTTGTCCACATCATATGGTAGTCAGTGGAATTTAATTTAATGTCCTGTGTTGTTCTTGCAGGGATTTGAACTCACCATAATAGGTACCTTATGCATCTTAAATGTGTCTGAAAGAACAAGGATCATACTGTTCAGATTTAGATTATTTGGGCCTAGTGGGTTAGCTGTCACTTCTATTCTAATCTTCATTTAGCTATTGAGGTAAGTTGGTATGAGATATACCTTAAAAGACGCAGAGGAACAGAGATGATATGGGATCTGATAAAGCTATGTTGAATTCACTTTGTAATTGGGGGGGGGGGGGGGGGAATCCCTGTCTGTGTACTACTGTGTACTGTGATGAGATTATCAGCTGGTTTTGCTGTAAATTGATACATTCCTCTGTGGAATGAAAAACTCATTGTATCCTAACCAGAAATCAAAGTCAGGTCTGAAAATTCTTTAGTGTCTCATGTAACTGAACAAATGAGTAATGGAACTGGTAGTCCCTCCAAAAAGACACCAAACCAAAAAGTCTTAGGGACACGTATATGGGCTTCCTCCAGGATGCTTCTTGCGGCTAGAATTTCCTAAAGAACCACTAAAGGACTACTTACAGAGAAAAATAACTAAGCTCAACCTTCAAACACCATACGTGTGCTTTGATGCTGGCAGAAAGTACAGGTTATTGATGTTTGTGAAAGAAACAACACAGCTATTGATTCTGGCCCAAGCGAGAATGAGTGAAATGTCTCTTGCCTCCTTGCGTAATTCTGACTTCGTACTTAAGCCAGAAAGACTAAGCAGAGCTATGCTGAAACAGAGATCACTATCTGCTGGTTTGTTCCTTGAACCAGAACACCTCAAGATGCACCACTGAAGTTAGTTACAGGCTGCAGGGAAGTACAGCTAGCAAGTGGTTCTGTGCAGTTAGAAATTGTCACTTGGTTAACGGGAGTGGGATGTGTATGTCTTGGCACTGTTGACTGGGAGATCTCCTGGCTAGTTCTATCCAGCCAAGAATCAGCCAGAGCCTGTAGGTAACTTAGATGGAAGGACTCCTCACCCCTAGGCCATTGTTAACATCCCCCCATCCCGAATTCTCCCCACCAAGGAGGCAGGTCAAGTGTGTTCAAGAAAAGCAAAACAGTATTTCAGTAGATGTGACAGCAGCTCTGTGCAGATGATAGATAGCACTGAAATACTTTAGGATTCTACTAGAGATTGTGTGTCCATTCACAACAGCCTAGTCTTGAACCCCATGTGCTCATCATGGAAGAGCTAGCACAAGGGCTAGGGTGTGGCTGTTGTCTTTAAAATGCTAGTGCTCCACAACCACCTGCTGCCAGCGTACGTGCTTAAAGAGGTTTTAGAAGTGAAAAATGAATAAAAAATACATACTGCAATCCAATTAGATTGTTACGAAGGAGAGAAGTGACTGCCAGCTGTGGCAGAGTAGCTGGTCTTACTGGGGTCTAGAAATAAGATGAGAACAGCTGGAACAAAATCACTAGAAGCACTGACACCTTTTACATAGCGTGACGCTTCAGCTTTGAGCTTTCCTTTTTATAGAGGGAGCATAATACTCTGGTTAAAAAAAAAAAAAATTGCAATTGTAAGAAAAGGAGATGTTGGAGAGAGGCAGGCTGAAAAGTGGCAAATTATGATTATTATATGCTGAGCCCCATGAGGAGATAATTTCTGCTAAGTCAGCACACTGAGCACATTGTCTTACCTCCCCAAAACTGCCACTCACCTGATGCTTCTCAAGTAAAGGGGGGAAACCTTGTCATGTAGTTAAGTAGCTGGGGGAGGTGGGATCTGCTTCTATGTATGGCTTTTACATGTTGTAGTTACGTGCTAATGAAAAAGCAGATGTTCTTGAATGCAGTGAAAGGTTTGGTATTCCAGTCAGAAAGAGCTGATAATCCAGTCATCTAATGATAGAACTTACTGGCGGGGTGGGGGGACATGAGGCATGGGCAAGTATTTGGGATCCTGGGTTCTGGTCCCAATTACATTACTGATTCACTCTGAAGAAGTAAGCAAATTTGTTGCAGTTCTCTTATGTGCCTTTAATGCACGTAAAGCTCTATAAAATATCCTGTGTGAAAACTGTATCAAAGAGAAAAATGTCAGTCTGCAATTATTCAGATAATACAGTGTCCTTGTTGAATGTGATCTGTATTCCATACTTGATAACAAGGTTAACTGAGCTATAACAGATGGCAGAATCTGCCCTGAAATATTTGTATTTTTCCTGACCGCCATCTTTTTCTCTTTCTTTTTCTCCTACAATACACTCTGCATGCTGCTGTCATTTTAATAGCATGTTTCCAATACCATACCGATTGCAATGTAAGAAAAGATGAGAATAGCCAAAGTGATTCTTAATTAAGATGACCATTTAGTCACCTACAGTATAAACAAATCATTTTTCTTTACATGTGCCAGTATAAACTGTAAAGATTTGGGTCCCTGAATATAAAGAAACCCTCACACTGCATTCTTCCATCAAACATGAAGTTGGGAGTTGTTCAAGTATATTAGTGTGTTTGATTAGTATCATACAAAAACTTCTTATGACTTTGAATTAACTAAAATTTGTAAATTGTGAATATGTGCCTCTATATTCTAAATATTAGAAAAAAGCATAACTGAGATGCAATGACTATGAAAATACTGTAAAATATGGTTTTCAGAGATTCCAACCATACAGTCAAAATAAGAGTGGGGAAGATGAGAGAGTGGAAAAATAGAAGGAGAAAACTGAGAGGACTGAGAAAACCAGGTCTCATGCTACTACTCCCCCTGTTTTCTTTGCCTTTTGGATCTGTAGGAATTTAGCATTAATGTGAAGGTTCAATGGTAACTGAACAGAGCTGGACACACAATATAAAAAATGGAATGTATTTCTGATGCGCACCTAACTTCAAATGTCCAGCGCCTATACATAGTATTCACATGATGGAATTTGCATACACAGAATCAAACCAGACAGTCTTGCCCAGACTTAAACATATTTTGTAATTATATAATCTGAAAAATCAAAGCTTTATGAATGTATGCATTTACATGCAATGTGGTATATGAATGTGACAAATAATGTACTTTATTTTCCAAAGGCAAAATTTTCTCATCTCGCAAAAACAACCCACAGCAATGGAATCCATTCCAGCTGTAAACTGCAGGCTTGATGGGTATATAGTTTAAATATCATGGTGTTCCTTTTTTTTAAACTGATTGTTTTAAACCATGAATTTATTTTGCTGCTTTTCCATCACATTCATTTGTATGAGTGTCGGTGCAAAGGGGAGGGAAAAAACGGTATTTCAGTGTCTGTAGCAGTCTGAAAGCAAGTATTTTTGCCATCCAAGGAGTGAACTGCAATGAGAAATCCAGACTCAAGGCACAGATGCGTTCATTACCAGACAGTCTTCACTTCCCAGGTATCATGGTTCATTTAGGAGCCTGTTATGCCGTTAGGTTCTCTGTTGCAGATGCTAATGATAAGCCACTAGGAGAGTAAATATTGAAAGGCAAATATTAAATTATTCTCTGAAATTCATTGCGTCCAGGAAAAAAGGGACACTCAGCATTGTTTCCTCTTCACTTCCTTGCTTCTCTAGTTAACCTTCACAGTATTCCAACATGGAATTTTAACAGAGCAGTGCTTTGGGATGGAATGCACACCTTGGTAGCACCACACTTGCAACTTGGGGCCTCTGCACAGCAAAAAGTGATAAGAAAATCTAGCACTTGTAGCACCATTTGCTGCTTCTTTAGGCTAGGCTGACAGACATACAACCAGCTGCTTTGGTAGCTGACACAAACGGGGCTTTGAGTGGCACCGGACCTTCTCCTTTTGAGGGACTAGATCCTCCTCATAAAATTTTCTCAGCATTCTGTCTTCAGGTACAAATGCCCCTCTAGCAGCAATTTCTAAACTGAAAATGAAACTCTCAGTGCAAGAAACCTCTTTCTTTACTAGTACATTGTAGAGGGCAAAATATTGTGGGGTGAAATTCCTAACTTTCCTTGCCAGTGTAGTATTTTTAGAAAAAATGTTTTTTAATTTTTTGCTCAGCAATAGTGACTATTTGTCTGTCTTTTACTGGAAAACTTACAGACCTTTGATTTTGATGGATTTGAGGGGACCAATCTGGTTACTGATTTGTTTTACCTCGCAACAATGGGAATATTAAATACTCGCATTTGGTAACGTTTCCCTTTCCTGCCTTGCCTAATAAATGGCTCAGAACTGCATGAGAGTCTTAATATCATGTCAGTTATTACACAGAAGACTGTTGCTACTTGCAACAAGTGTAAGAGTTCATCTAATTAACTGATTTCAGTTCATGTGGCATTAAATAATTCCCAGGACTCCCATGTTTGTCCAATATGTTCTATGAGGGGAATGATTCTCTAAAAGCAATTAAATGGTTCCTTTCAGACTAGTTCGTCATTGGTCATTCACATACACCCCTGCTATTTCTCTCTCCATGATGTATGCAGTTGGCAATTATACAGAGTGACCCTGGAAATCTGCCAGTGGCTCTGGCTTGCTTTTTGTTTGGTTGTTTTTTTGGTTTTATTTTTTAATGAGGTAGGAGGGAGGGCGCTTGGTAGGCTACAGTCATCATATCTCAGTTGTCTTTCACATCAACTTTGACAGGCTGCTACCAGGACTCTCCTACCACTATTGGTGTTATTTCTTTTTCTGTCTTGTATATTTGTGTTTTGTTTCATTCTTGAGGCTTGAAAAATTTGAGCTATTTCTGATAGGAATCATCACCAGTAGCATAACTAAAACTCTGGATTTATGTCTCCTAAGGGTGTTGTGCTGAAAACAAAATAACCTATATTTTGCTCCCATTACTAAAGATGAATTGTCAAGCTTTGTACTGGAGGTAACTTTAGCAAAATTCCACCGCCACCAGCTCCCCACCCTCCCTGTGTTTTACGCGTTTGTCAGCAGCAGCCACTTGGCAGAGGATGTATGTGTTGGGAGAGAGATAGGATAGAAATTCACCAACCAAGTTAAATAACTAAGGTTTGACTCCCTCTCTGGAAATACACTTTTGTCACCCCCTTCCTGCAGCTGCATCAAAACAGAGATAAGGAAGTAGAACGCATCAGCCTTTGCCGAGGTACAGCAGAGAGGAATCATACGAACTGAATAACTTACTGAAAAATAAATACGTATAAAAGTTGGCTTGAGGGGTTCTAATAATTCTGAGGCATTTTTCTTTGTGTTTGTAAGTAACTGGATGATTTCTTAAATTAGCTGGAAAAAGAGGTGATTTGGGGTAACTGCTGGAAGGTTTTATTTTCAAGGAAATCAACTACCATTTGTAAAGAGTAGCAGTGGTTGGTGTTAAGTGATGGTATTTTGTGCAAAAATAGTATTTTCCTAGCAATGCAGGAGATGTGAAAAATTGTTTGTTATTCATAGGCGTAAGCAGAAGCAAGTAGTTTTTTGCTTGAACTGTTTGCTTAGAGCAGTCATTCTAATATCAGTTCAACAAATCTCACATGTCTCTAAATGCAGTAAGACCGCTGCCATTGCTGAGATGCTTTGCTGCAGCAAGGCCTGCAAGCAGTGTATGCTTTGTGCTCTCTACTTTTCCCTCCCCCTCTTACATACTTGCTGTTTAAGAGGAACATGGCAGCTATAGCAGAGGCTGTGTTTGTGCTTTGATTTTTTTTTTTTTTTAGCCTAAGAATCCTACAAACACTTAGAAGCACTGACACTTAGGGAACATTTTTTATTATGACACTTGAAAAAGAAAAAGCAGAGTTGGCCTTTTTTGTTAGCATGTTGTGTCTTTTTTTTTTTCACTCCAGTCTTCATCTCACAAATACTTGTACATGTAGTCTTTAGTAAGGGATGTCACTGAAGTTGTCGAACTTTTCAAGTCTTTAGCAAGAATGGTGTTTTTATAACTGCATTTTCTGAGCACCTACTACTACAGCTATACTGAGAATGCTACCCCCAGGGGATGTTAGATAGATAGATGTGCAAAGTCAATTTACAGGATTGGAATCTGATTAAGTGCAGGGCTACACATAAGTGTGCCTACATGAGAGCTACATTCACTTAAATGTATTATCCAAGTCAGGTTGGGTAACTTAGAATTTAACAGTATAGCCATGAAGCGCTGGGCTCAGCACAGGCAGTATGGGATGGTTTGGCTGTTGCCATGCTGCTACTGCAAACTTCTAAAGGGCAATGTTGTTGTTGTTGTTAGCTTGTGACATGGCCGTGGAAGTATATCCTAATTTTTAAGCAGGGTTTTTCCCCTTACTTATACCTTGGTTTTATTATTTTATCTTCTTATTTATATCTTTGGTTGAGGTTCTTCCCCTCATTTTTTATCTTGGAAACACCATTTGCTTTAATTTTAAGAGTGAACTACATGTCCAGGAATTTAGAAGCTGGACATAGGGATCATACAAGCCAGGTGGATTACAGTGTAACAAAAAAAAACCCCAAACAAACAAACAAAAACCACACCCAGCCACCCCACTCCAAACGAAACAAAACAAAAAAAAACCACAAACAAAACCAAACCAAAACCAACAGGGCAAGATGTTTCAATTGCTAGTTTTATATCCAAGTGAGTCTCATCGACTTTGTCGCTGGCTCTGCACAGGTATTTATTGTAAGAGGTAGGGAAAACACAATTTATGTGGGACACAGGGTTAAATTCTTGTCAGATACTTCGTCTTTATAACTTAGCAAGCAGTTAAGCTAATCAAACATAGGTGATTACATTCAGATTAGATGAATCCCTAGACTTCAGTTGTGCTGATGGGGATCTCCATTGACTGTAATGGAGCCCACATGCACATATCTACTTTGCAGAGTTCTAAATTTAAGCAAAGAAGTCCTGTCCCTGATGTCTACTGTAAGTTTCCTAGCTTGTTCATTCTGCAGAATATAAATGTGTTTTCAAACCAGGGAGATCACACTCAATCTGGAAAAATTTATGAGACTGTGTTTTTAAAACCGTAATTTGTTTTATCTTCAGTACTGTGAAAATATTGTTGATGACAGTCTTTGAAGGCAGAATTAGATGGTAATACTACCAGCTGGTGCATAAAGCAAGGCTTACTTGCATAGAGTAATTTTAGTGTTGTATTTGATTTAAACAAATTGAAATGTATTTTAAAGACCAGAATCCTAAACTGACCAGCCAATGATTTGAGTAGATGTGGCCTAACAGTTTTGTTTCATCTCCAGCTACTGCTTCTACATGAAAATTAGCACAGTAATTGGCTTGCTTATCCTTTTCTGTAACGGATGAGTGAGGTACTTAGATTTTAACTAAAATATTTTAAAATTTGCAGTTAAAGTAAATTTTCACTCCTTATTAAAAAGAGCCTGACAGATGTTATTGTCTCTCCCTGCCTCCCCCCCCCCCCCCCCCCGCCCCCCCCCAAGCCTACAGCCAGAAGGCACAGATGTTCTTCTAGGACCAGAAGTAACTTGTGGGCCCTCAGACTTGTCTGTCAGCACCCCATTTGCCTTGACGATACCACACTGCGCAGAAGTAAATTCGGAGCACTGGAATATTCACTTGAAAAAAAGGACACAGCAAGGAAAATGGGAGGTAAGTTTAGACTTCTGCTCCCACTTAAAAGGTTGTATTAATGATGGAAACATGATTACTCTTATTGATGCAGGCACAGGTCAAAGATTATGTAAGTGATAGAAACAGGCATCTTAAAGAAACAACAACAACAAAAAAAGATTTTGCATTTTGTTAAGAAGCAGCTAAACTGTTTTCAACTATTTTACCAAGATGTGCAATAAAGGGTCAACTTTATGATCTAGCCCATGTGACGTGAGAAAGTATTCATTTTCTCAGTTCACTTAATAATGGAGGCAGTAGCCATTCATTTGTAAAAACATTGTTTTGATAGATCATAGATTCCACAAAGACTCATGTGAGAACAGATCACTATATCCACGCAAGAATTTATCATGACATAAAGTTATGGAACTGGTTAAAAGTACAAACTTCAAGTTTAATTTTTTTTTTTTTTTTTAACCTAGAAGGATCCTCCTGATTTAAAAATCTTGTCTCTTTGTATATGTCATTTTAATGGGCATTCAGTGATCACGCTGTGCTCATAACCTCTGAAGGATTAGTGTACATTAAATGAAATATTTTGCTTTTTTAGTTGAACATGCATTTTCTAATCCTGATTTACTGGGGAAATTAAGCTTCGTGCATTCATGACATGGGCATTTGATCAGTTGTGTCTGTCCACCTGCATTTTTTAAGCCCACTGGCCATCTTCGACTGAAACTGCTTGGTAGGCAGCACTCAAACTTATTAAACTTTCTGCATCATCTGGGGAGACAGCCTACTAATAATACTCATAAAGGGACGGCTAAAGCATGAACCAAACTGTTATTCAACATTACAGAAATCCACACAGGATAGAAAGGTGCTGAATTTCCCAACTATAAACTGTTCACTGTACATGTAATTAGAACTGCAGAATCCGGTAACTAGACACAAATCCATAGTCAATCAGATTTTATTGCACTGCTGCTGATGGAACTACTTGGTTCATTGCATTGTGAGGGGAGAAAAAAACCAGTAGTTAAAACATTCATGGATACCATAAGTCACTCTATCCTTTTCCTCCTCTAAACCACTACTATGTTGTTCGTTGCTCTTGTTTAAACCATTTCAAGTTCAGCTTAGTTTTCTTACCTTAGATGCGCTCAATACTTAGTCAGCTCTATCAGTGTTGGTTAAAAACACCCTGGAAATAATGAGGATTGTAACACCAGACTGTAGACTGCTCAGATACCTCATCTAATGATGCTGTAATGCAGAACTAAGCATGAAAGGCAAAAGAGTGGGATAGGTAGTTTTTTGATGAAGGTAAATGTTAACTGTAATGGATGTTCTGAAAGGAAGTCAAATACCAACTATTGTTCAAGGTTTGCTTATTGACTTTAATCTTCAAGGTAATTTCTTAACTTGACATTGGGAAAAAAAATTAGCTAGAGAGTCAAGAGCACTTGAAAAAAGATGCTAAAATTGCTTACGCATCATCATGATTATTATATGCTGTACACATTGAATTCTGCACAATATATTGCCATAAATCCTATTGCTGACTCAGGGCTAAATAGCGAGTATTTACTCATTTAGGTAGTCTACCTTCTCCCTTTCCCTGAGGTCAACATGAGTAAAGAGTGTGCAGATGGGCTCTCAGAAATACTTTACATTCTAGTTGAATAAAAATAAACAAATAATGTCATAATTCCTATTGTCAAGGCCTATTGATTTTATTACTTTAATTTTTTTTAACCTGAGTTTCATTTTGCAGGAAGTGATGTCTGTGGAAGAGGAAACTACTTCTTGCTACTGCCTGTTGGATCCTTATGCCTGTCACATTCTCTTAAACAGCTTTGGAACTTATGCTCTTATTGGAGAACCGATCTCTGACTGTGCCGTTCGACAGCTGAAAGTAGCGGTTTTTGGCTGCCTGTCTTGCAATTCTCTGGATTACAATCTGAGAGTATATTGTATGGATAACACACCTTGTGCATTTCAGGTAAATGGTTTCACTTTGTTATTTTGGTTTTAGTTATTTTTCCATCGAGTACTAAAATTCCTTTATTCCTGGGGATAGTCCCTGGGCAACAGCAACAGTCCAGAACTCGAATGAATGAGAATACTGTGGGGTTTTTTATGCTGCTGCTGCATGACTTGGGGTAAGTCAGTCCCTTAATTTCTCTGCAGTGTTTTTCACTTGTGGATTTACACTGCAAGAGCTTTAGGACAGCCAAACTGTCTTTTCATTTTTTGCCAGGCAGATGGAAACCCACTCTGCCCACATTCTAGACTAACCAAAAATGACGTAGCCATGGTTAACACAGCACAAAGCTACAGCTGATAAGCAAAGAGTGTTAGGTTGGGCTCAGTGCCTTGGCTGCTACATGGCATAGGCAGAGCTTGCTTGCATCTGGAGCTGAGTGCTACTCCACTACAAGTAGAAAATGTAAGTCATTATCATTTGATGTATAGTATTTATCACGCTTGTTACCCTTGCACTCTCATTAGTCAGTTCAGGATTTCCTCTCCTGTTTACAATTTGAGCAAGAAGAAAGAGATTGCCTCACCATCTTTTTAAACAAAAATTAAATTATGATCGTGCATTTCCCCTTTTAAAAAAGAACCAACACAAAACTATCCCCAAGAGGCTATTAAAATTAGCATGATTTTTCTACATGGTATTTGAAGACAAACCAATGAAATTCCCTGGCTTTTGCAGCCTTAGTAAACTCAGAAGCTTTAACAAAATGGTCTTCTTTTGGGAACTGAAATGAAGACACTTGTGACAGATGAATTTTTGCTTCCTTTTCCTATTGTACAGAACAGAAACATGAATCTTAATGAAGCACGCACTAATGTCTATGTGCCTCTAATAAAAGCAAAGCCACTGAAAGGATTGTTAAAGACTTACAATAGCTTTGTAATTATACCCTTTATAACACACAATTTGTGGGCTACCAGTATTTTCCTAGATGAGTCTGTCGAAAATTGTTAGAAGAATAATTACCAGTTTTCTGCATTCACAGAAATTAGAACAGGGTGTTTGTACATAATGAGACAACTGTATATTTATGAAATTATACTTCCCTTAAAAGCATGCTACATCAACTTCATGCTAGTGTAAATATTAAGTGGCGAACATGGAAAGTACAGATTTTTTGGAATAAAGTATTGGAGTTGGGCTTACCCAAGTTTTGTTTGACACTGTTAATCCTTTATGGTGCAGTCCTATATAAGACACAAAGTTCCTTGATTTTTCACTTTGTTCCTGTGTGAAAACTTACCTTACTTGCCATTCTAACAGATGACTTTGCCCTTTATGCAATTCCTAGTGTGTTGGGAACCTTGGCTCTCAAAATATAAGAGAACCACGTCCCTTGTATTTTGTGTTTTGCTGTAGTCCTGCTGACCCTTGTGGAATTAAGGACCATGTGCATTATGAAAGGCGGAGCAGTGTTTATACAACTACAGTACATGTAAAAAAAATTCCAACACATGCAGGGAATTTTGAAAATAGTTATGAAATAAGCTATTCCCTTTGCAGTTGAAAATCAAAAACTAAAGTCTCCCTTCTTATTCCTTCTTTCATATAAACCCAGCCATTAGGAGTTAAAACAAACTGAATGCCTGTAAATTCGTTTATAATAGAAATCCATTATTATAGTTTCAGAAAGCTCTGGTAGTCATTATATTTTCAGAAGGTCACAATGATTCCAGTAGCTCTTCTAATAATAACTTCACTACTGACAAGCACTAAACCTCTTTGATGCACACAGATTTTTTATAATTTATGTGGATAAAAGTAATTTTGAAAGACTGCTTGCTAGCTGATTTTTAAAGACTTCTGCAAGCTCTCCTTCCTCACTAGTAGTATTTTTACCGTAACAGTACAAGAATAAACATTACGTAAGTACAGGCAGGGGTCATTTTTTTACTATTATGTTTTAAATTCACAGAATTATATAAAAATCTAGGTTGGAACAGACCTCTAGAGGGCTGTAGTGCAAATTCCTGCTCAAAGTCAGCCCTTCCAAGATTGCTCAGGATCTTGTCCAGTAATTCTGAAAATGTCCAAGAGAGGCGAAATGAAACTGAAGCATTTTGTCTAAAGCGTACCCTTGGTGTGTTTCTTTCAGTGCTCTTTAAAGTCCTGAGAGTACTTTCTCACCAAAACTGCTGTCGATTTAATCTGTAACTGAGTAGACTATTCACCAAGCATGTGTTATGTTGTCTATCTTCCTTTTAGTCTGTTAAATAAATATCTCGCTGAGCTTTGTATGTCAAGTGTCATACTGTCATCTGGCCCATGAGAGAAATACTCCACCGCTGTACCCTGATATGCTGTACATAAACATAAAGATGTATTTTCACCTTCCATAAAGATGGATTTTCATTAGATTTGGTATTTGTTCCTAATACTGAAAAAATTCTTTCCTCCTCTGCGGTTGCAGGAAGTGGTTTCGGATGAAAGACTCCAAGGAGGACAATTACTGGAGGAACCCAAGCTTTTGCACTTCAAAGGGAATACCTTCAGCCTTCAGATATCTGTCCTTGATATCCCTCCTTTCCTTTGGAGAATTAAACCATTTACTGCATGTCAGGTACTTGTCAATTTTATCTGTTTACCTTTGAATTCAGAGGAAGTGAGAATTTTCACTGGTATAGGCATAACCCAGAAAAGACAATGGTCCCTTTTATTTTTGAAAGGTGTGGTTTTAATCTCTGAGTATGCAACAAAAATGCATTGCCTTATGATTTTGCTAGTCTAGCCTCAATGTTTCTTTGTAGTTAAGAATTCAGGGAGGATTATTTCTGCCTGATAATTTCTGCAAAGTTTTTTCTTTGGGGCATTACCTCCTTTGCTGATTGTGAGTCCCTGGTGCATGCAAAGTTCTGAGAGTGACTCAGAGGCCTCAAAATACTTTGTGTGCAGTTCAGCACTTTTCTTAATGCTACGTACAACTTCTATGAATAAATATATTGCTTATGGTATATTAAACTCAGGTAATTTTGTTCTCTGTTGGCAAGTAATAGTCCAGAGTTCCCAGTCAAAACTGAACTGCAGGGTGCTGTTAGAACAAGACACGATAGCCAATGCAAATTTCTCTGTATTTATCTTCATGCACTGCAAGGACCTCACTTTGCTGAATCTAATGCAAGTGGCACAGCCCAAAGTAGCTATTAAATTTATTGCTGCAAGATAAAAACAAAAAATAAAAAGTCAGATGAGGGAGCCATAACCCACAGAAGAATGCTTAAGTGCTGGGCTTGCTTTAAGGCAGGCATAGAACGGCAGACCTGCTGAAGATTTTGATCATAGTAGGCACATTCCCATTCTCTCAGCAGCCACTCAGGGTTAAAAAGAAGCATGTGCAAAACAACCTCTGCTGACAGAATGGTCTGACACGGTGCTGATACTGAAGCTAAATAAATATTTACATTTTATAATTGAGTATAGTTTGGATGACTTGGACAGGTAATAATTGTTCCTAAGAGAAACTGCAGAACAACTTATACTGGCTTTGTATTTCCCTCTCGGTGAAATGTGTTGTGAAATGTCCCAACTCTCTTGACAGCTCTGATTTGGTTCCAGCCTTTTTATATATAAAAAAAATCTACTTCTTCATGTGGAGTTTCTTCCAATGTTTACTTGTTTTCTCTCCTGCATACCACACTTTAAAAACAAGCTGGCTGCTCTGGTTGTCAAAAACAACTGGAAGGAGCCTATTGCATAATTGTCATTTGGTCCACCAAATGAAACCATTATCAGATAGTGCAATGAGGCAAGACTTATGTTAATGATCTCTCAGACAAGTAAAGATCCTGCTTCAAGGCTTGAACAGATGAATAAATCATCATGTAAAACTGTGGCATAAAAGCAGTTAATGGCAGGTGGTAGTCAGAATTTCTCCAGACTCTGCTAAGTGCATTTGTTTGTCCTGGCCATCCTGCAGGAGCAGATGCTGAGTGCTTGGCATCCTTCCCACCGTGTTCACAAGTAACTAGGGAGAACCCTGAAAAACTAGTTGGGTGTTAGAGCAGGAAGAGGCTGTGACAAGCATGTTAAGAAGCCAGACAGGCACCTTTGGGGGTTAAAAGCAGCTGTCCTCCTAGCATCTTGTGTCTCTTAGAGGATCCAGTGTCTGTCTGTAGCTATGAGATGATTTACATTCCCTCTGTCTGCTAGGAACTTAATTACAAAGGGAGAATAAAACCGAAAGCATTTCTGGAATACTTTAAACACTCATCGTTCCACCATGCTTTGCCCCCCTGTATTATGTTTCATATAATTCTTTTCAGCTGAGTGATTCTTCCACTCTGAATGAAAGCAGAGATGATTACTCTGGAAAAATCTAATTACAGTTGCTCCACTTCTAGTAGTTTGCTAATGTTTTCTTTATCGCTGTTGGTACCTTGCTACTGCTACCAACTCGGGATCTAAACGCAGAGCTTATCATTATCACTTAGTGCATCGTTACAGATGGGCTGAGACACTCTTAAGAAGCAGTAAACTGCATTATCAGCTATGAGTACAACAATATTCTCCCTAGTTTAGTCTTGACTGTACTTTAAAGTATAGGGTGAGGCTGATCTTTGAAGCTGTATATTCTCAGATTACCAGTGCATAGCTAATGTCTTCAGGGGCACAGAAAAGATCGCAACCTAAGTCCAGTAAAAATGGCTTATAGGAAGACAAGAATGAAGAAATGCATGTTTTCTGAGCTGTAAGCTTTTAGGTGAGCTTCCATATATATATAAACTGATCGTTTAAGTTAAATTCATGATTTACTTGATTTAAACAGCTAATTATGACAAGTGACTAGTTGACAGGTCACTCAGTTATAACTATCAGTATTAAATACTGAAGGAATTATAGCTGCCTACAGGCAGCACATTTTATGTCCTTGTCTGTCATTTATTAACCCTTTATAAAGCTCTGAAAAATGCAAGAATGCATGCCCAGATTAAATTTTGCGTATAGTAATTACTGTATTTTCTTTGAAGGATCAGCTTCACATGCCTTTCAAATACATTCTAAAATTTAAAAGTAGTGTGTGAAAAAGGGACAGACTAATCTGAAAATCCATAATCCTGCTCTAGAAAAACTAATGTAAAAATCTTTAAACTAGTTTTCTCGTGTTAGAATAATTGCTCACTGAAGCTGTTTAATGCTGTCCCATATTCATATGGATGAATGCTAAGATATAATAGAATGAAATATTAATATCAGTCTTTTTTCCCTTTTACATTCTTCTCCAGGTTGCCAATTCTACAGTATTTTCCAATATCTTGAAATTAATAGAGAACATGTTTGGTTTAATTGTTTTTACTATTTACAGGCCTTCATGGCTACAGTGTGGAACACCATAGTGGGTTTGTAGCTGATGTTAGTTTAGAATTAAAAAAAAAAAAAAAAAAAAGTGTTCCAAAAGTGTTAAGAGAAGAGACCAGCAAGAGACCTTTGGTATTTACAAAGTAATCATAAAACAGAAGTTAGTTGCCCCCTATGTACTTCTCCTGTCTATTTCCGTACGTTTTTAGGAACTCAAAGCAACCAGAGATGCCAGAAATCTCTGATGATTAATTGCTGCAGTTGTCTATGTAGCATTTGATGAGGGCATTCATCCCATAAACTGTCCCTGGCTGAAGTAGAGGAGTCACTGAAAGTAGTCACAGAATATAACAGGATGAAACTAAGAAGTAAAACTGAGACTGACCAATGATGTGCAGTGGGCTGCACGTGACTACCCAGGCAGGTGGGTGTTTTTAAATTCGGATGGAACATAAATATAGAAAATACGCTGTCATGCTCTATGCTGCATTAACTTACAGAAGAAGAACAGTTCTTGATTTGAAGTTCCTTTTTTTGGATTCTGTAGTACAAAGCGATGGCAAGCAGACACAGATTGGAGTAAGAGTGCATCTTTCTCGAGTTTCATTTTAGATGGGAGTCTCTCATCATGTATGTCACTGAATGAAATCTAAGCTTTCAGTAAATGTAACATCTCAGTATTTATCAATTGAATCGTCACTTATTAGTTTTGTCCTACTTTGAGTTTGCAGGGATGCTAGTAAAAACGCAATTGCAGAGAAAAATCATGGACTTTTTTCCTATTTTGCGATTGTCACAATTTCTCTTTCATGCCTGCTTCCCTGTTGTTGTGGGAAATGTTTCTCTCATAGGAAGTCCCATTCTCTCGTGTGTGGTGCAGCAGCCAGAAGCCACTGCACTGTGCCTTTTCACTGGAGCGCTACACACCTGCAACTACACAGCTGTCCTGCAAGATCTGCGTCCGACAAGTCAAGGGTCATGAGCAAATCCTACAGATCCAGACATCCATTCTAGAGGTAAAGTGTTCTCTCTCTTTTTTTGTTTTGTTAAGTTGCTGTGTAGTATGTGACATGACCCCTCCCCATTTTTGTCCTTTCTATCTCTGTTTAGTTTCTTATGCCCTGTTCAAAACTGTTAACAAGTATATAAAGCCTTAGCAATTCCATTTCCAGCAGAAATCAAAGCACAGAGATTCTACAACACTAAAAATAATTTATATTTGAGTTGGTGGTAATAGTTTTCTTGCAAAAAGGTTTTGATAGTTTGCAGAGCACTGAGAGTTGAAAATGGATGGATTGCCTGTATGCTCTTAGGCACTGACTACTCACTTACTAGAGCATTTTTGTATACACAGAATGTCTTGCAAGGATGGTAGCTTTGCTCACAGGTGAAAGATATCAAACATCTAGTCAAGCAAGCTGGTGATGTGTCCTACAGCAATGAAAACTTCAGCTGCTTTTTTTAGATTATTGAACGTCTTTGTTGATCAATCCAGATTAATACTTCTGGATTAAAGATATATGATCATTGCTAAATGCACTATGCAGAGAATGCAGCAACTAAATAAGAAAACCGCAAACATCATCCTGTATAAAAACATCCTCAGAATACGGCCAAGCATTTTACTGGTTCTTTATTGTTATTTCATAAAAAACTTCTGTCATTCTATGTATCTCTCAATAGAGTGTTGCTGCTGCAGGTTTTTTTTTCCTCCCTCTCTCTCTCTCTCTCTCTTTTTTTTTTTTTTAAGGGACCTATCTGTCCACAAGTCCCCAAAGCATGTTACAATTTTGTCTTCAAATGGATTTGCTAGCATGGAAGGTTTTCTCATGCCTATCTCAAAAAGTGATTGAAGAGTGCGGATAATTTGACTGTTAAAAAAATATATAAATAACAACTGAATACTTGAATACTACAATTCCTTGAACTAACCAGGTAGCAGTAGCTTATCTCACATGTGCAGGGTATGAAACTCTACTATTGTTCTGCATATTTAATTTAACAGTCAGACCATGAGAGATATCTACAGCACCGCTATTACTTTGCATGGATGACTTTTGGGATGTGTCATAAATGTTATATGAAGAGACTATAGCATCATTGTTATTTAATATTTATGCTGCATTGCACTGAAACGAATAACGCATGGAAATGTGACTCTATTACACAAGAGTGGTATAATTTTATAGGAAAAGAATGGGCCAGATCTACAAAAGGACCTGGATTCCAAAGACATTTTTAATATGGAAGAACTGAGGTACTTATAGAATTTAGGTGTTTTTTAAAAAAATCACAAATGTGAGATTTATGTGTCCATATTTTAGGCTTAAGCAATTAAAGATTTAGAAACCCATATGCTTTTGTGGCATTGCATCTACCAGTCACTGCTCTACTGGACTTCATCTGTAACACAAAAATTAAAAAAAAAGAGGAAACTAGTAGAAGGAAAATGACACTGTTTAAAATGTTTTTATACATAAGTGCTTGTGATGTTCTAGAAGTTCCTTCACGAATCAGAAAAATACCTCTTAGCTATTCAATTTTCTGTTGTCAGTTCTACAAACTGTAGCTGGAATCTCAGCAGGCTCAGGTTTGATTCTTTCTTTCTCCAAAAGCAGACTTGATACACCAATAGGTATACATAGACAGGCTCACTGCAGGTAGATAGATCCCTGCATAACAAGGCAGCAAAAAGCGTACAGAACTGTCTCCACTCCCAGCTGTTCTCACTTTGAAGATTCTGTGCAGAAATCCTGTCTCACTTCCCCTTTTCTCGACAGGCGTGTACCATAGGACTCTTGGTGTTCCTCTGTTACTGTGCTAAAGACAGCCACCTACAGACCCACCGTAGGCAGAAAGCCTGATGCCCTAACTGCTTTGCTTTTATATTCTGTGTAGAATGAAAGAGAAACCATCACTTTCTTTGCACATGATGACAGCAACTTCCCTGCACAGATGGGTCCAAAAGCATTCAAAATCCCCTACTCCATTAGACAACGAATCTGTGCAACGTTTGACACACCCAACGCCAAAGGCAAAGACTGGCAGATGTTAGCACAAAAAAACAGCATTAACAGGTAATGGAAGGCAATTTTGAAAGGTGAACATTTACATATGCAGTAGCAATAATTTGATGCTGTTACGGTTTTCTTTGTCTGCTGGTATTAAAGATGTGTGCATAGTAATTTACATACTTAACTCTCAAGGATAAGCTGTAGTTCATACATTCTTTTATATACGACTAGTTGCTGAAAACAGGAACTGCCTTCTCCTCTGAATAAATCAGTGTGCCCTGTCCTATCTGATGTATGTTTGCTTCTCAGGTCAGTTTGTTCTGGGCTGGACCTTTTCTTTGTACACCCACAAGGGTGGGGTCTTGGTGAAGTACGAGACTAGAAGGACTTCGGAGGTTGCGTGTTCTCTCAAAAAAAATCATATGGCCTGTTGCCTTGGCTTCTGTCTACATATTTTCTATTCCAAAATTAATTAAACATTTTGCAGATTTTTTTTTTTTCCAAGGAAAAGACATATTTAAAAAAGAAAGTCATGCTCTACTGTTAGGAGTAATAATATTATGATTATTAAAACTGAAAGAAGCTGTAAAAACTGATTTACTATTTATTTTGCTTCTTCCACTTGGCTAAATTAAATTGGTGGAGGCAGTTCACTCACAGAAATATTTACCGATTGTCACGAATGCCATAAATATGTTCCCAAGAGGGCAGAGGGATACTTAAGCAAAATAACTTTTCATTGACTTGTTGCTTTGCATGGGAATCTCAATAAACCACATCTGAACCAAAGAAAAAAAGTAACTTATAGTCTTGCAGCAGTGAGAGAGTCAGAAAATTCTGCTTTACTTAGCAGTGTTTACTACCTATTGTCAGGCACTTTAGTCTCCCCTGGTTTCTGTTCCTCGCGCGTAGAGGAAGCTGGAGATTTCTCTTTCTCAGGAAACTGAGACAGTGTACTAAGGAGATTACATTGACTTGTGTAAGACCAAATTTGTGATAACCCTTAAACTTTTGATTCTGTGTTGGAGACACCTGGTAGGGTCTTTGCAATATCTATTATTTTTATAAAATCAAATTCATAGATAGAAAAAGGAAGTTGTTGAGCAGTTTAAACAACCCAAAATGTAGTTATAAAACCAGATGGTAGAGCACAAATACTTGACTTCATAGATTTACACATATCTGCTGTACAGCATAATCCATTAGGGTCATCGTAATATTTCCCCCATCTATTTCAAAATACAGGCTACTGCCATACTAGTAGTTATGTCTAGGTATTACTAGTAGCAGTCAAGGTATTACTTGACAAGAGTAACAGCCTGGCTTTAGTTCCTCAGTTTAGACAGTAATCTGTTCTTGCAATGCACTAAAACTATTCATATTGTTGCTACAAAGAACTTCTTCAAAGCTGGAATTGTACTACACATACACAAACTGGTCACTGTATGTTAACTTTTGATCACCAATAGAGATGAATGTCCTGAGGAAAGGTGATTAGCAAAGCTTGAGGCGGGGGGGGAAATAGTATCTGCCTGTTTTTCACTCATGAGTAACAGTCCAAAAATGGTCAGTAGCAAATATTTAATTATGTTAGAGTTGGTTTAAAAAACCAAACAATAGCATTCAAGTCCAAATTTCCTTTTCTGTGCTACAGGTTAATCTGTTTCTTCTTGTATTTTTATATATCTATCTATATGTAATACAAATGTATAAATAACATTTATGCTTGTGAATGTGAAGTTAATATATTTATCCAGATTATTATGTCCAAAGCCCATAAATAGAAGGAGTTATAGGGTAATGTGCTTAAGATACATGCTTTGTTTTACCAAATTATTTGCAAATCTCATCCCTGCAAAGTCCTAAACACTACATATAAATAAGATATAAATTTACAAATTAAAAATGTCATATCTTCACATAACCACAAGCATCAATTTAAGTTACATAATTCCTCTCCCTGACAAATACTTGCTAAGTTTACTAATGATGCTTTCCAGAACTGACTTGTTTTCTAAATCATACAGGATGGTGCTGCTGGCCAGCGTTTATGTACCTCAGAATATACAAGTCCCTTGTTCATTCTCCTTCTGCTAAACTGAGCAAGTGACATTTGAAGAATAAATGCACCATTGTGTCCCCTCTTCAGGGTTCCCTCCACTCATCTCATCTAGGTCTTGCTGAAGGTTTTTTGTTTTTTAAACGCATCTATAGCACTAGGCACCACAGAGGGCACTTTCACATTCATGGTAGCTACAGTATATGCTGTTTTTCATCCTTTTTGTTTTACCTTTTTCTCCCCTCCTTTTAGGAATCTCTCCTATTTTGCTACACAAAGCAGTCCATCTGCTGTCATTCTGGACCTCTGGGAAGCCCGACATCAACATGATGGCGATCTTGACTCCCTAGCCTGTGCCCTGGAAGAAATAGGAAGGACGCACTCCAAAATCTCAGACATAACAGAAACTGAGATTGAGGAGCCTGACTTCAACTACAGCAGACAAAATGGACTTTAGTCACTTTTTTCCATTCAAGAACTGATGGCCAGCTTTGACTATTACACTAGAGATTCTCTTTGGCAGGGAGGAAATAAGGGTTTCTGCACAGTGTGTATGGAAACAGACACTCATTTCCACAATGCAGTTTTCAGTTGGAGGAGCAGAAGAAGCCCTACTAAAAATCATCTCAGTAATAAGGAAAACACAAGCTTCTCCCTGTCCTCTCTCATTTAAAATTCATGTTTTAATGTCAGAAACCAAACTACACGTCTATCATTCCTGGGGCAGGAAAGAGTGAGATACAGAACCATAAAAGGTAAATATTATGACATAATGTATTTAGGAAACAGTAATGCTAATATAATGCCTAGTGAAAATCAGCAAATATGATATTGAGTATTTAGAGCCGCCAGAGGTTAATCCTAGTTTAAAGGTTTGTCTTCTTGGGGCCGTGACTCCCTTTTGTCCTGCATCTCTAACTTACCACACTTAAAGAGTGGGTTTAAAATGTCATTTGATATCATGTTGTCACTTTGTATCTGCTACAGAAAAAAAGAAAATCTGGCCTTATCCTGTTCAGATGTTTGAGGAATTAGAAGATCTCATAACTATTTAATTGATATTATGTGCATTCCAAACAATTTCTTTTAAAAATTCAATCACTTAATGAATGTACATTTGCTGCAGAGCTTTCCTGCCTATTCTGTTAACAGAATAACAGAACAAAACCCTTCTCTGTGAAATTAGAGTGTGCACGTGTGAGAGAGAAATTTTCTAAAGTTCTTGGTCTGCAAACTTGGTCAAAAAAATGTTTCTTTGGGGGTGGATATAGCCACCAAATAAAATGCAGGAAATTGCCAGCCCTATTTTAGCAAGTTTACACATTTTTTTTATTGCTTCATGTTCTGGGGCTGAACTAAAAAGTAAAGGTGAAGTCAAATCGGCAAAGCTTAACTTTGGTTTAGTTCCAGACCGAAACCAGAAACCCCACATGATACTGCCAAAAATTGGTTTGATTTCATTGTACAATCTGGAAATTTCACAGGATATAAAGCTGGCTGTGTTACATTTGGTTTAGTTACAAACATATTGCATTTACCACCAAAACCAGAATCTAACTAGAGAATTCTCCTCATTTTTTATCCATTTTGTACAAAATAATTTATTACTTCAACTGAACCAAAAAGAGAGCTGTCACTGTGAGCGTGTCCTAGTGGAACTGGTACTGAGCCAAATTTAACCATTATTTTTACTCATATATTCTTTAAAATTAGCCAAGGTGCTCATTAGCTCTGGCCCTAGGCTATCAGTTTTGGTGATAGGAATACAATCAGTATAAAGCAGGAACATAAACAAGACTTTAGGAGCTTTATGGAAATGCAAGAAATTGAAAACAAGCATTCTGGGGGTATTTTACCCCCGTATTTGGCTGAGAGCAGCATGATAGGCCACAGGGTAGGTACTTAGTGTGCAAATCTGTAATAATCTGAAACTATTTCTTTACCCAGGATTCCAGTTCTGAAAAGTATGATGAACAACTCTTGACGTAAGACTTTGCTTGTTCTCGCTCATCTGAAATTGCAAATTTCATTGCTTTCCCAGCTCAGCGGGCTGGAATAGTCTTAGACTTCTAAATACTTAGACTTCCCCAAACATTTTCTGCACTTCAGTATTTCATGCAGCCTGCCATGAGAGTTCCTGTTTGCAATGGAAAATCATAATGGCTGCAAGCATATTTAAGACTGAGACAAAAATACCAGCTGATTTGGCAGCAAGCTGCCACTGTTTTCAGCAGCACATGGTTCTATCTGTGTTTGAATTATATTTCTAGCGACTTCCAGTCCTCCTCCTCGGAAACCTGTTCTTCATTGGACAAAATATCATGAATTAAAGAAAAAAAACCAGGGAATGGCATCCACAGAAAAGCAGTGGAGTTTTAGTGAGCTGTCGTTGTCTGGGAAACCAGCTACAGTCACTTTCCAGCAGTTAATTTGTTCTCAGCTTCTCCTCAGATGCAGTTTTAATTTTCAAACTAGCTTAGGTTAGCTACCACAACAGAGACCTAAGTACTACCCTGCAGGTGCTGTAATATATTCATGTCACTCCGAAGAGCTGTATGTGTTTTCTCTTCTTGTATTCCAAATATATGTGAGCTACACACAGCATATGAGGTCAAAAGAGCTGCTGTATGGACCTCAGACCTTAAAGCTTTTTCTCAGGAAATGCACAGTGTTTACTTTCAAGACTTGGGTAGCTTTGAAAAAAACCTCTATGTACAGCAACACCCAACTCTGCCTACTGAATGCTCGGTAAAGCCTAGAGAGAGAGAGAAACCAGAAGCTGTCTAGAGTGACTTCCTCCAAAGTACATCTAAAAGGGCCTTCAGAGTGAAGGGATCTGGGTTGTACACCAAAATCCAATGAAGTCTAGTGTCTGAGTTAGTTAACGTACTGAAAAGGAATAAATGTCAAAGTTTCTTACAGTGCCAGAAAAGAAACCGTTCGGTTTTGGGCCCAAGGTAAGGTTTTAATTTTGCAGTGCTCAAGAGAGTATTGTTGTTTCCCTTTAGGTTTTGTTTCCTGGTTTTTCTTCACTTTTGCTAAAGCAGCTTCTTTGTTACTCATCTTTCTTTAGTGAATCTGAATCAAGAACTCTGACTTTTTGTAACCTATTATTGTTTTGATGCTCTTGTATTATTAAGTGGACTAGAAATGCCACAATACTACTTATTTACCTTTCTCGCACTGTAATGGGGTTTGAAACAGTAACCAAACCACTAGCCTACATTTCTCATGTGAGCTTATCCAGCTGCACACCTGAGTCTTGTAAGAACTGCCATACTATGTCAGGTGAAAATCCATTCAGTCTTGTGTGCTATCTCTAATAGTGACCAGGATTGAAAGTTTAGGGAAACAGCGTAAGAAACATGCCCTGTACTAAAGGACTTCCTCAGCAGGGGGATTGCATTTGGACCACTGTGTCTAAGAATCACTGATACTGTCCTTCAACAAACTGACTCATCCCTTTTGAACCCACTGAAACACTTGGCCTTCATGAACAATATCCAGGAGAAACAACTATCACAATCTTTTGCCCTTTTTTTTTTTTTTTTTCCCTAAACAGCCCTTCCTTTCCAAGCTTTCCTTTCATGTAACACATGCTGCCTAACAATTGCACTGGGTTCCCCTAGTTCTGTGCAGTAAGGAATACTGAGTAACTGTTACCAAATCACCTTATCCATATATTATACATTCTTTTACAGGCTTCTCTCACATTTAATTTCCACTCACTCTCTTGTCTAGGCTGAAAAACCTTGGTTTATTCTACTTTGAACATCCTTGCTGTTATTCTCTGTATCACCTCTAGTTCTGTATCTTTTTGGAGATGGAGCGACCAATAACCTGCTTTTCAACAGGAACACAGGCTAAATCATGTAATTCCTCCATTTCCTCAGTTTCTTGCTATTCCCACATTCAGTATCAATCCCAGAGGATTAAGATCTTGCTATAGCATAAAGCCACAAGAAACGCCTGCAAGAGACTGCAGGATGCCCGAGAATACAGTAACTGACTTTACTATGCAAATTACTCAGGCTAGTACATCCTGAACATCCAGCAAATAAAACCTGTGAGGAAAAAACGCGTAGCTGAAAAAGAAGACTGAGGTGACAGAGATGATGTCAAAATCATTAAAAAAAAAAAAAAAAAAAAAAAAATCCTAAAAAGTAAATTATTTGTTCTCTATGCTAATGATGGATATTGGTAGGCAGTAACTGGACAATAAGAACTTGCGTTAGACTTTTGAGTGGAAAAAAAAGGCTTTTTTCAATTTAAAAAAAAAAAAAGAGAAAAAAAAAGAAAAAAAAAAAAGGTTTTTTTCTATTCCCTTTCCCCCCACTGCATCTGTTGATTACCTGGTGTGTCTGATACACACATGCCTGTTTTCAGATGCTCTCTTTCTGTTGTTTTCTGTTAGCATCATGGCATGATATTAATAGCACTTAGCACTTTTACTTATAGAGGCTTATGCCAGTTCTCCTCCCTTTTTTATGCAGAGTCCCGGTTTTAGAGATGGAGAAATTAAAACAGTTTTTAGGTAAATGCTTCTGCTACCATATAAATGGGGCAGCCACGTGGGTTTTGTTACCATTAACAAACAGCTAAACAATACAAGTAAAAGATGTTAAATGTTTGCTTCCTATTTTCTGCAGTAGAAAGCAGCTGACTTTGCCAGCTCACCGCAAGCCTGCTGTAAGTATGCTTTGCAATACAGTATTCTCTCAGAATGATAATTTAGAATTTGTATGCAAATGCTATATAAATAGATATGTTGAACATTATTAGCAATCTTAAAATTCTATAAGCACATTTTTAACATCTATGTTAAGAAAATTTTTTGGAAATCTGTATACATATATATATATATATATATATGATTTGATCCAGAACACAGATGTAAAGGAACATCTGAAGCAGGATTAGAGGCCAGAAATTAATAATTTATTCCTCTATTTTATAAATTATAACTTTTGAAAAATAATTTTTAAAAGCTCTTCACAAACTAGAAAGTAAAAGAAAGAGAAATGTAATGTTACACACTTAAGATTCCATCTAGCTGCCCTGAGTCTGAGATGGTGAAATAGCCATTTTGATTTTACATCACCAAAGAATCTGCTCTAGTATATTTTCATCCTCCTAAGCACTTTTCCCAAATATTTCTGAGCTGTGAGTCATATAAGACTAATAGTTGCATTTTAAAAATGACTTACAATTTTGTCACCAAAGTGGTGCACTTCACAGCTCCACCAGACTGCAGCATCATAAAGCTAATTTACAGTTTTTACAACACTGCTTTTGCAGTCTTACTAGTTTACATTAAAATCCTTTAAGCCACAAGGAAAGGAACCCTGCTCTGTAGATTTAAATTCAAACTTCATTTACCACTGCAAGTCCCATAAAACCAAGATGTACTCCCACAAAAATTTTATTGGGCTTTTTGTAATAGATGAAAAGATATCAACACAATTCTCTTAAAATACAGGGAACTATTTTTGTTATTATTTTTATCTCTAGCAACAGCTGGTCTCCTCCTCCATGGGCCTGTGCACATCTTGCTTTCAGCAGGTTAAGGGAGAAGCTTATTCAGCATAAATCACTAAAACAGGGATCTTGTCATAGGACTCCATGGTATTAACATCATATTAAAAGGTCTATTCTTTTTTTTTTTCCACTTGAGAGATAGTGCTATATGAGAGTTTTAAAACATTCAGCAACTGATCAATTCCAGATAATATTTCCCACTACAAAGAATAAAGCTTATGTATACAGTGCAGCTAAAACAAGTGAGGAACTGTTGTGGACTTCTGTTCATGATTTGAATCCCCCCTCCCAGTCTATTTCTGCCTATGTATATTTAAGCAAAGGGCTGCATTATTTCTTGGATGGTAGTTAACTGAGTAGAAAACAGGAAATTATTTCTAAGTAAGTCCTTAACAACTGTGAATGATCTGAAGATTTGTCTTTCTAGTCTTTCTTTTACTAATTTGAATTATACTTGGGAAGTTCTCCCACTTCTTACACAGCAGTAGAGATGGTTAACAGTATTCCCCGAGAACATTTTTCATGGTAAACCTGCTGAAGAATGTTTTCTATGGGTTGTTCATTTGTGGTATATGCTTCAGTAAAACTACTCCCTTGAGACTATTCCTGCTTCAGAAGAGGCTGGCGGGTTTTCCGCAGCAGCATGTAAAATGGCACATATATCCTTTCTTGGATATATAATCATTGTCTAATTAAAACTGTCTAGTTAAAATTACTTAAAGGATTCCTGAGCAAGTACAGTAACTAAAAATACTAGGTATATAACACACAATACCTGTAGCAACAAATAAAACTCAGTATGCTGGCGAAAGATCAGGAATCATTTTCTAGTAACGCACAGTCTAGCTCTTTTCTCTCATTGCCAATACTAGCATAAGTGGTAGCAAAAATCTCCTTTCCAACATGGACAAAAATAAATAAATCACTCTAAGATTAAAGAATGCTTAGAGAATCATTTGATAGTAACAGCGTCTGCAATGCAGAAAACAACTGATGTTCTACTCATTGCCGCAATTAAAAGAAAAATCTGTCAGTATCCATGTTCACTGTTCTGTCCAAAAATAAAATAAATGTCTAGGAATTTGCCACTATATTTTTTGTATTAGAGGTGAATAGTACAGATTCTACTAGTGTTTCTTGTCTGGGGCTTGGGTGGGTAGGGGTATATTGTAATTTTCAAGCTATTGCAAAAGCTGCTTTTAAATAAGCTGTTCAATTGTATTGAATAACTGGTTTGTGCTTTACAAGGGAATCCGGGTGAGCCAGGATTCAATGGGTAGCCTCCTTGCCTTGCTGTCACAGGGTAACTAGAGCTGAAGTCACTTGTGAAAATTTAGCTAAGGGATAGGGAGATTAGATGACCCATCCCTGATCTGTAATGTGGTGTACTGTAATCTAATGAGATTAGACACTCACCTACTGTAGAACCGTGGTTTTGTCAGCAGCTACTTAGTTTGTCTGCCCCGGTGTGATAACCTTGGTTGAGAATGTACTTCTGCAGATTTAAGAAGATGTCAAACCCCTGTGTTATCTGGTCTCTGTATATAAATCTTGTTGTCTAATCCCAAAAGGAAATGTGTAGCACAAAATGAAGTTAAGGGTGTACTGCACCAAGCCTGGTTAAAGTTTTTTTCTGATACAGAAGAAGGGGGGGAAGACATGAATCTAACAGCAAGTGTATTTGCTACAGAGAACAAGAATGTTTCCTAACAAATCCTCACTTAGAACTGACTGAAGCTTTGTTTTTGCAGTTGAAAAAAATGTAAGACCTGGTATTTCCCATACTGAAATTTGGAATATTAACCTTATGGTGGTGATACCTTTTCAAGCAATTCCTTCAGTTTTGCCCCATTTGTGCACTGAAGTTGGAGGGGGAGGGAGGAATATTTTTATATGAAGCTGTAGACTTTTGCATTCTTTCGACTTTCAATCTAAAACCCAGATATCATTAGTGAACCTCACAAAGTTCCCTGATGCATCAGTAAGCAGTACACACACACACACACGTATATATATGCCTCATTGGGGATGTGGCATATACATACTTCTGGTATATATGTGGGAACAGCAAACTGACATCATGTAATTTGTGACTTGGGAGATGTAGCTGCCTCCTCCCACCTCTTAATCAAATTCATGCTCACTGTGACTCTGCTGATCTCAATTTATACATGGGTACAAAAACATTAAGTGTATACCTTTTGTTAATTTGGATCAAGTAAAATGTGATGCTGGTCAGTCTGGTGAGACTTAAAACGATGTTATGCATGACTAGAGCTAACTGAAAGATTTCCATTGCATTTTCAACTTTCAAAAGTTTTGACCAGCCTTTTGGTGAAAAGGGGAGGGGGAACTTCAACCTAATCAAATACAAAATAAATAATAATTTTTTAAAAAGAGAAAAAACCACAAGTATTCCTCTAGAGATACCTATTTTCTCTTCTGCTCCTTTATTTTCGCAATGAATAGGTTCTGAAAATGTTGGTTCTTGCTCATTTGACTGAGCATTCTTCCCTCCCCCTGCTTCTCCCAACAGTTTCAGTGTGTTCTGAACTGAGAAAAGAGCAGAGATTTGAATGCTTTCTTTAGTATGAAGCTGAAGGAGTAAGGAAGAGAGAGAAGAACATTAAATAAAAAGCATGGCCTTGGCTTCATACCACACTTTCTGTGCCTTGTTCTATCAATGTAAATTCTGAATGTTGTACAGTAAAATACTTGGGAAAGACTCCTTGGAAAAGGCTGCACTGGCTTCTTTTTTCAGCACATGTACATATATAAATATATATACATATATATATTTGGTAATGCCAAACAGCTGTGTTATATTGTACTGAAAAAGTAATAATGGACAGTTTGGATGTTTTATGTAGGGTTTGCAAAAATTGTATGGCTATAGCCTTTTGAAGATAAATGTACAGACGTAAATTACTGCATATCATTTATGAATAAAGAGTCTTTTACTGACAGATTACTGTACAAGTGGCATATTAATTTCTGTGATAAAACAAGATGTTCTGATATGAATGCTTTGGGATGCGTCACTAGTTTTATAGTGAGCTTTGTATGGGAGTTTATGCTGGAAAATGTGTACTGGACACCTTTTTCCAGAAAACCTGCAAAATCTACGGGAATAGGACCAGAACTGAAGTTTACCCTTTACTGACAACATTGTAATCAATATCAAGAATATCATCCTGCTTTCATACTAGTCTGAACTACAGCCCAAAGAATGCCAATTACATTCTACCTAAAATGTGATTTCAGGTATTTCACTAAAATGCCGTATTTATTTGTCTGAATGTATGTACAAGCCCTACTCCAGGACTAGGACATCTTTGTCCTTTGCACTCCAAAAGCAACATATATTATTCTGCTTTTTGCAAGATGGAAGATGCAAAACCTCTCTGCGTATCTATAGACACGGACAATTCCTTCTAAAATGCAGATAGTTCCATTGCTACATTCAATAAGTGGTTGCACCTTGAATCCTGTATCACTGGAAACAAAGCTTTGAGTCCTATTCCATTTACCATGTAAATGTAATCTTTTGATTTGTAATACCCTTTACTGAGATGCACCAGATAAGAACTCATTGTCTTGATTAATCCTCCCCATACAGATAAGCTCACAACCTTAGATCCTACTTAAAAGAATAGAAATATCCTGTCAGCAAATAGAGCACTGGGTCCTGCAGTCAGAAAGCCTCTGATTACTAAGTAGCTATCAATCACCAATACATTGCAACCTGACAAGGAAGGTGGCAAGTAAATACAAGTGTCATCTGTGCTTGTCTTCTTCATATGCATAGACATTTGCCTATCACCAGCGTGGGGAGATGACACTGGGGATGATGGGCCCTTGGATTAAGCCAATGCAACCCTGTGTGTTTTGCGTTTGGTTTTTGGCTTTAATAATTTAGCTACTGTCAGCCTTACTTCACTGTCTCAGGAATAGTGAGTGATACATACGCCCTTAAAATCCTTACCATAGCCATCCTAGCCAGATGGTATCTTTACATAAACAAAGACTAAAAGGTGAGACAAAACCTTCAGCTTTCTGCTAGACATAGTACATAGCCCTTTTCTGGATGGGTTTGATCTACACTCCAGTTACCACTGTGTCACATTAACACATACAATTAAGCATCAACTACAAATATGCTAGGCTGACAAAATGAGAATCTGGATATGGCACTCACCTTAAGTGAGACATTATAAAATGTATTATTAATACATACATACCAGGGGATGCTAGGACAAGCTGTTATAAATCAAGATATCCTTCAAAGATTTTATTACATGCATTTAAGTTGTTATCATCCAAGACATCATACACCATATAATGTAATGGCCACCCTTTATAATAAATAGGACTATCACATTAACTGCCTTTGACATTCATTGTAAAATTATTCATGATTAATTATGTTTGCAGAGAAATAACGTATGTTATTATAAGTTCATTGCATTGTGATTTAATGAACAGCCACTTAGAAATTACACTGCAAGTAGAGGCTGCTGCCAGATTATTTTGAAACAGAATGATGGCCTCCATTGAACACGGAAGCAGGGTGGCATTCTCATTATTTACATGCCACATTCCCTCATGCATGCATAGCTCCCCAGTCCACATCTAATGCCCTGCTGCACTCAGGTACGTCAGAAATGGAGGCAGTACCCAAAAATATAACGGCATTTTGCATAAATAAAATGAATTTTCTTTACTCTGATTATAAAATTGCTATAATAAGACATGGATCCTTTGTTCTTGGTGGACAAAGTAAATTGCTTTTCTTCCTTCACGAGTTTGATTGTTTGAGAACCCGATTATCACTTTGTAAGAGGCCCCTGTGCCCCTCCTATCATCCTATTCTAGTAGTACATAGTCAGCTGACTGTATATTACAGTTCCACCTCTTTCTAGCCAAACTGGCATCAGTAGTACACTTCAATAAAAACCTCCTCACTATGGGTCTTCTGATGTACACAAATATCAAAACCCTAACAACTGGAATGCAGGTTTCACCATTTCTAATCCACATTGCTTCCAAGTATACACCCCTATACTGTAACTTGTCAATGAAGTCATGAAGCATCACCACTGGAGAAATCAGAAAAAGGTGTGGCTAAAATTAAACAACTGCCCCCCTCCCCCCCCCTTCCTTAGTCCTGAAAAACAAACACCCCCCCATTTATTCTACCCTTTATTTATAGCACTGCTAAGCATGCCTAAAACACAGCCACTACTAAAGTGACTGGAGACTACTGGTGTTCCACCACAGCTTCTGTTCCCAACTCTGTACCCAGCTGCACGGTGCCTGGATAACTTCCCTCTGCTCACCTTCTCCATTTCATCCATCTTGTCTGTATAGGGCTACAGCACAAAGCGCAAGGGAGCACTGAGCCTGGCAGAGCTATTTATCTTTAAAAAAATACACCTTTGCATTAGCGCAAATGA
Source organism: Aquila chrysaetos chrysaetos (assembly GCF_900496995.4). Lineage (NCBI taxonomy): Eukaryota > Metazoa > Chordata > Aves > Accipitriformes > Accipitridae > Aquila > Aquila chrysaetos. The sequence continues at coordinate 36,990,329 of NC_044016.1, read as the reverse complement.
CTACTTAGGACATTGTGCAATTGCAAGTACGTCTCTGCCCCCCCCAACCTCTTTCCTCCCCTGCCATAGCTTCTTGATGAACTCTGAGATTAGCAAAGAACCTCGATATTACTGTTACTTTATTGAGACTAATTAATTTTCTTTTAAACAGTCAGCTACCTAACCCACTATTAGAATCAGTATCTTCCCCCTGCCAGAGTCAGGAGGTAATCTTTACTGATGCAATTAAAATTATAATTACTCTCGTTCCCTCATCTTGTACATACTTAGGTATATTTGAAGAATTAAGGCTTCTTAAAACATGTGCTGTTCATAGATACCTGTTTTGAACACAGGTAGAATGTCAGCTCACAAGCTCAAGTGTAATAAAGCATTGATCTTTGAAGATAGTGAAAGCTGGGTGACACTGCTGGAAGAAGATAAAACCTAAAACTGAAAGAAGGGTTTTTTTTATCTAAACTGTAATGCAAACAACTAATAAATGTTATTTAATAAAGTGAGGGTCCCATCTATTCCGATTAGTAAAGTAATTTTGGTCTCCGAAATTAAATAGCCCGTCTTAAAATGAGTTCTATAATGCACTGTAGAGAGATGTGGTTTGAGGACATTTGGTTCAAAACATGTAGTGCTGAAGTTCAGATGGAGAGGACCAAGAAGAAGAGAGGAATTTATATAGCCACTGTACATACAAAAGTTTCCGTGTTCTGAAACTACTTAACAGATGAGATTTAGACAGAATATCTGCCTAAAGATGATCACAGGATCTAACCAAAACTATTGGAATGGTCTAAAACCTGGTCTTGTAAGAACTGCTTCTCCAACTCCACAAAGCAGGCTGTCACACTCCATTAGGAACCACTGCTTAAACCTACTGTCCTCCTTTCACTGCATTCGTTTGTTTACTATAGAAAAGCGTAACAAATAAACGCTACTTCCTTCTGCACAGAGAGCCAGTCACAAAGAGGGGGGAGTAAATGTTGTTTTACCAGCCTAATGCCCATGTTTCTGCTACTGACAAAACTGTGGAAGATGTACAGGAAGGGGAGCCATTCTGAAAATGCAAAAAAATAAGGTAATATTTTCAACACGAAGGAAGGACCAAAACTCACCTATTGTTAAGCATATCAGAACTTATTATGTAAAATGCATTCAATTTTCAAACATTTCTGAAAGATTGCATTTAACAAAGTATCACTTCAGAGGACTTTTCTTCTACTTCAAGCCTAAATACACCAGCAATAATTGAACAACTGACACCACTTCAATGAAACCTTGAAAGTCAAAAAAGAAAGCAGCTGTTCAGTCCCCAAAATTCACCTGCAACTGAATTATTGTAGCATTATGAAGTTTACTGTAATTGCAAAATTACATCATTTCCTGTAACCTTTAACATCCTCCTACAGACTAAAGGCTTTTTGTGAAGCAAATATCTAGTAAAATAAGCATATGGTCATTTAATGTATGACAGCTCATCTAAAGAGTGATTACGTGCTTCAGCTCAACATATAATGCATACCATTGTCTAATTTTCAGTCCTGTTCTGTCTTCACAGAATTTAGAAAGAATAATTACAGACTCTGTGAGGAATAATGAAGCAATGAGCTGCCTTCACAGCTACAGTCATGGCTGGTCACTTGAACAGGTCACAGACTTGTTTAGTGACATGAAATGTCCCCAGGGCCCTGTTGTATAGACCAGAAGATTTTGTTACAGTATGTTCCCAACAGCTGTTAATGGACCTAATACAGAATACGTGGTAGGAAGGATGGCTTTCGTTGGTAGATAGAGAGAAGATAAGGAAAGAAATGGATTCTTTCCCTGCATATGTTTATTTTTTTGTTTTGTTTTAAGGCCATTTGGTTGCTTACTCAAATCCTCCAACCCTTCCGTTGTGACAGGAGGCAACACTGGAGAGAACTACTCCTCATTACAAACACCACAGACTAATTTAAACTAAACTGAATAAATCCCAATCTGTCCTCTGCTAAGGAGGTTTGTGCATTTTTGCGTTTCTTTTCCTCTTCTAGTTGTGAGATATTGGTTTGATTTTATGTAGTTAGTATTCCATTATTTACCACAGCTTCAAGGCTATCTTCCCTTATTTTGTTTCTGTTTGTTTGTTCCCCCCCCCCCCCCCCCCCCCCCATCAGCTGTATTTACTAAATAGCAGCAGCCACTAGCAAATTCAAACCTTAAGTAATGGTCAATGCCTAAAGTCCTACAGAAAGCTTTGTTAGTAAAAAAAACCCAACCAACCCTAAGCAAGCCCAGTCACTGATGCGTTGCTACGTTTTGCAGAGATTACGCGTGTTTGACATTGCAATTACCCAGCAATTTGACATCCTAGCATTTCCCATGGTTGAAGCATCTGTAATGCTATGTTTGTTTCCTCAACAGGAAGGAAAGAAAATATTACTAGAGACTTCTACTCATTTTAATTCACACTTTCATAATGCACTTGGAAGCACTACCCTCCCAGAAACCTAGGAGCGCTGTGAGAGGGCTGTAAAGTCCTGTCACTGTGCTCCACCTCTAACGAAAAGGTCTGCTGGCTAGGATTTCTTGCAATCAACTTCACACTTAATGTGGCATCGAAACCATCTGCCCTGAAGTTAACTTTGTTTTGTTTTTCCAGTGTGGGAGAATCTCTCACAAGTGTTAGAAAATCAGATAGGCTTTATAAAAGATGCGACCCCACCACTATCACATTGGCAAGTCCTACTCTGATTACCAAAAGCCATGCTGAAAATATTCAGCATATTGGTTAGCGTTTGATCAAGATGCTCTGTCCTCTCAAAGGAGAAAGTACGACATGGTGAAGCATGGACTCTGCTACAATGAGTTGTTTGACTCCTATCCTTGATTTCAAAATATGTGATTGATAATATAAAGAAAACAGCACTCCTCCTCTATGGTCTCCCCACCCTGCTTCAAAGCACGCCACATAGTGTCTTAAAGATCAAAGAGGAGGGACCTAGAGGGCCGATCAGATGGCACATCCCGAGCGCTTTGAACTGCTGCATTCTCTGCTGTTTTCTTTAGTGGAGAATTGCTCAAAGATGTCTTTACTGAACACAATACTTCACTGGCGGCTCCAAAGTGCCAAACTGTGCAACGTTTAATTCCCCAGCAGAATGGTATTATACTGCTAGCCTAGAAGAGGAGAAAGACCTTGCTTAAGGTAGTCAAACCTGCTGGAAAACAGAGAAGAGAAAAACAACACTAATACACCCAAACAGGAACTCAGGATAGCTGGGTGTAATTCTGTGCTACATTTTGTGTGTGATGTCAGTTATCTGATTTTGGGGTCCTCAGATTTCTCTCTCTAAACTAAATACAGCAAAACTTCCAACTCCTCTACCCTCCAAAAGAGAAAAAAAGCCACCATATCATCTCTTAGTATTTTAACTCTTCAGAGCAAGGAAAAATCTTTCTTTTACAGTGGCTAGTACCTCAGGGGTTGGATCTGTATCTGTAATACAATTATTAAGTTATTATTTACCAACACTGCTATGCCAGACACACTGTAAAAACTATACGTTGTTTTTCCTAGAGGGCTAAGGCGGCTGAAAAAAACCGATATGGCTGACAGTGTTTTGTGATTGTGTTTATAAGATAGGACCATGTGACAACCGCCTCAACAGCGTGGCAGTGAGTCATGTATTATAATAGGCAAAACACAATATTAGCACGGCTCTTTTACATATGAATAAATCTTTAGCTTTTAAAAAATGCCTTCCGATGAATCCAGAGTTCAAAATAAGCTTTAAAGCAGGCCCTTTAAAAAGTTCAGTTCCTTATATCAGAAATACTAAAAGTGTTTTGTTTTGAATCATCTAGTAGTAAAGCATGCTTTGCTGTGCATGAGGGCTCTTAGTTCTTAATCATGCCTGCTACAAGGATAATTTTTCTACAGAATTAATGAGAAGGGTAGCTAAGAGTAACTACTGAAAATCAATGCAAGAGCTAAGAAATTCTCACGATGGAAAAAAGTAACACTGGCTTTCTGGGAGTATATAAAACATTGTCATTTACTGAGGTCTTTTAGTCTCACTGTGCCACTGTAGAGAGAGCATAAGTTTTGTTCTGCCTGTAGACAGACATTTCTGTACTGGGTTGATTTTAGAGGCAGAAACATCACACTAATATGGAGAGACACTACCGGGTATACATGTGTATGCACACGCACACACACACCACCCCTCCCTTGGTAAGCAGATAGGTCTTCTGCCAAAAATCCCTGGGATATGCAGAATGACAGTATTTTCCTCCCTCTTTAGTGGGATAACCAGCTCATTAAATCTTAACATGAAGGTTATTTTATTACGAAGTGACAGATCTAAAGATTTACTTCCCCATTCTTCACCTACCTTCTCCCTTCTGCTTATTCTTTTGTATTTGTTAATGGCCTTTCTCTTGTTATATAATCCTGTCAAGAGTGTAAAAATATCTCTCAGGACTGCTCATTTGGTCTAAATCATTCAGCCTGTACTGGTGACAAGAGAAAGTGTACATGCCACGGTTGATGCAGAGAAGGAGTTCTGTCCTATACTCCAGTAATTGTCACTGCATGACAAGAAAAGTGTAAGATTTAATAAGATCATAAAGTAGAACGGCATGAGCTGGTGTGATAGGTATTTTTTTCATTAACATTCAGAAAATCTGGATTCAGTGGGACAATAAATTACAGCAATTGAGCAGGAATGACCCGTTTGATTGTTCAACACTTTCCAGCAAACCAGTGAAAGCAGCAGGGCTGGGAGCACCTCTACCATCAGAACAGCAACAGTAAGTATCTTCGGTAGCATTAGAACCATTATTCCCTATGTCACCAATCTGCCTCTGGTGATTTCAAGAACTAGAATCATACTCTAAAGTAGTAAGAAAACTGAGTCTTTGCAACTAGTTTAGTTTTGAATGTAATGAATGTAGTGAAAGCAAGTATTTCTATAAAACATGATGTGCATCCACTTTAAAATGCTGAGTACTGACTACTGATTGTCGGGTTATGGCAAGTTTCCAGTGCAGATGCCTAAATCAACACTAGGGTAAAATAAAAGTAATAAAAAAAGGAAAATAAAGATACCTAAGTGAATTTTTCCTTTCACCCATTTCCAACTCTATAATAATACAGTCCCCTCAAAGACTGCCATGTACCCATGCTGGAGGTTGCAAGACTGGTGAATTTTTCCTTTCACCCATTTCCAACTCTATAATAATACAGTCCCCTCAAAGACTGCCATGTACCCATGCTGGAGGTTGCAAGACTGTGGTTAAAAATTCTTAGCCAGAGTGGAAAAGAAGCTGAAGGACTAAAGACAGACACACAGAAATTCCCAAGCAGAGACACCTAAATTTATTATTGTGCATTACTGCCTTTCCTGCCAGCTCATCAGCTTCCTCTGCTGACCACACTTGTCATGTTTATCCAAAGTCCTCTGTGTGTTTGCTTTGCATGGTGTCACTCAGCTCCCTTTTCCTCTGATTCTGCTGCATTTTAACTTGTATTTCAGCAGCTGGCATTTACGTTGTACATAGACATGATGCTTGCATCCACACTCCAAAAAAAACCCAAACAAAAAGCCAAATGGTTTTGACTCCAGACGTACAACTTTCTAAAGATTAAGCCATATGAAAGGACTCAGCAGATACCTGATTCTCTCTTAGTTGTTATACTCTGCAAGAAGGACCAAAGAGCTGCTCTCCTCTTCAAACTGAAAAGGAGATCCAACCCAGTATAGGCAAAAGCAGTTCAAACTACTCGATACTTTTGCTATAGATGGGTAGAAGATACCCTATGCAGCTCAACTCTTGACAGTCCATTGATATTGAAGAACTAACCTTTAAAACTAAGGAAACCACTTCAGCTTCTCTGATATCTGAATGAGTTGAAGATAACATTTGAAAATCTATTATCAAATAAGACATCATTCTATTTAGACACATTTCTCCTTTGTGCATATTTCAGGGCTGTTGCTTCTTCTGTGTTCGCTATTGTTGTTACTATTTCTGAATAATATTTGCATAAAGATTGGGTCTGTTGCTGAAAAGTGAGGACACCCATTATTGAAAGGAGAAGTAAAAACCAAAATGTCACTTTATATCATGCTTCTTGTAATGATGTAAAAATATAAAAAGAAAATGATCGTTTAAATAAAATATGAATGGAAAAATCATTATTCCATATAACAGCACATAAAGATGGATATACATTACATAATCTATGTAACTCCCATAGAGGGAGGAGAAGGATGGTTTTATACTGAAGTTACAGAACTGGGAATACAAAGATCAAATCAATTCTCAAATCTATGACACTTGGAATAGTCAGTTTCCTTGCACTGTCTTTCCTTATCTTTTATATGTAAGACTACAATATTTCCCTAATGCAGAGATATCCTAGAAAGAGAAGCCCACTATGAAACATGGCATTTTCATTCTCAGAATCATACCATTACTTCCCTCCTCCTGTTATCTCTATTTCCTTGACCAGTCAGGCATTATCTTTCTTGACTAGCTCTGCTCTGATTTTACCTTTTCCCCCAAAGCAAACTTCTTTCAAGAACTGCAGATGCTCAGTCTTTTCTGTTTACTGTTGATGCATCCAGAGTGGTCACACTCCCTTAAAACAAAGTAAAAGCAAAAAACATTTTACACTTTTCCCCCAGCATCTCCTTCCTCACACAAACATTTTTCTCATTAAAGCAGTCACAACTAGACTGCTCTAACTCCCTTCATTTTATCCTATCGCATCCTCAAAGCTATGTGCAGCTCCTGAAGCAACTCACAACTGAAAAGATACAAACATACCTTAAAACCACACTCACTTCCACCCCCACATGAAAATACAGCTTTCCCTAACACCCCATGAGGTACACGTTATATCCCTTCCAAAAGCACAGCATCCAAATCTTCCCCGATGAGAGATACATAACCGAAAAATACGTGAACAATTATCATCACTCTTGTGAGTAATGGGAGTTGCTGGGACACACACATCTTTTGAAAAAATCTGACTTCTTAAAGGTGCTAATTAGAAGCTGAGGTCTTTTGAGAAATGTCATACCATTTGTGGGCGATGAACACTTTTGAAAGTAGGACCCTCAATGTCTTTATCCCCATTTCATATATACCCCCTCTCATTACCTGGAAACATCTGGGTTTGCTTCTTAGAAGCTTGCCCACGTCTAGCAATTATTTACTATTCATTATCACAACCTTCTGCTTTTCACAGCCATCTACAAAAGTGTCAGATTCAGGAAACTGGGACTGAGTAGGAGACAAGCAACAGAGATCCTGGTTTAATGAAAACACCAATAAGATTAAAATTCACGGGAAGAAAAAGTACATTAAGCTTAGGCTTGATTTACAAACTTTTCAAGGAAGCAACAGTTGTTCTTTAAAGGATGTGTTATGATCAAACTAATTTACGGGTCTGTAATAGAGTGGTGAAACCTCTGTACTTAACATTTATGGGGAAAAAGAACTTAACAGTTTTGCTGCATACAAATTCAATTAAAATTTGACTTAGGAAAAGGTGCTGTGATTTTTTTCCTTGCATTTTGTCCTTCACTAATTACTTTTTCTTTTTAATACTCTCTGCCATCTAATACACTTGGAGAAATATCTTTGCAAATAGCAGCCTCATTAAAACCCTCCGATACAGTTTACAGAGATTACAGATGTGTACAAAAATGGATGTTGCTCTTTAAAAAGTGCATTTTCCCCCGATACTCCTTGAAGAATAAGTTATATGCCAAACAGACTGTCATTTTTTTGAACAGGTGAAGAAACCATTATAAAATATCCTAGACAACCATGCACCATTTTTATCCATGCTTATTTTAATCCCTCAGTACATGGTGCTATTATGCATGCAAAAAGGTAATGAGGCAGGCAAAGGTTATTACTAGGGACACTATTGGAATGATGAGGGGCTGCCAATGCATAAGACTAACCTCAGGCTATCTGAAATTGAAATTTTTGGTTAAATTAATAACTCAACATGAGACCAGACGGTAATGCTGTCTGTCCCCTGCAGGGCTGAAAATGTCTTTTGACATTAATAAAAAAAGAAAGGGAGGGGGTGTTACCTGTGAAGACGTATAGAGAAGCAATCCACTCAGCTGCGTTGATGGCACAGAAACGTGGGAGGTGGGAAACAAATGGAATAAGACAGTGCCCTTCCTTGACTACTTGACAAGCCAAGTGAATGCTCCTGCTGACTGTGGATAAGTTGCAAGAGGAAGCTAATAAGTCCCTCCATCTTTCCCAATACTTCCAGGATTTTTTTTTATCACTAACAAGGGAAATTGCCTCATTATCCTCATTATTATTCATAACAGCACCAGAAATTTTCTGAGGTATTTTACAGAGCAGCTTTTAAAAAAGCCCTGCTCCCAGAGCTGAATAGTTTACAGTCTAATTTACACATGCAGCTCTAGGTCAGAGGCACAAACAGCATCTACGAAGATGGGTGAGGAAAGACAAAGATTAGAGTAATAACATCACACGGTTAATTTGCTGTTTCTATGCGCAAAGCGAGGTGCAATGTTTGGCTGAACTGGTGATATCTAGACACCCAAGACAGACCTCGCTTCTTTGAAAGAGGTGAGGAGGGCAAGGGGAGTGGCAGGAAAGGGAGAGGAGGAATACATTAATAAACAACATGAAGAAATCAGGTAATACTGCAACATTAAGCTGGCAGCAATTCTAAACTGGGCAACACTTGCAAAATCTGTAGGTTCACCTTCAGTCCTTTGGTCCAGTGAGAGTGCTCAATGACACAATACACAGACATCAGCAAGGACAGAATTCTGATAAATAAGAGCAAAACTGAAACAGGTCGGGTTTTTTTTCTTGGAAGAAAGGAAAATGAAAAACAAAGAGAAGACTAAAATAACTCATAGAGAATATCAGAAGACTGTGATATGGCTAAAGATCCACCCACTGGAGCAAATCTAGGAAACCAGGAGAAAACTATATGAGAAACTACCGCATAAGCGACAGGAGAAGGGAGTCACCAGGGGAAAATATATTGCATCCTATTAGTTCTCTCTTGAAAGAAATCTGTCAGCATATCTATCTTGTCTTGCATTGGTCAGACTGGTCCCAAGGTTGTGCATGGCCATGTCTGCACTGACACACCCTATTTCTACCACAAGTGTCTCTTAGAACTGTCTGGATTGTACTAGCAAAACTCTGGGCTGTGGATATTTGGAGCTAACTTACCAACTTCAGCCTCTGAGACTTTATCATGGCAAAAGCAGGGGGGATGTTCCATTATAGACAGCAAAGGGCTTGCTGCTTTATAGACACTCTGCTGTTTGTGTATTTCAGTATTATGAAGTAGACTGTTGCCTTCTGTACTACAGTGTGTGTGCACTGTCTCTGAAGTCTCACTCATTATACTATTAGACTTTAACAGTGTTCATAGGTTGTTTAGGATTAATGAGGCAAAAGTCCTCAATCAAGAAGCAATTTAAGAGTACATTGCTAATTCCACAGAGTTCTGTAAATGAACTAATTCAATACTAGTTGACCTTTTTATTTTGAGGGATGATTTGTGTCTATATTTTCCCTGAGCGGTGCCCTTAAGCAGTGACAATTTGGAAGGGCATTTCTGGCCCAATGACTGAAATCAATCAAGTTACAAGTAAGATGAACACACAAGTCAGGAACAATACACTTTAAAAATGTACTGGCACGCAGCCCAGTAGTATGAGGATTATGGCAGCGTCTATCTGGATAAGTAAGGAAAGAACACAGTTCCTTCAGACGGGCAGAATGAAAGGCAGAACAACCAAACTGATTCATTTCCAAGTTGTAAGACAGTGTGTCAGGAATGTTCTGCAATGGTTCTTTCTTGCTTAGTGTTGAGAGATACCGTCTCATTGCATTAGTTGGCAGAAGTGGGCAGCATTCAGACCCTGGCCCTTTTCATTATGCCTTGGGGCACAGCAATGGCAAGTGCATTCGACAGGGACACTGTTCTGAAAATGGACAGAGAACTTAAGAAGCTTATTTTGTCATTCATTGGTACAGCATTACTACATGACACTGTCTGCAATTGGCTAGACCAGGGATCGTGATCCCTAATTTACCCTAAATTACCATTTTGCCATCATCAAAAAACAAAGAAAATTTTTGTTATCATTTTTGCCAGGATGGTAGCATGTGGTTGTTCTTCAGGTCATTATGTTAAATATTACAGTAAGGACAGAATACTAGACAGACATTTAGAGATGCACGTTGACTAGAACTTAGCAGAAAATGAAAACAATTGTCTTCTTTAAAACAATGAGAAAAATACTTTATAAAGTCTGCACTACAACTACATGCTACCATTAAAAAAAAGATTAATCAAGTAATAATGTGAGTTAGACTAAAATGATACTTAGATTTGGAGAAACCTCCTTGCTACATTATAACCCTGTGAAGCTTGGTCACATGTAAGGCATTCCTGACTCAGTACTGACATGCCTAGCAGTATATTCACCCTCACATGAAGATGAGAAGGACAGGAAAGAACAAAATAAGCCCGAAAAAGAACAAATGTTAAGAAGCTTAGGGAAGCAATAGTTTTGTCTAATCTGAAATGACTCTTTTATTCTCTGTGTTTCTCATTGTAATTAAGATGGGATCTGCTGATATAATGGCAATGGATAAGCAGCATTTGTGTTAGTTTCCAAGAATACAAGGCAGATTATTGCTTTGTTCACATTTAGTTTTTCTTACAATAGTGGTGAGGCTGTGAATTAACACACACAATTAGGGCTTCTCCTTTCTTTTTTTTTTTTTTTTAATATGATAAATCTTTACAAATATTCATTTTTCTGCTAGCAGAAGGTTGCTAATTTTACTCTAAATTAATGTATTCCTGTTGTGATGTAGATTGTGTTTTATAATGCAATTTACCTAGTTTTCTCCTTCCCTCCCCTATGCATAGATTTCAACAGCCTTTGTGGATAATGTCATTCAAGTAAGTAATAACCAGTAAGATCTTGCAATTGAAGATACGCACTTCTCCCTACTGACAATCATTTATCATTATGTCTTCACCTCTCATTTAGCAACCAGAAAGCCAAAGCTTAAATATGGGGTTCCGTTCTTTAGAACTAACACCTTTTCAGGTTTTGTGCCAATGCAAAGCAGCTGCAAACACTGGCTAGTTGGTGTTTGAGACACAGAGGAAAACCAGGAGAGTCCATCTACAAGTAAGGAATTTTAAATCTTACTAATATGAACTGAAATTTACAGTGGCAGGGAGTGCAAAACCAGTTTCTGTCTTCTAGCTCCAGCAAACATACATTATACCAACCAACCAACTTCTCAGCAGAAGTCTTACGGAGCAGTGACCCTCGAAGCATCAAGTGACTCCACTCAAAATGAGTGGTTCAGTCCCACTTTCGTGGTGCTTTATACCAATGCATTTTCACCTCACATTTCTAATTTGTGGAACACATGACTGTGCTTCGTTATTGTCAGTCAGCTTGCCAGTGGTCACTTCTGAAGCCATTGCAACCTAACGGCTTGCAACGGTCCTTCCTGAAAGCAAGTTTAGGTGGTATCTTCTGGCCCCGAGAGCATATTTTAAGAGGGAGTGAAGGAAGGACAAAAAGTAGGGGGGAACGCTTCAGAAATTCCAAGTGTAATCACACAGCACTTTTGTAATGTAAAAGCTGCTCTGGAAATGTTAGTTTTATATAAAGTCAGTGGTAAAATAAAAAAGTAAAAATAACATCTATCTTATTAACTCATGATGAACACATGAATCTTGGAAACGCTGGAATAAAAACACTACATGATAAGCAAGCTCACTTAAGTGAAGTTTTTTAGTTGCCAAGACAATTGCTCTAATCAATAATACTATAGTTTATACCTGGACCAAAGCCATACTTTCCACAATGCTTCTAAGAGAGGTACAATCAATTTGGCTGCATGCAGTGCTGAATGAGAGGAAACAGGGAGAGCGATACAGCTGCAGGGAATGTCTGAGTCAGTGAGGATGTGCAGAGGGTAGGGGCAGGGAGCAGAGAAAGTAGAGGAGGGGCTTCCTTATGGTTAAAGGACAGGATTGAACTAGGAAAATAGAAAGCAAAAAGCTGTAGTAACACCTTAAAGAAGTTAAAAAAAATAAAGCAGTACCCTGCCTTATGGAAGAGATGTGAACGTAAAGACAAAACATAGGGTTGGAACTTGTCTTTATGTATTACCCAATCTTGTCAGTTATCTCTGTCTTCCCTGACAAATACCCTTAAATATCTGAGGTACACTGTTGATGTCCTTCCTTATAACAGAAATAGTAATATCTAAAGTATAGTCATAGTACTGTTTCACTTGATTGCCTAATAAAGAGGAAAAATCAACCTCCTACTTCAAGACATACCATTTACTGGGTGAGTCAACAAAGGCATGAGATTGCATTTTTTTTAAATTACAAGCACTTTCCCAGGAATTTTACCCGCAAATTACATGTTAAATATTCCATCACAAACGAAAGTTAATGCACCCAAATAGTTGCGGCAGGCAATGCAAACACTCTGGCCATCCATCTGCTGGTTACAACAGTTAAGATCACAACTGAGGCAACTCTAGATATATACATATACAGTAGGTCTTTCTCAAACTTTCCTTCTTTCCCTGACCTCCAAGGCTGGCACCCTGATATCAGCCAGACCTATTAATTCCTGCTGCAAATGCAAGCAAGGAAAATTCTAGAGCTGAGAGATGGCTACTCTGACAGTCTAACATCTCAGATTAAATTGAGCAGAATTTCACAGGAAGAGAACCCTGTGCAAAATGTCAAACAAGAAAAGAGATTTTCAGGAAGCTCAAAGTACAGTAATCATACTGTTTTTCCCAGTACGTGGTTAAGTGCAGCTGACTTTTACATATTTACTTGCCTTGCAAACATTTTCCAATGTTTAAGCTGAAAACCTTATATAGTTTCTATTTAGTCTGTGGAACTCAGTAGATGAAAAAACATTTTTAAATTGAGAGGAGATTTTAAAGCTATTAACCGTATTTTTCCTTCTTTTTACAAGACAAAATACATTTAATGACATGCTTCACAGCCTAAGTGACTATGGGCTGGAATGGGAAGAATTGTTGGCCTATCCCATTATGCACATTTACACAGCTGGACAAATCTGCAAGAGCCACGTGAAGAAAATTCACAGGAACTGGGACTCAAAATACATTATTTCTAATCCCAGTTCACCTACAGACCACGTCAGTGACTTGAGCAACGTTCTTCTAAAAGGGGGAACATTTTCCTACATCACAAAAGTTTAACAAGCCGAGACAGTCATATATATAAAAAAGAAATCACTACACATCCCTCCTTTAATGCAAAGCTTCAATTAGGTTAAATGCATTTATTACTTCAGAATGTTTCTGCTCATCCATCAAGCTAAGAAATACTAGAGAAAAGTTTAAATGAATAGTTTTCATTCACTTGCTCATAGTTATGTTCTCTGGGAAGCCTTTATTAGACTTAACTCAAGAAAAAGCCTCTTGCAATACGCAGTCACATCAGATTGCTACTCCTTGAAGACTTATGTAATGAAACGGACACATCCCCTTCTGCTTTCATTCTACATTCTTGCTTTAATTATACACATTGTCTGTTATGAAACCTTGTCATGTTGTCACAAATGGCCTCTGTGCTGAACTTTGCCTTGTCAGGATAGCTTTATCATTCATAAATATTTCAATGAGAACCAAAGACTGTTTATGAAAGATTGATTTCTTACAGTTCATTGACCCTTCCTTTGAGGCCTTTTATTAAAATTAGAGTAAACCCATCCTAGAAATCTGAGCATTAATTGTTAATATTACAGGCTACTGAAACATGGAGTCCTCAAGGAAAATAGATACCCTGCTGGCTTAAAGTGCTACATCACTGTAGGAATTAAAGGCAATCAACAGTTTAAATATGTTAATTTTCACATTCAGAACCAAACTGAGGTCTTTAACGGACTTCACATTAAATCAGGCAGGTTGAGTGCTTTGGAGGCCTCTTGTCAAAATTTGGTTTGGAAAATTGAACAGCAACCAGTTAGATGTTTAGGCACCCAGGAGTTTTGGCTAAGTCATCAGGTGCTGCCTGCTGTGCTGTCCAGATACCCCAGTTAACCACACTGCTAGAAAACCGCATCTCTGCCTTTGAATCAGCCAGGGGCACAAGATCAGAAACTGGAAGCAGAGCAGATAGATTCTCTGACTTTTAACAGCTGTTTCTGTTCTTATCTGGTGCCTTATGTATTTCAGCATTTTAAGTAGCTGCAACTCGACCAAGGGAACACGGGTGAAATTATTTCCAGAGGTAAATTTACTGCAGATCAAAAATATTAAAAAAAGCAAAAGGAAAGAAAAAGAAAGGCCAACAGGAGGCTCTCAAGTCTGTAAGCATCTCAGATCCAGGGTTCTGTCTTCCAAATTGCACTATGCAGAGATGTGATGCTACATAAATAACAAATCGTTTAGCTGATCAAAAGCACTACAACAGCAAAGGTCCTCTTTCCACACTAATAACATCTTCATAACATCTTGGATCTATTTCTCCAGGACATTTTCCTTTTCCAAGAAAACCTCTGCTATCATCCTAAGAACATGCACCTACCTCAAGAACAAGCCTCAGCAACATATTTACTTAAATGTCTTCCTTTGGGTATATTTCTGATCTATTGGGACACCTTTATGATCATCAACTGATCCCTCTTTTTATTTCATATCAGTAAACGCAACTAGGAGCTTCACTAAGGGCATTTAGTGTTGTATTTAAAATTTGTGTGCCACATCCAAGGAGGATACATAAACTACTAATTAATCTGATATTGCTCTGTTCCTCGACATCATATTCCATCATTGTAGGGGCAATTGCTAATTTACATAAAAATGCTATCAAGACCCTAAATCCAAATGATCAATTACATGTGATCGTTCATTGTTAAGAGGGGTTAGAGAAAGACAGGGACATCATTACTAGTTTAAATGTCTTTTATTTGCTCTAAAAGTCATACTTTAATGCAATTCTGTCAAGAATGCAGACCTGTCCTTGTACTTGGTCTTATCTGCTATAGATATGCCAGATGGCTTGACAGCCATTTCAGAAGCTTTGTATGCCAGTGTGCTCACCTGCAGGAACTAAAGACAGCAGGGGTGAGAATTTTCTGCCCACTTTCACCTTTAAAAAGAGTTGAGTGTCAACCACCCAATTCAAGACAGGATGCCAACGAACTAGGGGAAAGAGCTTCCAGGTGCTCTGCACCCAGACCACAGGTGCTTCCTTGTCAGCAAGTAGAAGAATTCATAAATCAAATGAAGAATGGCGGGCAAGTAATTTTGCTTCTGCTCTAATTCCAATCTATCCCATGGCAGAAAAATCAAAATCTCTCCACACTATATTTAAAGTTGCCTTTTTTCATCTTATCTCTCCCCAGCCTGTGTTCCACTTTTTTTCTTTTTTTTTTTTTCTTTTAAAGAGCAGTTGTTTCTCATATAAGATTGCATAACTGCTCCTTTCAAAGAACAATGTTTACATTACTATAGGCCCCTAAAGGTCACAGTGAGATGACTTCTGTATATAACAACATACCATTCTTTTCCAAAGAGCTTGAATGGGAAGGCCCAATTCTGCAACAAGCTCCACACAAACAGCACTGCCTCCCTGCGTAGTGAGTGGGAAGGATGCTCAGTCTCAATATAAATTGCCAACTTCTGCATTTAATGTCAGGGTCCAAAACAACACTGAACCCAGGGAAGAGAGAAAAAAAAGGTTCTTGTCCCCATTTAAATGGAGACAGATATGAATCAGAGATATGATGTGGACTTGCTAAGAACACACAAAGAAATTCATAACAGGACCAAAATCATGGTCTCCAAAGTCCTAGTTCTTGTCTATTTTCCTCCTCTTACCTACTTCTCTCTGAGGTATGGGACACAGTGAGAGCAACAGTCACTGGAAAAGCTTTGCACACTAAGGACATGCAAAAAGTCACTTATTAGGGACAGGAAAAAGAGTCTATTTTTTGTTGGCTGCTTTTAGCAACTCCTGAGCTCTTTGCAGTTCCTGGGAACATAGATGATCTTGACCTCAAGACAAAACTATCCTCTGCTCATAATCAGATTCTCCCTGCAGACAAAACATCATTAACATTCAAAACCTAAAGTGTGTCATATTCCTACAGGTATAATTCCAATGGTTCATTCAACATGGTTAAAAAAAAAACCCAAAAAACCCAAAAACCAAACAAAACACAAAAAACACCACACCAAACACTCTCAGCAATTAACCAAGGATATTGATGAAATATGGACCTTATAATACTCCAAATTTACTTGCAATACTCATGTTTAACTTTGTGCAAGAAATAAAACTATATTCAACATATTGATTGATATATACTAATTTCATCAATAAAACCCCTCAGGTTTGGGGAGAGGGTTAAGCCAGATATTGTACTGAACCTGTCAGCTTTGACATTCTGAAATCTAGATGAATGCAAACAGACTAAATTTTTTGTTTGTTTTTGTTTTAAATTACACATTGTAACTTTTCAACCCAGACCAGAAGTTTCCTTTCAGGTGGATAAACAAAACAGGGCACTTTCCACCTCTTAATTACTCATGCGTGAAATTTCATTTCCAGAGGAACTGTGAAGCCCTGAGCTTTTATGACAAGAAGCAAATTGACACTTGAAAGTCCTGATTATGGTGAAATTCTGATTTCACTGAGAGAATATAAATAAATTGCACAGTCCAACATTATTTAACATGTAGCTCATCTCCGGAGAAAAGATTGCACCATGAAGATAAATCTGAGTTGCACTCCAAGTCTTCAGTCTTCCTGTAGAGGAGGCTGGTCCTCTGATTACTGAACCCGAGCACTGAGCACCACAGCACGAAATTTAGGACAAGTATTTGGCGGCGGGGGAGGAGAGGGTAGGGGAGCTTAAAATACGCTAGCATTGTTAATCGCACTAGGGCTTTTTCTCACCATTTTCTTCTTAGATTAAGAAAGACTTAAAGTACCCTTTGTCTCTTTGGTGCACTGTCCACAGAACACATTAAATTACTACGGGGGCTTCTTGTGAATTCTGGGCACAGTTTATTAGCACAGGGCTGCGCATAGTTCACTGTCTGCTGGCATATTAAGTACACTTCCTATCTCTGAACTTCTATTACACCCTATCATAAGCACATCACAAATATTAGTTAATTGAACTTTGCTGACCTGGAAAGTAGGGCCACCAGATGAATGATCCAACAGTTAGAGTGCTAATTTGAGACCTGGATAATCTATTTTCCTGTCCTTGCTCCCTCTTGTCTTATGGTTGTTTTATTAACTCCTAAGCAAGTTACACGGCCTTTCATTAGTTCTGCAAAACAGGAGCATCACAGTGAGCTTCCAAGATAAATACTTTCAACGATACAAGGCATTCAGAGGTGCCCAGGGTGGGTCATATCAAGGGTCATTTACATATTTTAGACAGCTAGTTACTACATATGTCTTTACAGACAGTGATCTCGAACAGGAAGGTATTAAAATGATTTGCCAAAGGTCACACGGGAAGTACCTGTTATAACTAGCAACAGAACCCCCTTCTCCTGAGTACCATCCCTTTGCAAAAAGAAATAAAATGGCACACATTTGGCAGCGGGGGGGAGAAGTATGTATGCTTCTCTAGGAAAAAAAAAATATGAATCCACAAACCAAAAACCCACTAACTTTAGGGCAAAAAAAATACACAGTATCTTACTTGTCACCATTTTTAGAAGTGTCTCTTAATTACGTAGTGTAGTTGCAAACTACAAAAGATATAGAAAAAAGTCAGATAAGCTCCTGACAAATTCCAGGGTTCTCAGCAGGTGCCGTTTCATCATTTCAGTCCCAGTTAAGATGCTGCTGCAAGACCTCTGGAACCAACGCACTCAGCATTTTACAATATTGCAATTAATTCAACTGAGTGAACTTCAAAAGGTATGCTAAATGGTAATGACTTGGGTCATTAACTTTAACAATGTCAGTCTGTTCGCACCATCATATTTACTATAATTAGCGTGCATATTATTTAATAGTATGCTACACACAAAGAAAAGTATTTCAATCTACAATCAACAGTACAATACTGGAAAATATCAGTGATTCAGTCAGATGTGTACCTGTATGCTTCCCCCCAAGACACATATAAAATAATTCTTTTATACTGCATACTAGTCTACTTCCTTTTGGAGGAGGTGAAAAAAGCAGCAGAGCTTTAGAAAGGCTACTCAGAAGTTAAAGAGGGTATTTTTAACAGAAATGACAAAAACTTGAGAAGTATCATTTGAAGACAACTTCTCTGTTGCACATGCAAACTAGATGACCTGAACAGCTGTGCACAGTCACACCCTCTCCTGTGCCCCTTTTTTTAAAAAGAATACTTAGCATTAAGTACCTTCACTGCAGTGAGACTACAGGTAGCCAATCATCTCTATTGTTAGAGCTTAACCTCTAAGGAACTACAGGGGTTTATAACTAGGAAAGCTAAGTTTAGCTAAGGAAATAACCCTTACAATGGTATCTATATATGAGTAGATCTTTTTTTCTCTGACTTGGAGCAATTACAAGATGGAATATCACACTCAGGCTGAGCTACTAGGACTAGCAGTAGACAGATCACAGAGGGAGGACAGGAAAAGAGTACTAATATAAAGAACCCTGAAGTAGACAGCAGGGGTTACAGATTATTACCTTTCTTCTGGTTGGTTGATCTTGATATCTAGGTGAATACACTATACACATTACTCTGTGTGACTGACCCAGCACCTAGAACCTGAGACATCAAGCCCCATACCTTCTTGTATAAACGTCAACTATCCATGAACTAAAAATGTTCTTTGAATCATAACTTGTCAGTGTCCTCATGTTCCAGCATCTCCCATTTGCCTGTCGGCATTCTCCAAATGCCACTGCTGCTCAGAGCTCTTCCCTTGTCTTAGTTTCTAAATTGTATGGTGGCTGAACACATGGAACAAACCCAGAGTGTTGCTGTGGGTGAAGATTCAGAGTCATTTTCCTGCATATGAAAGTGCTACGATGCTACAGAATGAGCACAACACCAAGAACATAACCCCCAATGTGGTCATTAAGTGCTTGGATCTGAAGAAAGAATCATATATACTTCAAAATGGCTTAAGCTGAGTCAACTCAGTGAATCAACACATTCCCTCCAGACACAGAACAGCTGGCAGAAGTGAGCTCGCTGCTGTCTTTGCCCACAGCGTTCCACAGTTATCTTGTCAGCAGTGCAAGAGTAACAAATTGCATCTGCTTATTTCTGCTGTTGTCTTTAAGGTGGCTGCAGATTATTGTTTAAACCTGAATTCTCTTCTCCCTGCAAGTACATTTGAGCACATCCGTGCACACTTTGGGTCTGAATTTGCAAGGACCTTTGGTACTGTAAAACGTGTTATGGATGCCATGACAAATCAAACAGGACTCCCTCAAGCCACCTATGAAGACAACTAGCAACTGTTGAGCAGATGTCATAGTTTCATAGTCTCAAAATTTGCTGTATTTTCCTTTGTGACTTTAAATGTGTGAAGTTTAAAATGTGTAAAGTTTATTTAATTTTTTTATTTTAACAAATTCATTCAGTGGTTATTAAAATCATTGTCCCTCCTACCAAATAGGAAAGTGGCTTCGCTCAAAGACATGACTTTCAGCTCAAGTCCATAGTTTACATCTTAAATGGAAAAGAACAAGAATACTATAATGCACTTTTAATCTGTCATTGAGAAGGTTACCTGTTGAAAGAACCCAGAAAGGACAGTCAAGGACTAGGAATGGCAGAGAAATTAGGAATAACTTAAGTGGCATATGCTAAACTCCTGATCCTGAGGGGAACGGACTCGGGTCAAGTTAAAGAAAAGGCAATAAACTCATGATTGCCTGAGAGTCTTGTTGCTGTGACTATCAATGAAATGGACAGATCTGTTCAAAGAAAAATGCATCGAGACCCATGTCCCACAAATTAATTTACCACAAGCCACGAATCACCTATGACAGGTTATATACATCAGCAACTGGACAAGATTTTAGCTGGTGAGTAACAGGTAAAATAATCCTACGAAGAGCCCCTAACCAAATCGTCTTTCTGCTCTGGGTTCCTGTGTGTTGTCCACTGATTAGCTTGTTTCACAGTCATGAGGAAAAGCAACATAAAACATGTTGAGGGATTTTTTTTTTCCTTTCCCAAAGTAACAAGTAGTTGACACCCATTTAAATATTCAACAGTGCAAGTGTTCTGCCATTTAGTCTCATCACGTTGCTACGCTGTGGAAACACTGGCTCAGTTCACCTCTTAGATTTCCCAGCAGAAATAACACAAGCCTGGTGTGAACTGAACGTTTGTGATAAGCAAACTTCCTCCTGCTGTTCACGAACTGAAACCTGAAAACAGTCAGTAATGCACAGCCTCCTCATTTTTCCAAATGGCTGTTGCTTCCATGCCTTTGCAGAGATCAAAAGCTTAATGGCTGCGCACTTGCTCTCTCATTTCCTAAATTCTGCCCCTTACAGGTACTAAGAAATACCCTAAGAATATCCATTATGTTAGACTTGCAACCAAAAGTTGGACTGAGGTGTGAGGCAGAAGGCTGGAGAGCTATTTCTTTAACTATTCCAAATGCCAAGGAACAAAGAAAATCTCTGGGACCTAGAACAAGAAACAGTGCTCCTGTTTATACACAAGTACAGGAAAGCACCATTTCTGCTCTTAGAAACATTTATCACTTGAAGTCTCACCAGCAGGGATTGTTATTGCTGCATTAGGCTGACATCTGGCAGAGAGGCTGGGATGGAAATGGAGAAGAGCTGAGTGAGAAGTTGCCAAGAAGACGTAATAAATTCATTTCTCTGACACAGGACGAAACTTGTCATTAAATGTCAAGTGCTACATTAACAGCTGTAGGGGACCAAAGCTCTGTTTCAACGTCTAGGCTCTTAGCAATATATGGCAAAAATCCTCTCCCAGAATCACTGCCTATAAATGGCAAAGTATTTTTGCTCTGGTTTCTGTATGGAGTTAGACTGACAGTGGACTTGCAGATAATCATACATAGCTGTTACCCAAAGCACGTATGCATAACAGAGTTGGACATACCAGTTCACATTTTGACAAGTATAAGCCAAAATAATGCAGTATGTCACCAGTACCTAACATAGAAAACTAAGACAGACCTGGCTTTAGATGCCAAATCAGGCATTCCTGATCTGGGTGTGAAGTATCCAAATCTAAAGCTTGCCCCCAGTCAGTCCTAGATCAATCCTTTTGGACTTAAATTTGGAAAAGAAAATCAGAAAAGAAAACTCATAATTGATTGAGCCAACTAAAAGGCTAAAGGAGGTAGCACCTAGAAGTGAACACATAAAGGATTTCCCCTGTATTTTAGAGATCCTACCACCCCCCCAAATTCAAGTAAAAATTTTGCCCACTATCTTACAGAGTCAGATGGGTCCCTTCTACCTTTGTTCCTTCCCTGTCCTTGTATTTTCTTCTAGGTGAAATGAGTAAACAATGTAGAAACATGTTCAAATTTGCAAAGTCTATCTTCCTATTCATAGTCCAGACACTGAGGCCAGCCTGAGGCAATGCTGCTGAACATGCAGCAAATGCCAAGAAAATTAACATGAACTTTTTTTCTTTCTTTCTTAATTTTTTTTTTTTTTAACAAGGTACCCCATTGAAATTCAACATACATTTTAGTGAAGCACTCTGATGCTGGGTGACCTTTGTGTGACATTTTCTTTGCAGATGTGCACCAGGAGACACCAATCCACCCTTTAACAACTCCATAATATAGCACCATGGCCATGGGAGGGAATGATAAAGACTGCTGTGATGAGTGCTAATTCTTGTGATATTGGAAGGCTCCTTAAATCAAAGCACTGAAACTGAGAAGTGAGGTGCATAACTGCAACGTTTATTGATCATTCATTACCACATGAGCATAATTCTGCCCTGAGAGAACTCCACAAAGTCCCTGTATTTGTGGTATCAGGGCACCTACCAGTTGTTACCAAATAAAGGTGACAACTGTTTAGTACAGTTGACAAAAAGAGAAAAAAAGAGTTAACCTTACAGGCTACTAGCTTTGCATATTTAATATACTTAACCTATACCTTGCTATTCTACTTCCAAACTAGTCTTAAGGCTAACAAGCAAGTGCTTCCCCCTGCTTAAAAGAGGAAGGAGATGAAACAAACAAGCAGACTGGTACAGCAAACCCCAGTATACCCATCTATGAAACAGCAGAGATAATAATTTAAAAGAATCCAGTTGCCAAAACTGTTATAAATCATAAACGGGTTGCTATTTGGATAAGTTCTGCAGGATTCTTGATTTTTAAAAGTAAGGATAAATTAGAAAAATAAACCTTTAGAGCAAGCTTTCACAGTTTGTTTGGGTTTTTAAAATACTTTTGTAAGTAGAATTATCTGCTTCAGGGACATTAAATCCATCAGTGGAAACTCTTGTACATTACCACATTGTGAACATCTGACCTCCAACACTGGGAAATAATGAAAAATTAATGGATCCAGATGTGCCAATCCTGCCAATGGACAGATGTTCATTTTACACACCATTTAGAAATACTCAGTGCATTTGACTACAAGATGATAAAATGTCTAAATAATAGGAAGAAATGGAATAGGGCTTAGAAAGTGAAATCTGCACTCTTCCAATATACGAAAATGCACAGAGACAGGCATGCAAAAGATTACACTAAGAACACGTCACATGTGGCAGCACCTTTAATTCAGGAATTTCTAATAGGACAACTAGAAATTGCCACTATTAGGGACAAACCTAACAACTTCGTCCAAGTCATACCTAAAGATGCCAGCATAAAAGAATAAGTGACAAATAATGTGAAGAAACACAAAACACACTCAAAAATCATCCCTCCGTTAGATATTTGACCAGCCAGAATATATTCCTCTGCCATTAACTAATACCTATCTTTTATTCTCCTCTTGCTTCTGGAGCTCTTCTGCCTTCTTGGAGATTATTTTTTCTTCTATTATGCTTGTCCAACATGGCACTTACCCTTTAATGAAATACAGATAAAACTGTCCCTTGTCAAGCTGTGCTTGTCAGGCCTAGAGAGGGTTTTACTACATCATAAAACCACAAAATGCCCCAGTATTTAAAAAAGATCTATCATTCTATCATTATGTCATCTAGGTTCTGCACACAGTTCTTTGCAATACAAGAATAGATCCCTGAGCAGAAAAGCAATGGAAAGAGCTGCTGCACTGCATGTTCATATGTATTCCAACCTTTTACATGAAGTACTGAATGTTGATCGCTTATTACTGGCTACAACTGGAGACAGTGATAGTTCTCATTTAACTGTTGCTGTAGGGTCTGGTTTTGAGACTGTACACCCTGCACAATTTTTACGTGCCAGTTGGGTGGGGACAACCTGACTATCCGGCAATTGCTACTTCACCCGGGATTCCTAACGTCCTTCCATCTACATTTGCAGCCACCACCACCTCTCATCCTCATTGGGGAAGCTTTCAGTCTGCAAATGAGCATCTGTTTATGTGACACTGAACAATTTGTTACATTAGATTCTGAGAGCATTTTACTAAGAAGCTTATTTCTGCTCGGTGCTTCGATAATTACTCTAGTGAACAAACTTCCAGGAGCAGAGAGAGAAAATGGAAGTTGATGGTGTTTGAACGTCATTTCAACACTGACTACACAAAGCTCAACCTTTCAGTAGCAATTCTGCCTTTGTTACTTTGATTTTGCAAACAGTTGATAAAGGCAATTCTATTGACCAGGCAGATTTGATTAAAATACTGAATTAAAATGTTCTATGGGGCTCTCAGTTAATACCATCCTTCACCTGTAGGGTTCCTCTATCCCAGTCAGATAGTACAGATTCATCTTGGTAACTGAAATATAGACCAATTCCCTGCTATATCTTGTTTACTATCCATCTTGTCTCTCATGTTGACTGGTTCCAAGTACTTCAAAGAAAGAAGGTATAAGCCAGTTCTCAAAAAATCTCTCAGCTGCTAGGGCAAAGGAATACACATATCAGACCACAAATAACATGCACAGCTCCACAGAGCCAATGATTGTCTTTGAGAGTAAAAAACAGGAGGAGCAATATTGTCATTCAAAGGGAAATAAACACAGTCTGATTTCAGTGGTTTGAGAGGGGTACTACTAAGATGTTTCATTTTCAGCTCTAAGTGCAAGTTACAGGGGAAACGCCTTGTCTTGCTGTATACAATTTTCCTCCTTTGTAAAATGGAGTACATAACAAATATCTAAAAGCAGGGTATCTGCCCAGACAAGGTCATGTGCTCATGTTACCTCCATTATTAGTGCTACTGCCTTCAGATTTCAGATGCCCCTTTACATAAAAAACACAGCAGCAGAGAATTAATTCCCTGGTGCCTGGTACCTTTTAAACTTTGACAGTAATGCAGAGTGAAAATAAAAAATTCTCAAGCCCCTTTCTCGTTAGGCAGTGACTTAAATCTAAAACTGTCCAGCTGTCTACAACAACATTAATTTCTCGAGCGGTAAAGAATCTGATCCTGCATCAAACAGAAGTGGTGCTTCTGTACAAACAGTGCTGACATGCAAATTCTGTTGGGGGGGCGGGGGGGGATTAGTAACTATTAACAACATCATCCTACAGCGCAAGCCAATCATCAGCTCTCCTGTTGATAGACCTGGGAGCAAAAATACAGAAAAAACCTTGTACAAGAACAAGCAATTTAACAAGCTCCAAAGAAAAGCCTTGTATTTTCTGGTCTTTCAATTTCCTTTCCTTATCACACATGAAACCTGCAGCTCTCCGTGTCTGACCAGCGACTCTCCGTGGAAGCATCACGTCCACCTTGTCCACGCTTCCTGCTGTACTCGCCACATTGCGTACACATTGCATTCTGCCTAATGCTTAAAGCTGACAAAAAGTAACTACTTCCAGCAGGAAACTAAACAGGAGGAAAAGTACCCCTCCCTCCAAAAAATGGAGATCAGAAGAGATGACTCACGAGCAGGCCTTGTTTATTAGAGTGCCCCCTTCTTTCTTTTTCTTTTGAAACTTGCAGTTGTTGACAATAGCCCATAAAAGATGCAGAACTTATACACCACCAGCTTCTTGTCTTTAGAGATAATCAGTCTGTTACTGATGGACGGCTCTGCTGTCACTCGTTCCGCACTGACGGGAAGCACAGCTAGCTAGAATTGCGGTACGATTACAATTGCCTTGCCCAAGGTCACATATTGGCTTGTGGCAGAGCTGGGAACAGGCTGACAAGAGGCTACCTAGTGGCTTATTTTGTTAGAGTGGAACTGCAGGCCTGATTAAGACAGAAGAATAAGCAGTATGCCTATGTTATGTTACCGCAGGGTAAGAGAAGATATGCATGGACAGTGGCCGAGTTCGCTGTCCTCACAGCCCTGAAAACGATCACTGCCATGAAGAGTACAATTCTATGCTTCTCACTTAGCATTCATTAGGTCTTCAGTGGACGTTAACTGCAAAGACTTATTTACACAGTTTATGGGGAATAACACAATGATTTATCAATCCCCAAAAGAAAAAAAAGCCCAATTTCTCAGCTGAGATTAGAAGAGAAAAAGGAGGAAGAGGCAAACCCTTCGAGCATAAACAGATTGCACTATTTATACATGAAAATGTTTTCTGCATCTATAAACTTACCATGCCCAAGTACTTTAATTAATCGCAGTGGTTGCTATGGTAACCTTCCTAACTCAATTATAGATCTACAAAGAGGTGCAGTGTATTTATGACAGAGAAGCAGGTAACTCTTTTGCTGAAACTGAAGCAGAGAGCAGGTATCACAAAAATAAAAACATTATGCAGTCATTGTCAGAAGGTACACAACGGATGCAATGGATTTTTGCTTAACCACATCTGACCCCCGAGGTCCCTACCAACTTAAATCATCCTGATTCCACCCACTTTGTAGCCTCTTGAGAGATGATACAACATAGGAGCATCATCAACAGATTTGTGCCAAACTAACTGACTAAACAAAGCTGATTTCATTGGCTCCATCCTGCGCTGAGCAGAATGGCAACGTGACAGGTGAAGAGGAAAATGATTTTGGTGAGAGAACTGTAGCTTTTGACAGGATGAGTGAACTCACAAGGGCCTCCAGCTCCTGGGGAACACAGCTTTCACACGAGGCTGAATGAACAGCATGACCTTAACAGGTAGAGCTCAACTACTTGACCCTAAAGATAGCATTCTGCTCTGCTACAGATTTTCCCTCTGACACTGCAAAAATCACAGGCTCTCTTGTTTATACCTCAGTTCCCCATCTGTAAAACCAGGACTGTACTTCCTGATTCCTACACAACTCAAAGAGACAAAAATTATTATCAGCTGCTCCAACTCAGAATGGATAAGGTCTGTTTTAAGGTTACTATCAGATTGATGATTTATGGCTAGCTCTTTCTCCCACCAAGTACTATAGGAGTTACTATTCACCTGCAGAGGCTGGGCACAAGAGAAGACTCAAATGTCTCACAAAGACCTAATTACTTTCCTGCATTAGAGCAGACAAACAGCCTGCGTCACAATCAGTATTCTGCCTCCAGTAGGCAGAACTTCTGTCTGGTGCAGAACTTCTGAAAATAAGAAAGGGCACAAAGAGACTAGATCCAGATAGGTCAATAGTCAGACATAAGTATTGTATCGAAACTTGTTAAACTTACCAGCACCTTGGGAGCAGGGATGGACCTCATCATTTGTGGTAAGGGAAGAGGTTATGTCACTCTATGGCTGATAAATCAGATAGATAGTTATGCACATGGTCCCTCTTCATGACAGCATAACACAGAGGCCTCTTAAATATGAGTTGGTCTGAAATTTGCTGCTATTAATCACAGTTATTTTCAAAGTAAAAAAATTGCTTTGAGAATTCATTCTATGTTGTCCCCAAAAGATAAAATGCATCTCATCACTTGTACGCTAAACGTGAAGATTTACTTAGCAACATCTTTACCGTAATCAAGAAGATCTACATCTCTCCAGTAGTGATGTAGATGTTTCAAAAGCGGATGCAATGTTCTCTATTTGTGCCACAGCACTGAATGGTCAACAGAAAAGGAAAGGCAGGAAAAAAGAAGCGAGAATTAAAATGGCATTTCCTCTTAGCCTTATCACCTGAAATCTGACAACTGATAACCTTCACATCTATTGTGAAAAATCATCTTGCCATGTGAACTGGGTTCTATTCTCTTCCATACCTGCATTGCTCATACCTTCATTTCTCTGGCTTCTTTTTCAGGAACAGACTCACATGACAAAGGAAACACTTCTTTCCCAGCTCATGTGTCTGTCATCCGTTGTCCTAGACGTGACTTTTAGTCACTGTGGCAAGGTATTTTTTTGCCCCTCTACAGATCCTGTCACTTACATTAAGCGTCCTTTTCTCCCCTTTTAGATTAAATGCCTTGTTAGATATTTCTAAAGGTGTCTTTAGCGAGACACAGTGATATTTCTTACCCTCTGTGCCCTCATCCTTCAAGGTCACAGACAGAGACTTCAGCTTGTTTCTTAAAGGTTAAATGCAAGTTCCAGAAGAGCAACTGAACTTTGGAGAGCTAAAGCAGGAAAAAATCAAAACCTTCAGAGAATACAGTATTGTTATGTGAAAAGTAGTGAATATGAATGATAGAACTGGCAGTTGGAGAAGCTGGACAGAGAACAGCGGCTCCCTTTCTGAACAACAACTTTATCTGTCTCTGCAAACCAACTGCTACTTTTTCATATATTTTTTTTTCAAGCCTGCCCTGCTCTGAAGAACGTTGCAGCCTGCAGAGCAGGAAGTTGCCAGAGGCTTTTTATTTCAGCAAAGCCCCCCACCAGCTGTGGCTGCACTCCCTGAAGGATACACAATGTTAACTCTTCAGAGATGGGTATTTTCCAGTCTGTCAGGCAAATGGATGCTTACTCAAAGTCAGAGTGTTCAGAGGTTGAACAAATTTTGCTCTCCTCTTCAACAGGCACTTTAAATCATAAATTCCTGCTCAGCTTTCTATACCCATGTTACTCTCTTAAGGCTGAAATTAGCCCAGTTCAAAGGATCTTATCCTTTAGAAAGTATTTTTGCTTTTTTTTTTTTTTTTTCATTCTCTACCTTTTTCTGCGCCCATCATGTTTAACACTGGTCCTTTCAATTTACGGGGCTTATGACAGATAACTGCAGAAATTTATATAGGTTGCATACATACTGGAATTCAGACTAGGTGATATTATAATCTCTGCTGGCCTTCAACTCATTCAGCCAAACAACTGTTATAGCACACAGCCTAGCTGTGCAACACCTATACTTCAAGACTTTGCAGGAAAATCTGAATCTCAATCCAGATTCAGAAAATCAGAATCTCAGTCCAATGCATTGGTCCTGTGTGCATTGTGATCACTGACAGTAATTTGTCAATTTTGCATCGACTTCTCTTGTCAGGATCTTGCAGTATTTCACAGTTATAAAACACGCAGAATATTAGAAATACCAGCGTATAAATGGGTGCTGGGCAGCCGCCCTTTGTTCTAGCATACCTGACCTGCAAAACTGTCTGCTGTTCCAGTTAGGACTGGACTGTTTGGACCCATGTTCTCAGGGCACAAAACCTTGCAAGAGGAAACCACCTGAAAAACTACTTTCATTTTGAGTCTCACAACTGAAGGTGTGTTTTCCCCAAGCACAGACTGCTAGTATTAGGTCACCCTAGTTCATGTTCCTCCACTTTGAGGAAATCCCATCTGTAGTCCCATTTTATTATAGATGGATCTGCCACACTCGTGCAAATGCCCTGTCAAATGAGAGCCTGGAATGACAAAAATGACAAGCTTCTACTGTTAAATCGTTAAGAAAACAACAGGCTTTATACTGAGAAATTGGCCAACCAGCTCTAAGTAATGTAATATTGTAAGTGGGCTATAGTAAGTTTAGGCTGGGTTTATATACATCCAGAATTTTCTTCAGTCTATCAAGGGTCCATCTTTAAAAGTATATTTTTGTTCTTTGGCTTTTGTACTCATACAGTTCTGGTAATTGGACGTGATTTTTACCTTGGCCGCATTTGTGGAAGCAGGGTCTGAGAGGGAATTAATCCATGCCTCACTAGCATAGTAGCAGTCTCTAAGGGTCTGGATTATCGGGGTTAGTTTAGCAGCTAGCTCCGCTACAGCACATTATACATGACTGGACATCTCTAAGGGCCAGAAAGCACTGCTGAGGAATTCCAAAAACATCTTACTGGAAAAACACAGCAAGAGAAAGGCATTCTGTTTTCTTCATCATGGTATGGTTTAAGCAATTAAAGACACAGAGCAAACCTGTTGTAGGTGTCAACTATGGTGTTCAGTTATTTTTGCAAGTTCAGGGATGACTACAGATTTACAACTTTTTTATTAAACTATACGAGAGTTCTCCTTATCAGCGAATGGATGACTACATTACGATCACCAATGAAAAGAGTTGTAGACACTGGGACCTTTCTATATATATTTTATATATAAGAAAATGGTAGATCAGACACTTCCATTTCCAGTTCTCATTATTCAAGAGCAAGGGAGATCAGTGGACCAGAAACAAAGAAAACTTAAAAAATCTAGGAAATGTTCGGTGCTATTTGCTGAGAAGCACCAATCAGATACCTGAATTCTAAAGAGATAAAAAAGCAAACCCAAGCTACTTAACACATGCACAATGAGAAAATTCTAACTTTGCACTGATTTAAGAAAAGAAAAATTGACCTTGCTTCAAGGCATAAATTGACTTCTAATGGATTAGGATTTTTCCTGCAAGCAGGTCTTAATTAAAAAGTGCACAAAATCACTTTGCAACATAATTGTTAGTGGTAGCCACTATTGGAGAGACTATTAAATTAAAGTACTACCAGACTTGATAGTGCTATATGGCCATTCCCCATGCACTAAAGAAATAAGTTTTACACATCCAGAGTGTAAATCGATTACAGTAACTGGTTTCTATCCTACCCAGAAAAAAAAAAATCTGGACAAAACCCACCTAACTACCCGCTATATCTATTCCCCATGGAAACCGGTATTCTCAGAACTAGCTATAACTATGCAGTTCATAGAATTATACAAATAATAAGGAATGAAGGGATGCAGGACATTCATAATGGTAGTAGCTGTAAGGCTTGGTTTGGAACCAAACCCAGATATTCATGTGATTTAAGAGCGATCCTTACCATTCAACACTATGGCTACAGATTTAACAAGTGACATACAAGCAGTGCACTGAGAAGCCCAAACACAATCATTTCTGCTATTCACAGTTTATCTTTCCAGACTTCCTCTCTTCCTATTGTTCTGGTTCTTCTCCCAAGGGAGATTAGATGTGGAAAACAGCAGGCTGACCTTTAACACTGCTCTAACACTTCACCTTCTTCAAGTCCTTTACAAAACAGCTAATTAAACGTATCGTTCCCCCAGTAAAATACCGAAAGCGCTATTCCTAGCACTGGAGATCCAATTCTCCTCCTAATTGCATCCTGTACAGCACATTCTAACAGCTCAGACTATCTAAATCAGCACTGCTTCACTGAAGCAAAAGGAGTTTTGCCAATTGACACCAGCTGAGGTCATGGCTATATTGGGTCAAAGGTATTCCTTGGAAGTATGTACAAAATGATTAGGACTATTACTATATGAAGTATTGAACACCTTTCATACTTCAGCAGGAAACTTGGAGAAGCAAATATAGAGATACTGAAAATCCAGTTAATGCCACTAAGAAAAGGTCATATAGGAAGAGTTGAGATCACAGCCCATGTCAGGATTATCCCTCTTCCATCTCCATTTCAGTTCTGTTTTTTAAAAAAGCAAGGACTGTGGAAACTTGAAGCTTAATACTTGATGTAAGCAGATGCTCATCTACGTCAACAACACTGCCTTTAGAATACCAATCTCTGAATACAAACCTCTATGTGAAGCTAACGCTTGACCCCACACTTTTATTTAGCAAAGAATTATAGGCACAGCACCATCTGCAGATTTGAATAGGTTCTGTGAAGGGATTTTAAGCAAAGTCAGTAAACAGCTATGCAGAAATTGTCTCAAACTCAGGTAAAACAAAAGCATGTGTTGGTAAGAACCTGTAACAAATGCTAATAACCGGGAGAGTATTTGCCCTGTATGAGTTGACCTTATTATGTACGAACAGTTCATCTATAATGCATTTAACTCAAGTTCTTCCTGTTCTAATGAATTAACTGCACTCTAGTGGACTGCCACTGAGAACTTGGTTGGGAAAATAGCTCCAATAAAAATCACATCAATAATAACACCTCCAAACCATTTAACAGTCCGGAAATGCTTAAACAATGATTTTCTTTCCCTTCTCTTGTCAGAAAGTCTTCAGAGGATATAAACATTCCATGATAATCTTTTGTAAATTGAGTGCAAGCAATGCTCTTTTTTTTTAAGTAAAAAAAAAAATAAAAATCAATAAATAAAGAAACAAAAATAGGCCCACAATGGGATGCAATTTCTTCTTCAGGCTTAGAACATGATGTCCTTACACCACTTAATTACTCCACCAGAGTAAATTCTCTCATAATGGCTGCTGACAAAAGATGACATTTGCATTACAAATCTTTTCAAAACTTTTGAGAGGTACTCAGATTTCTTAAAGGTAATGCTAAGCTGGTATTTAGATGATACTATCTAAAATGATAGCACTCTCTAATTGTTTTCATGAGATCACCCAGTGAGATTCTAATGTATTATTTATATTACTGGATGGGCAAACTGTTGTGCTAAGTGCTGTATGAATACATAACTGTGACATTCCTTGTCCTAGGTAAGCTGTAAAGACCTCAAGTGCAGAAAGCATTTAAAATGTGCTTAATGGTAAAAGCATATTTTAAAACTCGCTGAAGTCAGTCTTCCTTTTGTAAAACATATTAATCACCAATCACACAGGGTACATAGTATCCGAGAGAACTACAAGCTCCTACATATTTTGCTGGCTAATAACTGCTGTAATGTAATTATACGTTGCCCAGGATACAATAGCTGTTCTAGTGTATATATATATATGCACTATAAAGGGGGGGGGGGTGGGTGGGGAAACTTAGCCCACTAAATTAAGTATTGCTAAAAGAATCGCTATAATTATTCAAACAATGGGCTTCATTCATATTCTTACAAAATTCATATTCTTACAAAAAGAGGACAATGGCCAGTTTGTGAATCGGAAGTTGTCTCTTCTAAAAGACATGGCATCTCAACAGACATGCTACCAAAAAACCTACACTTGGGAAAACATTTTAACACTTAATTCCTCTTGCACGTGCTGTTATATTTCAGAAAGCATATGTGGTTCCTATTGCTTTTAAAAGAGTGGAACTGTGCTAATATGAAAAGGAGAGAAGAATCAGACCAAAGTAGTTCAGGAAATTTAACAAAGTTTACCCAAATATAAAGTTAAAGCAAACAGTTTGATGATTATGCAACAAGTGTTGAAATGACAACAATTTTATTGGTTTCCTTGTGCCAGCTGACTGTGCCATTATTTTAAGGATCACTTATTCTACAAATCGTTTTCCTCCTTCCTTCTGACTTTATTTTCATTGCACAGTGGAAGATTGTAAAATGCCCCAGTTTCATCTTTCACAAGTAATCAGTTAGCATGGGTATTTTTTCCACCAGAGCAGTTTCTCATTTTTATGTACAGCATTTTCCTATATCACCCATAACCACAAGCCATGACAGGCAAGAGTGAAACCTGACCGTGGGGGGGTAAGGGGGGGGCAAGGGAAGGGTGGTGGGAATTGATCTGTGGTCAAGCCATAGTGACACATAGTAAACAATGAATCAAAAGACATAGACAAGGCTTTATCTTGAATCACTAAACACTTCAGAATGTTCTCTTTTGTGCTCAAATCTTTAATTACCTTTTAAAAAGTTCATAATTTAGTCTAACTCTTTATCATTTTCACAAAGTTAAGGTTTTTTTTGGTTTAAAAGTGAATTGCTAGAACACTACTGAAAAACGAAATAATTTTTCTCTTAGAAATGACCTGAAGTCATCCAAATGTTTTTTGTACTTGTTTTTAAACAGTCAAGAGTTTACTGCTGCAAAGCGATACATTTCAGTTGTAACCCAGTAAGCCTCTTCTAGCCTGCGGATTAAAGATTGCACTAGGAAGAAATAAGAAAACTCCATCTTGCACTTTGCTTTCATAGCAAGGTTACTCTGAAGTGTTGTACTGTAATGAGGTACCAGCAGCACAACTATCATGGCTGGGCAAACATGACATCCTTCGCATCATATGCCATATAGTTCATACACGGCCTCATACATTAGAAACTGTTCTTACAAAGTGAGTGAATGCTAAGCAATGATGAAGAGGGTCGGAGAACTTTCTCTGCACACTCTTCGTACAAGCAGGGAAGCATACAAGATCAGCTTTACCCAGGCTTCTAGAAGGATGCTGCACCTATCTCACTGCCCTGTTTATAAAAAGCATCCCCATTGCCCCACTCTGTGCATTAGCTGTATGCTGCTCTGCATACGTCTGCACAGTTTTTACCAGTTCTAGTTCTTTACAATTGCAAAGTGGTATCATGCTTAGCAGCATCAGTCTTTCTCTTTGGAGCTTTAAGATAAACTTTTCCTTCTTGCCTCTAGCAATGTGTGGTCTAATTAGATGTTATACAAGGAAAAAGCATTTCAGAGGTGCTATGAAATTGTAAAAAACAACCCAGTAACTGTGCATTTAGGCAGAGACCCAAAAGCTCCACTGACTTGTATTTGGTACTCCGAGATGGATGAATTGCACGAGACTGCCAATTCCTGAAGTGCCATGAAGCTTGCAGGATTGGGCTGAGACCTCCTCCCACTGTCCATCTGCTGCTTCATTTGCTTCCTGTGCAGTGGAGAAATCAGGAGGGGTTCTGGGTGGGCTTACTGGGGAGTAGCTTTTTAAGGTATCTGACAATAAAATGATGTATTGGCAAGGCACACCACCATGGCTGTACAGTAACCAAACCATGCCATGCCATGTATGGACAATGACATCAGTAACCAGCTGTTCAGGATTTCTTGTCCAAATTTGGGAAATATGTGGGTTCTCACCAGCAGTCATGTAATACCTGCACAAAAGAACATTTTCCTCAGAGCACTAGCACTGAAGAAATGCAATGAACCTGATGATTGTGGCTCCTTACCACAACTTACTCTCATTCAGTTTCATCCAGATTGATGCAGTGAAAGAGCAAGCAATAAAGCAAGGATCATCATTAGTTACTAAAAAGAACTAAATGCAATGCATAAACCAGCAAGGATGGGGGTGGAAGAGCAACTGGTGAATAATCTTCGCAAGAACAGACATGGATTTCATAGTTGTTCCTCATCTTTCTCACACACACACCCACCCCAAAGGGTGATTACAGAAACAGATGTAGAGTTCTAGAAAGCCGATGAATCAATACACAGTTAAATTACACAACCCATAAAAATCAATGGAACCACAAGATGTAACACTAGGATATAAAAATCCTGCAAACGATAAATAAAGCAAAGCCATATTTAGGGACTGTCTTGATATCTATGTCTAAAGTAGAGCTTGGGCACATTGTCAGCACCTTAGCAAATTACTATCGAAAAAAAAAATCTTACAAACAATGTAGCTGTCCAGATCTCACATGTTTCCATTTTCCCCTTATATGCCAAATACCCCCAAATTTAGAGCCATTTCCTTTATATACCTTAAGAGTTTCTGAATGTAGCACACACACCTTATTCCTTTTCCCCAGAAATGCCTCTGTAGCATAACTACCCTTTCCCTTAGGATCAGTATTTGAGAGGACTGGATATGTCTGGCAATCAAATCAGACCACACTCAAAAGACGCATGCACTTTCAACTGTAACATCTCAAATATTTCAGAAATATTATTTTAAATTCTGGTTTTTTGTTTCCATCTCTTTTTCAAGACAAACGGAGAGAAAAGAGAACCACAGTCAAATTAATGTATTTTTATAGAATGCATTGATTCTACTGTTCGCTCATACCGTTTCTGGAAACCAAAATTGGACCCTATGTCCTTAAGGGGCTCAATTTCCTCTTCACTGATTCATCTGTAACAGTTTACTTAACTGTGTCTCTAAGCATCTCTGCGGTCACATTGATCGCAGTGGGACAACTTATTTCCACACACATTCTTGTCTACCTCTCAGTGCTACTATAGAAGCCATGAGTTTCCTACATGGCATTTGAAAAGATTTTATGATGATGTTGTTGTTCTTCTTCAAAGCTAATATTCAGATCCTAAATCCTAAATACAAGTAAAAATTCAATAAAGGCAACAAGGTGCATATGCACATCATGTCAGCTGGATGAGGAGGTGCATTCATCTTGTGGAAAGAGTGAGCACTGGTATACGCACAGCAATGGACTGGGACTCATATTAAAGGTTAGTGGGGTGTTTTCACTGTCTCTGCTCTCTTTTCTCTCAAAACCGAGCCTAAACGACAATGCTCCAGCCTATGCCCTGAAGATACTGTGATACATGTGACACCTGGATATCAAGCGCCTGGCACTAAGCATTCAGCCACTTTTCCTCATGCATTGTCATCACAGCAAAAATGAGGCCTGGAAAAACACGTTAACAAAATGTTAGAGAAGTGAACAGAATTTTAGTAAATGCCATCCAGAATTTGAATGCTGGTCAGTGATACCAATCTGTTCTGCGCCTGCCACAGTAATGGCTGGTTCCTCAACACAACTGCTTCAACAGCACTGCTGGTCCAGCTCACTGAATTCACAGTTAAATGACTAATGCCTTTCTCATCACTGACATTCACAAGACATCGCAGCAGACAAAAGAAAAAAGCTCAAAAGTATGACCTAGACACCTTCCCATTCTCAAACTGACCATAGCTGTCCACTCCACAGAGAATAGCGAACTGGAGATTCAGGGTTCCCGGATACTTCTTCCCAGCTCAGCTGTGAGACTTCAGATTAAAGCAATGTCAGATTATCTTTTTCCTACATCTCTACAAAAGATGCTCATTTCACAACACATTCAGAGACCTCTAGAATGCCAACTGTGTTGCCAGAAGAGAAAAGGCGTGGTAGTTTCAGACAATTCTGGTTCAGCCCCCCAATGAGTGCTGCATAGTGTGACAAACACTCTTCTAGCACGTGACAGTGGCTATGCAGCCCCATCCTGTAACAAGAAAGTAGAAGAGGATCCCAATTTTCTTTGTCTCCTAAGACCTAGACCAGTAAACATTTTGTATAATACAAAACTGGAGAGCTAAAGATTAGTAATATTGAATGGCCCCAATGCCTACATTCAGCTCCTGGCAATCTTTCTACTCCTTCCGGAAAGGTTCCCATTGTGTATATTGCATATGCACATACGTACTCCTATATTCAGACATGCGCCCTTCATGAACACAACAGAAATTTGGGATCCTTTTCTCATTATCATTTCATAAGTTGCAGGATTTAAAGCTTGTTTGTGTTACAGCTGCTGATGTTAAAGTAACACTTACCCTGAAGCTTTCATAAATTTTTCAGAACTGCTATTATTTTTAACCTACTGCCAGAGGCAAATCTAGCAGAACACAGCTCTAAGAGGTCATCTATTTCTTCCTAGTAAGCAAACTCAATTTCCTTATCAGGGCAATAAATATTACCACCAATAATGTTAAGTGCAAAACAGTTCCCACTTCCGTTGCCACCATGGTAGAGCACTGTTTCAATGATGATTTAGTCAAAACTGCACTTACCCCTACCGATCTCAATTTTTAAGGAAAAAGAAATTACAGTAAAATTAAACAGCTTCCCATTCAACAGCGGGCATTTTTAAAAATCTATTCTAGGTTAACACCTCCTATTCTTGCTATGAGCTACACTCAAATCCTCAGAATTCATTATTTAATTCAAATTGGTCTACAGGAATAGTAGGTTATTTTGAAAGTTGTAACATAAGATCATTAAAAAGTACAAAAGATTTATCTGTTGGGGGAAAAAGTATGTATACAAAGGAGGGGGAAAGAGGAGATCTCAAACATAGGAAAATGACAGTATTTTCTACCTTAACCTCTTCAGCTATAGTTGCTAAGTAACCATGACACACCACTGTGTATTCTCTGCAGTGTCTGGTCTACAGCCTGACAGTTTGATTAATTCTTCTGAGTACCAAACCTGCATGGCGAATATTTTAAATACTTAAGCACTGGAGGCGGGGAGGGAAGACCATCTATGATTTATAAATTAAGTTTTATTACTAGGCTGCCATATTTAGATGGGAAACTAAAATCCTCTTCCAACAGAGGAAGGTGATATATGGAGTGGTTTCTTCCTCTAACATTTTTGCCTCACATACCCATAAATACATTTCTCCATCCTCAAAAGCATGCATGTTTGATTATGGATCCTGTGTATGAATGTTTGTAAAGAAACAGTAAAAGAAAAGAAACTTTACATTGTCATTGCATTGCTCTCTAAGTGTCTACATTTCTACATGAGGAAGTTCAAAAAAATCAACGAATATTACCGTGTCAGTGTGCACATAAAGCAAAACTCTCTGGATCTTACCTGTTTATAACACCTCTAGCTTCAAGATTTCCACACTTCATATTTCAGCTGATCAGGAGATTAATTAATACGGATTTTAAAAATCATTTTACCTCAGTTTCAAGCATTTATGAAGTTATGCCTGCCTTCCCCACTCCTCTGCATTTTTTCAGGTTGTTTTGGGAAACATAGAGGGAGAAAAAGTGCAATACTAGCTTAGAGAAGCTTTTTTAATTGCAAGCGTAATACCGTGCAAACCATCTCTACAGCAACTACTTGAAAGACAGCCAGTGCTGGGCTGAGATATCACAGAAAGGCACAGCCCTATACAGAATCGTGTAGCAAGAAGAAATCTCTGCCCATCTAAAAACGCAGGGGGGATTTACAAAGCCAGAAATTAACTGTTTTCAAACTAGAGTTCAAGCAGGGCACTGGGAGCAAAGCAGGTGTCTTTGCTTGATCTTCAACAAAGAAGACTCCCAAGTTGCACTCTTTGGATGACTAACAGCACACACAACCGCCACGGGTTATAAGGTATTTGCTCTTCTCCTTTGTTGCCAGTGGTTTTATCCAACTTCAGGTAGACAGAGCAGTGATAAAATACTCTCTTATTACTCCACTATTTAAAGAAATTATGAATGGAAAGAAAAGACGTTCACAAAACTTTTTGCTAACTAATGCAGCCAATACTAAAGAACTATTTGAGAACCCCCACCTCATATTTTCCAAAAAAACCATCATGTTTCTCCTGAGCCACTGACCTTCTGTATGGTAATAAAAACTGAATTCCCTTTGTGTTTCCATTGTAATGTAATCGTGTCATGCTTGCTAAGTACAATTTGACTTGATTGACTAATTAGGCACTGCAGATTACCAGTCTTTGAGCAATCAATCTGTCTGGTCCCATAAAATATTTCCTCTTTTAACTCTAAGGAGCCTTTATAGAGACTAGAGTGTATCCTCCACCAGTATGAAATGCTTTGCTAATATAGGACTCAAAATGTACCATGGGATTTGCTAAAAACAGGCAGAGATCTTTATGCATTCTTACTAGGAATGTTCTCTGGTAGAAAGATAATATTCCTGTTCGGATGCTTCCTGAAAATGCTTTGTCCTGTCTTTTGTTCCAGCAATTATCCTACTCTGTTGCCTCAGACACGTCCTATAAATATTGACAAAATTAAAACCACTGGATTGAAATGTAATCAAAACTATATTTTTGGTCTATTCATATTGTATTTTGACTCTCTATCAGAAAAAACTTAATACTATCCTGCTGAAAGGAGAAAAGTCTAGAGCATATGTAATTATAGCTAGAAATCTACCCGTTGATATTACAGAAGACCCAGAAGCAGAAACACTGTCTCTATCAGAGACTGTTCATTAACAGAACAATATAAATAGAGAGAGCTAATATTATGTGTCTTAGCTACAAACTAATACATCTGGTATCAAGTGGCATTTCCTGACTATACCAGATCTCTATCCTGAAAGAAATCTCAACCAAATAACCAGAGCCCTCCTACAGCTAGGCTTTTACGGAGTCTGCAGATTTCCCCTGCAAGCGCACGCACATAGTTACATGTTCCTCTCCCAGGACTGCACTCTTATCAGCTGCAGTCACTTTGCTGCTCAGAGCTGGCACCTCTCGTGTATGGTCATGCCTTCTCCTCCAGGAGCTTCCAGAGGGAGAGAAATGAAAATGAAATTAAACCCTTAGGAAGACCTTTGAATCCCAATTTAAATAAAATATTCTCTAATGCCTTACATCCATATGTACTCTTCACATACACAAAGAGAATGAGGAGCTTCTATAAATGCAATTATAAAAATTATAATGTATAGGAGCCCTTGGAAGCAGGCAAACTTAAATGTAACTGGGTTTATGACCTACTGACAAACTTTTAATTGTGCTAGAGGACAGGCTTCCACTCCATCGCATCTTTGTAGTTCTATGCTCAGGCTTGTACTAGTTTCCACTCCCTACCACGTATGTTTACAAAGAATTCTTGTTTTGCTGGGCAAGAACTGAGCATTTATTCATATTACATTCATTGTTATAATGTAGGAGAGTCCTAGTAGCTTGAGTATTCCTTTTTTTTGTTTGTGCTTATTTTATCCTATTCTCAAAAAGATTCCTTCTGATCCAGCAGCTAGTCAATGTATCATAGAACATGCTACCCAGGACCATCCTTCAAGTCATTTTTGCTTAGCCCTTCATTTTTCCCTTGTGGCTGCATGGTAGTGTTTTGGTGTTTGGTTTTTTTTCTGTCTCCCTCTGCAGCTCTTTTTAGTTACTGTTTATTGCAAGGGGTATTGCTTTGGTTTAGAGCATTGATTTTCTGAGCATAACTCAGTCCTGCATCTGTGGGATGCTTACTAACTATAAGAGGTACTTCTGCTCACTTTGATTGATTTCTCAGGCCAAAAAAAACCCAAGCAATGAAACTCTACGGAGGAACGGCTGAGTTCTGCCATGCAAAAGAACTTTACAAAGTAATTCAAGACTATACACAGAGAGAAAAAACAGTTTAGTATCAGTAGGTTATTGTTTTGTAGTAAGAGGAATAAACTAAAAGTGAGAACTTTTTAGGGACATTTTAATTCAGAGTATTCTCACTACAGTGTTTTTAAACCATATTTGCCCCCAAAGTGGAAGAATGATACCTACTTTGGTTAAGCTTATTTTCTTCCATCTGATCACTGGGGTGTAAGATTATGATGACTACTTTGAAAGTTGCTGCACAGATGCTATTGATACGATTTACTTCTGCTAGTTGCAGACTGCAAGACCTGCAATAGAATCTCAGATGGACTATTTTGGATGTTCTTGAAATTAATCCGGATTAAAGTGCAACTTTCTGCCACAGAACACAGTTCTCCATAGCCAGTTCTCTGTAGCAAAATTAGTCATTCTTTGTGGTTTTACCCTAGACAAAGACATCTGATTTGTTTTTTATACATCAAGTTGTAAACATTAAAGTGAGTTTTCAGAAGGAAAAGAAGCTTTTATTTTAATCAATAAACCTTCTGTAAAGTTGCCTTTATTTTATCAACTAAACATGTAATGCCTCTTTTTTACTTGTGTGTTACTGGCAGTAAGAACTTTCTTGCCAATTTCTAGTGAGGAGCCTTTATTAAACTGCAGCTTAGGAACCTTTTTATGAACTAAGTTAAAAACTGAATTCTAGCTGTACTGTAACTTTTTGCCCATTACGTGCTTTGCAAGCAACCTTGCATTGTAGTTTTTACTTCTACTAGCTTTGCTTTGCATTTTGTAAACATTCCTCCTGCATTACTTCATGCTTCAGCTTCAAATCCATCTCCGAAATTGAGTGCTTCAAACTTAGGTCCTTATTATTGAAAAGAATACTTTTCATTTATGTCACTTTTCAACAGAACACCTCAAGTCACTTTTGCAAACACTGAACTACACAGCAGCTGTCCAAGATTATTACCAATTTTCCCGAGACTAATAAACCAAGTTTAAAGGGTTGGTATGTCCTACACAGCAAGGGTTAGAACGCAAATTTTCTTTACTATGTTTTATTTGTATACAATCCTCAGTCACAAATCAAAATTCCATTACGCTTGGTGGCACACAAACACAAATTAAAACCAGGCAACTACTGTTTCTCCACTCCCGAAGTTGAATCATAGAATGGTTTGGGTTGGAAGAGACCTTAAAGATCGTCTAGTTCCAACCCCCTGCCATGGGACACCTTCCACCAGCCCAGGTTGCTCCAAGCCCCATCCAACCTGGCCTTGAACACTGCCAGGGATGGGGCAGCCACAACCTCCCCGGGCAACCTGTTCTGGGGCCTCACCACCCTCACCGGGAAGAACTTCTTCCTTCTTCTAATCTAAATCTCCCCTCTTTCAGTTTAAAGCCATTACCCCTTGTTCTATCACTACATGCCCCTGTAAAAAGTCCCCCTCTGGCTTTCTTGTAGGCCCCCTTTAGGTACTGGGGGGCTGCTCTCAGGTCTCCCCGGAGCCTTCTCTTCTCCAGGCTGAACAACCCCAACTCCCTCAGCCTGGCTTCATAGGAGACGTGCTCCAGCCCTCTGATCATCTTCGTGGCCCTCCTCTAGACTCGCTCCAACAGGTCCATGCCCTTCTTATGCTGGGGGCCCCAGAGCTGGATGGAGCACTCCAGGTGGGGTCTCACAAGAGCGGAGTAGAGGGGCAGAATCCCCCCCCCTTGGCCCGCTGGTCACAATTCTTTTGATGCAGCCCAGAATACAATTGGCTTTCTAGGCTGCAAGCGCACACTGCTGGGTCATGTTGAGCTTCTTGTCAACCAACAGCCCTAAGTCTTCCTCCACAGAGCTGCTCTCAATCCACTCACCGCCCAGCCCGTATTTGTGCTTGGGATTGCCCTGACCCACCTGAAACTTTATGCAAACATTATTCACGATACAACTGCAGAAAGGGATAGGGATGTGTGGGCACATGCACTAATAGTGTTTAATTCAAATTAAACAGTTTTAAGATTTAGTAATCCTTAACTTCAGCCTCTTGAGTTAAAGACACTTTCCTCAATGAACAAGTATGCAAAGCCCTGTAAAGGATTTGAGACAGGAAGTATTTGAGCTTTATCAATGAATTCTGAAAATAACTTTCCAGTGTACTGCAATTTCAGTCCAGTTATAGTGTCAAGTGTTTAACTTTTGTCCGTTAACTTACTGAGCAGAACACTTCACGCTTTTGTGTTACCTGGATTTGATCAAAGCATGACTTTGCTTGCTTCTGTAACTGCATGCTAAATTATTAATAACTTACTGGCTTCACTATGGCTTAACACAACAGAGCTGATGACATTTATGATAAGTGACATGCTTAAATGCATGTAACTTTGAGTTCTTCTTTCCTCTTTAAAGGGATCGTGATGAAGGCATCTGTTGCGCCAGGCAAAGAATTACTTTAGCATGACATGATCAAAAGGTGTGGAAGAACACAAAGCCAGAGTCTAGAAGTCTCCAAGGAAGAATACAATTAATAGCTTCATAGGCAGATTGATCTCCTGATCATCCTTAGCGGCCTACTCCAAAGAAATGGCAATGTTACAGATATCATAAGATCTTTACTTGTTCTTGTAAAACATATGGTAAGAGCAGCTGAGGTGATGTTATTCACCTTTCCTCAATCTTTTCTCTCTGGCACCTTCAGTACTAAGTGCTGCAGCTGAGCTGGTTATGGGCAGTTCACTTCATCTCTGTAACCTCTCATTTTCCTCTGTCAAACTTCAGACAGAATATACTTCACAGCCACCTAAAAATCTTCTTTCTAGGCTAAAAATTGACCTTATGGCTTGCTTTATTGTATAATTAGAATGAATGAATGAATACTTCTGTATATTCTACTGTGCTTGCTCCCCCTCAACACATGCTTTGCAGCAATTTTCATAATGTGAAGGTGTTTTGCAATGAAGTTGGAAGCAAGTGGATCTGAATGATTACTCTATAGTAAACATTTCTTTTTCATTGACTTTTTGGCACAAGGTGCTTCCCTGTCCTCTCCAGTTGAGGTTTGATCTCCCTCCACAGCTAGGAGAAGGTCATCTATCAGCACTACAAAAGCTATTGCTTATACTGTGAGCCATTTCAAACTTTGTTTATGAGACTGGCATAAATTAAGCGTTGCTAAAGTACTTTGTCACCTTCTTTCAGTGGTTATTAACACTTTTATAAGTGGCATGCTACGTGCT
Organism: Aquila chrysaetos chrysaetos; assembly: GCF_900496995.4. Taxonomy (NCBI): domain Eukaryota; kingdom Metazoa; phylum Chordata; class Aves; order Accipitriformes; family Accipitridae; genus Aquila; species Aquila chrysaetos. The sequence continues at coordinate 36,946,996 of NC_044016.1, read as the reverse complement.
TGGAGCAATTGTATTATGTTATGTCTTTATAATGCTTTACACTCCCATATACTGAGAAGTTACAGGCTTGTTTCAATGAGGACCATAGTGTATTCATGAGGTGCTAACACAGCCACAAGAGCTTTCAGTGGCTCAGACTGAGGGAAGAGCAAGCACAAGTCATTCCATGAACTGCCATAGAGACAAATTCTGTGATTGTATATTGACTCCTTTTATTATTTATTTAGATCCTCTCCTTGGTGTACAGAGAATGCACAAACTTACAAGGAGGACTTACAATTCCCTAATACTAAAGGGAAATGAGATGCATCAGTCCCCTGGTTTAGGCTAAGCCATGAAGTTTGGATCCCTATTACTATTTATATTTGTGGGCATCTTGGATATACTCCACCTTTACTCAGATTACTCCAAAACACTTGAACAAATTTGGTTGAATATTACATTTTATTACCAGACCTTCTCTCTTATCTACATTATTCATTAACCTTGATGAAATTGCTCCAGGCTTGAGCATGTTAATGAGAACCAAATTCAACCCCATAGTTATATTATTTATCTTGAGGAATGGACAAAGAATTTTGTGTTGAAAGACCAAAAACTAATCCAAAATCAAGAAATCATATTCATACCACATTTTCATTCTTTCCTCAGTGTTTTCTCTTAAGTCAAAATCTGGCATTAAAAAATTTTTTAAATGCTCCCAACCAGTCTATTTTTCACCTAGATTAGCATTAATTCTTCAAGCAAATTTGTAAGCAAATCTTCTCTTTGGTTCTTAAGTTAATTAGTACGCATCTATCCATAGTGCCTGTTTTGTCCAGAATTAAAATGAGAAAGTTGAAAAAAACCCCTATACTTCCACCTACATGTTGTGAAGTGTTTACAGATAATAGTAACACTATCAAAATAATCATAGGAAACAGACACAGAAACAATAAGAGATCCTTGTTTGGGAAGTTCTGTCAGGGTTATGTACCTAATGAAACAGAACCTTCCCCCTTCACTGTCCCGTCACATTTCCAAAACATCTTAGTCATGCTTCTATCTACTAAGCCAGTAGTGCTTCATAGCTGCAGCCAAGATTCTCTGTTCTGCATTAAATGGAGGTTTTTTTCCCGTGTAACAACCTCCTGTCTGACAAGCTGCTTAGTCGTCTGCCTTATAATTATGCTTTTGAATATATGTATTGAAATCCTCACCAGTTTGATTTATCAAGTACATCACCAGTAAACAGAAATTTCACTGTAAATTTCAAATACATAAGGTGGGGATTATCAAATTGTAGTTTTATTCCAAGAAATTGACAAGATCAGTGATGAATGCTATTCATGCTGAAGTATCGTGGTAACACGCTCCTCTGATTAATGAGGTGACAGTTTTATGCTGTGAAATAGCAAAAGGACTTGACAAGACTCACAGTTTTGCTCATTGACTCTAACAGCTGGAATGATGTTTCCTAACATTCTCTCAAGGTTTGTCAGTAATATATTGTCCTTGTCACAATCTTCTCTGAATGGGTTCTCACACTGGCGCAAGCAGCACCAAGGTGAACTCGAGCAAAGCAACAAAAAGCAGAACTGAAAATATGATCAGCCAACAGAATGCATCTTCTCACCAACACCATCAGTTGAGCTATTATTGCTTTAGGTCACAGTGCATGTTTGTCTTTATTTGCTTGATATAAAGCAGGGTATAAGCAAGCAACTGTACTGTACATTTAAAAACGTAAAAATTTAGAAGTGTACAGTACAGGCAAACAAACGTTTTTGTATGTAAGAGATTGTGCATCAGAGTATGTTCCTATCATGATTTCTAGAAGGTTTTCACATCTTATACAGTGGATTTCAATCCCAGATTGGCATAAGACTTCTATATAATTTTTTAAGTTTAAGCCCAATAAACAGTATACTAGTACATATACATTTGAATTATACCTCTCTTCTCAGCACCATAGATTTAAATACTTTCCAAAACAGATGTTGATTCTCTCCAGTTTTAAACCAAAATGCAAGTCAACTTGCAACAAAACAGGGGGACTCAGTGGAAAGACTGAACACAACTATCAAGATGGCAATGTAAGTGCCCTGTGACAAAGCACTATGTATAGCAAGGTATGCAAAAGAACACGTGCATGCAGCAAAGACATGATTGAAACCCAAGGAGTTCTATATGGAAATTGCTAGGGAAAATTATTTGTCCTATGTTTCTTAAAGTTTAGATTAGATGATCATAATTGCATTAAAGTCTATGTATGCTGTAAATGTCAGGAGACCCACTACTTTAAGGAACATATCTGCTTCTGTATCTTCTCACCCATATTTTTTGCTTCTGATGTCATGAATACTCAACATCAACATTGAGGGGAAAGCAAACACATATAAATAAATAAATAAATAAACCCTCTGGGAAAATACTGATTAACATTCCTTCAAGTCAGCGGTACTGGAAATGGCTGGGCCTTTTGCTGCTGGTCTGCGCAGGAAATAAGAGCAACAGCTTCTTGGTAGCCAGGCTTCCCCACAAAACAGTTCAACATAAATGATTCTTCACCACTCTGAACCCTGTCAAATGCCAGGCATGAGTACAAAATGCTACTAAAGCGATACAAAAGGAAAAAAAAAAAAAAAAAAAAAAAAAATCACTATTATAGTTTACACTTCCCTCATAAGGAATAGACAGGCATAAAAATTTACAAGGGGATGGGTGGGAAAAAAAAAGGTTCAATCAGTTTTTGAGTGCAGAGAAGCATCTGAAACATCACATTTCCTTTACAGACATGACAATTAGATCTCTGGCTGAAGCCAAATTTAACCCTAAATTTGTATGTCTGTTTTGGCTATAAGGACAGTTCAATTGAAAGTAAAGGATTATAAATGTAAATTTAAAACCCTGTGGAACTGGTCCACACAGAGGAATTCCTGAGCTTGGCAATTTTTGGTAGTAATTATCTATATCCAGGCACAGTTTTCATTTCAGTGGGTAAGCAATCTGGCAGCCATTACGAAAGGACTCAGAACACACCATATCCTTTCATAAAGACTACAAGTATCTGTTTGCAAGGACTTAAACACTAATGAAGTCAGTTGCCTATTATCCTCTTCCTGTGGCACTAGAAAAAAAAAAAAATTAAAAATCCAGACCTAAGTTGTACCTAGCTTTCTGAGGGGTATTTTGGCAGGTAAAACCTGAGGGCTCCTTACAGCTCCCAAGTGATCACAATGTACACGAGAATATACATGCAAACCAGCACGCCGAGAATGATTCTAATCTACAGGAAATGAAGGAGAGAGGCTAATTAAAAGAAACAAGTTCTTAATGATTCAGTGAGTCCAAATTAGAGAAGCAGAGTATGTTTCACTCTAGTCACTGGGATAACGGGTAATCCAGTAGTGGAATTCAGTATTTCATACGCTAAATGACTTTTTTTTTTCCCCTGCTCCCAAAAAATTTTTCTACTGAGAAATCAGCAGAGCTGTGTGTGATTGGTCTCATTTGCCAGCATTTAGAAGGTATAGAGAAGAAAAAGCTCTGAGCAAGACTCTGTTCTAGTTATGATAGTTACCATCAAGGTAGCCCATGACGGTTCCCTCTTTGGGCAAGTTTGAGCTAGAGTGAAAAGAACTAGGCTCAATTTCTTAGGCAGATATTTAACTCGGGGAAGTGAGCTCCTTGGAAGCTGCAAGCTTTATTTACCATAGTGGCACAACAAGTGATGCAGTGTTCTATCACTGAAGTGTTAGGTTTGGCTTCAAAATATTCAGTGTTTGCTTCAGAAAAAGTCACACACTTTAGGAATTCCAAAGAATATGCCTGAAACTTCACTGCATCAGGACCCAAAGTCATAAGCTTCACTACAAGATGTGTAACACTTAGAAGCTGCAGTTCCTACTTCATTTCTGAAGAACATTGAAGTATTTTTTCCAAACATCACAAGTAAGTCCATAGAACTCAACACCTCTGGTTAATGTGGGGTTAAAAGTGTACAGAGCTTCATTAACAGAGCACAGTTGTATTCACAGTGGTATTAGTAGGTATTCACCAACACATATTAGATATAATAGCTTTGAAGTCCATCAGTCAAAGACATGAGGAACCTGGAAGAGCACACTAGCATAGGAACATATATACATATATGGTGTATATTTTACAACGTTGAAGCTAGAATGAGACAGCATAGAGCTTTGATCTGGTCTGATTCAGTATGTGGCAGTTCATCTTCCAGATGAAACAGATAGCGTACAAACCGATAATGAAAACAAAATAGCTGTTAAAGCAAACCCTGTTTGTAAAACCACAATGAACTATCTTTAGCTGAGCTACTGAAACAACATGCGAATGACAAAAGTCCTTGAAAACCTTCTGCATGAGAAAACATTAACAAAATAATTGGTTATTTCAGAGAGAAGATGGGGGGTGGGAAGGATAGCAAGGGAGATGAAGGAAGTGACATGTTACTTGGCAAAATAAAGCTTGTTCGCTCATTTTTATTCTCAAATTGCACATAGAGGGGGACATAGTTTTTTTAAAAGACATTTAAATATTATTAATAAACATTTATGCATAGAACAATCTGTGTAATTCAGGACATAAGGCATCACAAAGTTCATGCTAGAATTACTCAAAGAAAGGCTACACATTCGTGTGTGTAAGAAGCACAGCACTGCATTAGATTCAGAATCAAGAGGTAAAACCTTCAGGCTGCAAGGCAAAAAAGTACCTACAAACTGACAGACACTAGGACACTAATCCCAGAGGTGCTGATTATTCTATAATATTGTATTGTAAAGTTTTCATTTCACTGTCTACAAAACACATGAAGTTATCAGAACAAGAGACTGCATTAAGTTTTGTTGGAGATTCCTTTAACCCCTTCTATCTTGCTTTTTTAAGCACAACGGTCAGCAAGGCTTTCTGACCAGTTACTTGTGCTACGTACATCATCATGCCACGGACCACACTATCAGAGAACTACAGAGCCAAAGCAGTCAAATAATTAGGAAACCCTGACTTCCACTCACTGACAAACAGATGTTTGTCTAGGACTGGTGGCTCCTAGCTCCTTCTTGATATAGATTTATTGAAGCTGTCATTCCCTGGCAGTTTATCATCTGATCTAATTAACAGAATCAAAGGAATATTTATTAAACTTCCTGACACCAACAATTCTAAAGCTTTTTTCACCAATCCAGCAATGTCAATTGCTTGACAGATGATCAGGGTTTCCAGAACACAATCTGATAACAAGTTGTCCACTGCTCATAGGTAATACCCATGTTACATTTCAACAGGAGATGTACTCCCTAATAAAAACTGATCGTTCTTTAATGCTACTGATCCAAACACAACGTAAATCTGAGCATGTGCTTTTCTCCAAGGCAGAAGACACTTCAGTAGTGAACTTTACATTTTCACCTGTATCTCATGCAATAAATGATAAATGCAGATACGAGTTATGCAGGCATAAATGATATGTTACTTCAGCAGCTTTAGGAGATTCAAACTTAGTTCCCAGCTTTACACTTCTCCAACTTAGTTACTCTCTTTGTGTATTCAATTAGGTTGATGATTTTCTGTCTGCTTTTCTGACTCCAAAATTTAATGCTTACCGGACCAGCTTGCTCAAAGCCCTGGAGAATATAGTCCAGAAAAATCACAACCAGGTGATGTTGGCAAAAGGGTTTGTCGTGGTTTAACCCCAGTGAGCAAGTAAGCACCACGCAGCCGCTCACTCACTTCCCCCCCCCCAAGGCAGTGGGATGGGGAGAAAATCGGGAAAAGTAGTAAAACTCATGGGTTGAGAACAGAATGGTTTAATAGAACAGAAAAGAAGAAACTAATAGTGATAACACTATAAAATGACAACAGTAATAATAAAAAGATTAGAATATACAAGTGATGCACAATGCAAGTGCTCACCACCTGCCGATTGACACCCAGTTAGTCCCCGAGCAGCAATCCCCCCCTGCCCCACTCCCCCAGTTTATATACTGGGCGTGACGTCACATGGTATGGAATACCCCATTGGCCAGTTTGGGTCAGGTGCCCTGGCTGTGTCCTGTGCCAACTTCTTGTGCCCCTCCAGCTTTCTCGCTGGCTGGGCATGAGAAGCTGAAAAATCCTTGACTTAGTCTAAACATTACTTAGCAACAACCGAAAACATCAGCGCATTATCAACATTCTTCTCATACCTAACTCAAAACCAGAGCACTATACCAGCTACTAGGAAGACAATTAACTCTATCCCAGCTGAAACCAGGACAGGTTTCTCATTGTCGCCTTTCAATTCATTTCATCCCAGAGTGGAAGAGAGTACATTAGAAAGCAATCTCCATGTTCTTCATTTCTTGTCTATTAATTCTTTAGAGAGAAGAGCAGCAAGACTTGTAGTAAAGATGAGACTTCAAGACAGATTTTAGCAAGCAGAAAGCCAGCCTGTCCCACATCAGGTCCTTCAATTACTTGACTTTAGAGGTGTCTTCTAGCAACATGCAAGTATTACTTACTTGAGACTCCAAGTAATCTCAAGTCAGGGGCTTTTATTCACTGCCCACTGGTCACTGATCAAACACAGATCATTTTAGCACTGCCACCATGTTACAGTAACAACAAACAATCAAGTTACTCAACACTGACATCTTGAACTTAAGTTGTTTAATCACTCACACATTTAAAAATGAGATGCAGCACTTCATAAAAGAAGGAACAACACTAGGGGAAGCATGATACCTGGACTGTGCATGCGTAAAGTCTGCGTATCACTTGGCACAGCAAGGGCTTGACCTGCTTGAGGTGTCTCCACATGACAAAGTTGTTGCTACCAAGAAACCGTATCACCAGGAGACATTCTCACATCTTGTTAGTGAACTTGTGAACTTCAGTGCCTACTATGGATCAATTCCCTACTTTTTAATCTATACTAAATTTACATCAACTACGCACAAAAACATTGTCCTATTATTTCTCACACCGAGTACACTGCTTAGCTGAAAAGTTTCCAAGCAATTAATCTAATGCCTTACACTTGTTTTAACTGACCCTTCCCCATGTTTTATCCTTGAAAACAGAATACTTCATATTAAATCTTAACCACAGATGCTGCAAATCATCTTAGCTCCAGTGTGTTTCCATGCATTTCCTCAGGGTAATGAAGGTAGCTTAGAAAAGAAGTAGTAATTCATTTACAGCAGCTGCAGGTAAAAACCACAAGGTGCCTTTAACTAAGAAGAGCTGGACGTACATACGGGTAGCAAACTGTGTAGCGCTGAATATGCTGCAGTCCTTGACTTCCTTAACGTTAAATGAATTAATCAAAAAAAATAATTAAACATCCTGGACATTCTTGTGTTCAGTAAGTGGGACATGCTTAGTTTTCCTCCACATGAATTCCTACTGATGAAGCACTTTCTGCTGCGACACAGAAATAAAACCATGTCTCTTGGTGATTCAATGCAGATCCAGCAATTAATTCCAATTCTCTGGGATTTTGTTTTAGAAGTTCAGTTTTATTAAAAAAAAAAAGATCTTAATTTAAATCTCTGTGCAATAACTGATCATGATTTTCTTCTACTCCCACTAGGGTAGGATGGCGAATGTATTTTAGGAGAAAACCAGAGTAGTTAATCTAAATAGCTTCAGTGCTTAAATTCTTTTTATGAAGGTTGCAATGTGCTGGGGGGATGATTGCTTCCTGTATATACCCTTTCACCTCTATATAAATCAGCTTTCTGACTGGGTTCCTGATTGTTGCAGGGTTGCTCACAGCTTCTATTCTGTACGGAACACGCTTCCATTTTTTTCATTGCTCTAACAGTTCCTAGGCACGCATTTTCCTTTTTCCTGGATTAATAAAGGTAAAAGCTGCAAACCAGATAAGCGTAATTGGAGGGAAGTCTAGTTCAAGAAAGTTTATGATTAGAATAGGCAAGGCAGACTGAAGTTTATCAAAAACAGTTGGATGAGGGAAAGGAATGTAAAATAATCAAATTAACAGGGTGTTTCAGCCCAGTCACCTGCATGAGCTTTTGCTAACCAGTTGGTGGTACAAAACACAATCAGAACTTACCACTTACACAGCTCCTCATACTTATCTGCCATAGAACATGAGGCACAGATTATTTTTACGTTGCAGGTTTCAGATCAGTAACTATGTTTTAGACTGTCATAAAGGGTAACCAGAGGGGAAATGCTCTTCTGTTGCATCTGCTTTCCATTACTACAAAATTTAAGCCTTTTAGCCCCTTTTAAAAGTTCTGATTATAGGTGATCTATTAGAAGGCTCGGTTTCATTTTTAACAGTCTGACTAACTCTGCAACAAGTGACAAGTACTTAAGTTCGCTGAAAATCCAGGCTAGGACACCTGCAGTTTCACATCCATAAACAGGATGCACCCACAGCATAGACTCTGCTTTTAAAGCATGAGTTTTGATTGTGCTGGGACCCTTTGTAAAGTATTTACTATTCTCACGTTTTTGACTGAGCCAGCCAGGGTCTGTAAAACACTGACACACTGGAGTAAAAGGTACCGTAAGTGGAAAGTACTTTTCAACTTCTATAGATCTTCTCTCTCCAGTAATTGTGAAAACCAAGTATCTAAATTTTGTCCCCATTTGAAAACAGTGTTGCTGGAAAAGAGATAGCGTCCTATTTCCAACACATATTTGGTTCTGATAAATATAGTTCTTGACCTTTAGCAGATGTTAAAGCAAAAAAAACAAAAAATTGGACACACTGTGAGGGCTAAAGTCTGTTTTATAAAGCACCCCATTGTATCGATTGGCTGCACACTAACACCAGCAACAGCTGTTTTGCCGCTCCTTAATAAACTTATTTCATTTTTGCTTCAAGGATCCCACACAAGCATTAACAGTAACAACTCAGAACAGCCAATAGTCTTGTGACAAATGGACAACAGGGAATCATGCATGCTTTTGTACATGCTACTTATTTCTTGCTCTCCCTTGGCTCCCTGTGTGGAACAAAGCAGTATAGGCTCAAGCAGACCTAGACAAAAGGATCTAACGTACAGCTGACCAATATACAATACCTTCCAAAAGAAAACACGTTCTCTTTCAAAAGACCAAAAAGCAAGCGCAATCCAAGATTGTTTGCATTAGTTTTTGCTTAAACTAGTTAACCAGCCACCAGCAAGAAGTGATTTTTTTTTTTTTACCGCTATAGTAGAGAATGAAGTATTTAGAAACTTTTATCTTTCCCTTCTCCTTCACAATAATAAAAGCTTTTCAATCTGAGAAAATTCAGCTTCATCCTCCCCTAAAAATGCACAACTACTCTCCCTATCCCTGCAGGAAAGCCTTTACAGACTTTGCACTGTGAGGTAAACATGCAATTGTGACTTTCAGGAAAAGAGACATACCATTGTAGAAATACCTGGTTCATTTCATGTAAAGGCAGATATTTTAATTCATATCAACAGTTGTTATGTAGCTGGATTTATTAGCTACTTACTTCCTAGCAACAATTAAACCAGTAAAAATCTTGCAGGACTACACAGAATTATTCATTTTAAGACAAGCTCTTTCTTCAGACACTTGATCCTTTTTCTAGTACTTAATGAACAGATTACCTTCAATGCAGTAACACTAGGATGAGTAGACAAACCCACCTGCGTTACATTTAATTCTGCGGCCCCATTTTCCTTGATATCTATTGTAAAGACACACATACTGTAAAAGGAAAAGTTTACAAAGTGTGTCCAGAATGGCAATGAAAGTAATTACATGATTTTTTCATTAAACACTTGATGCAGCCGAAGTGATAATTACGCTGCTTTCTGCGGAAGATAATTTTGTTTCTTATCTGATACAGACTGCAGCAATGTCAGGCTTCAGGTAACAAGCTGCAGTACCAGGCAGCATTTAAGGCCTGTAAATAGCATCAGAAACAGCGGTGGATGAATTCAAATGGTTAAGGGATTCCAAAGGTTGAAAGAACATCTCTAAGCGATGCAGAGCTCTGACTATTACAACAGCCTGGCAGTCAAGACTCCTGGCTTCATGTAGATCCTGTACGCTGCAGATTCTCCATCTGCACAGGGGGCTTATAACACCACCACAACGTACCTAACAGATGTATGAAGTATATATGCAAAGTAATTACAAAGCATCATCCTCACAGTAGGTGCATAATATAAAGAGTGCTATTATTTTGAACTGTCAGAGAAAAAAAAATAATTCGTTACTTCACCTCAGACATGGGACATCTTAAAGCACAATACCACTGGCTATTAATCCCTATTCAAAGCACTACACAAAGTGGATGGTGACTGAGTCAGAAGTTCACAACATCCAAAACCAAACACTGCTCCTGTTTCTGCCTTTTTGGCTGGCTAAAGCGTACAGTGATTGCAGCACTTAACACATTGGCACACTCAGTAACACTAGCTTTCCCTTATTTGACACTTGCAGGGCAAAAGCCCAGATTTTCTCCCATCCCCAAGTGTGTTTACTAAAACAGAAAGCTCATGAACAGCTTAGCCATTTACTTCCCACCCATTGTTGGCAGCAAGTTAGGACAAAACAGAGCATACCTGGCATTTGCAAGTGTAACTAGTAATTACAGTCCATCCATCTGTCTGTCTGTCTCCATTGGTCATCTGTGTATTTCCCCCTCCCCCGTTTATATCACTGGATTTAATTTGTAACCTAGATGCTCTACTGTTGCTTTCATCAGTTTTTATTAGCAATGTCTTCTAATTGACATGGCTTCAAGTTTGGTCTTGCAATCACATGATATTGACTATTTCCGTAACAAAACGTATGCCTGAAAGTTCCAATTACAAAGTAAACAATGTCAGCCTAGGCACTGCAATAACTTAACAGTCTCTTTCGGTCACTTTCTATGTAACAGTTTCAGGTTTTTTGGTTTATGGGGGTTTTTTCTGAAGTATCAGCAATAGAATACACTACTTTGCCAAGCATGGTAAGTCAATTTTCTGATATTCGATTATTATAAATACTTACTTCAGCAATGAGTACACAGAACACTAAACGGTTTCAAGAGAGAAAAGGAAGGCAAAGCACCCTTTTCCAACGACAATGGGGATGTTAAAAATATTTTAACAACATGAACATAAAAACCTTCACAGATGCGAATGCAGAATAAATATAGCCAGGGAAGGCAGAGCCAAAGAGACATGGGTGTGTATAGTCTCTACAGATTACTTGCCTCATGGGTGGATAGACAGAGTAAATTCACTACTTGATGAGCTGATTCTGATACTGCTTTTGCCAAAGTTCTCTCTCTCCCCACGCTAGACTGTAGGTCCTTACCTTAGAGTAATTCCATGAAGCCTTTCTTCCCAAAGGAAAAACCTTTGCAGCAAATGCCATTCCTTTATGTCAGTAATATATGGAATTCTTTATACCTTGGTCACCAATTCTAAGGAAGCTTGGCTGGTGGTACTATTTTCATTGGTGCTGTGCCCCATGTAAAATGAATTTGTAGATCTCAGATTATTTAAAGAGATGTCTAATACCTTTTAAAAAAGAAAAAGTTATAACCAAATAGTCTTACTGGCAACCTTTGCAAAAAAGGGCAAGGTTGAACAGGGGGTAGTCACTTTGCTGTAGATTTCTCACAGACTTTTCAGTATTGACTGGCATTAGGTTAGAAAGTCAGATTATTTTTGTCAGATTCATTTTCCAGTCTCTAGACTGAATCAAAACAGTAAATCACTTGCTGCAACTGAATATTTTTGTATGGTCATTCTGCATGTAGGTTACAAAGCATATTTCAACTGAAGATCACTTATGAGTGAAGAAGTATCTCCTAGTTAGTGGTAGAATTGTGACTGAAATTCTTTTTAATTACAGTTGGGGAAACAAAGCAGTAAGCATGCTAAAGGTGTGAGTTTAAGTTTGCTCACACCGCACTGCAATTCCAGTAACAGGAGGATGACTAGTGGAAAATAAGAGACAGGGAGAGAGTTGGTCATTTTAGATGGGAAGATGTCATGTTGTGGTTTGGGTTTTCAGGCAAAAAGAAACAGACAGCAGGGCAAAGACTACTCCTACACGTAGAAACAAGAAGGACTCTACTGAACAATTAGTATTACTCCTATTTTCCTAATGCATTTGGGGAAAGGGGAGGGCAGGAGAAGAAAGATTTATCCAGTAAGTGCTACCAGAACATTCTAACACCCCTCCCTGTGAAAGGAATTTAGTATGGATATCCATTTGTTTAACTCTGTTCTCCACTATGATCACCATTTCCCAGAATCATAGTGTGTTCATTATGAAATAAGCCCTGACATCAGCTTTATTATGATCATAAATCTCCATATTAGCTTCTCTATTTCCTATTTTTCAATTTCAGGTTCTGTCATTCCCCCTGGTTATTAGAAACAATGGTTCAGATGCAACTGTCTCTTGCTGGAAGCTAAGAGAATGGATGAGAGGATTGTTAAATACTTGAATCAGGGGATCATTAAATACTTTATTTCCTGTAACCCTTTTCATCCACATCTACTTCTTGTAGTTGCAAGAGTCAAGATACTGGCTGGAAGAGACCTGTGATCTGATCTAGTAACTTTTTACAGAATGAGAAAAGCAAACAACTGAAAGGAACTTCAAAGTCATTTTCACAAGCATCTAAAGCACCTAACTTGAGGTTTGATCAGCTCTGTGTGTGGTCGTCTGGCTATCAAAGTTCTCCACTGTTGGACATGACACAGCTCCTCCAGGAAATATCCCTTTACAGGTAGAAGTTTAATCCTCATTTCTAAACCAAATTTCTGTTTGATGAAATTTAAATCTGCGATTTCTTGTGCTGGTTACCAATGAGAATGAATTATTATGAGTTTCTTTCTGAAGAAGCCTTTTATGTATTTGAAGACTCAACACAACTTGCACCACCCTGCTCCATTGCCCTTCAACGTCTCTGTCAGACCAAGCTATCTCAAGTCATTCAGTCTTTCCTTATAGCTCCTGTTTCCCAGATCTCTATGTTCGTACAGCCTCTCAGAATTAAGTGCAGCCATATGCAGCTAGGGAAGCGCACAAATACGAAAGAATGAGCTGACTGCCTAAGTTACTTTGTCTGTGGATCAATATGCAAGTATTTACATTGCACAGATGTACATAGAAAAAAATGGATGCACGCGGCTAACTCACCTTTACGCTGTTTTTTTGATTAGTACAACACTTTTGAAATCAGTACTTTTGCCCTGGTATATACAAATAATAAACAAATCATACTCAGAACCCATAGTTCAGAAGCCTGTAAGCTGAGACAGTTTCAGAAAATCTAATACATATGCAATCCTTTTAGCTAACTACATACTTCCACATTCCTTAACATTCAAAGAGAAAAGAAAAAATATTTTCACTTCCAACAGGGAAAAAAGGCAAAGAAAAATAAAGGGTATTGCTCTAATTCAAGGAATTATGTGCAGCTGTATCTACACTTGTCAAAAAAAGCTAAAGCAAGAGTAAAAAGACTTGCCTTGCACTAAATTTATGTAAATATCAAAGGCAAAAGAATGAATATTCATATATGGCATGCTGCTTAATGGGCTACTACAGTATGTTCTATGAGTTGTCACTCTGAGATGGGAAGTTTGAAATCTAATGTATTTGTAACTGTTGAGGTCTCACTAACAGCTGAGGAAGCCTGCTGCTGGTGCTAACGGGAGGGACAAAAACCTTTCAAAATCATGACAGCATGAGAAACATTTGAACCCAAGCATTTGTTTCCTCTATTGTCATGTCTGTATTAAAGCAGCATTGTGCTTAGAAACACTATGTGCTTAGGAGAACATGGGATACAGCTGACATGAAGCTGTGTTTCAAGAAGTACAACATTTGTATGACCTGAACTGGCACCACGGTGGTGGTCTGTGGCTTAGTTACATCTGCAACTCTGTTTCGGAAGACAAGACAGCACCAGTGCCAGCCTTACCTTACTAAATCAAAGCACCTTCGAGAGCCTGATTAGAATCACACAAGTCAATCAGTGACTAACCACAGATAACACTGAAGGCAGAGGAATTGTCACCCGACTGACTGCTTTGTTGCGTTTAGTTTTGCAATAACCTCAGCAGAGCTAAGGATGGACAGATTGGATCAAGAACCTGGATGAAAGGACCTCCAAGAGGAGGGAAAACAAGAAAAATCACTATACTGCAGCAAGTGAATCATCACCAGTTCAGGTGCTGATATTTTTCCTTCCACAGCATTAGTTCATCAACACCAACTTGGGGCACTATGCAATGCTATACACAAAAAAATGATTTTTTCAGTTAATGTCAAACTGTAGCAGCTTGGCACCTCAGCAACTTTCAACATGTAACTGAACACCTACGAAACTCTTAACTTACCACTTCATGCAGTCATTACTGCAACCAAGCAGCCTGACAAAAAGCCTGCTATAGTGACCAGTAATTTATTTTTTCCACAAGAAAGAAGACAGCAGGAAAGGGACACTCATGTTTACTATCGGAGTAATCACAAAAGGCCGTAAGAGCCAGAAAACCAGCAGAGAACATGAATTTAGGCTAGCTAATCACAAAAATATTCAATACACTCAAAACTCCTGATTATCAGGACAAGTGCTGGAGTAGCTAATGCACAAGCAGGCTCAATTAACCCTAATTAGTTCAGAGTCATGCTACAAAAGACTTAATTAGCAGTTACTGGATACAGCTAAGAAAAGAACCATAAATAACATTTGGTTCCAAGCTGTATTTAAGAATCTCACAACTAAATGACACTAAAAGAAGATGGGAAAAGGAAATTAACTGTTCCTTTGTAGGGACCAAATAGGAACTAATGCAGACCTTACTTTGATGCTGTAAATATTTTTCTGACAGTTGCGTACAGAACATTAAAGGTCTGCAAGGTACCATCTAGAAACTTATTTTGAGGATTTTGGTTTTATAATTTGCTACCTGATTTGCACCTTCTTTCATACCAAGCTATGTACTTTGAAAATCCTGCTTATTTCACATGTATTGAAATACCTTAGCTTAATTTCTTTTGCCAAAATTCTCTATCTGCATGCCTGATTGCACCAGCAGGGCCTTGAGGGTCCCCTACTTTTAAATGGCTGCTACTCAACTTGGCACAAATTTATACCTCAGCTTTACAAAATAAATGAAAACTGATTCTCTGCCCAGGAGAGCTTACAGTCTAATGTCCTAGCTGTATATCAAAATAAGCCATCACTCAGCATGTTTTTACAGGAAAACACATTGAGGCAGAGACTTGAATGGGTTCTTTAACATCTCCGAACAGTATTGCTTTAGTTCTGCTCTTTAGTAGCTATCAACATTTGTTTCTTTCCTGGCAGAATAGGAAAATACTACAATTTAAAAGTTTTCCAGTACAGAAAGAAACTTTTTCACACTGCTCAGCTGATACTCATCCCTTTCCATCAGTGGTTATGTTGCTACTGTGTACACTGAAGAAATCATGCATCCATCCTCTCTGAAGTGCTTTAATTTTTTAAAAAGTTGCAAGAATAAATGTTTTCTTTATTGTCTATTATACCTGTTCAGACTTTTAAGCTTTGCCCTGCAAAAAGGTGCCTCTGTTAAAGGACAGGTACTTCCGTTACAAAGAAAAAGAACAGGGAACACCAATTGTCATCAGTTAGCAATGTTAGAATAAGGATGCTTTTCTAAAGCAGAGCATTATAACTTGTAAAATCCTTCCAGCCTCAAAAGATCCTCTTTTCTGCATTTAGCTTGACCTGCTATACTGGTTTCCTGCATATTCACCCACTTGAGTCAACATTTCTTACTACCTTATAGTAAGCTGTCTGAACATAATTTTAAGGTATAAAAAGCTTTTCACAAGAGGGAGAGATGCCATCTGCAAAACCCCTTGCTGATATGGCTGTACTCTGTTCATCTTGATGCCCTTTCCTTAATCCTATTCAAGGCTTTTGCAGATCTTCTGAAGGCAGCAAATGAAGGGTTTTAATGAGATAAGTTTGCTTTTACCAGCTTTAGATTTCAGCTTAATCTTTTCTGCCTCTTTTCTGGAGTTTTAAATGCTGAAGTACAACACATGCTTGCTAACTATCAGGAAGTTTTACCCTGTGGCAATCCTCCTCTCAATATTTTTGATGTTCAGGGCTTGTCTTTTAAAGACCTCCTCAATTCACACTGAATAGATGGCTAGTTTGAAATTCCTTTAGACCCACACTTTAGCTTGATAACCAAGGACCCTGAAATGACATACTGGCTCCAGATTCCTGTCTGTGTTTTTACATGCAGAAGCCCTCTGATTTTTTTCTACTGAATCTTAAACATTAAGGTCAAGTATATCAAAATCACAGACCTATAATTTTCTTGAAGTGATCTAGATTCCCCTTAAACTAAAAAAGTGGTAACAAACTAGCATCAGCTTAAAGCAGAACTAAGCTTCCTCTATTTCCCTTCAACATTGCTGAAAAATACACCAGCTACAACATAGTATCTGCCTACTTTTCAAACCTCCCTGAAATAGAGAGTTTCCTCGAGAATAGGTGTGTATTTCTAGATTTGATTTGTTCCATGCACTGTCCACTATTGAAACCCCATGCACAGGTAAATATGAGTGACAAATCTGCATTTGGTCTGAGCCAGAATTAGCCAGAAAATGAAGTTATCTGTAGAGAATAAGAAAACCACTCCACTGTTTATTGCATTTAGCTAATACTAAGGTGGTCTCCAATACAGAGAGAATTGTAAATGTCACAGCTGGATCAGGTGTTAGAAACTCCCACCCACCTTAATTTTATGCAAGCCAAGTTCAGAAAATGGTTGTCAGCATTTACCTGTGTATTAACAACATTGTTGTAATCTGGAACTCAAAGCTGCTGTCTTAATCCTGCTCAGTTCTACAAGTCCCTCTTCCATGGAATAGCCTCTTGAATCTGTGGAGCCCCACTCAGTCAAGAATGGCTTGAGATACCAGGACAGTCTTTTTCATCACCCAGCTAAACTCAGCAATATTCTCCTGCCTTCTGCAGCCAAGGTATAGAACTGAGCGGGCATTGTTTGTTTGTGCACATGCATGTATGTGTGCATACGTACAACCAACTCCTCACTGTTAAACATTTCCCTTTCTGCACTGTAAAGAGACTGACATGAAAAACACGGATTTGTGAGAATACAGCAATGCCTATGTGCAGAGGCAATTAACTATACTGGATGAGGAGAGACCCTTTGGAGTTTTATTAGCTCATATGCCACTGTCTTCCTAGGACAACACATGAGGAAAGGTACTGGGTAAGTCAGTGAAACAGTGGCAGTAAAAGCTTAGGATGTAGTGGCAGTATTAATAATGAGGATTTTTTATATGGGGATAATCTGCTAGACTACATCTAGGCAAATCAGTCCTGCTTTAGCTGACTCATTAGCCCGGTTACAGCAGCACAGGGATGGAGTTACACCAATCTGAATTTCAGAACTGGCTCTACTAGGGTTAGCATGCAAGATGTTGTCTCAGCCTGAAATTCACAAACTTCGGCTCTAAATATGAAACTTGATATGATTCTGAATGACCTTAGACTCAAATACTCAGAGTGTAAAAAGTGATCCGTGTTTTCTCAGTATGTCTCTCAACTGGCCTACCTCTAAAAGGAATATAAGCCTTTTACTTGATACCAATCTCCCTAGTTTTGCATAGGCAGTTCAAGTTTCCCCCCACCCCAATCACTATGCTTTATGTTATTAGAAAACAACCTACTTAATGTTCAGTGTAACTTCACTTATAAAATTTTAAACCAGATACAAATGTTATACCTGTTTTCATTTCATGGGCACTTGTAAAAAAAACAAACAAACAAACAAACAAAAAAAACCCAAACAACTTCTTGTGATGCTAATGAAACTTCAGACATGACTGAAATATGCTACACTGACTGCTATGCGCATTTAAATTTTATATTCTCAGTAACAGTACGTTAAAATACCTCAGAAAAAAAGTCCACAAAAAACAAACAAACAAAAAAAACCCCTATCAACTGCATCCTGCAGTCAGAAGTAAATTAAAAGTTAGTACTGCCCCATTTTGAGACAAGAGTGTAGTTAAATAGAAATATCAATAATTCTATATACTTATTTGATATAACAGCAATATCTAAGAATAGAAGTCAGGGAATCCCTGTTAATTCTCAGACTCTGTCTTTAATTATTTGGCATCATCAAAATTGTCTCCACAGGTCACAATTCCATTCTGCAAGGAACCACAGTGTAAGTAACAGCAACCAGTAAAGCCAGGTCCTTAAATTGATGTAGATGTCTACATCAGTATAGTTCCATTCCATAAGCTACATACACACAGTATAAAAATTCTACAAAAGGCATTTGAAAATCTTCTAGGAGCTCCGAGATAAATCTGTATGTTCTTAAGTTAAAATCCTCCTGGTACTGGTATTAAGGGAGAATTAGGTTTGCATTAATTGAAGCTTGAAAGATGTTCTGATAATGTTATTGCAGTCAAAATGCAATTACATATAAGAATATTTAAATAGTGGAATATTTTTCATTTGAGTTTGATTTGTAACACTTACAAACATGCAGATACATTGTTGAAAGTATATGAAACTAAATCCAGATTCATTTACTACACCATGCACCCTCATTAATACTCTGCACCACCTCCTTGTAGAAATCATTAAATGATTACAACAATTACCAATCACACCATCTGTTTTTCTTTCCTTTCTTCTCTTTTTCTACTGCAGAACCACCCTAAAGATTCCAGCTGAATAACTGACTGGTATATTTTAAATGCTGGTCTAAACCCAGAGGCAAACACTGGTTTAGATCCACAGCACGTTCCATGTGCTAAAGGAAGCCCATGCTTTAGACCGATACCGTGCTGGTACACGGTGCACCTGTACAACCTTAAGAACATAGAAACCAGACTTCATTAATTCTACTGTTTATTTGGGATAGGACAGTGTCAGGACTCTCTAAGTTCTACCAACAGCTTTAGAGAGATTGTGTGACATAGCAACTATAGTAAATATCATGCGCAATGGATTATCAAGACCCTTGGGCTTTGGACTGTAGTTCAATCAGTCAGTCACTATTTGACTTTGGACAAATTGCTCTGTTCGCTTTAATTGACCTTTTCATATAGGAGGATTAAAAACTTCATGACTCCCTAGTGTTTGTAACACGAGTTTAATGTTTTAAATGTTTCCCAAAGTCCTCAGCTAAAAGGTGCTATGCAAGTTGCACACAGTCAGCTGTTACTACATGAAGATGAATTTCTTCTTTCAACATGAAATAAGGCTAGCTCTAAGGAGTTAGTAGCAGTAAGCATGGAAGGGAATGCTCTGCAAAAAAAGCAGTATGAGAGTAAGCTGTTTGCTTATAAGGCAAGAAATATTTAACACCGCAGTTGTAAAGAGTCAACACACATGAAGGGGAGATCACTGAGAATGTGTGAGTGGGAACCTAAGAGCCATTATGACGTGCATAAACGTAAAGCGTAAACGATTTCTAGATATCTCGGTGGCCTGGAAGCTGCACACTAGGCCAACAAACCAGACCATATGGCAGCTAACCACAGGCTCCCTTCTCAAGGCCTGTGGAGACTGTGCATATTGCTGAGGTCACTAAGCAAGCAATCCAGGGTCAGGCAGCAGCTGCAGCACTGGAAGTCTACCCTTCCCTAGTTTATGTTACAGATTGGCATTTGGAATAAGCTTCAGGGATTCTTCTGGCTGACTTTGCATGAATAAGGAAAGTAGAAGTTGACTCAAAGGAGTCAGGGTAAGGAAATGTATTAGCTCCTTGGCACTGGCTCACTGTCCTGCCTTCATGTTTCAATTAGTTTAGGGAGGGTAGGAGAAGTTACATTGTAAGAATAGCTGTACCAAAGCCAAGATTATAAAAATATGAATGTCTTTCCTAAACAGAACATTCTGCCGTTCTATCTCAAGTGTTTTAGTTAAACCTAGGCAAACCTCTGATGCAGACTCATTCAGTTTAAACTGATGACTTAACTGGGTTCCTCTTAAATTAAATAAAAATAAGCTTAAGGTAAAATGTCAGGGAGGTCTTTTGTCAGGTTAATTAACTGACTTCAGTCATGCCTTACTGTATGGGCAGGTATCACCTCAAAGTAGTCCATCTAAAACTACTAAAGCTTATCACCCTCAACTCTTCGTTATCAGTTGAGGCAGTCATCAGCCAGAGATTTGTCTAAGTGCTTACAGACAGCTTGATTGTAAAGTCAGCTGGTTAACGTATAAGTCACTGCTACAACCATCGCCACAGTAATAGTTCGTCTATACTCTTTAAATAAATATATGCAACTCTGCACACAAATGATTCCTCAGCTCCAATTATCTCATTTTCACAGAAGTTCCACACTTAGCAGTTTGCAGAAACCCAAGTAGGGATCATCTCAACATTCCTCCAAGTTGCTTCTCTCCCTCCGTTAATAAAAGAGTGAACTTAAACATCTCTTCAAAGCTATGTATTTATCTTGGAAGTAAAAATAAGTTGCAATGATTTCTTTTAGGTGTTTGGTTCTAGGAATCCCCTGTTGAAAGTTCAAACTGTTGTATTTGGATCTTTTTTTGATTACTGGCATGCTGAAAAATTCCACGCTTGAAGTCCCACTTCATTTGTTCTTCATCAGCTCATTGTACAGATGCTAGAATCATTTCTTTATTAGGAGGCAGAGAAGACTTATGGCTGGGCGCACATTTGGCCTGCTTTCCCTCACTTTGCTGGCACGCATGCAAGGCACACAGCACAGGAACACTATACCTCATTTTATGGAAATATGTCCCCCACATATAACCTGCAGATTTCACCTGGTTACTTTTCAGCTTCTGCTCTTCTTTAAAGAAGGTAACTACAAGGTTATTATTTATAATGACCATTACACTGAAGGTCAGAAAGGCATGATTGGTTGTCATGCAGTGCATCTGGTGGTATGACACTGATCAGAATGTGTGGAGCCTGGACGACATATGTGGTTTTGTCCTGTTCACTTACACTTTCTGGTGTGCAGTCTGTTGGATGCCTGGTGTCCTCCTTCCAGGAGCAACAGTAGTTGAAGATGGTTCATTTCAGGCTGAAATTGTTCTTCAAAGATCCTGTAGAAACCTACGAAGACAAGCCAGAGAAAAGACGATGCTACAAGTGTGATTCCTTTAGAAGCAAAAGCAGCACTATGTGTGGGGCAACATGTGGGAGTTAAGCATGGATACACACCAGTATCCTTCTTTTATCCCTTTATGCATTGAAGAAACAGCAGTCAAACAAATTCGCAGTTTCCTCATGATATGGAGGCATTTCAGGTTTGTTTTTATGAGAATATCTACCCCCATCCCAACAGCAACATTCACTTCTTCGTAACAAAGAGGCTAAAACACAGAACATCAAGTTTTGACTAGAGCTCGAATGGTCTCCAGGAGCAGAAGTGCTCATATACTGTTAAAAAAACAGAGTTCAGTTCAAGGACAGCTTGGTCTGGTTTCACAAGCCTCTTTCTGGCTTTATTTGCTTATTTCTTTTTAAAGGAGGTTTTAATCTGCATATGTAGGAGACTTTGGTCTTGTTGCTAACATTCCTCTGGACGTGCACTGCTATGGAAAAAACCTGTCAATAGAAGCCTGAGATTTGCTGGATCTTTCACAAACTATTAAAATTGAAGCCTAAAAGGTACACGGGACTTGAGGGAGAAAGTAACCAAGATTATTTCACCAAGTTAAAAAGTAAGGAGAGGAGGTAAAGAGTAAGCATGGACCTGTTTCTCCCAGATAACCTGCTGTGACGTGCAGTCACCTGCATTCCCTTGGGAAAGATGTGATATGGAACAGAATAAATAGAGCAATCTCCTCCTCCAGGCTTTTGCCACATGTGGCAAAAAAAAACCCCATTCATTTATGTACAGCTGTCTACATAAAACATATTGGGGACTGGCTGGGATTTTATTAGGAAAGTCACAGTACAACTGTGATGACACTGCCCACAAAGAAAGAGCTCTTCTTCCATACAGAAAAAGATTCTCTTTTAACAAGAGGAAAGCATCTTGGAGGTCAGTTTGTAGAGAAAGCCCACTTGGCAAGAATTTCAGCCTTAAGCAAACTTAAATCCTGGGCTGAGTGCACACCTGAATTTAAATACCCTTGGGTTGCATTTCACTTCTGGGTTCCCCTGTTTCAGGTCTTCCAAGAGTTGAGTCAAGCGCTTTCAAAAATTGTATCACATGCACTTGCCAGCAGTCTAACAAAGCTCTTCCAAGTAGATTCATAATTAATGAACATGTGAGGTGGTGTCAGCTTTAATGATCTCCGACTTCCTCAATCTTTATTCATTTTCTAAGGACTTCCCTCTACAGTGACTCACTGTCATCATGTTAAAAACCCCAGTTTATATATGGGATGTGACAAGGTGAAATGGAGCCTGAAGTGATGGCTATCATACTTGAATGCATTGTGCAGCTCTGCAGCTGCAAGCACATAAGAGAAGCACTGATAAAACCCTAAAATGTATTTTGTATGCAGAATTCAGGAATGATGGGGATTTTTCTACTGCTGTCTTACTGGCCCCAAATTTGTGCAACCTGGTTTTTTTAGACTCCTAAGCCCTGGAAAATAAAACTTCATTTACAAGTACATGTAGGTCTCCTCCTAATAAATCCTATTCTGAGGGTTTTTTTCCTAAATGGATCTTAATTGATTCTCCTTTTTTTTTTTTTTTTTTTAATTTGGAGGGAGGGGAATAATATATGTATGAAATATAGACATGTACTAGTCCACTGATCAGTGGGTTGAGTTTTTTGGTTTTGGTTTTTTTAACCTACCATCCTTTCAGGATCTTTTATCCTCAAAAATAATCAAATTGCCTCCCCTTATACATATCAGGAAGGAATAGAATTTTAGGGTGACTCTGGAAACAACAGGAGGCTTTCACACTCAAGTTAAAAGAAAAACAACAAAAACTTCAACATGCACAGCAAAGTAACTCTGCTTATATAAGCAATAAACAGTCAATGCCTGAGCAGCATACACAGCAAGCTTGTTTCAGCAAGAAATGCTTTCAAAATAGACTATTCCAGAATATGATAACTTCTCAGGTCAGGGAAACTAGATTCTAACTGCTGCTTCTTGAGCTCTGAAACACCTTGCTGTTATGCAGTGGAATGGTAGTATAGAGACTTTAGCCTACAAAATAACCTTACAGGTACTGGAAAGGGGATGCTCATTAAAGGATAAAGGCAAGACACTGTTCCTCAAACCCGTATTTAATTCTTGCAGGATGAATGCAACAACAACACTGTATTGATTCTAGCTGGGTTTGAAGTGAAAATTATGTAGCTTTTGGCCTAGGTATAACAGCACCAGCCACTTTATTTAAAGAAGAAAATCCCACTCCCCAGACTCTTAAGAAATACTCAGAACTTCCAGCCAGAAAGCTGTTGAATGTTATCTGCCTTCTTTTCAGTCTAAAGAAAACAGAAGGGAAATCGGTAAGGAACCTACCTGCATGTGAAGAGAGGTAATAAAGAACACAGGACTAATTATTGCTATTGGCCAGCTAGGGCAGAACTAGAAGTTTATGGGCCTACAGTGTTGCTGCACTCTGAACAGTGTCTCTGAATAAAGAGCATTGTGGGGTTCCAGATTTGTCACAGATTCCCAATAAAATGTGCTTAGCTTACACATTAAAAAGGGGGCTGGGTTTCCCTCTTTGCTCCTTATTTACTCAGTTATATAAACTCAACTTGGTATTACAAGCCCTAATAACATTCTGTCCAATCTGAGCATTAGAAATAAACAGAGATAACATAACAGGTCTGAACCGGTATTCTACCCAAGTTTTTGTACCAGAACACCCAATTTCAAGGAAAAGCCAACTGGACAAAACTATGTAAGATGGCCTTCTTTTTGCCCCATTCTGCTTTTCGTTACACCTGAGCAATTCCATTTTAACCGAGGAAGTAACATGCATATAATTGAAGACATAATTTTGCCTGAAGGTCCTCACGTATCAAGAGACTTAAGAGTGTGCTGAGCTTTAACCACATGGTTAAATACTTTGCTGAGCTAAGACTTTATTTAATGGTTCTCTTGAAGATATACCAACCACTAGACTTCAGTGAAATGAGGTGTGTAATTCGAGTAGTTTAAAGGTTCAAGTATGCAGACTTGCATTTACTGCAAAATATAAAGGTGCACCTGAAATAACATCTGTAAACAAGATATGCAAAGTTGACCATAGAGTTCTCAAGGTCTTTGCAGAAATATCCTGGAAATATATATGATTTTACCATTTAAAACAAGATGGCTTTACAGTAATATAGTTTTATTATGAGAATATCATATGCCTTCCCGATATGAGATTCAAAACCAATGCTGCAGTCAAATTTAGCATTTGACAACTTTTGCTTACATCTTTGCACTCTGTGTTATCATGCTGGAATAAAGATATTTATGCTCTCAAAACACAGTAACACGCTGTCCTTACTACTATAAATACCTGACAGAGGGAAATTAGGACCCTTGCTCTAAGAAAATGTCAGGTTCTACAAAGAAAGACTCCTTTTCACTAGTTAATTGGAAACCACATTCCACTGTACTGAAGCAGGAAAAACCTTGAGAGCCAGAATGCAAACCTAACCTCCTGTGGAGGCACAATTGCTTCTGATACATTGTCCATCACTGCTATTCAAGACCCAGATTGACCAAGACTCCGAAGTACGTACTGTAAGTAAAGACAACACTCACCTCACACGTTTACAGGTGGGGATATAAGTGAACATCCTCCTGTAACATAGCCTAAGTACTTGGAGACTGCTTAGCTGACAGCTCATTTGCAAAACAGTTGATTCACCACCACAGAAAACAGCTCTTACATTTCTAGTACACAAAAGATTCGAATTCTTCATGCAAAAAGAATACTGACTACAGCAGGTAGTCATGAAACCTATCACACCTCACTGAACTACCTCATTCAACCACCTCATCATCTCACTAAATCTCAGATGATTATTATTATTTTTTTTATTTCAAGGGGTACTCCAGCTTTAGCAATAGATCAAGAATTTTAAGCTCACAGAATTAGGATTTTTTAGTTTGTCTTTAGCAAAATAATTGTGAAAAGAAAACTCTTTATTTGACTCCAAATCCTTATTTGGGGGGGGGAAATGGAATTTCAGAACTGTGTAGAAAATCATCTTGAAGCATAAAAATATAGGACCCCCCTTCTTCTGCTCTTCCTATTCTTAATTCTGAATAGGAATTAAGACCCTGCAAAATACACTAATAAATGAAAAAAAAAAGTTTGTTTAGTCTCTGTAATAGTATACTACAACCACTTTTATGTTGGGTGCCACAGTATTTGTATAATGGTCAATGAGTACTACTTCTCCCCATCCCTAGGAAAAGTAATAAAGATATATTCTTTTTGCACATTACCCATTAACATTAAGTGTCTCCCATGCCTCTTTCAATACAAATATACAGACATCTGCACATCCAAGCTCCCAGGAGCTGCTATACCAAAAATACATTATAGCTTTACTAGGTGACAGTAATAAAGAGGAGAAAATAACACTATACAGGATTTTCACAGTAAAAATTTGCACATGTTCAAATTCACACAATTTTAACTTCTTTTGCTCTGCTATTGCTACTTCAAGTATCCTTCTGGGACTCCCAGGACTTCTAGAACACACGTGCAATCTGTACTTATTGAGTCCAGCCACTCAGGTGGATTCTGTCCTGAATGCAGCATCATGCTCTGCTTAGTCTGGTTCTCACTTTCTTTCCTGGAACCTTAATGAATGGATTTCCCATTCCATCCAAGGACATTCATTATTACAGTTTACAAGTTAGTTGTGCTTCACTCCACACAACTAGTTTGCTCCTTTCCTGCAGGCATCTTAATTCCTAATTTTCAGCAAGCTAGCCCAAATGAAAATCACTATCAGTATGGTTAGCATTTGGAGTTTTAGTATTGATTTATGCCTTGGGTGAAGAGGTTAATTAAATGTGAATTTTAAGCCGACAACATGATTAGGGGAGCGAGGAAACCTGAATTCATGAATGCTTCCAAGAGCTGTTAAAACCATTTAAAATTAACAATGACTGGAAAAACCCTGCCTGTTACTGGCAACTAGATTAATGTGATTCTGAAGACTTTAACAGAAATAACACACAGTATTCTATTCATGTATTCTAGTCCAGCTTTTTTGGTTTGTATTTATATTGACATTAGCACCAAATTTAATACTATACGGAAACTGCTTTTGTAAATTCTACTTTTGTTTCTTAACTTTTCCTCCTTTTTCCCTTTCAACAGTTAATCCTGGAACTGTATGAACTATTGGCTATACAAACCTTGAACCCAGTCTCATTGCAGACAGTACATGCTCTAGAACAAGCTACTGAATTACCTTAACTGAAAGCTTTGAAATATCCTGGCCATAGCTCCAGCTGACATATGCTCAGCAAAGCCAGAGGAACTGTATTTGTCCATTTATTTTAGAAGGAATTCTGCTAAGATGTTCTACCTTCACTTCCACGTACAACCACCAGTGGAAGTTCCACTGATTTAAACCACAAACCTATGCTCTTGAGTTCAAGATTGTTGAAATTTTTTTTCTTGATTTTTAAATTATTATTTTTTTTTAAGCTCATGTACTCTTTCCTTTCCTAGGTCTATTCTGTTTTCTTGTTCCATCTTTACAGAAAACATTTAAGAGTTTGCTTGTACAAGCAAGGAGGAAATCCTATTCAACTTGACACACTACTCTTATAAGGAAGCAGTAAACTGAAAAATACCAAGAGGTGGGAGAGGAATGAAATCTATAAAGCAGCAACACTTCTTTTAAGAGACGTACACACTGACATAGTAAGATTCAGCACTGGAATGCAGGTAAGATTCCAAGTGGGGAAATAAGAGAGGAATGGGAAAAAAATAGCAGCTCAATTGCTATCACCATTCTGCTACCTCCTGCCACACAAACCTTTTAGTCAGTTGACTAGCTCAGTAAAACAGCAACACCACTGAGCTCTGCACTGGCAAACAGAAGGATTCCATACCCAATCTGACTAGCTCTCGTCTCACTTGGATTTCTCAACACTACGCTACAGTCTGCAACACAGGTGTATTTACAGTTAACTAGGAAAACAATCACACTTAACGTCATTCATTCTGCACATCCCATGGCAAATGACCACCTTGCAATGAAAACGATCCATCTCCTGCTCTTTGTTTAGACTGTCCTTGTCTTTTCCTCTCCATCCTTCATAGCAGACCACTGCTAATAACAAAGGGCAGAGAAAAGGCCAAAACTGGTTATTTATGCAGTACATTGCCTCAACTAATGGACAGAAAAATATGCTCAATTGCCATTTGTTTTCCTCCCCACCTCATATGAAACCATAGGCTTGTGGAACTTCTTTTATTAGCACTATATCTGCAAATCTCTTTGGAACACTGCACGACAGCAATCTGCAATGAAGTGTTACATTCAGTCTTTGCCCTTGGCATACTGTGCGTGTCTTGATAGAAAGACAGAGATCATGCCTGAACCACTTTCAAATTTGTAACAGGCTGTTGATATTTTCTTTCTGGTTACTAATGGGGGAAAAGCCAACAAAACATTACTGTTTTTTTAATTCCCTGTCCTCGCACATCAGGGCTGCTTATCTATTATTTTAAAGGTTAAACTGAGAACGATTAACCTGTGAATAGACAGTGTCTGATTAACTACCAAAAAATGAATACTTGCATTGATTTTGAGTAAAATCAGAGGCAACACAAAAAGCATCAGCATGGACAGGTATAAGAAAACTTAAGCCCCTCTGCCAGTTTTCCAAAATGGTGATATAGATCCTTTAGTGCAGTGCTGTGTCCAAGCTAACAGAAACTCGGCAAAAAAACCAAACACTACAAAAGAAGGAAAACACACAAAACACATCAGGTAAGTTGCATAGACAGGAACAGAGCTCTGACTTCCCTTACCCCAAACCAATGCCCAACTTGCTTTCTGTCTGATCTTGTAACTCACCAGTTTCATGTCCACCGGGGTGTGCTCATTGCCATATAATACCAGATACCAGAATTCCTTCTAAATCAGTTATCTGAGATCCCAAAAGCAGTTTACCAGATATCTTAGTCTGTATGCAGTGCTACCACACAGCTGGACTGCTGAACCAACGTAGTATATTTAGGGCATGTTCAAGGATCCCCTACATTACCATGTCGATGTCCTCCCAGTCCTACACACTCAATATAAAAGCCTTCTAGTGTCTTTAGTCAGTAGCCTGAAAGGAGAAAACATTAACTGAGTATGGCATGACATCGAGTAGATCATGAAGCAACTCCGTCTTGGCAGCAAGAAAGATGTTCCTTTTCATTCAAGTGGAGATAGGAGATTGGTATGCAAATTTGTATCTATGAATGCATATAGAAAGTTTGAGGTTTGAGACACTGAACACCTGGAGGAAAAGGAAAATGCACCAGGACATTAAGCAGCAGTACTTTGCCATGAATCGTCCAGATTTTTTTTGGCAGAAGAGCTTTTCCCACTCTGTTATATCCAAAGAAGCAATAACTATTATGATTCAAAAAAACTTAACATTACTACTGACCTGTGCAATGTAAGTGAGATTAAGATCAAGCCCACAGCATTTCACCAAACCTTAGTTTATTCTTCGTTGCTCAACAGATTATTTTGGAGCAACTACACCAAACTCTTCACTGAGGGAGCAACAGGGAAAATAGTGAGAGTGAGCACAAGAGCGTACGCACATGGAAGGAAACGCTTTTTTACTGTGAGGGTGAACAAGCACTGGCAAAGGTTGCCCAGAGATGTTGTGGAGTCTCCATCCTCAGAAATATGCAAAAGCACAAAAGCCATCCGGACACAGTCCTGAGCAGTCAGCTCTAGGTGGCCCTGCTTGAGCAGGCGGGTTGGACAAGGTGACCTCCAGGGGTCCCTTCCAACCTCAACCATACTGTGATTTTGTAACATATATATTTTGTATACACACAAACATGCATGTGTACATATGCACATGTAGACTATATATATGTATGTATATAAAAATACATGTACACACACATATACCACCACTCCCCAAGAACTCCAAAACAGCGTGTTCACTGGCATTGCAACCTGATGAACTACACTGTAATTTTATGCCACAACAGTGCATGGATATACAGTTCTCTACCCTGTTATATATTTGCTGCTTCTGTAATTTTTGTAAATACAGTAAGATAGCAGCTGTCTTGAGCTTCTTATTTCTTCCAGAATACTTGTAACAGTCGTCTGATATTTAATTACATACCACACATTGTTCCTTCTACAAATTAAGTGTCTTATTTAATTCAATATCCTACTGCATTAGCATGGCTGAAATCAGCAAACAATAGTTATTGTTTTCTCTAGTGCTCTTTGTTAGGGCTGGTTACATTATTTGTTGTGAGCAATTTATTTAGTCCTTCCCCCCCACACACACTCTACAGAACAAATTAGGTTAGATTTTACTAATTTGCTTTTCACTCCTAATTATTTCATGAACATCACATTAAAACATTATTTGCCAAACGATCTTTAACTTTTCTTATTTCTTCTGTGTAACGTTTTACCTCAGACTGCTCATTATTTCTCAGTTATTTCCTGGACTGACCACTTAACTTGCAAGTTGTTTGGGTTTGTTTGTTTGTTTTTTCTGTTACCCAATTAAACTATTCTGGGCTTTAGAATCACTTTTGCTTTGTCCAAAAAATTTTCTTGAATACATGCAATCATGCTATTTCATGAATAACAGATTAAAACTTTGCGGAACACCTGAAGAATAAGTCCTGGAAATACACACAAACTTGTTTGTGTGTTTTCCCCTTCTGTCCATGTTCCGTGTGAAAAATTTCTCACTGCAATATGAAGAAAATAAAGGAATTGCAAATAAGGGAAATGTGTCTACAGTGAATTACATCCAGAAAAAAAAAAAAAAAAGGCCTTTGCTACAGCTGTAAGTGCAGTAACTGCCACAGTATTCTTTGAAGTTCATGCTGATTTTAACTTCCTATTCTGGGCACGCAGCTTTCATGCTCAAAACATACATAACTCCCATTTGAACTCCAAATTTGAAAAACTCATGTTTGTTACCAGCATTCCTCTCGCTCCCCCTCTTAAGATATTGATCCTTTACAGCTCATCCATGATCTTAGTATGTTTTCACATTACAAGTGAAACAGATCAGATTCTGACTTGCATAAGAGGAAAAATGAGCAAGATTCATCTTGCTACAGCTTAGCATACATACAAGTCTTGTATCAAATTTAAGTGTATCAAACCACATCAATTAAACTGGCATAAGATGTTGAGAGGATGTCCTTACTTCAGCCTCAGACAGGTACATTTCAGTCTAACCTAGTTTAGTGAGGGATTAACATTCTATACCACTTTAAACAGGCGTAAAGAGAAAGATAATTTACATGGTGCAATGTCCCTGGAAAACAAGGCCTGAGTGCTGACAGCCCTAACATGAAATAGCAGGACTGTAATTATTTCAAATTAAGGAAAACTCATTTACACAGTATCTTATCATGCTTCAGCTTTTACTGTCAAGCTGGAGACCTCTGCACTAATGTGCTATTTCTATTTAATCTTTTCAAGCAAACAAAATTGTTTATCTTTGCTGAGCCAGATTAGTTCAAACATATACAAGAGCTGTTCTAAAAATTACACTCCCTCTAATTCCAGCCCCTGTTGCTCCAGAGAGCTGCCTGACTCTCTATCCCAACAGATTCACAAATGTCACCAAAACCTGCAGAGCACTGACCTTTAAAGTACTCTGCTAAACTGTGCAACACGTGGCACTCTGAATAATTGAGATTGTTGATTTGAGT
The DNA here is from genome assembly GCF_900496995.4 of Aquila chrysaetos chrysaetos. Classification (NCBI taxonomy): domain Eukaryota; kingdom Metazoa; phylum Chordata; class Aves; order Accipitriformes; family Accipitridae; genus Aquila; species Aquila chrysaetos. The sequence goes on along the minus strand of NC_044016.1, from coordinate 36,916,151 downwards.
GGGAAGTAGAAAACCACACGATTCTCCTTCTTACTTTGTGTACACATGTAAATTTGTGTGTAAGTGATGATCAACGTGAACATACCAAAATTATTTTTCAGCGTCCCAAACAAACTTTTGTTCACATCTCCCATGTACAAAGAATTTCCCTGTGCAGAGACCTCTATGTTAGGCTCAGCAAAAGCAGCAAAAAACCCCAAAGGATAAACTGCTATTCCAAAGTGCATACAATTTAAATAGAAGATGAGACAAGAAGCAGAAGTGAAGTACAATATGCATCATCGTGATGCTTTAGGGTAGCATTAAGATAACAGAGATGAAAGAGAAAGAGCAGATGCTTGAGGAATAGGGTCCAACTTAAAATTAAAAATAATATTCTATTTCTGGTTCTGTCACTCATCTGTAATGGGACCCAGTGCAAGACATTATGTGCCTCATTTTGTACTGTCTTGTCTGTTTAGACTGCAACCTTTTCAGGGCAGGAAACATTTCTCAGAATGTAGTTCAGCAGTATCTGACACAGTGTGAAAAGAAAGAAGTATGTGAGTTAATTTATCAAAAAAAACCCCCAAAACTCAAAAGTTCCAGGCATTTTTTTTCCATGTTATGAATGTTGTAGAAAATTTGGGTTTTCTGGGTGTCTCCAACATCCATTGAGCTTGTATGCTAGTGTGTTAATGTGGTTTTTAGTTTTTGCAGTTGGTTTGGTTTGGGGGGGGGGGGGGGGGTGGGGGTGTTGCCCTTTTTTTTTTTTTTTAGAAGCTAACTTTGTAGTTAATTTTAACTTTTTTAAACTTTAAACACATTATTTAAGATAACCCTTTACTATATTTTCTGCAGTCAATAGCAGTCAAGATTTAAACAAACAAACAGAAAACCAAATTAGATATCAAACCACCAACTGTTAATACAACATGAATAGATGACCAGATTGCTCTTGTGACAGAAGTGGTCACAAGTTGTCTACAAGGGTAACAACTTATCATATGTTTTTAATTTTTTCTTTCTGTACATTATGCTACTAACAGTGGGGGAAGTTTCCATCGGCTTCTGGGTTGAAGAGAGGAGATGGAGTCCATCTGGGTAGGAATTCATTACAAGTCCAATAATGACAGCATCATATGGATGAGTTTACTGTTTGTAATGCAGGGCAGTCTAAAAACACTGCGAAGCATAAACATATCTGAGAAGAAATATAACACCCCTAACTAGGCAAATTAACAAAAACATACTAGTAAGATGAGGCTCGCTCTCATTTCCTTGGTGTGTACAAACTCAAAAGGAACAAAATACAGTGAAAGAATTCTTGAGGAATTGTTGTGAAGTGTTTCTTCAACGGGGTCTGTCCTCAGATACTGTTGCTTTTTATCCCCAATTACAATAATAAACTAACACAAACATACTTTCACTCCAGGAAAGAATATAATTGGAAATTGATAAACTGCCACAAGTATAATTTGACCCATAAGATTAAATGAGAATAATCAGAAAGTAGGTGATGACCCATAAGCCAGATGTTCAAGCACATTCAGATACCTCATGTCTGACAAACTGATGAAGAACAATTCGTTTTTATACGCTGAATAATCTGATCCCATTTCCATACAGGTTTCTTAATTCTTTCCCTGAAACACTTGGTGTTGGCACAGACCTGGGCTGGCAGCCTGCACAGACCTCTGCAGTATCAATTCCAAAGCCTCTGCTGCGGCTCTGCTATCTGATGCCAATGTTGCATTTTGCTCAAGGTAAGATTTATATGTAGGCTTCTGTTGAAAGTAGAGTAATGCTAAGAATGGTTTACAGATGTCCTCCATGTTAGCAGCAACACACAGAGTAGGAATATTAACCATGACTGGCAAACTTAAATGTGCTGGGAAATTAAACCTCTTGTTTATTCAACTGACTATCATAAAATGCCCGTCACCTTGACAACAAGGCATTTATTTACAAATCTGGAAGCACAGAACAGCATAAAGATACCTATACAGAGTGCAACATTACGGGAAATGGCTGTCACTGCTTTTTGAAAAGTAACTCCAAAAGAGTAGTGGGAGGGGGGAGGCGCAGAAGGAGAGAACATCATACAGGAGAGAGATTCTGATGCAGTCTATAGCTTCTTAGCATAGTAGGCATTTGTTTATGGATATTTCTGAGAGTTGGTACCCATCTGTACTTAATTAGGAACCAACTTCTCAATAACCTGCTAAATGCCATGGGCTCCAAGGGGTGTAAGCAGTAAGTATAGATGAAGGATGTTAACACTGATTACCTCTGGAGGATGAAGCAAACCAGTGCAAAATGAAAACCAGAGACGGACTCTCTGTAGAGCTTTGACTGGTGATTCAAGATAGGACAGATTTACTCTGCAGACTCTGCTCAGGACAATCCATGTGGCAGTATTTGTTCCTTTGGGGACCAAACTTAAACCTACCTATATGCAATCCACAAAAGAGTCCACGAAAACATACAGCTCCATTAACCCAGCGCAGCTTACTATCGCTCATCTAAAAAGTTAGGTTTTTTAAAAGGCACTACAGACAAGGCACCAAAAATAAACAACCTATATTTGAAACAAAAAAACGCAGGTTGTCTTTCCAATGACATTTTTGTTTTTCTAAAGTGAGATTAATTATGCTGATAAGAGCAGGATCCAAATGGCATCTAAGCCCTGAAGACCTTAAAGTCTTCTTTTGTGCGTGTGAAGATAGTGTACATTCACACATACAGGAAAAATTTTTTTATCTGATGTAATGAAGCACTCACAACCTGACTCTGCTCAGACTTACCTCCAGTACAAACAAGAAATCAAATCTACTAAATCTACAAGTCCAGCTGTCAATCCCCTACACATCAGAACCAGCAGCTGTTCAGTGCGTTATCACACACATCTTTCAGAAAATGAAAAGGCTGCTCCTCACAGGTCTGTCAGTCATCTAGTCTGACAAAGTAGTTTCAAACTTGTCTTGTGTCATTTATTAGTCAGCATGAATCAAAACGTTGTCCAAGGCATCTACCGCCCTTGGGGTTCTTCAGCTCCACAGACAAGCTGATGCATTACGACAAATGTAAGCAGGAACAGGGACTCAACCTCCAATTCCTTTTGCACAACCACATACAGCGGAGGCAGGCCCAGGAGCCCCTCCACCACATCACTGAATCTCCTAGTTGTACGAGACCAATATAGTAGCAGTACTTACTAAATGATAACATGCAAAAATATCCAAACCAGCTAAGCAACCTCCCACACAACAAAAATGTTAAAGACTAGTAATTTGATTCGCAGACGTTAGATGAGTATGAGCTACAGAAACATCTAGTTTTAAAATTGGCAACTCTCACAAGGCAGTTTTTGCAGATTTTTACCCTCACCTTGAAAAATAGGTTCTGTTCATCTCTCATAACCTGTATACAACAGATTATTCCATACAGATAGAGCTGGTCGAAGAGGATCCCCGCCCGTCCCCAGCAAACATGTGAGTTTGGGTTTTGACCATTATGTTAGATTTGTGGAACTCGGGTCATCAACAGCTTTATTCTTTTTCTTTTTTTTTTTTTCTTTTTAAATAATATTCTTAACAAAAACCCTAGTCAACTCAAACTACACCTATAAAACAAAGATACCTTCAAAATAACCATCAAGATTGGCAAACAAACACAGGAAACCTATTTCAGAAGTGTTTGGGTTTGACTTTTAAAAACAAATCTGCCTATATATTTTAAAGGTTGTGTCTTCAAGGTATCTGAGCCTATCTCAGTCATTAGCAAACAAGGGTATCCTGTGAGAAAGAAAACATCATCCCTTTACAGATAGAATGCATACAAACATCATATGAGCAGCTCAGGATTATACACAGAGTTAAAGGCTGAGAGGAGAAATAAATGAGGACCCCACAATACATTCTAGTTGCATCATCACCTGTTCCCTCCGCATGGGACAACCTTCCTAAAACTCGGGTCATTCACAGGAGGCATTTGGTTCAAGATAATCTCTGTGATGTACCTCACCGGTTTACATAGTGCCATTCTGTACACTGGAAGCTCAAAGAAACAAGGTGGGCTCTTTGAATTTTTACCCAATGTTACAAAAAAATAACTTCTTGCCCTTAACCAACATGTAGCAGCTCTTCAATAAATGCAAAATATTGGTGAGCTTGAAGGGACACCTGCTGGCAAAAGGTGACATTACAAGCACGTAGCATCAGCCCTATGTTACTGAGTATTGGCGTAGGAAGAGAACCCCAAATGGTATTACAGCCTGTGACCAAACAATGATCAACAGCCTGGAGGAGATAGCAATTGTAATAAAAGGAATAAAATACTCATTTTGCTTAATTCAGGAATCAGTTGCAATTGCATCAGGGTAACCCTATCCAGTTGGGTTATGTGGCTGTCTTAAAACACGGATAAACCAAATACTGCATCCGCAAAGCAGGAAGATGGTATTTAGCTAGAACCTGAATGCATTGCCACGCTTCTCATAAGGGCCCTGCCAGCCCAGCAAAGAAGCTGAAGCAAAGATACACACACTAGGTGAATGCAAGATTCTGCCTCAGTAGGAAATGGCCAGAGGTGACTGTAGGAGTAGAGGTGCACACCCTCAAAGGCACATATACAGTAGTAGATTTCAATCGGAGTTAGCACCTTTGAGGATTTGGACAAAAAAGGAAAGAACAGGATCTACAAGATGACAGCATGTTAAGAGCACCACTAGGGTATTTGGACGCCTCCCCACACTGAATTATTGAGAGTCAAAGGCTCCAGAAAAACCTAGCCTGTCCTCACCACAGAGATTACAGAAAGCGGGAACTGGACCATACCCAGACACGAGTGAGGAACCCAATGCGAATGCGGACTTTTCACATTCTGCCAGTGCTTATGCCAGTCGCTAAAAAAAGCACCAGGTCAACAAACCGGGGACATGAACTCACCCTTCAGACACAGTGAACAACCGCCCTCACTGACTGTTTCTGGGAGCCACAACACTCATTAAAAGTTTTCATTTTTCCCCTCTCTCTCTAAAGCTATCAGAACTTTTCTATGACACGATGCTGCGCTTCACCACGTTAAAGTGATGCAACACTAGTGGAAGGATGCTTCCCTCCCCTAATTCAGCTCATCACGCTTGTCTTACAAGATCTTATACTGGGGAAGAAGCAACTTCTCCATTAGATGCACTGGAGAGCAGACATGACACTGTAGTTAAACCACTATAACCATTTCTTTTTTTTATCCATATAAAGGAAGGGACTTTAACTCTTCAAATGCTCACATTTGCCATAAAAGGCCAACCTGCCACAAAGCTGCTCCTTTACCAGCCTTATCTTCCACACTCCTCTTTATAAAAATCTATTAGCCAGGCTACAGAAATCCTTTAGATGTGGTTTTCTGCTTTAAAAATAAGAATCCCAACAGATAGCCTCTTGCGCTGAAAAACCAAAAGCAAAAAACCCAGAAGTCACTGCCCATACTGTAGCACTAAGCAACACCACTAAAGTAACAACCCTGTATGTATCTGGGATGGGTAAATCAACAAGTATTTCAGAGGTACAGAACTCTTCAATTTCATGCTCTCTAGGCTTGCTATTACTAGCTCAAGCAGGCAAAAGATGCATATCAAGTGTTGCAAAAATACCTAGACAGCATGCCCTGTACACGGCTCTGCTTTTGAGTTTTCTTCAGCAGCATGTGCGCTTGGTATAGTGAATTATTGGGTATCAACCCTTTTCCATGAAAACAGAGACAAGAGTAGATTTAAGGATCATCCTTGTCACTACCTCTATACCCTACTCCACCTCAATTTCTGCTTTAAATACTTCTCCAACCTCATAACGATGTTGATTAGCTGACATTTGTGAAGTTTTGACCTAAAAGATAGTAACTGCAAACACAATGGTTCCGTACATTTCCTAAAGGCTTTTATTTCCAAATATAGTTGTGGCGATTCCCCCCCCCCCTTTTTTTTTCCTAAATGCAAAGCTTTTCAAGTCCTTTTGCTTCAAGCTGATCCTCATAATTAAAAGAACTGATAAAAAAGCCTTCGTTAAAGGGATCTGTGCATATTAGAGCTCATTAAAATGTAATTCCCACAAAACAGGACATTTTAATCTATCCATACTTGGGAAAAGAGGAAGGAAAATTAGATTATCCCCCCCCCCCCCCGCAATGTATCTGTAGGCCATATGTGTTAATTACAATTTACTTGTCTAAATGAGAAAATTATACATTAGCAAGTAGTTAACTAGTTATTAACTCAATCACTCTTCAGAGATTTGGGAGAAATTATACTCCCAGCTAAGTAATATACAAGCTAGAATGGACACCTATTTTGCATGTTCTTCGATCTACAGAGAAGTTGTTGAAAGGATTAAAATCATATTAAAAACACTGCTCAAGTATTGTAAGTTACACAGAGAAATACTCCTATAACCATTTTACACAGGAAGGTAAACTGAGGTAGAGGTTACATACAGCCAACACTCCACACTATGTTGGTTATAATTCTGGCTATACATTATCAAAACAGAAAACTCTTGAGTAAACAGAGCCAGTGTATTCAACAACTGCAAGCAGATGACTAAAAACAGCACATGCCTGATATGTAAAAAAAAGTACAAAGCTGAATGAACTGTTTCAGCTGATAAGGATACAGCATAGATATCAGCCCAGGAGAGATCAGCAGTCAACCATACGGTGTTTTAGCATCACTATACTTTAAGAAGGGTCACATTTCAAGCTGCTGCTTTTTTTTTTCCTCCAATCAAAGGTTGCTTCTTGACCAATTGCAAAAGGAATTGTCTAGAGTGAGACCTAGTAATTCTCTTCTCCTTAGTTTCCCCACCTGTGAAACAGTAACAGCAATAGTGATCTTGTTCTTTGAGATATACCGATTAAAATGATTACATTAGATACTGCTTTTTATAGTCTTTTTCCATGCAGTTATCAGTTCCATCATACACATTATGAATCTATACTCACACCATTCCTAAATAATAGCAAAATTATATTAAATTATTTGTAAATGGGAAATGTGTGCATGAAGTGGCTGTTATCTGGGGGTTCCTCTTGTCAGCTTTACTCCTACTCAGATTTTAACACTGCAAGTACACGGGGCTAGGCAGACATACCAGCCCCTTTTTGGCTGACCTTTTATTAGTGCAATTGTCCAATAGGTGGTGCCTACAGCGCAGTACTTAACTACTTGTTCTGCCACTGATCCTCTCCATTCACACAATCAGATTACTAAAGTCATTTTAGCAACAAGAAGAAACCAACTTCCTTTGTAAATAAATCCCAGACACAAACTGGCAGCTCCCATCTCCTTGCCTAGTTAAGGGATATTTGGCTGAACTCCTGAGGCAAAAGCAGGAGACATATCAGCAATTTGGCAGACACATTCTGAAGAGATGAGCTCCTAAGGAAAATTACACTAGGAATATCATTTGCATCTGGTTAGTGGGAAGTGGGAGTAAAACACTGTTTTCCTTATATGTTTCACAGCTACCCTGTACTGGTATGAGTCATTACACATAGTAAAGCACCATAAGGGGTAAGATGGTCCAGAATAGGCCTAATCCTCAACTGGGGTAAATTGACTCCTTGGAGAAGCACCATTTTCTACCAGTTTATCTGTTCAGCATATCAGCAGCTTCGCTTGATAAAAACCTTTCAAAATATCAGCTATCCAGTCTTGTAGAGAAACAGGCTCAGTATCTTTATATATAAAGTTGCTAGCTTTTTCTTTTCAAGATGCACACAGTAATACTTTTCACAAATGCTATATCCTCAGTCTACCTGGTATGTAATGAACTGTTGATAGATGACAGCAATCATGAGTGACTGCTATTACATCTTATTCTGTGAGTGGCAGAATGAATAGCATGAATTCATTTCAGAATGAATGAATACCTTCAAAGCACCGTTCATAAAACAGAAGCGTTCAAAGCAGGGTTACCATTTCCAAAGATTCAATATTGCTCCAATTTATTTTTCAGATGGAGGGCCAAGCTCATCCTCATCACAAGTCTTTTGAAGTCAGACACCAGAGCTGACTTTGGTTCACAAATTTTAATATACAGGGTATGTCTTCGAAAACAATTGTTACTGTACCTACTAATCGCATTGTATGGCACACAGTACAGTTCCACTGCTGTCAGCTGGTGGTCGCCCTACAGACAAACTTAACCCATTACTTCACTGTGCTACTCTTCAGATGGATTTGCTGCATGTCTGTTGAAGGCAACAGCACCTTTAGTGTTCACTGAAGACTGGGTGAAATTTCCCAGTAGAACAACCGATAGCATGTGTTCATAAGAAGGCAACAACACTGGCTGAATCACAGGACTCATGTTAAAATATTTTCTATACTCTGCCAAAGTTACCGCCTGGCACCCATTGTGCCTCACTTCCACCTGGCATATTCACGTAGTACTACAAAGTTAATACTGTAACAAACTAAAGGATAGATGTCGGCACCAGCATTACACTGCAATCACTTTCTCCAAGACAGATACTTTAATTTACATGCTCTCAAAACTGTGGCTTCATCTAATAACGGGATTTTTGATTATCCACTGTACATTAGGAACCTCTGAAGTGATCTGAAATAATCTGTCTCTACTGAGCAGACTGCACTAGCAGAATGCAAGGAAAACACATTTGCAAGTTCTTTTAATACAGCTGGACGCTAAAAATGCTTTCTTGGAAAGTAGCTTTCCAAATCAACAAAACATGCAGAGATTTTACCCAGAGATTTCACAGTCCTAAATTTCATTCAGTTTTCTACCTCCTCTTTGGACACACAATGTCTTTGAATTTCTCTACAAAATACTAGGGTTTTCAGTTAAGAGAATGCCACCTGCCTAAATAAACGCAGTGTATCAATACATCACCTTTGATGAAGCATTAACACATGAAGATTTCTCAGACCCAGGTATAATTTCTGGTTTATGCAGAGCATTTACTTCAGAGCAGGGAGGCAGAAGGGGAAAGACCATTGGAAAGGCCATCATTGAGACAGAATCGAACCCTGATGCTCATAAAAAACCCCAAACATTACTTTTCCATCCACCTTAACTCCTACATATCACTCTTCTGGTTCCTCTCCTAATCCTCTTTTAATGACCTTTCTGCAGAAGAAGACATGAAGGTCGGAGAGAAGACATGTTACTGGCAAGTAAACCAGACAGCATAAATCTGTGTCCTGTCAGTTATCTGCACCATCTGTGGCCTATGAGATTACTGTTCCTGAGCAGTTAGTAACCTCCTACTGAGGGAGGGAGGCTCATAATTCTGATGAAATTAAAGCTCAACCTGCAAAAATTCTCCATTCTCTGTTAACTGAAAGAAACTGCTGACCAACATGAGAAAAAAAAACTGAGTATGTTTTCATGGTTGTACCAATCCTATCGGTTTATATAGAGCACAGATCCTTCCCTTCTTGTAATTGGCTTTTTTTTTTTCTGTCACTCTTTTGTTAACAACAGCAGCAACAAGAGATCAAACAAATTTCAATTCCTCCACACCACGTGATGCTTATTAAAATTTCATAAAGAACTCCGAAATTTCTTGCGCTACTCTGCTGTGTCCATTACAGCAACTAGAACATACAGTGCCCAAAACAAGGGGTTTTTTGCCTTGGGAGACCAGGGTTCAATAGATGCAAAAAGTATACAAATACTAAGAGACAAGTTGCTCTGTACTGCAGACAGTTTAAGTGCTTTGTATTGTTCACATTTCCATGACACTTGAAGATTCTCTGCGGAACTCATAACACAATCCTTGACTTTCGAGCTATTAAGAAATACGCTGCTTATGGTACCGTACTTCAAGGCTTCAATTCTTTTCATATTTACACATGTAAAGAGAATCTGTATCCTGAGGAAACTGCTTTTCAGGATTTACAAAGCACACAGCTTGGGCTTCTCTGCTATTCTGCTGCTTCCTCCAGAGCACGCACCACTCGACTACATACTACCTAGATACAGAGGGGAAAAACAAAAAAACATTGGCCATATTGTAAACAAACAATTACCTCAGGTTTTTAAAGGATCGCACTGCTTTCATTGCACTGTGGAAACATCTGGATTGCAAGATGAATGCTGTTTCTGGGAACTTCGCCTTACTTGCTTCAGAATTTAGAGGACATGACTTCTGAAACAGGGAATCAGTAGAAAAGAAAATGTGGTTTCATGTGAAAGGCTGTTTATTATTCAAGAAAACTGTATCCTATTCCTGTTCCTCTTGACATTCCTGTACATGGCCAAATAGTAGAAATCTCACAATCTCAACTTTGTCCTCATTTATGATGCTCTGCTACACTATCACGCTATTTACTGCAGGTTACGCTGATTTGCATCCCAGTTCCATACAAGTTGTTTATTGTTCTTTCTTTTCATGCAACTTCCCTATCTCCTACTTCTTTTTCTTTAAGATTATAAACTTACAGGTTCTATCCTATTGGAGGCCATTCTGAATAAGTAATCAACAACAAAAGCCCAGCAGAGGAAGCTAAAATGCATAATTTGGGAGTCACCATTCAGAGTCCAAGTAAAGTTATTTTAGTCATCTGACAAGAATTTCTTTTTAAAAAAATGAAGTTAGACCTATTACAACTGTAATACATGCATTTTTATTTTGTTCTAGCCAACTTCAGATTTTACTCTAGGCAAGGCTACTATATTGCTAAATACAATTAAATGTATCATGACCTACAGTACAGCACATATCTTCCCCCATATTTGACTGACATCACTGAGCAATGAATTATGGAATGCTGCACAAGGCTAAAGACACCCCCATTTCATCTTCACATAAGTAAAAGCCAAGTGTGTAGCAGCTGTATACAGCATGGAGAGAAATAATTGCTTTCATACATCTGATACAGAGTACAGGCATGAATAACAGGTTCCAGCTGCAAGGCTGCACAAACCCATGCAGTCCCAAGAGGCTACAGTTTCATTTGTGAAGCTATACCCGACAGACCTTGCATCCCAAGCTAAGACAACATCACTGCAGCAATCAGGCCGCTCAGTCATTCTGCCCATTCCCTGTACTCTACCAAGGTCCTACGCACCTTGGAGGGTAGCGCACAGGGTGATGTCAGGTACATTTCCACAAAACCCAGAGGAAACATTAGGCCTAGTAAGACGCATGAAATTTGGCATTATCCCACGTTAGTAACAGGAAAACAAAACACAGAGGAATTGAGGTCCTACTCTATAAGGGTGTGTGGCGGAGCTAAACTTAATACTGTGTCCCCAGGTATCAGTGTTCCTATTACAAACTCTAGACCATACAGATGAATCTCCAGGGAATTACGAGCTTTTTCCTACAGCACACATCTCCTTATTAAAACAGTACAGAGAAATGAATGTCGGCAGGGAAGACCATTTTCAACAGCACTGAGTACCCGAGTCACTTCTGTCACTGATGCCGACGCAGATTCTCAGCACCCCTGATCACCAGGGCGAAGTCGAAACACGCGTCACAGAGCGCTCACTTGGCCGGCTGCATTTGGAGACCCAAGCTGTACGTGATGAGCTACATGTTTTATTAAACGAGCTGCCGTTTCAAATCTGGTAGCTTCCCACTCCTCTCCTACAGACACTTTTGAAATAATCTTCCAACCACTATAGTGAACCAGATAAAATTCACTGGGAATTAGTAAATTTGCCTCCCACTGTGTGTATTGAATCTTAGATGACAAAAATAAATAAATAAGCAAGCCCTCGAGTTTCCCTCTGAACTGCAGTGTAACTACTTCTTAAGAGTTGAGCAAGTGGTTTGAAGAGCTTGTTTCACTTGTTCCATGCAAATATCAAGATTAACAGAGAGATTAATTATGTCCCATTTTTCTTCTTACAAAGGATACAGGCAGATTTAGAATAACAAAAATAAACCCTCTGGATTAATATTCATAACACAATGCTGAGCAGTACAAAAGCAACTCATTTTTTATGTAGAAAGGGGGAGAAAACAAACTGTCAAGAGTGCTCTAGAAGCATAAATACATATTAAGCAAGGAAGTCTCACAGGATGTACTTTCTCAGTCTGTTGAAAGGGGGTTGGGGGTTCAAAAAGGGTGTGCAACATGTCACGGTCTCAGGGAATGAAACCAAGGAGAATTTTGGTTTGAGGTCCTGAGGCAAGTTATTTCTGTGTTATTAGCTAGTCAAGTGCATGACACAGGAAACACTGCACAAGCAAAAAAAAAAAAAAAAAAAAAAAAAAAAAAAAACCCCAAAACCCAAAAGTGTCCACCATCACTGCCCCCACACTTTGGTGATAAATACAAGCCCAATTTTGAAACACGCAGCACTGAAGATTGAAATGAGAAGAATGAAATGCTGCCTGAGAAATAAACTAATCTTGCCATTTACAGCAAGTTCTGAGGTGGGAGAACTTTTGTGACTATTTTTAAGTTCTAACTCCACCTAAACATGCACTTATCAGAGAACTGCATGTTAGATAAGCAACTAAAACACAGTAATATGCTGATAAGTGCTCTTCTAAAAAAATAACAGCGGTACTAGTTCTTGAAATTCTTTGACAAGCTTTGAATTATTCACTTTAAAATTAAACGCTTGTTATGGTTTTTTTTTTACTGGAGTCACAGTATTAGTGAGGCTCTCAGATTTTATTTTTAAAGTTTCCAAGCCTTGCAAAACTAAAAAAGCTTGGCAACATCAAGATGTGCTATTTAAAATTATCATTATACTTAATATCCTGATCATGAGAGGCATTGAATCATGGTTTCTGCATGCTGATCATTCGCAATGCTGTCTTGTGTAGGTGGTTAAGTTATTCAGTTAGGGTTATACCAAATACTGGGTTATCCAAGATCATTAGATGACTCTTCAAGACCAGTAGGTTTAGGTGGTTATGTGCAGAGAGTTCACAATCCAGGAACATGTAGATTTGCAAAGATTTATTTATTTATGTATTTATGAAAGGAACAAAGCTTGACAGCTTGAAGTATACTGCCAACTGCTGAAAAAACATTTAGTTCTTGCTGGGGCAGGCCTGGGTTTTGTTTTTCAAATAATGAAATGAAAGAGAAATTCCAGCATTCCTTGGCATCCCTTGAGCTCTCTTTTTGACTTTTCATCCAGTGTCAGGCAATTCTGGAACTTACACGCACGAGGAATCTTATACATGAAAGCATCCATGATACACGTGACTTGCTGTGTAAAGTATATTTCACTTGCACCACTACCGGGCATGCAAACTGTTGAATGATCATTCCTTATCACATATGCTAAATGAACAACACAACACTTGTTTATGAAGCAGACCGTATTGATGTACAAGTTTAAAAAAAACCCAAACAAACAACAAAACCCAAAAAAACCAAACCCAAAACACAAACCACACCCACAACCTCAGACCACCCTGGAGCTTGTTTTCAGAGAAGCCCCAGAAGATCAAGTCATAACTCTTGCGCAGGGATTATGCTGGATTAAATTGGCACCTGCACCATCTGTATGCTAGATATTAGAACCACTGTGTAGTGCAGTGCATAAAAGATTTACATCTTCAGCTGCTAATTCAGTTAGATCAGGAATAATTACCTCCTGTGTTTCACATGTGATAGGGGTCAAATGTCCAAAAATGTCATTTGCCTTTCTGCAGCTGAATCCCATTTTGACTTGCTCAGTTTGTAATACCACATCCTCTGCTTCCCCACTAATTATTCCATATTACAAATCTGTGTATTTGCTTCATCCTTTCTTCTTGTCTTTATTAAATGTCATCTTATTGATTCTGGGACATTTTCCCAATGAATCAAAATTATTTCAAGTTATATCCTCCAAAACACTGACACCACCTCAAAACACTCTCCAAACACCATCCAAAACTTCTCCCTCCAGGTTTGTGTAAGCTCGAAATGCTCTAAGTAACTGAGAAGCCTCTAAAAGTTAGATTTAGCATGGAACACGTTTAAAATCACTTAGGATTTCATAGTTGACATTATTATATCTAGTTCATAGTTGACACATGCTATGGTCTCCCAAAAAATAATTTCACACAGTATCAGCAAGACTCTACTCAGATCATCCTGTTTAGAAAGAGCTGCTCCCTAACAGCGAGATTAGGGTTCTTATTACAAAACTTCACGTGGTATAGGATCGCTGATAGTGAAGGGAAGGTCTGTACTACCAGTAAGTACAAGGCAGTGGGACTTACAAATATAGACACGGAACACATAAATATAGACATATACACCCAGATTTGTTATTTTCAGCTGACCATCTATTTATGAATTTTATCAAGTATATTTTAAAAAGATATTTATTTAAACAAGGTTTTTGTTTCACCTTTCACTGATAATCAGAAAAATCAAGGAGATTAAGTCAGCCCTTTAATGACATTTTGACTGCTTTTTTGGAGCAGTTTAAGGTAACAGCCCATTTTATATATTGGATGCAACACAGACAGAACTTAATATATATAATTATGCAGTTTGCAAATGTGACAGCTCTGATGTTGCTGCAGTACAAGTCTATGCAGTTAAATTAGAATTATAATGACAGTAATTACACTAATTAGCCTTTTTTCTAGTTTGTTACCAGCAAAGTTTTGCATATTTACGTAACAGCTACTTCTGCTTTCTCCTAAAAATCCACCATAGCCAATTCACTAAAAAGCTAATTTATCATAGCCGTGTAATACACAAGTAACATTCAGAGATGAAAATGCAGATGCCAAAAGAGTAAGACTTAAAATCCATACAATGTTTTTCATAAATTATTTACATGCACGATCTACAACTGCAATACTTAGAAGTTTAGACAGGCATAGGGTGAAATATTTAATTTAATCCACAGGCAGCACCACAATTTATATGTAAGAGTACACGCACAACAAGAAACTGCTCTGCAAATGACATGGAAACAGCAAGGCTTCCAGTTCTCTGGCAAGGCAACAAGGCTTTGAGCAAGACCTGTTCATCAAAATGCTTTCAAATCATGTTGCACTGCTAAGATGTGGAAAACAATGCACTACAGATGCAAGGATGTCAGAGGCTGACTCTGAATGCACTTAAATCCTAGATACATGCTGTATTTTATATACTTGTGAGAATCCCCTTGATATCAACCAGATACTAAGCACACAAATAGGTCTTTACAACATCAAACCTACCTTCTCTTTAGAATTGCTACCGTGTTCACCCAGTGAATATATTGATTACTATTATTAAAGCACTACCTAAATGTCCCCAGTAGGAAGTATACATATATACAGTACGGAGGCACGGTTGTCAGTCACATCAGATTCACTAGTATTTGGTATTGACTACATCAAATCTGTTGCTATCGCTCTGTACTTATTCCAAAGTTGTTAGTATTAATGAATAATTTGGTTTCTGTTCTAAGTCTGAAGATGTCTGGAAGTAAAGCCATTATGTTTTTCCCCATCTAATACAGCCTTGAGCCTGGCTCAAAAGATGCCAATACCAAAACATGTTGCCAATTGTTCTGAATCAGACCACCGAGATACAGATGTAAGTCTTCCTTTGAATCTAAGCTATAGCTTTGATTAATCACATCGTCCAATGAAAAACAATCTAACTGAAAAATTATCCAAACCGTTCTACTCTTGGATTGTGTTTTTCCACTGACTTGTCCCCTGGCAATAGCACACCTTACCTGGTGCGACTTCCTAAACCACAAACGTTTGCCAACTATGAACAGCAGCTCTGTGACCTCACTGATCTTTGCAGAGAGTTCTGGGATCCTCATACTGATGAGGTCCATAACCCAGTGCCAGAACCCAGGTCTGTTTCCTTCCAAATATACTTAATAATCTCAAGGTTCTAGAATTTCAGCTGATGTAATACTTTCCTTTTCTTCAGGCTAGCTAGCAATGCACGTGCCTGAACTTAGAAAGCTTACGCTCTGGATCGCTTTTCTGTTGTCTGACAGAGCTGTGCATCATGCCTATACTTTTCAGTAACAGAGATAAACGCTGTGTGGTCTGTACCCCACCCATACACTGTATTCATGGACAGACCACAAAAAAGCTATAGACAGCCTGCAATATCCTTCTGGGCAGCATGCTCAAACTCCTCTCTGCTCTAGAATACAAACCTTGGTTAAGCACAATCTTGGGGGCAGACCAAGGCAACTACTAACATAGTAGAGGCACAGCCTTGAGATAGAATCATTGAGTCCCTTTGCAGTTCAGCAGCGCTTCCTGCTCAGGATGTATTAGGACATGACAAACCGCACAAGAGGGAAACCCCTTCTCTGCCCAAAACGATGCCAAATCAGAAAAAGCACTACTAGCCTTAGAAATAGATTGTCAAGGACACTTGCCTAAAGCAGTCACAGTTCCTATACAACTTCAGAACATGAACTTGCTGACCGGTCTGCCCCTTGCACAGGAGTATTATAAGAGTCATGTGCTGTGGTTAAAGGATAGAACTGGGCCACGGAATGGGTCATTAAATTTAACACTTACTCTAAATAATAAAGGTTTGACTCTGATTCTTCTGGTAAAGCCCTTTAACTTATACCTCTAAAAAGCATTGAGCTAGAACCAGTATGATACTAATAGCCCCTGAGCTGGCCTAATTAAGAATCCACAACTTTCATTCACTGAAGTCAGTGAATAGATACCCATACACTCCTTTAGGTATTTTAACATGCCTTATCATACAAGTCATACTCCCACAAGGGATCAGCAATTGCAGGGAGCATTGTATGTGAAGAACAGTTCAGCTCTCACCCTGGTACCTAATAGAACTAGCTGGATTTTTCAAAAAAGATTAAATGACAAATTAATTGCATTGACAATCTGACTGTAAGTGCTACAGAACTCATGGGTGCAGAGTTCACTTAGAACTGGATCCCCTCCAGATTTTGTTATTCCACAATAGGGACACAGGATAGCACTCCACTGTTTTCAACAGCTGGCTACTTGCTTTTAGCAATTGTCACCAGAACACATGCAGTGCTTTAGCTGAGCCTGTGTTGGGAATTTCCACGCTACTGTCATATTTTCAGAAGTTTATAACTGAGTTATAAAAATTGGATTTGAAGCTGAAACTCAACAAAGAGCAGGGAATGAGTTCAGGCATGTTCTTTTCCTTTATTCTCCCTGTTTTGAAGTGACAAAATGGAAAGAAGCTGAAGTTTATCTACTTTAAGTATTTCTGCAGAGTAACGTTTTTCTTTTAAAAGCAGCTGCTTGCAGAACAGCAAATGAAAGCTCAGAGTCATGATGTAATTCTTTGGAAGACCACAGGCTGGATCCTCAGCTCATTCAAATTGGTATAACTAAATTAATGAAACTGAAATAACTAGATCTACTAGCCAAATATTTTTAAACATGTAAAAAAGACACATTATTCATCCTCTATTCTAGCCAACATTGCTTTTAAAACTGTAACAAACTATAAATCCATCAGATGTATTTGTACATTGCCTATCACAAGAACTTGAATGAAGACTCCGAGTCATAGAATATGAACTTTCAGGCTTTATGACAGTTTCTGAATCTCAAAGCTAACCTTTGCTTGTCAAAAAACATAACCATTTTCTTAAGGGATGCCCCCCCCATCCCCCCCTACCCCCCCAAAAAAAAAAAAACCCAAAACAAACCCCAAAGCGGAATGTTACTCATTTACTCTTCCATTTAGATCACTTTCTATAATAGCAGTTGTTCTGAGAGGCACCACTGGAATTATATTGAGCTAAGAATATTACCAATGGTTTGCAGAAGCACCCTTTGAACATGTTCTGCATGATTTTGGGAAGCTAAACAGCTTTACTAACAGTAGGATAAGTGAAAAGAAACTTGTCAAAGAGTAGGAAAAAACCCTCCTTTTTGATTGTTTTAGCTTTATGGTCGAGGTTTGTTTTTTTTTTTTTCCATAGACCAGTGGAAAGCATAGCTTGCAAACACCAGTCCTTCCTCCCCTTGAAACTTGTGGCAAATTCAATGTAATTTAGTCTGAGCAAGAACTGCCAGGTAACATAGGAAAATTTGCTATTGTCAGAGATGGGGAAAGAAAAAAAAAAAAGCATATTCACAGCTGGACCCAGGAAAAAAGAGGTTGTGTTTAACGAGGAGGGCTGGGAAAGGGACAGCTCAGGACACTAATAAAAGATGCATTCAGAATACAAGAAAAACATGATCAGTGAAGGGAAAGCAAGTGATATTCCTGGCTCAAACCCAACACATGGAGAGTATGTGCATGTTTCTTTAACCACATGGGAGAAACATTCATAATCAGTTAAAACTCTGATTCATAGCAGCCTTCCTCCGTGGGCAAGTCTCTCCTAAAGATGCATATAGGGCTAAGCTGACCATCAGTGATATTGCTTTCAAGCCAGATAATGAAAGCAATGCCTCAGAACAATTTGTCATATTTTTATGGCCCTTTCCACAGTGTCCAAATAGAAATGGCTAACTTTCTGTTAGGAAACATGTACTAATCTAAAATTCCTCTGAACTGTCTCTTGCTAGCCACATTTGACTTCTGGAATGTGTGCAAAGGATCTGTTTTGCATATTGCTAACACTCAAACTAGAAATCACATAGCAGGAAGATGGTCATGCTCAATGTATAAAATTACTTTCTTTAATCATAGCTGGTTTGTTTGTTTTGTACAGTTTGAGAGCCTTCATTTTTGGGTACCCACCTTGAGACTGATTTAGACTAATTTCGTAATATACTGAATTCCCACAATTGTGGCTGATATCAGTAAGAGCTATATGCACTCGTGCCTCTCAAACTTAGGGAGTCCCAGCTGTGTGAAGTGTAGGTGCAGCATAACACATTTACTTCTTGAATAACCAAACTTCATTTAAATAGTAGACATGTCTCTCTGTATGGAGCTGACATCACAATACCCAAAAATGCTTTAACATCCTTAATGAAATCCACAACATTAGAGGGCTAATGAGAGTCATTATCCAAAAAATTTTACTGACCAATAAATGGAAAACTACAGAGTTGAAGTGATTCGAGTCATGTGATGCCTCAAGAAGCTTTAAAAAAAAAAAAAAAAAAAAGTCATCCAGGTCCTTGTTGCAAGCCTACAGAGAAACCTACAACATAAGACCAAAAGCTTTGAGAAGAAAGCCAGCTGCAAGACTTCTATTTTTCCCAAGTTGCTTGGAGCAAGTCAGGTGAAAGAGCTCTGGGGTACTCTGCTTTTCCCCCGAGGCACAAAAGGTAGGGAGTATAAGCTGCCCCTTACTCAGGCTAGAAGGTCCAGTTTCCCATTCAGCCCACAGGGAGCACCTCTGAAATAAACCAGCAGGATCCCGCATCTTTGGAACCTTTTATAAATAAGTATCCAAATACAAAGGCCATTTTTAAAAAGGAAACAATGTTACTTTTTTGCATATAACAAAGCTCAGATGTTTATAAAATGTCTTTCACAAGATCGTTCCTTCCTTCCCACTTGTTTTTTCCCCCCTTAGAAAACTTATGGAGTAGTAAAGCTTCTTTGTTTGGTCCATGTCCTGTCACCCCCGTTCCCCCCCCCCCCCCCCCTTTTTTTTTTTTCTTTTCGTTTGGAGGGCAACAGGCCTATCACTAAGGAGACTCAAAGAAATTCTTCGAGCATGTGTGCACAGGTATGCAAGTATGAAAGACTGAGCAATTGTAAGGAGTGCTGTACTGTTACAGGGATGACACATTATTATTTTCAAAGCTTTGAAGAGAAAGAGTCAACCTTGTCAGCTTCGATTTGTGTTCACGCAGCAATTCAAGAAGAAGATCGGGTGAGCATGAGTGAAGTATTTTGTCATAGATTTCTCAGAGAGCAATGAAAAGCCATTTGCCACCTCCACCCTTTGAACCAAGGTATGCCAGGTAGGGATGTTGGCTGCATCCAAACTGCCTGCAGCTTCCCGAGACAGCCCTTAGGCCAAAGTAGCATGCCAGTCATCCTGCCTCTCTTTTTTGGCATGTCATTGGGACTGGTCCTGGAATGACTTTGCTGATATCCTGCAGCAGGGGAAGCACGTAGGAGAGTAGACAGACATAAAAAGTCTATAAGCCTAAATGCTGATTTAAGTATAATAAACTGGATGTTAAAAATGTAATTTGGAAGAAAAAAAATGCAATAGAAGAGGTTCAACACATACAAGATTAACAAGTAAAATTCAAGAATCTCCCTTGCTTGTATCTAGAAGACTGGCCACGAAGAACCTACTCATCCTGCATTATGAAATTTTGTGACTCGATTTTATTTTATTTGGAGCAATGTACGCTATATGACTGGAATGGTTCAAGATCAACGTATTACTGCCTCATTACCTAAAATTGCTGCTCTATCAAGCTGACTACTTTCCCACATGGTCAATGTTAACCTGGTCATAGTGACCTCATCAACCACCCTGATCAACAGAACCTCTTGTTCTGTGCTTGCAAATGGCTCAGAATCACTGCTGTTAAATTACATGGCTATTGATATCTGGAGATGAAATTATAGTACCCAGTCCTGAATTTGCAGGACCCGTTCAGCACTGCAAGCCAACCAGAGACATTGCTGTAATTGCTGTGGGAGATTTTAAACAGAGGTTATATCTATTTAGGTATTATTTTAGGTTAAAGTAGCAAGAAAAAGGAAATCTTTCCCCTACAGTTACACATTCGGCAACTATCATCTTATGGTTTTTTTGCACGCCATCCAAGAGCTCGGCAATAGCAACTGTTGGAGACAACAGTAGTTTGATCAACATTAGTTTCTTTGTTCTTAAGTGTAAAATAAAGGTCTGGGCACAATTATGCCATGCTCCTTGCAGATATGCATTGAAAAAGGCCAATTCTTACCTCAAAGAGCTCATCAGTTAATTTATGGGAAGCACTAAAAGTGGGTCAGACACAGGAAGCATGGAAAGGAAGATCACAACAACATGGAAATAGGATTAAAGCCAGACAACTAACGCACAGTAACCAGAAGTCTCAGCTTCTTGTCAGGTTACCCTTCCCTAAACAACAAGGGTTTAAGAGCATCTTCAACACCAGTTTCATTCTGTAAGAAAACTTCCCTGCAAGATGCCTGTCAAACTATACGGTCTATAACACAAGTTTAAATATTTGCTGTAGTTTTAAGTCATTGAGTGGACAAAGTCCATTCATGAATTGGCACCTGTAATGTTGGGGTGTCTCTATTTCAGAGGCTGAGCTGCTAACAACCCCAGAACATGCTAGGGAGAAGAGATGCAGAGGCACCTGACTTGAACATACATGCAATAATGCAATTACAAGAGAGCAGAGCCTTCTCTACTGAGAGCTAAGCTCTACCAAGCAAATAATCTAGAATGTAACTCACTGTGAACCTCTGCACCACTCTCCAACGCAAGGGAAAGGCATTTGTCCTGACTCAACCTAAAAGCACATAAGCAAGCAAATTACAACTGTACGTACTAGCTATCAAGTCTGATAATTTAAGAGACATGTAACAACTAATGTTGCGGACTAGAATGTAATAGTTGGATTTGCTTAAAAACATCTCAAAACATCACTAAAAAGATCAATTTACTCTCAGTGAACACTTTCACAGAAGTTTGACGCTGATCTGGTTAGAAAGAAACAATTTTACTCTATACTAGGTTCACTGTGACACTGCAGAAAAAAATATTATGAACTAGGGGAAAAACACTGAGACAAAGTAAATCTTTAGACAGTATGTCCTCATGTCCCTTTCATGATTCAATTTACAAGCCCTCAATTTGAAATCTAAATTATATTTCACTAGTGACACAGGATACACAAACAATGGTAGAGAACTGATAACCAAGTATTCATGCCCTTTGCAAAGACCTCTCTGAATTTAAAAAAAAAAAAAAAAAAAAAAAGAAAAAAAAACCAAAAACCCAGATGTATTTTCCTAAGGAAAAGATTTGAATCCCTTTAAAGTCAACCTCTTATCCCTTTCTGCAAAGATAGGAGACTCAATTAAGCAACAGTTTCAGCAGGGGTTCCCAAGTTCTTTCAAAAGGTAATAAAAAACACCACAGCATCAAAACTCCACGCTACATTATAATTTGACCTTTTTTTTCTGATGAAGCTTGTTCAAGGTTGTCTAGAATACTGCTAAGACGTCCTGTTGTATGAGAACAATTTGTAACACGGTCTGTCATCTCTCTCCTATAGGTACAATCTGAAAATCTGTTAAAGCCTGTAACAACACATGTTTCATTGACTTCACTGGGCTTTTCACTGGCAAAACCTGAAGCAAAAGCTCACTTTATAGGATTCTATTAAATCTATTTTTTGTAAATAGTACTGTCCATATGTATTTCCTGGCCCCTGTAACACTCACTCACAAGGGAGAGTGAAGCCCAGTGCGCACTGTTGTACAGGATGTTCTCCCCTGGCCTACAGCACACAAGCTCCACCCCACATTCTGAAAATTCAGCAGGATGTGGATTATGAGAACATAATTTTCATTGACTGGGGCATGGAGTTGTGTAAATGGCTTTGTAGAAAACTTCAGGTCATGTAATGCTCCATATAAAACATGTAATGCATTAAGTAAGTCTGCTAACAGATCCAGTCCAAACATTATTTGAAAGACAACTAACACGCTGAACATTTAAGATTGAGTACATCTTAGCATAGATAGAAGAATGTCCTCTGAAAGATTCTGGAAATTAAAGTAAACATAAGAATGTGCGTGTTGTGGTTTTCAATTAAAATAGCAAAGAAATGACACTACGAAGTTCTATATTATCCTATATGTTCTAGAAGGATCACAAATCAGAAAAAAAGTTTGCACCAAATAATGTGCTTATCCTCACGGGGGGGGGGGGGGGGTGTGTGGAGTTCAGAAAAAGCCAAAATTTTAGGTCTGTCGGGTATTGGTTAATATATTACACAATAGACCAAATTATACCAATGTACTCAATACACTATAACATTTCAATGAAGCCTATGAATATCGCGCATTTCTGATGAACAGTTGCTCTATCTTTTTGATAACTCTATTACATGAGTTCAGAGAAGGTTTATGGACTAGAAAGCCTCAGATATGGTCATGAATGTTTGATGCATTCACATATACTGTTATTGCTATAACGTCACTCCCCATTGGAATTATTACATTCTGACAGCCTGTGGTCATTACAGGCCAATGGGAGCAGTGAGAGTATTAAAATTATGTACTTCCTACACTACTGGACTATTTTTTGCATTGAAATCGGTACTAACTCATTCAGCATGTTTCTCAGAAAAAAAAGTATAGTCTTTGAAACTGCAAAAGAAACTACTAGCTATCAATATTTGTACAATGCCTAAAATCAAGCCTGTTAATATGAGATACCTTCAGGGTTTTTTTACAATCTATTTAGAATGACTGGAAAGATTCCAAAAATACTCAGGATTATTTGAATACAGCAAGAAATTTGCCATTCATGCCTTTGTCATACCGAAGAGAGTACTGACTATTTTAAAATTTTAAACAGCCCATCCCATCCCAGTATAGACAGATGTTCATTTTCTATTCTTAGAATCACTGTCTTATGGGAAGGAGTTTACAAAGGTGACTAGCAAAGAGAATTTAATAAAGCTATAGTGGCCAAAGCAACTTAATTCCAAGGCTATGCAAAAACAAATTAAAATCCTTCTTGGAACCTTATGTGCAAGTTTGGCCTGGCTTATTACAGAAAGGAACTATTCAAACAACACCCAATTAGAGGTCCATACAGGGTTTGATCTTTCACAAGGTCTCAACTGGTTTTCATTGTGACAAGCATTGACAGTGAATTCTGACTCAAGACCGGTATCTTGTCTGGAATCTTACCAACACAGGGATTTGATTTCGTCCGATCTCTGTTTACAATCTTTGTACTTCCTGGATTGCAAAATTTAGCTGTACTGACATCTTCTATCAAGCATCACAGGGTCATAAAGATTAGCAGATGTGCGGGCCCAAAACACAAGGAAGATGCAGTATATGTTAAAAGAATGCCAACAACCAAGGACGCTTTTAAACACTACCTTTTTCTTTTTAGTTTGTAGCTCCCCAACATACCAATCCCGGATGCTTGCAGTTTTGCATGCACGCTTGGCCACCCTTAGTTTCCCTTCATATCTACTATAAGCTACCTTAAGATTTCAGTTCTGGCAGCTATTTATATGATCACAGGGTGGGTGGGAGGTGGGGAGAAGAGTACTATGCTGCAGCATTATGTTTTATAGTGTCTAGCTGAATTGCACTTCTGTAGAATGCAATCGGGCACACCTATTAAAAAAAATAACCCCACGACAGGGCT
Organism: Aquila chrysaetos chrysaetos; assembly: GCF_900496995.4. Lineage (NCBI taxonomy): Eukaryota > Metazoa > Chordata > Aves > Accipitriformes > Accipitridae > Aquila > Aquila chrysaetos. Next base: position 36,891,915 of record NC_044016.1, on the reverse strand, counting down.
CTTTCTGCATCTTCCCAATACTCAAGTTGCAGTGTACACATTCAGAGATCACTCACATACATGTACACACCTGCACGCATACGCACAGTTGCACACAAAAACTGACCAACATTTTGCAAGGACTATTTCAAAACTACTGATTATTGCAGATGGAGGAGGAGGGAGCAGAAAAACAGGGAAGACTTGTAGGACAGAAAGCAGTAGTTAGATGCCTTTCTTATTTTTTTTAAACATAGTATTGTTTGAAGGAGCCATAAATAATCCATCTCAGAATGTGCCTCAGAGACAACACCACAAAGGTCTTTGCATCCTCAGGATGCCACAAAGCCAAGATTTTGGGTTTGGAAATGGATCAGAACTTAAGAAAGAAAGGCTCCACATTGACTACATCTAAAATTCACAGGGCTGAATGGGAGGCAAAGAAAACACGTGTATACCCACAGAAGTTATCGTTACGACTGTAATTCAGCAGTCCAACTGGTTCTACTTGTCACAGCACTTTTGTAACATGCAGTACTTCTGTAATACTCAAGTGCAACTCTTCATACAACTAATCATCACTACTGAAGTGTTGATGAATGCTTCACCCCTCAACCTTTCTCACACAGTGGGGAAACACCAAGTGTCAACAGCCATTTCCCACTCCCTTTCTCCCCCAGCCAAGTTTCACACAAACATTTCCAAGCCCCACTACTTCCATTACTTCCATTTTTGTAGATGAATAAGGCAGGTAACAGAAAGGCAATGCAACCTCCTAAAACAATATGCTAAGGCAATAACAAAGGAAGGAACAGAAACAGATATCTACATTCGGGGGGGGGGGGGGGGGGGGGGGGGGGGATTTCCCAGAGGAATTAAATTCAGGGCCTTTTTACAACAGCTTTATCTCCCCCTCTGTGTATCCCCCAGTGAACACACTGCTTGTGCATCCTGCAGAGCACTTGCTCTCAGCCCTACCAAGCGCTGACAGGGCCCAGCCCAATTATAACCAAGCAACCCACAGGATATTTTTTTTATTGCAACATTACCTTTAAAATGCTTCAGTCATTTTTTGTCATTATTTGTCATGGCAACAGCAGTTGAGGCTTTTCCTTCCTGGCCCTCCCATTAGTTTCAGCCTAAACTCTCTGCTCATTCCGCTCTTTGAACAAGAAGGATATTGATTTGCTGTCCTATTGGCACCTCAGAAAGGCCTTAGCTCCCTCCTTGTGTTCTTGCCATTCAGCTTCAGCCAGATCCCAGCAGATTTTCCTCCGCATCAAATACGGGAACTGCACGGGGACTGCACATAGAACCAGCCAGCACATCAGGGCAGACACAGCCAAGGTTCTTCCCACTGCCAGTCATCGCTCTTCCCATCCACTGGTACAGGAGGGGGGACTGGGAGGACCAGCTGGAGCTGTACTCCGATCCTCAGCCACTCAAGTCCCAACAGCAGGGAATAGGAGGATTCCTTGTCTCCCAATTCTCTACTGTAGGCATGCCTCAAGGAGGATTTTTCTTTTATGATCTTAGAATTAGATCATGCTGTATGGCTTAAGGGCAATTCAAGTAACTTTTACTAGAATCCCTTTATTTTTTCTTTATTCTGGGAGATTAAAAGTTACCATAGCACTTCATCTATGAGCTCACTTTCTTCAACCTTAATACCAGACTGCAAGGGTATTAGAACATTATCATAAACCCTCTTACACAGAGGCCCAGAAAACACTACTTGCACTTTATTCAAACATTTGTCTGGTCATGGTTTTTAATCCTGAGTGGTACTGAGAAACTTAATCAGATTAAAACAAACAAACAAAAATAGGATTACCTGACTGCACAGGGCTGGATCCAATCTCAAGATTGGCACTGAACACTGACCACATCCAGCAAAAGCTATTGAACCAGACACCAGAAACAAACCACACTGGAAACTAACACCTTCTACAGGACCAACAGCCAAGCAAACTCAAGCCTGCAAGAAATGAGGCTGCATTTGTGAGATACTGCAGCAAACTAGTGGACTTGTAGGGTTTTACCAGAGCCCCCACACAGGAAGCCCCACAGGGGTTTGTCACCTCAGGCACAGCTTTGTGGCAGAGATGGCCAGACCCGCAACTCGGGCTACCAACCCCACGTGAAGCACTCACGGCTCCCTAAAGAGCCCCACCACACGACGCAGCCCAAAACCAGTTCAGGCAGAGCCCACGAGCAGCACCTTTTACCTTCAGTAGAGCGAAGGCAAAATAAATTACGCATTTGCTCACCCCTCTCTCACACTGCTTATCTCACCTTGCTTTTTCCTGCACACAGCCACTGCAGCATACCCAAACCTCCACGAACGCCTTAGGATGAGCCCTCATTTCTGTCGCTGAACCTTCTCGCTGCAGCCTGGTTAACGAGCCAGGAATATGGGGGAAGAAGGGCAGCCCCCACCCCCTCACTGCCACAGGTGAGGCTGATAACGAGCCCAGAGGGGCTCCTCTCCTCGGCTTGTGCTGGCACAGGTGCAATACAGCCCTTGCCATCATCCCTGTGGCTTTTTATAAACTGGCATCAATAGTGGTGGCCTTTAAATGTCCACGGACCCCTTCCCCTAACTGGCTAACCCATTTTCTAAGCCCCGTTTTCTCTTACAGAATCTCAGAAATAGAAACACCCCTGGAGTAACTCCTTCCACGTAGTTGGTGTCTTTTAAGTACTGGGAGGTGCAGAATAGAGCGCTGTATTCCAGGTGGTGTCTAATGAGGAACACCTTACCAAAAAAAAAAAAAAAAACCCAAACAAAAAACCCAAACCCTCAAAAGACTGTCATTTCCCTGTATGCCATCTGTTCAGGGCTTTGCTTATTCCATAGGAGATCGCAGAATTTGTGGCAGAAGCTCTGTGGTTCTCTTACCAAGACAGTTTGATTTAAGAGTTTTATTGCATCTGCTGCATGCAGAGCTTTAAGGGTTAAATTAATCTGGTATACATTTTAAGTAACAGCAATTTAGCACCTTACTGTGCTATTGATCCTATTTTCTTCAAGGAAGTTCCATAAATGGTATTTTTTTAAGCACTGTGGGAGTCTTTTATTACTGCTGTAATGCAAATCAAGCAGTTATGATCACCACAGACTGATCTTGCTCTTTAGAGATTAAAGCCCTGGGGAAAGAATTATCTTCTGATGAATTCAACCAAATGGGTTTTCAGGACTTTGATGATCTTCCTTGCGGGTATACGTGTGTGCATGTGTCATTTTCCTCTGGCAGAATTTACATTAAGACAAATGAAGAATGAAAAAGTAAACCAGGATTGTGGATACAATTGTGTCAGTATAAACATACTTTATAATTAGATAGCTATTACTATAGAGTAGGGGAAGAACTAAACCAATATAAATCACTTCTATACTAACTTGATTGCATCCACCAAGGAGTTCATAGCAGCATAACTCTCTTATAAAAAAATCATACCCGTTACCAACATTATTATTCCAGTAAAATGTAAACGCAGACTACATCTTAGATACCAATTAAACTGCAGTTGACAGAGATGTTATTGTCTAAATAGAATAAATGTAACAGAACAAAAAGCAAAATAAATAATGAAATAAGAAATAATAGAAACATATACCTGTGATATTGTCAAATTGTTCAGTGAGCCAATGAGAAGATTTGAGGGGAAATTATATAAATCATTTAAGCAATTTCTTTGTTAAGAGAATGCTAGTAGTTTGGAGAGAATCTGTTAAATCTAAATGTGCTGAAATTAATTCTTACAGTCTTTTGTGTCTATACATCTCTCTTTGTGAGTTACTGTGTGTGAAACTGAAAATGGACCTCTAGAGGTCAGATTCATCACTTGCCCACCGACCAAGTTTACTTCAGTGACGTACAGTTATTCCAAAAAGTTAATGTAATTCCATCTCCTTTAGAACATGTGGCTACTCAGAACACTGAGTGATCTCTGGGAAGAAATCTGTAATGAACTGAATTACTAGGACCAAATCTATTGCTGATATTTTATGTAAAAGAGCTTATTGTCACTGCCAAACCCTTTAGCAATTCCTAGGTTGCAAAGTACTTAAAGAAGTAGGACTCTGTATCCAGAGTCGATTAATTTCTTACTGTGTTCACCTTCAGGTTTCCCCACAAAATCTGATTACATTCTGTTTCGTGCTGCTTCTTTTTTTTAGTTTTTTTTTTTTTCTTTCTGGTGGAACCGCTGGACCTCTTCACAGCAAAGAGGGGGAGAAAAGGGAGAGAGGAAAGGAAAGAGCATTAAAAGAGCCATGGAAAAGAATGTCAGTAAGATTTATGGGTCATAGATCGCCACAGAAAGGCTGTAGGTGGTAAGGAGCATGCTGTGGCAGTAATTTATAGTACCTTGCTATGACAGACTCCTAGACTGAAGATGAAAAAGGTGCTATTAAAACAAAAGCAGGCTATCTGGGATGTTGTTGTAAACAAGAATCCTCTTATCACAGCTGCTACAACTGTTAGTTGATCATTTGCTGGGAAATTAGCAAAGCTGTAACGTTTTCCAGGTTCAGTCTGGGACCCTTTGAGTCAGAATTCATCTGATTGTTCACACCACTTTACTGGTATGACTAAAATGATAAAGATGGAGCAGAATAAAGATTGTTTTGCTGCTTTGCTATTCCTCTGTAGCAGGAATAAAAATAGACTGGTGTTAACTACCTTTTAGTCTTCCATAACTAGGAGGGTATAGATTTAATGTTTTAGTTAAAACCAAACATCTTTAACTAAAAGAGCTGTACCAATACACTTTTTAAGGCGCAAGCTCTGAATTTGGCTGGAACATAAAGGTTATAAAATTCCAATGGGCTTTCCCAGGATTTTGATGTTAAATTCAGTTTCCATATTTCTACAGTCTTGCTGTGTTATTCAAATACCTGTCTCTAGTATGAGGCTGCGCAGTTATTTCTTGAAACATACCATAAGGCAGAAAGAAGTTACAGTTCTTCATAACAGTGAATCACAAAACTAAGACTATTTCTCTTCCATGCTTTTCTTAAGAGATTGACTTACTCAGGTCTGAAGTAGGGCACCCTAGAAGTGTTAGGTGTCCTGAACTTCCCAGGAAGCAGTGGTGACTTTCCAAGATCATCTAGTGTGAGTCAGAGTAGGAGTTAAAACCCAGGTCTCCCTAAACCCAGTCTGCAATGCAAAACTCTCTTACCTGTTGATTAAATTATGTACACATCCTTACATCATTTTGAACAATGTTTGAAATGTACAAGCAATATCCCTAGATAAGTTTGGAGCTTGGCCCTCCCAAATTTATTCCAGAAGTAGCACTTAGGCAGCCGCAGCTGTTGTTTGTTAGCAGATAACCAGAGGATTTCATTTCGGGGAGTGTCAATCCAACACCTTTCCACCAGCATCATGTTCCCTTTAATTAAAGTACAAAGCTCTGACAAACTCTTAACAATGGAAGCACTTGCAGGCAACTCTACTATTAAATGAAAACTATTTGCATGTCTCTACTGTTAATTATTATTATTATTATTAAGGATTCAGTGCAGGGAATACATTTACAGTAGTGCTCTGTACTCTGCAACAGTCTGCAATTAAATTCTAAGAATAAGTGCTACTACTGTGAAATGTATACACCCCCAAGCTCTGCATCATTCCCTTGATGTCCCACCACAAAGTGACTCTTTAAGGTGTTCAAATACTGCTGTCTTCAAAGTACATTAGCATCTCAAAGCCAGGTTTATGTTTCTGAAATCAGCTCTCCAATTTCAATAACACTAAGGGAACACCTAAGTAAATTTTCAGCCAGAGCCTGTAGAGAATGTGTCTAAAGTTATGACTGTCCCACGGACTCTTGTGGGTCATAGTATACTGTCCCCTATTTTGGCTAAATCAGCTTGCAGGTTTGGGGTGTAAGTGTGTTCTGAATTTATTTTTCTTGATAAAATAAGATTGGTAAGAAAATTCTGTAGATTTTTTAAAAAGCAGTCACAGCCATCCTCTCAACTTTCAAGTTCTTGGAAATAGTATAAGTAACATCTCTATACATTTGAATGTGAACTCCACATCTCTAAAACAAAAAAAAAGAAAACCTCTCAACTGGAAGGGACTTAAAAAATATTAGCTGTAAACTAGAAAGTAAAGTACATTTGGAAATGCAGCACTACTGTGCTATTCTTTCTCCTTCCTTATTGCATTTCATTTTCTAACAGCCAGAACTGAGGCACGGCAGATGCCAACTAGTCCTAAATTCTCTGCACAGACTTCTGCTCCATGGCTGAGGCCTGCTGTGTGCCAAATTAAAACACAGCATTCTCAAAATTAAACTTTGATGACTGTGAACAGGGGTCTGTTTTGGTCTTTGCTCCTCTGGATAGCCACACTTAGATGTGATTTGGATCAGACCTTTCTTAGTAATCTGTGTTTCCCTCTTATTTCCAAAACACCTATTTGAAGAGCCCTCCCTGAATTCCTCTCAAGAAGGATTAGGAAGCCTGATGATACGCAGCATCCCAAATAACACAATCTGCAGGTGGATTAGGAATCAAAGAAATTAAATTGCCAGTAACCTCAAAATCTTATTTCTCTTTCCTTCTTCCCATGGCCCCAAAGAATTCTATAGTAGTCAGAATAACTCATTGCAGATCTTACTATTTTTCTTCCTTAAGTATTCTTTCTTATAGTAATACACAGTGTGAATGTTTAAAAATACTTTTTTATCCAAGAGTAATTTTAAGGCGAGAAAAATTGTTCTTTTTTTTTCCTCTGTGTTACAGAAGGACACAAATTACGTCTGTCAGAGTTGAATTTATGTGAGTGAAGTAGGCAAATCTGGACTTGGGAACAGGCTTAGATCTGTGCTCAACTGTGACAGTGTTGTGTGCCCATCATCACCCTGATCTGGATGATGTTAACTGCCAGAGTCCTAGATCCCTTTTGCCTCCTGTAGTCCAATAATGGACCACATTGGCAGTAGGTGATCCCATCTCTTCCATATTCCTGAAATGCAGTTCCCAACCTGCCTGTTTTCCACATGGTGGGTCCCAGTAGGGTTCATCTACCCAATAAATCATCTCACCTCATGGTAAGAGATCATGCAAGTAATTCTTAAATCCTTTTGACTCCCCTCTGTGACGTATACATAAGGCTGATCAATATTCTTGTCTTAACTGCATAATGTAGACATGTAGCAACTATCATAGAAGTATCTGACGGATGAAAAAAGTCACTCTGAAAATATGATTGCAGGCAGTTCCAAATTTATTTTCTTGCCAGGCTGTTCAAATTCTATTAGCTGAGCTCATACAATTTAAAAAGATAATAAAGGCTTTTGAAACTGCTACTATTGCAAGCTCTGTGATCCCTCTTTTCCCTCCCCTGCCCAACTTTACCCCAAGTCATGTGTACTGTAATGTAGCTATTTATACTCAGCATTACTCCCCTATACACATACACCTCATTTGTAACCTGGCTGGCCATATTAAGGCTGAAAACTCTCAGAGCCTTGTCTGCACTCACATATATTTTGATATAAATACATACCTATTTAAGGACAGGGTTTTGGAAGGGTTGGTATTTTCAATAAAAGTTCATTATGAAAAGGAGAGGCTGTACATTGTTTTCCTATAGCAGCACAGCAGTAAAATAGCACGGAGGGGGGCTGTATTTTTTTTAACTGCCCCCATGCAAATCAGCAAAACCATCTGACCAAAGTTTGCTTTCCTCTGATACCTGTGTAAATCATAATATCACTGGAACTGTCTCCATTTGCCTTTATATGACGTGGAAGAAGCAGGAAGCTATACAGTCACTGACTGACACATAAGAAGTAACTTCCCTTATTTCAGTATTTAAGGATCAAAGGATAGCCAGTGATCTAACAAAAGCCTTCCATCCAAAAGGTCTTCATCTCAGTGTCTGATAAATGTTTTTTTTGTTGGAAACACACACACCTCTACCACTGGCCAATGAGTCAGCCTGGCCTATTTAACTAGACTTATTACTACAGTTGCCAAGTGCTACACCTACTTAGATTTTTATTTTCTGGTGGGTAATCCTCATTCAAAATATGGAGGAGTCTGAGGAGTTGCTTGAAGAGCAGTTATCTGAACAGAGATCATTTAAATGCTGGTGTGTGAAATTGTCTTTTTAGCTCTTTGGAATAAAAATCTAGCTAGTACCCTGCTCCTTGCCACTCTGCAGAATAGGCACCTCACAAGCATCCCAAGACCATTCTCTGGTGCTCTGTTAATAAATGGGAACTCACAAGGCTTAATAAGAGAAACTGAAAGGGAGGAGCACAAAGGTGATGGATGAATACCTCAAGGGATCCAATTGACAGCAGAGGCGCCACATTTCTTGGGACAGTGAATATATATTCCAGACTCACATGGGGGCAGCAAATCTTCACAAGTGTTAGATAAGAAAGGAAAAGGAGGGAGGCTAATCTTGTGCCCCTCCAAATTGACACTAAAGACAGCCTGAATGCAGCAGCTTGAGGGAGCCTACGTGGAGCAGTGCTATGAAAAGACTATTGTGTATACAGAAGCAGACAAATGATCTATTTATTAACATGCACGTTGGCACTAACTGAAGTGTTACATCATGAATATAATTCTGTAATTCCTAATTGTAATAACTGAAAAAGAAGAAACCTTGGAAGCCAACTCTCAGCTCTGCTGTTTTTGTTCCTTTATACATATAATGCTACGGAGATTTGGTCTTACTTTTTTTTTTTAAACAAGCATTAAGTGAAAAGCCTTGAATAAAAAGTGAGAGACTAATAAGAGAGCTATTACCATAATAAATTTTTTTTTTTAAAGGGGAGAGCTCATAGTATAGGTGAGAAAGCAATTTTTTAAAGAAAAAGGGGACCATAGGTAACTTTTGGGGGAATATCTGTTGAGTTGCTCTTTACAGTGGGTTAGTGGTATGAGTCTGTCACCCCTTGTTGAAAAAGAAACTTGTTAAATCTTCTTTTAACAGCATATTTGCTTTTCCATTACATTTTCTGCCCACATTCACCCACACAAACTGACTAAAAGCTTCCTGAAGTAGATTTTTCCTTTTTTTCTTCTCCTTTTGTTCCCTGCTCAACTGCAGTGTGACACATTTAACTTACCCTAATTTCCAAACTGCCACAGGTAATAAGAAGATAGGCTTTTGCCACTAACATGCAATCTTCAGCAACCCTAGAGAATACATTAAAAAAAAAAAAATCACAAAGCTTGCAAGCGGCACGGAACAAAAAAGCTGATAGCATACATTCTCTATCACTGAAACATCTTTTCAGCATAGATCTTTTATAGACAAGGAAGCCGCTGAATCGTAGATATAGCTACTGCAAACAATTACTTCTATCAGACAAATGTGCTTCAGCAAAGGAGGATTAAAATCTACAATTATTGTTTAGCTAAAGTAATTACATCATTAACTTAGAAAATAAAGGGTCATATTTGAAGGCCTAACGTTCAAGAAAGAATCACTACTTACTAAAGGGCTTTCTTTGTTTCTAATCCTCCCTCATGTTGATTGAAAATTATAATGTGAATATCTTACTTGTAAAAAGGGTTGTTTTGCATAGTTTGGTATTTTGTAATGGAACAAGCAAAACAAAAAAACCCTAAATTTAAAAAAAAAAAAAAATCTAGACCAGCAATAATGCTATCATCTCTGAGGCTCCTGAGAGACCCAGCAGACCTTACCTGTCCTGATTTATTTCACCTGGCCCTCGCTCACACACCTGCTCCCTATTGGCACAGGAGCTCCATTTCAGTTAGTCCTGCAGCCTCGCTTCTCGCTTAGGCTGTGTTGTGTAGGGGTGGGGTCTTCCCTCTCGTCCTTCTTACCTTGATTCAATATTTGCTGAGCTGTTGCTACGTTGGCTCTTCTCAGGTATTGTAGGTCTGTGCCTTGCTGTTGTTGTTCTTATGTGTATTATGATCAATTACTCTTGGGTCCTTGCTTGGTTTTCTTGTGAATCGGTGCTACTCTTGTAACTCCATGGTATTCTGAAAGATGTTGGAGACTTTCCAGAGTGGAAATTAGTTTATCTGAGGCAGAGACCTGTGTTACAATTTGGAGCTAGTATCACTTTTCTTTTTAAAGAGAGAAAGCTCTAGCTTAGTGAATTGGAATTAAGCTGTATATTTAGTACAACTTCCATGCAGTTATCAAACTACTTGGATTTGTTTTCTGTAGGTTTTTCAGTGTTTATCTACTTGTTTTGTTTTTTTTTTCTTCATTAGACTCAGCCATTACAGTTAGGCCAGGACAGTGTATCAGAGTATATACTTTCTTAAAGGTTATTCAAAGTAAACCCTTAGCTTCAAGGACTTCATAAGGAGGAAGTTCCCTTTTGGTTCTGCTTGGTCTTGGTGAGGTGAATAAATATCTTCAGAGCCTGAGGAACTAGCCAGTGTAAATGAACCTGTAAAAACTTTCCAGATGATCTGTCTTTTCTCCTGTCTCTCTTTTTCCTCAATGCCTTTCTCCAAGAGAATTGGAGTAATAAGTTAAGGACATCTGGCCAAGATATGCTACTTCACTATTCCGTGTCTGTAAATGGAGCCCTTCTGCTGGATGCACTCTGTTCATCTTTTCCTGCCAGCCTATAGACTTTCTGTATTCTAACATAATGCTAGTTTTGCTGTCTCTCCTAATTAGAGCTGAACCAAATATTGTATCTCTTTACTGCTATTTATTTTGGAGCTAGAATTTCACTTGAGACAAGAACTAAAATACCTAGGTTCTATTTTCAGCTCCATCACTTAGGCTCTTTTAATTCAGGAGGGTTATTTTCTCTCTGTATGCCTCTTCTCCCCCTCATCTGTCCAGTCTCTGAATATTATGAATGCTTGAGAGAAGGGAAGCTTCTCCTGCACTATATAGCACCTGATGTGTTAGCTATTTGAGCATTCTTATAAAATAACATTTTCTGTGGAGACCTTGCTACAATTTGAAAGTAAGATGGCTCAAATAGTTAAAATAAGGCATTACAACACTAGTGAGACTTGAGGTTTTGTGGTAGTAAGCTAAGACTTGACTATGCTCATGAGATCTCCTAATCACTCTCCCACATTCTGGGGTGGAGTGAAATGGTATATTCATATCCAAGGCACTCCCTCAAGCTTTACATTTGTCTTTCAATAAAGGCTGAATTTCAGAGCCTTCCACAACACACAATTACAGAAAAACAGAACTGAAAGGAATCTCTTGAGGTCATGTGTTCAAAGGCAGTATCAGCAAGACTTAACACTCCTCACATGTTTTTCTAATCTCTCATTAAAAATCTCCAATGGGATAGAGATCCAACAGATTAAAATTACTCCCTAGATACTATATTCTGCTTTTTAACTACTCTAGCAATTAGAACATGATTCCTAAAGTTTTTACCTTTGCAAGTTTTAGCTCCTTCTCTAATTAGTATTTCACTGTTGGTTTCTCATTTGGCAAGAAGGGGGCTGAAATAGTTGTCTCTGCCTCATGACTTCTCTAATAACTAGGATAGCGAGTCATGCCTGTGTTTGCTTTCTTTGTTAATCAAATTCTTCTGCAGTAAACTAGAGCTTTAATAGTAACAATGTCTGAATTTGAAAAAGTAGATTTAAAAGCTCCTCCATAACGGAGGAAGTGGCACTTATGATGCCTGTAATTGATGGCTCTGTGATGTGCGATAGATGTGTGTTGGACTACTAGCCTTCATACAGTTGCCTTTTAACCAAGGCAGTGCTTTCATGGCTTCCTAAACAAACTATGCATCTATTTGCATGCGTGAGAGCCATTTTGCCCTCTTTGGTAGTTTATACACTAGGGAGGGTAAGAATGGTGGTTCTTGTATCTGCTTCTGGAATAAGATAATAATTGGAATGCAGGCCCTTTCTTTAGCGGTCTACCTAATAGCTGAATATAGCTGCAGTCTGATAACAGGCAATGTGCTAATGTGCAAGTAGTGTCTAGGTATGAACTGTCAACACAGAAAATAATAATGTCTAAGAACATGTTGCAAAAGTCTGAAGTCAGTCCAGTCAGTGGGATGAAGTTTAAAAGTCAACTTTTATCTACTTACCTACATCAAGAAGAAGGAAGACAAAAGCCTCTGAACAGAAACAGCGATACCCTTGGGCTGCAAAGACAAGCAGGCTGAAGAATGTGGCAGCAGCAGTGGTCCTGCTCATGCTTTGAGCAACTCCGAGTTCTGAGATGAAAAGCTCTGAATATGTAGGTGTGCTCAGCCATCTACCTGTGTACGCTTTGACTCAGCTGCTCCAACAATGACTTTATCATTGATGGTGGGAAACTCGTGCTGGCTTTACATGGAGCATGAATTTGAATCTAGCTGCTGGATTTTATGCCTGGACAGGTCTTTTAATTCTTTTCAAAATCTTAAATTTCTAGCAGAAATCACTTTGAACATGTGACCTGTAAATCAGTGAGTCTGAATTAAAAGTAGCAAATTTTCTGTTTTAAAATTGGGAATGTATAATACTTCATGGCTTGGTCAGCTCACTGGTTATACAAGGTGCTTCTTTCTAACTCTTGTAAGCCACATGCCATCCTTATATCATGCTTTTCAGTTCCTTCCATTTCTTCTTCCTTATGTGTTCTTTGTGCCCTCCCTTTTCATCTCCTACTTGTCAGCCTACACCACTCTTCTCCCAGCTGTTGGAATAACACTAATAAATCCCAAATGCTGCAGTGCTGTGTCTAATCTTGCTCACTATGGCAGAAGCTTCATGGAGGCAGAGGAAGAGATGCTTTCCCAGTTAATGTGAGCAGTTAATTGTTTGCCTCTGCTCTCCTTTCTTTTCTGATTTTCTTTTTTTTTTATGGTCTTAGTTCTTCTCCAGCCCATTACTGATTAAGACCCTATGGCTTCATCACACTCACTTTTTGGGTTTTTTTGTGGACTTTAACAAATAAGTCTTAATCATGTTTTCGTTGCTTCCTCTTAGATAACAAAGTACAAGTCCCTAGTCATTGTAATTATTAGTATATTCCTGGAGAAAATTGCAACAGTCTACATTAAAGGGCTCCCTGCAGAAATTTACACAGTAGGTAACCAATTTCTCTTTAAATAAAAGGCACTTAGAGCAGTTGGGCTTAAAATAAGAGAGGGGAGAGGGAACAAACAGGATTTTGAGGATCAGCAGGATGATTTGCAGTGGTCAGGAACAGATAGTCATGCTGAAATTATTTGGATAATTAGTCTTCATTATTAAATTGGAGCAAATTATGATATAGTGACAAGGTTGTATAACATGCTGGATGGAGAGTTTGAGTTTGTTTTTTTTTTTTTTTTTTAATCTGGGTGTTACCCAGTTTAGAATAGTACTAGTCTTGGATTTGAATGTTCTGCTAGCAGGTTAAGGAAAGGTGGTTTATAATCTACTCCCACTACTACTGCCATTCTGTATGGTGATATCAGCTAGAGTAACCATCTCCTACTTCACTAGCGTTCATTTTGTGAGGTTGTCTAGGAACAGAGAAGCTTCAGAGGATAATGATCATGACTGGTTAGACCCTGACCTTTTTCTGACCCATGATATACCAAGAGCCCCGTTATATAATAGATACACTCCTGGATTTTGAGGGGGAAGGATTTAATGGACAACTTGTATAACTGTCTATTACTGTGCATACTTGTCCATCTATCCATCTTGATGCATTTATAATGCACTAGTTGTTAGGGTACCGTAGTATCAAACCCTTGTTTCACGAGGAAGTGCAGTCTCCTGTGTGTTCCGAGCAGGGGACTGTTACTTATCTGATTTCCATCATAGTATTATCTGGCTGATATCCTATCTAACAAAGACTAGAGTGAAGTGTATTACAGGTAAGGTACAAGAAACTACTTAGACAATTTTGGAAGAGGAAACTTGGTAATAAGCTTCTGACTTCCTACTTCTTAGTTACTGATCATGAACATGGAGTTTATAACAGTCTATGCAAAATTCTTGTGTTTAACTGTTGTTTATATGTGAATGCTTTTGGGCGATGGTCGGTGGCCAGTAGAGAACTGGAAGCTACCTGTTTTCATAGCTACAACAGGGACATCACTTTCAAGATGAAGGTAACCAGCTGTGGTTTAATGTGAAGTGAACCAACTTGTTATTTTCTCATTCAATAACATGCAATAACTCCTCTGTTTAACCAGCACTGTTTAAACCTGACTTTTAGCATCTCTTCTGGTTCATGCACCAGAGCAGTTTCAGTGGTCTCATACTGGTCAGTTACCAGAGGTGAGGTGGTGAGAAGCAGAGAAATCTTGTTGCAGTCTCTGAAAATGCTGTTTGCAAAGGGAGTTAAACATGTTCGGCAATGGTGATTGCCTTTCTGTAGTAGCTTTCCTGTTCATAGCCCTTATTTGTAAGAAGTTGCTAGGCAGCAGAAAGCAAAAGCACTTGGCATATTCAATTTAGCAAATCTATGATCTTAAGATAAACCTTACAGAATTGGTGCTAGTCATTGCTTTCCGTACATCTGGGTATGCTATGGTAAGAAATTGAGAATCACTGTTATAAAGGATAAAAGTCAAGACAAAAGTGAACCTTTCTGCTAGGTATTGTTTTGTCAGTCTGCTTTCTTTGCTGGCTTATGGCAGCAGTAGGAACGTGTTCATCGCCAACCAAATGATGCAGGTAAGGAAAGTGGAAGGCGGCTCTAATGAAGAAAAATTTCTTTACAGGATCTATTTAAACTTAATTATGACAATTTCATTTTCATCAATGACATTATTATTGTTCACTGTTATGGTAGCTGTAAGACAGCTACTTAGATTAGACTTTTTGCTAGTTAGTGGGTTTAATGAAACAGGTTGTCCTGTTGATACAGCAATTGAAGGCAATAAAACACAGCCTTTTGGGGTTGATGTTCTACCTAAAGCAGGCCCACATTCTGTAAGATAGCTTCAGGGCACCGGGGCAGCAAAAAGCAAATAACTAACTCTTCCACCAGTGTTTCATCTACAGATTCAAGTCAAGAGTGTCCAAACTCAGATTAGTGTTTAAGTAAACATTGAAAGTGGCTTGTGAGTACCTTGTTACAAACAACAAATAAGCAACTCTAAAGTTTGGGTGCAGGCTTTCTTTGATTATGCAAAGAAATAAAATGATTTTTTTTTTTTTTTACGCTTTAGTTACCTTTACTTATCTAAGGGCATAGACAGGACCCAGTTTTGAGTACAAATAAATGGTCAGGTAGAAGCAGTTGCCGACAAAGTAGAGGAAGGATGGAAAATAGACTATTAACCCAGGGTTGCTGGGGACATAACAAACTACACAGTGCCCATGTCTGAGCTCCCTACACTGTCTTCAGATACTTGGTCATCTGGTGAGAAATGTGAAATGCTGAAGCTGATTTCCAACAAGAATAATGGTAAATTCTGAACTCCCCTTTTCTGAACATGCTTCCTGAACTGCTTGGAACAGCCTAGAAGAATCTTTTATTGCAGTGCTTTAGCTTTTCTCTTCCATCTAAACAAACCCTTGATAAGTCCAGTGTCTGTTCTCTTGTCTCAGTGGAACTGGAAGGAAATGAACGTTTGTTTTCTGCTTAAAACCACATGAAACTACATAAATGACTAGCTCCTTAGTTCATGACATGCCTTTTGTCTAACACAACTTGCAAACAAGATTAGGACTACAGGAAAAGAGTAGTATATACTGTGGTAGCTAAAGAATCCTTATGAACTGCACAGAGGACCTGTAATTAACTGTATCAAACTAGAAGAATCAAGGAAAAGTTCAATTTTCCAGACTTTATTAGCAGGTGAAAATAAAGGAATAGAGGAAAAAACCTCCAACAGCCAGCAGGTTAGAAGTTAATTAGGAGCAGTGCTAAAGGATTGCTGTTTGACTCTGAACCTTATGGGGTAGTTTAAAGCTTTTTATTGCCACTATAAATGTTTGTGTGCTGGCAAGTCTTCTGACAAAGGAAAACAAATCCCTGGGTAACTGTGAGCCAGGCTGCTGTCAGCTGTGGGGGTTCCTGACTGCAGGGATTCTAAATCCGCAGCAACACTTGTTAAATCCTGTATTTCATTTATTCTTTTAAGAGAAGATTTTTGGGGATTGGTCAGGGTTGTGCTTCTTTAGCAAAAGTGCTCAGTCAACATATTCTAGCTCCAGATGAAGAGCTGCACTGTTTGGAACAGTAGAAGATAAGGAGCTCTTAGGATGTAAAAGCAACATGTACAAGCAATGCAAATTGAGAAGCTTTTGTACTTGCAACAGATGATAAAAATAAATGGCCTAAAATTGTTTACCTGTAGTAAAAGAACTGGCACTAGTTCGTTCTGAATCCTTTCCTTCACCTCTGACTTTCATACCTAATCTGGCAATGCTACTCTTCAAATTATGAGAAATAAGCTTGGTCATTTTAGCCTATTTAGCCTAACTTTGTATTGACTAGATAATTTTCCATATCTTTTAACCTCAGACTCTTAAAAGTCTGCTTCTGTGCAATAGTGACTATCAATAAATGACAGATGATGGTTCTATTTTCAGTAATACCAAATCTCTGCGTTACTGGATTTCTTGGCAATGCAAATTTGAAACGGGTAGGACAAGCTCACAAGCATGTTTCTGCAAAATTAGCCAGAGTGCATAATGTGGTATTTGCCTTGGCTTACTAGCTTTATGCTGGCCGTGGTAGGAATATTCCTGATTGAGCAACATCTGATCTGCAGGGATAGTTACCCCTTGAAATTTTTTTCAGCTAATGTACACTAGCAGATGTCATTTGTCCTAGTTCAGCACTTTGTCTCTTAACCTAATCTAGTACTAGGCATCCTAAACTTGATTTACAGTCCTATGGAGCTATAGCTTGAGTTTTTGTAAAACAAAGAGCATGAACACCCATTGCTCTTACCTGGGGTTATTAAGATTGCAGTACTATTTCTGCAGCAGGAGTCTTAAGGACAAACATACCATAACCTTAATCTGCTTTCTTCATCACAGTCTAGGTAGTCACCAGTGACCTGTCATTACAAAAGAGGCTCTGAATCTTATCATCAAATTAAGTTTTGACTTCTTGATTTGATTCTTTAATTGGGAAAGCAATGGATAACTCACTCTACTTGCAGATTGCAAAGAAGCAGTAAAGGAACTGAAATTGATACCTGTATTCTAATGAGGAAACAAGATATTCTGCTTGCAGGGACTACAGTGTAAAGCTTATGGCTTAGGCAACAAGTTCTCTCCTGAATAATAGAGAAGCAAATAAGATTTAAAGGGATGTTTAGAAGTCTGCACTGCCATGCTGTGTAAATGCCTGCCCTTCTCTTGTGGGTGCTGCGTGCTGCTGCCAGAGCATTGGCTAAACTAGTATATTGCTGAAAGGACTGAATACCAGCAAGTAGGAAACAGTGAATAGGTAAACTGAACTGTTGTGCCTTCATTTATGGAAAATTGAATTTTTTTAGTCTCTGGAGAATGCAGAGGTTAATTATGGGAAAACAGATCTTTGTGCTGATGTGACTTTGTATTAAATTGTAGTTTTATGGTCAGAAGAGACTTATTACGAACCAACTGTTTGAACTCCACTGCACTGTAGGTAAAACTTTTTGTTGTCCATCTTTTGCAAAGGTGCTTGTAGATGTACTGCAGCCCTGATGACTTTGACCTATGTGCTATCCACACCTGCCGCTATCATGTTCCTTCTGGTGCTTCTGTACTTGTTCATTCCCCATTTATACCTTAATGCTTCTATTGTGGATTTCTATAGATTTGTACTTTCCAGAATAGGGCGCACAGTTCAGTTTCCAGCTGGAGCATTTGCAGTTTTACAAAGGTTCTCTACAGTATCTACACTCCTACTCCTCCTAAAATTCCTGCAGCCTCTTTGACCTATACTTCTTGCATCGGAGGTATCATAAGCACAGAGCTGTGAAAGGGTTAATGAGCCCAGGCAAAGTTAACAAGGGATGGGCAATAAATGGTTCCAGCTGTGTATAATTAACTGTAATACTGTGAAGTAAATGACTTTTATTGGCAAGCATGTCATAACTTCATTAAAAGTCATATTTACAGCCCTCTCACATGGAATGAGTACTTGTGTAGTCTGCAATTTAATGAGCAGTCATTTTCACCTTGTTCCAATTATCTTCCACCCACCCCTCCCTCTCTGTGTGGGGAGCATGAAGATGAAATACAATGGGAGCGTAATTAAGGCTGGCACAGATTCTTTCAGGAAATGTTTTTCTATTCCAGAACAATCATTTCTATTGCTTACTACTAATAATAATTTAATGTTTAAAATACATAATTTTCTTTGGTCCCTAAAGCATTATTTAAATAACAGTTATTAAAGAATGACTCTGTGGGAAAGATTTCCCAAGCCCTGAACCCCTGATAGCTGGGCACCTGAGATGCTGTGTGTAATGAGGCATGGTGACCTGACCAAGGCAGTGTACACAAAAGGAAATTAGTATCACTTTTAAGTGAGGAAATTTGCAATTTAGCTTAATTATATCTGTGTGCTGGGAGGATGGACCAGTGGAAAGCCTGTGTACTAGTCAAAGAAAGGTCCTTTTCTCCTTCCAGAGGGAATTGTTCTGCATAGCCCTGTGCTGCCTCCTGTCATCCTGCTGTTGGCTCATGTAGCCATGCAGTGAGAATGAGTTGAATTGGGAAGTTCTTTGAGCTCTTGTGCTTGTACATGTACCAGGGAGGCACTTATAGAAAACTAGCTACTACAGCAGGAAGTGCAGATTAATTTTTTTCCTGTTCAAGGATTGCACAAGGCTAGAGGTGTGTTTAAAGGAGAAGTAGTCAGACTCCATTGTGGGCATTAAAGTCACTTCTAGCATTTAAAAGCAGGTTTGCCACAGGCTATATCAATCTGGGACGTGAGTTCTTGCTTGACTTACCAACTTACAGTTCATCTTAATTTTAGAACAAATGGGACAACTTGCCAGGCTGTTAGCAAAATTGTGTTCCTGTAGGACAGATCCTGATTTTTTTGTCTAGACTTTTTTCCACGGACTGTAGAGTAAGTTTAACAAGACTTTTGTTTTTTTTTTTTCAGCACCAGTTACCTTGTCATAGTTCTTGACTGACACAAATCAAACTTAATAGTCCAGGACAATGCTGTATGTGCACCCAGGACAGTGGAGTGAAAGCTTATGGTCAGCTTTTCTGTATACTTTACTAACTGCAGTCATTACTGTACAACTGTAGGGTCTCATTACAGGTTTCAAAGTGGAGACAAAATGCTGCCTGTTGGAGTAGCTGAGCAGTCTTTGGAAAGAAGGGGGATGCACTTGCCTGACAGATATGCTAACAGTTAATATCCCCTGGGATCTGCTCAAAGGTTCAGAATGAAATAAGGGTTATGGGAGATTAATTACTGGGCACTGTGAAAGTGACATGGTTAGAACCACACGATAAATTATATTTATCTCATGGCACAGTGTAACAGCAGCGCAGTCATTGTCTGTTATTCTTACCAAACACACATGTTATGCTTGGTAGTAAGAAAAGGAATTTGAAGCTCAACATCAAGGACTAGATCCTTTGCAGATACGAATCAGCTGAGCAACTGCAATTTATAGTAGCTAAGAATCTGAACCGGGTATTTATGGATGTCCTTTTATAAGCAAAAGGAAACCTCAGTAGAGGCTTTGGCCTGATACGTGTACTAGCACAGTTCTGTTTTGACTAGTTACCTAGGCAGTAAGGTATTCAAGGTTAAGTGTAAATGATGTTCCAGTGAGATAGCAAAGTGGTACTGCTCACCTGTTTAGGGAGAAGTGACAGAGTGCCCTCAAAGAAAACCACCTTGATGCCATCCAGCCATTTATTCATTTCTTCCCACCTAAGGGGACAGTGGCGAGGCCGATTATTTTTTACATGAAAAGCCTAATAATTAGGCAAACTCTGTCTGTAGTGTGCTGACAACAGTTGTAATTGACCAACAAAGACTACTAAGGTGTAGTAAAATAGAGTACCTTCTCTAGTAGGAAGTACCCTGGCTTGGTTACTCATTTTTTGGCCGAGCTCACCTTTACACTCACCCTTTCCCAGACCACAAGCTATTAGCTGCTTATGTGATTTTTAGACTAACAAAAGGCTGCTATGTTAATCAAAGCAAAAAGATAAGATGGGTCATGTTTAGATTTTAACAGCTTATCTGAAAAAGCTATAGCTCTTTAAACTCCTTAAGGATGGGAGGGCTATCCTAAAAGACTGTCAGTGTAGATTGTCATCTGTATTACAGTGATGCTTGAAGGCTTACAACAAGATATTCCTGTGCAGAGCCAAGTGACGCCCCTCCCTGTATTATAAATCTTGCCATCCAAATAGCCAAGATAACTGCTTTCCCTATCTTGGCAGTGTCTGGATTGGCTTTACAGTAGTTAGATAACACTTGCCTAGCTGTGACAGCATAGTCAACTGCCATTATATTTATCTGGCTTTGTGTAGTTGTTTTTGCAATCTGTAGAGAGCTCTGTGCTGGTTGTGGCTCTCCTTGTGCTAGCTTTTGCACTAGTGAAACTAGGTTGTGGTTGTCCTTACCACAGTGCCATCAAAGCGGCATGTGCATGTCGCCCAAGTGACTTGCCTGAGGTTATACAGAAGGTCTGTGGAAGAGCAGAAAACCAACTTCTCAGGTGTTTTTGCCTAGTGTCTTTTCTGCAGGAGACTTTGGTTTCTCCCAGTTATTTCTGTACGTCAATCAGTGTCCTGAGCACTTCTATGAGCACTGCTGAACTGTTTGGAGCTCCTATCCGACTTTGAACAGAAGTATCAGAGGTAGCCTTTAACACAGCAAAAAATCATTCATACTGACAAATCAAAACCATACTTTTCTGAGAAGTTAAGGCTGAAATCTGACTTTGGAGGGATTGGTAACATCTCAAACAATTACAGCTTTTGAGCAGGTTGTCTTCAAACTCAGCACAGGACAACACTACTTCTATAGAGTGTGATTTCCATGTTGGGTCAAGAAATACTTGCAGCAGCTTCCCAGGAAGTCTTGACATGATGGAGTGCACATATGCTTTATCATCAGGAATGTTTTCGCATTCATTTGCTTTCGTAAGACTTGGTAGTTACTGTACAGTCTTATTTTGTAATTAAGATGCCCTCCTGCATACTTTACATCATGAATAACATTGATAATTGTGTGATACAGTAATTGAAGATAGCAATGATTAATTCTTGTGATAAAATTTATCCTCAGAACAATTGATTTTACTGCCAGAAATGTACAAACTTCCCAATGGAAATACTTTTACATAATTATTGTTATTAGTTTAAGTTTGTTGGGGGAGGGAGGAAATGAAAAAAAAAAATCAATTACTCTGTATTTATCACTAATCTGTTATGATCACTTTAATACAGAGGAGTTATAACTCAAGGCATGTTTTTTCTAATTCATGAGCTATTGGAAAAGTTTACTGAAACTGCAAGGGCTGAAGAAACTGAGTATCATGAGGTGATTACAGCTATTGAGCTGTAGGGAATTTTTCTTTCTAATGCTTCTATGTTCTTAAATCAATGATGAATAAGGGTGGTGCCAGCAACTGTTAGTTCACAAGCTTGATGGGACAGGCTGATCAAAGCTTTCTCCCATGAATTTTCCTTCCAAATTAACTAACTTCAGTTAGTAATTTAGGAAACTTGTTTCTGTGTTTTCACTTGAACTGTTACTGTTGTTACAAAGGGTATGAGTTTTCAGATATATCTAATTAAAATATGTCAGCTCTATCATGTTATACTTGAGCTAATAATAATAAAAAGAATGTAATAACCCATCTATTAGATTCTTCTGGTTAATGTCACCAACTTTTCTTGTTTTATTTAGATAAACATTTTTGTTAATGGATCTGCCGATATGAAAATCCATCTCATGATAGTGCAATTGCGGCTGCTTCTGGGATGCTGACAATTTGGTAACATAAACTATGCTGCTTCTACACACTACTAGGAGTGAGTCGTGGTACTATTTCTTCATTCCTTCCCCTGCATGCCCATATTAACTATTGTCTCTGCGTTAGTTTGCCTGCAGTGCAAGAGGAGGACTTAGTTGTCAAAAGACAGGCATGAGGAAAGCAGAGCAAGAGGGTTTGACCTGGCAGTACTGGATTATCAGAGGACATGTTCCAAGGGGCTAGAGATAAGCACGTGATCCAGAGTCAGGGCAGTGATTAGATAGAAGCAATTTCTCCAAGAATAATTAAAATTGAATTACAGACTGATTCTTAAACCAGTGATTTTTAAAATACCTCAGTCACACAGGGTGCCCTGGATTGGCCGGTTTGGGAGGGCCTGAAGATAATGAAGCGGCAATGTAGTTGGTAATGGATTCAGAGGTGTGGGACAGAGTGCAGTAAATATTAACATTTGGGGGAAAAAGGTAGTGGTACCTGACTAGTTTCATTACTAGGGAGTTTCTTGCATTTTGCTTACATGAACAATTTTGGCAAAGCAGACCTGCTTTTGTCATTAGACTTCATACATTAGGATGTCTAAGGGTTTAGATATGCTATTCAGGCCATCTGCGTGCCTCCTTCCACCTCTGGTAACTTAAAATAAGACCAGGTCTGAATCAATAGCTGCTTTCCTTTTCTGTTTTGAGGATGAATGATTTTCATGACTCCAGAATTCTGGGGTAAAATTCCAAAATGCCTTTCTGCATTTAGTTATGGTTTAGAAGGTGATGAAAGGTTGGCTGAAGGAGATAAGAGTAATTCCCAAGGGCATAACAGACTGGTTTCATACAAAACATCAGTAGTAAATCTGATTACTTTTCTTAAATTGTTATTTTTCGCTTTCTTCCCCTACCTTGGGAATTGCAAGGAAATGCCTCTAACTTATGTGCTGCTTGGATATTGGCTGGTGTGGAAAATTAGCAGTTCCCTTGATTTTGCTAATGCTCCAGAATTTCTATAGTAACAAAGCCATTGAATAGAAACGCCTTTCCCTGTACCTGCTGTCCACAATCAGTAACAGTGGGAAGAGTGTCTGATAAGTCTACAGTCTAATCAGGGAAATAAACTGTAGCAGCCAAAGCTCTAGCAGTGCATGAACTCCAGATTGTAGCAAGCAGCAGTTGTGTGCTGCTGGGGCAGGTATTAAGCTGATAAATAATCAGTGAATATTCTGTGAGCAGGCTTTTTGAAGAAGTGTCAGGAGCAGGAAGCACACTGGTGGAAAAAGTAACTTTTCTCTGATGGCCACTGAAGAAGTATTTATTAGGAGCTGTAATCAGTGCTGGTTAGACTGTAGTGCAGGAGTGCCTTTGTAAGGTTCCTGTTGTGTTGTGGCATGTGGATGGAGAGCAGCTGACATAAAGACCTGAAAAATGATATGTTTTTCCCTTGGGTAGTGAAGAACAAACTGTATCTCTGCATTTTGTACTTATGAACCAAAAAGCAGTTTTCCAGAAACTGAAACCAGAGAAGAGTTTTTCCCATTGTTGCATTCCCTGCACAAAACTTTCATATATACAGGGCATTGAGCTGGGGCTCAGGGAGGTCAGTGCTCTAAATGGCTTTTTGAGCAGGTGGGTGTCTGATCCACTGACGACAGATTCTAGGTTTGTGAACACTTGCGCATTGCTTCACACAAGTTCCTCTGAAATTACCCCCAAAATACCGGAAAGCAGAAGTTAGTTGTGACCTTTGAAATGACTGAATACTATAGTAGTAAGTGCCACGTGTATCTGGACTATCTTACATCCAACCCTTATTTGAAGAGATGATTAAAAAAAAGTACTGGCTGTGTCCGCAGGGAAAAATTTCACATTATGCATCTGGTTTTGAGCTAAATATGTTACTAGTATTATTACACACTTAAGACCTTTGTGTATTAGTACATGTACCTGAGGCTAGTGCCGTATTTTTTTCTTGAGTGAGTCTTGTTATAATCCTTTTAACTACAAGAACATTAAGCTGAAACCAATTATTTACTGAGTTGGTGAAATGAGCCCTCTATCCACTTGGTAATAAAAGAGCCTACAAGGTGTTCAGGTTGTTATTGGCCCTGTCAGAACTTCTTTCCAGAATGTAAATCTATGGCTGGTTTTACAGTGCTGGCCACAGAGAATCTGTGGCTAATCAATATTTTGTGGGCAATGAGCCAATGATAAGGCCAAACTGAGTAATGAGAAAAGCAAAAAACACATGAACTTGATGCTTTGAAGTTCCATTGTCAGTGTAAAGATTTAGGGTGCTGCAATTAACCTGCAACTATTTCAGACATTCACAGCATTAATGTCTGGACAATCTTGTTGAAATGGATTGGTAAGAACATGATGACTACAATAACAGAAAAGTCTTTGACCACTGAAATGAGATGCTGTGGCACCAGGTAACTTTAAAAAGTGACTGGGGGTGTTGCAGATGTTGTTATGAGTGTTGCAAAATAGTGCTCTGTTAACTTACTGGATATTGGGTTTTTACGGAGCTTACACTCCAGGTGACCCAGGCAAGATTTGGGATGTCACTTTGTTAGTTCTTAAGTACACTTAACAGCAAGTCTTAGCTGGGACTATCAACCAAGCCTCTAAGGATAACAAAAACTTAAGCTGAGCTGATACTCTAGGGGAAACTGCAGGGGAATGGGGAAACAGTTAGGACAGTCAAGGCAGTGTCTGTGGCTGCAGGACATCCTGCATGTCCTCTCCTAGTGGGACTTTCCTAAATTCTGAAAGTTTCATGACAAAGTTGTGTGAAACCATATTGGTAATGGGCATCAAAATGGCAGAGTATGTTAACCTGCACTGTGAAGTATCTATCTGCTGTGTAATTAGTCTCCAGATTAGAAGAAACAATTTGTGATGTTACACTTTGTAACAGATTAAATTATGGTTACTGCTTTGTAGAGTATTCATAATAAGTGTAATTATTGCAGTTACTCTTTTCAGTAACAAAACAGTGCAATAGCATACTGATGTATTATTTGAAGGTGTATTACACCACCATAAGCATGGTCACCCTAACAAGTCTGTTCAGTTGCATGCAACCCTCATATTTTGCTCGCTGAACCTGCAGTGACTGTATGAAGACACTGCCCTGAATGACGGATTTGTATTATGATAATTTGCAGAACTTGAAAATGCACTTGCTAGGGCTTAATGAATGCATCCCAGTTAAAAATAATTAATTCTGCTTTCAGGGATTGATTTGGACCACAAGATCAGTAGTGTAGCTAAGGCTGCTACCCTTAGTCCTGAAAACAATTTTCCCAGCAATGAAGATTAATCCCTTTTTATTGTGTTGATGAAATAACAACATGATCATAAAGCATAAGAGAACAAGAAGAAGTTGACAAAGTATGTCTTTGATTAATTGCCATAATAGATTGCAGGTTGCTGACTGAGGAAATTTTTTCAATGCTCATTTTTCAGTCTTTAAAACTTCAATGCGCAAGGGAAAGACAAAGAAGAAACCAGCTATGTAAACGCTGTGCACAGTTTTATGTATGTGAGCCACCTAACAAAGCAGTCTGAAGGACAGCTGTTAACTTGATGGGAGTCTGGTGAGACAGAAGAATGATACAGTGGTTAATGTGATAAACTGGGGTTTCAGACCTACCTGCAATTCCTAGTTCCCTTTGGGTATCTGTGGCCACATCTTAATTATGAGACAGTAACTTGCTTAGTCTGTAGTGCATATGTGATGTTTATCTTTACTCGGTTTGGGAAGGGATCCTGTTCACTGAGGAACTCCCAATACATTCGATGACCATGTGCTGAAGGACTTTGGGGCTTAATTTCTCAGCTTTTTGGTGTCATGACAGAACGTGTAGTAGCAAGGTAAGAGACATTACTACTATATGGTGAAAGTGGCATTGTTTTGTTAGAACTTGAAAAAATAAGACCCATTCTTAATCTTCTTAGTCATCATCCACTGAAATTCTCTTTGAAAGTCCGAGGAACTAGTAAGTTATTAGCAATCTACAGATGATGAGATTGAAGGACGGGGAAATGGAATTTGAGTTCTGCAAGCTCAGCCCCACAGTTTTCCAAAGAGCTCCTTCACGTGTGACTCCCAAGAGGGGCTATGACATCTCAGAATCTGTAAGATCACACCTCATAGTGCCGCTTCTGAAAACATGAGCTGAAGTGACTTATTTCACTTGTCAGAGAATTGGTGGTGCAGACAGGTGTAAACCCAAGGTATCCTGAATCTCCCAATTAGCTTAGTTAATTAGGGGAAACAGTGTTAGTCATTAGAGTGGATTGTTGCTCAGCTAGGGTATGGTATGTACATTCCCAAAGGAATGGGGAATGGGTCCCCAGGAGGAACAGTTATTCTAGTAGAGATAGTAGCTGTTCCAAATGGTGCCTCATGGACCTGTAAACTTAGAGTTTCAAAATGAGAAAAGAAAACAAAATCTGCTAAGTGCTGTCATATTAGAACCAGCTCAACTATTTAAAATCTCCCCTAGAGAGACAAGTAATTAAAGAATATTTTTCCCCTTCAGTTGCCAATCATGCAATTCTAAAGTGGGTCATCACCTATCTTG
Source organism: Aquila chrysaetos chrysaetos (assembly GCF_900496995.4). Classification (NCBI taxonomy): domain Eukaryota; kingdom Metazoa; phylum Chordata; class Aves; order Accipitriformes; family Accipitridae; genus Aquila; species Aquila chrysaetos. The sequence goes on along the minus strand of NC_044016.1, from coordinate 36,865,475 downwards.
TTAAACAACAATCTTCATGTTCTGGAAGCAATGCAGTTTATCTTGGGGGGGGGGGGGGGAAGGGGGTGTGCATGTAGGAAATCAGAATCCAGGATTCTGATCTGAGGTGCTAAAAAAATGTGCCTTTCTTAGCTTAGTGGACCTCCAGAGACACCTGCATATTGTAAGAGCCCCCAGTCTCCTGAAGCAAGCAAATCATACATACCATACCATCAAGTTAAGCTTTTTTGCAAGTTATACTGCTTCCCTGAGCTCAATTCATCACTTGCCTCTGGTCCCTAGAAAATGCAAGGACCCGCAACTTACCTTAGCCAGTGAGAATTTGCTATTTTTGATGTCTTGTTCTGTGTGGATAAAAAGCATTATTATTATTATTGCATCCTAGGTAACCAAAGGTGACTTGGACAGCTGCTGAAACTTGCCCTACAGGCAGGGTCTAGGTTCTCTGGGAAGGCAACTGGGAAAAGAAGAGCCTGCAATAACTAAAATAGAGTTGAGGGGTGTAAGGGATACCAGTGATCTATTCTGATACTGTGCACAGGGCTGGTTTCCGTACTGTCTGAGAAACAGTTGCTTGTCCTTGAGCAAAACGGAACTAGTGAGGGAGAGCAAACAGGAGCTTCTAGCCATGAGAAAGCGACTGCCCTCATTCTGCACACCCAGAGATGCACAGCAGTAGGGAAGTGGTACTGTGAGGTAAAGGTGGGAGTACAGACGATGCTTTCTAGTATACATTGCTTATCTAGATTATTCACAGCCAAGATGCCTTTGGCTACCTGAAAAGTTGACTTTCCTGCAGCTGGCTCCATGGTATAATGAGCTGCAGGTCTCCTGACATCAGAACCCTGGGAGAAAGGCTGAGAGCACAACCTGTGCCAGGGCTCGCTCCCTAGCAGCTTGATACGCAGCAAACTGCCAGCAGCCTAGCCTGTCCCCTGCAGCCTGCAGTATGGCAGCCTGCAGTACCATCTGCTGGCTGACACCACCTCTGCTCTCATGTTTCATCTTTCTCGGTAATAGTAGGGAAATGTTCGATGTTAAATTACCTTCAAACCACAGGAGAGAGCGTGAGCTCTATAGCTGTGGAATAGTATGCATTTTGACATGCTGCTTTTATTGGACTGTGGAATAGAATTCTATGTATTTAACAGACCGTAGATGGGTGCAAGTTATGAGGCACTAGGTACTTTTGAGAAAGCAAGTTAGAACTACGCAAACACAGCAACCTCATTCAATAATAACTTAATGGCCCATCATATTTAACTGACTCTTTACTATAATTGTTTAAAGAACTTAATGGATTTCTTGTACTTAATTATTTAATTTTTAATTATGGATTAGTGAGATGATAAAACAAATGAGGGATAGAGCTCTCAGTTTGATCTGCCCTTATGCAATAAAGCAGACCTAGAAAGGGCATATCTACTCTGAGAATTCAGCAGAGTATAAAGCATGTATGCATACTTAGATTTTCCCACTCCCCTTTACTTGTCCTGAGAAGTGGTTCTATCTTTGGAGCTTTCCAATAAATTTTTCCTTTTGAAATGGTTTATTCTGTCTTCAACTTGGGCATTGGTTACTTCAGATAGGCTCACAAATTTGCTTTGCATTGAGGATGATTGAAAATTGTATTAAAACTTCTTAATATGGCTCCATGTTATAGCATTAGGCATGCTTAGCTTCCACTGGGAGGATGAGGGAAGCAGAATAAAATCTCTTAAATTCTCACTGAAATTAACCAATGTGAATGTTAAAGATCCAGGCTTTACTGTAAAAAAAAAAAAAAAGACAACAGGATTCCACTATAATGCTCTACCAAATGCAGATAACAAAACTCAGTGTATTATATGCTCAGCTGGCTTGTCCACACGTTATAGCTCTTTCATGATTTTCAGCTATATAAAATAAATCACCATTATTAGTGCTATCATAGCACTGCACACATCTAAAATGCTGAAGAAGGATTCATACTAATTTAGCTCAACAAGAATGGAATAGACTTCATTTCCTTTGGCTATGAGGAATCCTTACTTTCCATCTACTGTTTGTTCGTGAAATAGCTATTCTTATGTCAAGAGTGAAAGTGAAACCAGTGTAATTCTTAATGCAAAATGTCCATATACATTAACCCACAAAACAAGGACTTGTGAATTCCTCCTTTTGCATCAGGGTACTTGCAGCTTTTACATAATTTAACTCCATGTTTAGCTACAGGAAAGAATTTCTGGTTTGATTTTTACACGATAACACTTTGCTGTTGTATTCAAATTGCCAGTACTATCTGTGAGAGTATTTCTACAGCACATTTTTAGACATTTTATCATTATTCTTCATTTAAAATGTCAGCCTTGTTCTGACAAATCTTGTGTGCTTGGTTTGAATAGCTTTACAAGTGTCAGGCTGGAGTTGTCAGAAATAGTGATGAAGACTGCATCTTTTGTTTCCTGAGAGAGCAAGCATAAAAGGTTTTTGTGTAGAATGACTGGATTGAACTGGTACTGCAAATTTCAGGTTGTTCCTATACATCAGGATTTCTCCAAAGTCAAGTCCAGGGAAGACTACTTTACTGCAATCCAGAATTATGGGATTCAACTGTGTCAGCAGGCTTTTAAGCAAAATGTTCTTCCTGTCTCAAATGCATCTCACCTGATAATGCTTTCCTTTGACTTCCTGGCTCTTTTATATCTGACTGGGCAAGCAGATAGGCATACTTACAAGGGGCTGTGGCAGGGGAGTAAATGTTGACTGCTCTATTCCAGTCAGGTTCCTGTTCCAGGACTTGTCACCATGTTCTCCAGGTACCTGAGAAAGAAATAGGTAAGAAACAAATCCTGGTAGGGAGAGGGTTCTGGGTAATAGGATCTAGTGCACAAACCTAGGAGTTTCTTCTCTTTCTAGTTCCTACACTTCTGCAAACTGAGCACTTGGGGAGAGATGGTGGTATCAAGAAGGAATTCCCCTGCTGCAAATGGCTGCACAATTGTTTTAGCTTGATGGAGGTCTAGCTTCTCCTCAAGTGTCAGGTAGTAGCCATGGCTGGAGTCAGTGTAATGTCTTGATGGGCTGTTGAGTTGATGTAGCTTGGCAAAATCCTATGTCCTTAAATTCGTAGTCCAATTTACCCTAGGCTTGCATGTCACAGTTGGTTACTAGAGTGTACGGGAAGTTGGAGTTGAAAAATCTGCCACAAGACTAGGAGAAAAAACAGTCAGTGAACAATAGTTTTTTGGAATGAATGTGTCATTAGCTGTTGTCCGCACAAGGAACTCTGCAATTTCTATGCAAGGATAAGAGTGTGCTTTCTGTTCAGTCACAAGAAACTTCTGGTCTTCTATTTCACTATAGTCCTCTGGAAACCCTTAACGGAGTGCAAGAGGCCAATGAAGTGTTTCCATTTAAGAGCTATGAATAGTATCAATGAGGGATGCACAGTCTGAAATCTGTCTATTAATCAAACATTTTAGTGTGCAGATGCAAATAATACTCTGTGAAAAAGTTGTGATAACTTTAAAAATTTTCTCAAATGTAGAGTCTCTCTTCTCTTGTTTTCCCCACTGAATTGCATTTACAACAGAAGCTGATCTAGACAGTTAAGAGCTCCCTAAGAAAAACAAATCAAAATAAAAAGCAATTTAAAAATCAGTGCAATTTCCTCAATTCTTCTTGTATGTCCTGGTTGCTGGTCCTCAGGGGATAGCTGTACTTTCTGATCAGTACTGATACAAAATTCATATGTGTCTGGGCTATTGTGTGCAAAGTAATGAGTAGTCCCTCAGGTTAGAGGGAAAAGCCAAGTCAAATATTACAGGAGACCTTTCAATTTTGAAAGGTTTCAGAAATAAGCACAATACAAACATATAAAGGGATCCAATTATATGTAAACAAACTGTTATTGCAGTCTTCTCCTTAGAAAACACAATTAGATTGCTTTTGGATTACTTGGATTAAGCATTGCATTCAGAGGCTTATGAAGTACCTGGAATTTCATTTTTTCCTGCATCTTCAAGTTGTAAAACTCAGTTATACAGGGCTTGCAGGTTTCCATCATATGCTGCTAAGGTGCTTCTGCATGGTCTTAAGGGTATTCCTTGGAACAGATGTTGCACTAGTAAAATGTGGTTCCTGGTGATAAGGAAATGGTTAATCCTTATCTAACAAAGACTACATAATACTCATCTTGCTGAGTAACCTAAAGTTAATTAAAAGAACCTCATAGACATAAAGAAATACAGAATTAAAGCTGTCCCATTCTGATAAAGTACTGAAATCACTAACTCTGCCCCAGGGGGAGATATGCCTCCTTTCTTTGCATGTAGAGTACCTAGATATAGAGAAATCCCAGAGTAAGTGATTTAGCTGGAGTCTTTCTCTCTCCATCAGCATTTGGTAGAACCCAACAGTGAAAATGAAGTAAAATGTTCAAGAGAACTGTCACTTCTACTGGTTTTGAGATTCAAAAATTTTAAATAATGTCTGTGTTTTAGTGTTTTATGAAATTACTCCATTTAAGTTTTTCCATTAAAACCCTAAATCCATATCATCATCAGCCTTTTCATGATGACATTTTTTCCATCTTAACCTCCTAAGTGCCAAATGTTTTGGAGCAAAAGAAATCTGAAGTGACTTAAGTAAAATTCTTTCTTAGATAGTAGTCTTGTCTAATGTTGTCTTCATAGTCATGACATAGCTATGCTCACCAATGACTGTCGGCTAACACCAGATTTCAGTAGAACCAGAAATAAAAACTTAATCTGTGACTTCTATCCAACCTGCTCTTTTTACCCCATACTTACCCTTTGGAACAGTACTCACAAGATGTACTACTTCCAAAACCTGTTCTGAAGTAGCCGGACAAACTGTTCCTTTTCTAGCAGCCTTTTCTTCATCTGCCTTTTTGTGGAAATTTAAATGGAACAGCAAATGCTTGCTTTTAGTTTTGTCAGTTTTTTAGATACTGTCCAATGAAGAGGCTCCAAGGAACAATATTTATCATGCACTAAGAGTTATCCCTGGGATAGGTAAGCTTCTAAGAGCAGAAAATCTGATCTAAGGATAAATGTAGTCTGATTATAACATCTGGGTTTTTTAAATGGGATGTAGCTCTTCTGCTAGCAGTCCACCTTTCACCTAGATGTTGTAATATCTGTTTGCAGCTAATTTAGAAAACTAAATTATATAATGAGCTGTGTGCAGCAGAACCAAGCCAAAGCGGTGGCAATCTTACTAAGGGGGGGGGGGAATGTAGATATACTGGGTCCTTTCCCCTAAGGCAACTTTGCTTTGGTTAGCGTAGATTTGCCACAGTTACAATGGTAATGGCCCAGTGAAATCTGTGGGACTTTATTTGCTTCAATTGCAAGGGATTCAATTAATTCATGTGCTTCTGCTGTGTCATTGATTGGTTTGCATCAGATCTAAGCACAAGTCTTTGCTGCAAGATTCACTGACGGAAACAGTTGTTGCTTTTTATCTCTCCATTGCTGTCTATTGCATCACAAGTCTTGACGTAGTAAATCTGATGAAGGTATGGTCAGAATAACCTCTTGGTTTGGGTTGTTTTTTTTTTTTAAATGGCCAGTAGTTCTGCTAGTGAAATGCAACTCTGGTATGAAAGGCAGAAATGTAACTTAGTGCATTGAGTTTCTCTTCAAGAAAAGGCAAAAAGTGGGGAACTTGTCTAAAATACCTAATGTTGCTGAAAACGCATAGAATCCCTAATAGCCAAAGTTGTCAGCATTGTAGGGCTTCTCATTCATACTGTACAGGTCCAGTTCTTTTGGGCAGCTGTGAAATTACTCTTACTTGAACAATAGCGATCGCTAATGATGCAGTGATGATGAGAATCAGGCCTTTGGATATTGCAAATGGAAAAGAGAGTTCCTAGCTAAAGTAAACAATGCAGTATGTGCTTCAGCTATCCCAGAATCTTGGCTACTAATCCTCTTTCTTACTCTGTTTCAAGATATGATGGATTCTTGCTGATATATATATATATGTATGTATAAAATATGCCTGTATTTCAACATAATGTTTAAGGACAGAAGATCTTAAGGATTACTTTAACCTTCCACTCGTTTTTCAGTAAACCAAGGACTGTAACATTGTCTGGGCTGCTGACAAGAAATTGCCTGTTCTCTTCAGTAGGAATAAAGTGATATAAGACAATTACGACCCATTTGGCCTGAACAAAAACTGGTGTTGCATCACTTATCTTCTGTAATCAGAAAGAATGAAGAAAAATTGACCAGATGCTTGTTCCATTTCTGAAAGTCATATATGTCTTAGTGGCAGCAGGACTATTGATTTTTTTCTTTTTTTTCTTGACTTTTTTCTTCTCAGGAGGTAAGACTCAGTTTCATTCAAGTCACATGAAACTAAAAGATTAGAAAAGCCCTGCTCAATTTCTGATGTGATTAACAAAGTTTAGCCTGAGCTTTTTGCCAGTGAATAGAACAGTAACAACAACCAAAAGGAGAGATGGGATTGTGCCAGCTGGAGAACCTTTCTTGTATAATTTTTTTTTTTTTGTTCTAATTTTGGTTTCCTCACAGAAACCTCTTTTTTTGGAGCTGAACAGGGAACCTAAATGACTTCATATTCACAGATCAGTGGTGAATGTTGCTGGGCGATTATGTAGAAAAACATGATGTTTTCTTACAGGGACAGTGAAAGTGAGGGTTCATTTCAGTTTCTATATTTGTCCTCTTGGTATTGTCTTAAGGAATACTGTTTCCTGCACACAATGAAACTAAGAATAGAAGTGGGTGGTGTGGGGCTGAGTAATAATGCAGCGAATCAGAATTGTAATGCTATTAAAATCTATTGATGGTACTGATTAATTACTGCTAGTGCTGATGGGAAGGCCAGACTCTATAAGCTAGTTTAATTATTTTCCAGTTAGTGTTAATCTCAGTTAATGAAATCTCTCAAAGCCAGAGAAGAGATGACACAATAAATGACTGTTATTCATGAGAGACTCTCTTAATCTATAAAACATCAAAGATGTCACTGCAAGTATCTTTGCTTTGCTTGTATTTTATTTTTTAAATGATCAAAACACTTTGTTCTCAAGTTCTTGATGAATCAGTGTGTGGCAGTTCAGAAAAGATCTAAGTAGATGATCGCTTTTCTTAAAGAAATGAAACAGTGACTCAGGTGCAAGCCTCTACACAAACCATGGGTGTCTAGGTAATTATATGATGCTTTGTTATATATCTGCACAATACATCTGTCAGGAAAAACAAGTCATTTGAACTGAGAACAAGTCCTGATCCTGAAATGTATTCACATGCCTAAACCCTAAATCAATGAAAGTTGAAGTGCCTAAATACCTTTTGATAAACAGCCTAAATGACTAGCCTTAAGTTGCCTAAAAAACCCCAGTCCAGCAGAGACTTATGAATTGTATCCAGTGTTTTTAAGGCTCCAAAGTGTGCCTTAGCTATTTGACCATTGATGCTAGTGAGAAGATAATCTATAACATAGGGATTGGCTCAAAGTCTATTAAACAGGCCAGTGAGGTAGAACTTGATCTGATCATATTTTATAAATATGTGAAGACCAGAAGAGATAAAGCAAAATACCTAAGTAAGCACATCCACTGACTATTCTGTATTGATCAGAGTGTGGTAGCACAATGACAGAGAAGTATAGAGGAAGCTGGTAATTGTAGCAATATCTAGAGAAAACCAGAGTGCTTTAAAGTAATTATAAATGTATGCCATATAGAGCAAACAATGTATGTCTGTCACGGAAGAAAAATTGCTTCTTTGCAGAAAAACAGCATAAGGCTGGAACTTTTATTCAGTTTTGAGGTGTTAAATAAGAGAAAGGGCATGTTTCTACTAAAGCTCATGAGTAATCTATAGAGACCTGACTTTGGACATGCTATCAGGTGATGCATAGGCACAATAGAGTGAAATTCTGTTAATTTACTGTAATTCATAGCTTTAATGAGTTTTTTAATAGACTTCAAACACATTCTATTCCTGTTAACATCCTTGTATATTTATATGATGCAAATGATCATCTTCGTTTTGGAAATGCTGTTCATAGGACAGGGACCATGTAGGGAGGGAGTATCATTGGTTTTCTAGCTGTCCCTGATCCTTACTTGTTTTCTGTGTTAAAGCTAACATCAAATTTGTTTAATGCTTTTCATTTCTGTTGTGGTTTAACCCCAGCCAGTAACTAAGCACCATGCAGTTGCTCACTCACTTCTCCCGCCTCCCCGCAGGATGGGGGAGAGAATCAGGGAAAAAAAAAAAGGTAAAACTTGTGGGTTGAGATAAGAACATTTTAGTAGAACAGAAAGGAAGAAACTAATAATGATAACAACAATAATGACAATAATAATAAAAGGATCGGAATATATAAAACAAGTGATGCACAAAGCAATTGCTCACCACCTGCTGAACAGTGCCCAGTTAGTTCCTGAGCCCCCTGCCCCAGGCCAACTCCCCCCAGTTTATATACTGGGCATGACGTCGCATGGTATGGAATACCCCTTTGGCCAGTTTGGGTCAGCTGCCCTGGCTGTGTCCCCTCCCAACTTCTTGTGCCCCTCCAGCCTTCTTGCTGGCTGGGCATGAGAAGCTGAAAAATCCTTGACTTAGTCTAAACTTTACTTGGCAACAACTGAAAACATCAGTGTGTTATCAGCATTCTTCTCATACTGAATTGAAAATGTAACACTATACCAGCTGCTAGAAAGAAAATTAACTCTATCCCAGCTGAAACAGGACAATTTCTTAATTACTGTAGATAGTAAACTAGGTCTGCTGGTAAAATGGAAAATACATAAGGACATGTCTGTATGCTCATACAGAAGATTGTTGGAGCATATATAGTTGTATTAGTTCAACACTGAGCTAGTATGTCTTATCTCTGGGGTGTTCTCATTAATCTTTGCAATGGGTTCCATTTACTGTTACCAGTGGTTTTTGAAATAGGTCTTGTTCATGCTCACAACCTGAACAGCAAGTGCAGAAACATCCCAAATTATATGGATATAAAAGACAAATTGAAAGCAACACGCCTGCTAAGGCATTATCTGGATTTAGGATGTATGCTTCCTTGATTTGGTATAAATGAGTTTTATTGCTAGGTGTTCCTAGCTTTGCTGTTGTGCAAAGCTGTACTATGGTTCATGTGACTGACATAACACTTTAAGGGTTTTGCTCTTTGGCTGCAGCAGACCTGGTATTGTTGCCAAAGTCTTTATTTCCTTCTTCTGAGTACAGTGGCAGTAGTTCCTACAATGCAGAGTGGCTTGGAAGGAGTCGCCAAGGGTTCATATATAGAACTGCAGGTTTATCTCAACCCCAAACTTGGTGCTTATCTCTTACGTTTCCCTTTTGACCCTCATGAACTCACTAAGTATACTTGTTAAGTATACTTATTCTGCCCCAGACAGGATTCCACGCATAAAGGTTTGAAACAAAAATTCACTGAAACATTTCACAACTTCATCAAGGTTTGGATTAAATAGATCCTGGTTGATTTCTGACTGAAGAATCAGGTTACTCTTTAAGTCTTCTGATTTTGCATTCCTTCATATATGGAACAGAGCACAGCTTAAATCAGAAATTAACTGAATCAGAGGCTTTCAAGCCTGAATGCCCAGTCTGGCTAACACTGAACAGGAGCTGGAAACAATGCAGTAATAATACTCTATTTTCAGATAGCAATTTGATTAGAGGGAAGGAATCTGTTCTGTGGATAACATTTCCCATTTTCATGTCAAACAAGAACTAAATAGCACAAGTTAATGAGCATGAAAAAGGAACATGAAATCAGTAAAGTATGCTATCTGGCAAGGAGGAAATGAAAGAGCAGAGATGAAAATGGCAAGAGGGGATAATTTGCTGTATTCATGTGACAGTTTGGCAGCCCCCTGTGATAAGAGTGCATTTCAGATCTATGGATCCTGATGTAATTGCTGATAATATGATCACTTGTTTAGTATTTGAAGGCAACTGGCAGCTCCCGACTTAATACATGTGCACACACAAGTGGTTCTCAGTGCACCTTTGAAAGTTTGTGCTGCCGTACCTCAGTAGAAAAAGTTATAGTGGCTAACAACTCATTTACTCAATACTTTGGTTAAAAAAATTCTCCTTCCCTCCCTCAAACCTTGGTGTTGACTTGCTGGGGCCCTAAAACTTCACCTGTTCTGTGAGGAGCAAATTGTGCTTTGGTTTAGTGCCATGGTAGTGTCCTCATCTCCTTAACTGCAGCCTGCATGTGTTTTCATATAGTTTTATGTTTATGCATATAGAAAGATACCTATAAAAGTAGCATGAATCAGTAAATTTTGTATAGCTAGATCATCTGTTAGACCAAATTTCTTTGGCTGTTTTTCTGCTGCATTTGTTCATTATGAGCATACTTTAAAGAGGAGCTGGTGGCATTCTACTTTTGAGGCTGCATCGAATGTACTCAGTGTCTTCTTCATTTGCTCCTTGCTATATGTGCATCCATCTTTTTCTATTACTTGAATTACTTCTATTACTGAAGCTGCTGGCTTCAGGTGAAGGAGTCACTTGTGTGCTGCCAGAACAGATGGCCATTCTGACTTCAGCTTCTGACTCAACTGCTGCATTTCCCAGCAAGCAGAGTGACCAAGTGTTTACATGTGTCCTGTGAAAGGAGGAGATGAACTCTTCTGTTGTAAATTTGTGTCTCAATTTCTACCATCCCCCTAAAGTTGGCATTTCTTAAATGTACTCAATAAAAGCTAAGGCAGAAGAAAGATTGGGGAAGGAAAATGAGTAATGATACAGACTTCTTGAGGTATAGATTATTTCTTTTTACAATCGAAGTACAATAATATCCTGGTCCAAATCGGGCTATTAGCACAACTGCTAAATTTACAGTTTGCAAAGGCAACAAGAGTCACTTCACTTTTTTAGTAATAATGCTGTTGACAGCACTGGATTAATCTTACATTACCTAAAAGATTTGGGAAAGCTTTCCTTTACTGAAAGACTTCTGAGAGATTTCCATCTGGTCAGCACCCAAAAAAAAAAAAAAAAAAAAAAAAAAAAATCAAGTGTCTAGATGGGCTTAGCAACTGCTTTGGTACCCTGGGCAGAGTTTTTTCAAACAGATGCTGAATTCACTTGCACACTCTGACTGGAAGACAGGCAGCAGCCCTCTCTATCTTACTCTGTTTTCTCAGAACAGTCTTGGAATATTGCTGGAGAAGGGGAAAAGCATTTTCAGGTGTGCTGTTTAATACCTGGTATCATTGCTGTTCTTGTCACATCGTGAAAGCTTAGACTTGATGGCCCAGTTGGTCCCTTCCGGTGCAATGTTTCTCCATTGCTTCATAAATAATTTTGTTCTGTAAGCTAACTGAAGCTGCCACAGTTCTCATTTTGAACATGCTTTTAAAGGAACCTTTACTAGATTCTACTATACACATTTTTCTTCTAAAAGTGGAGGCTCATCTATTTGCTAAAACACCATCTCGGTGAGAAGAGCTGGTTTAGAAACTTCTCCTTGAGGGGAAAAAAAAAAAAAAAAGGCCTGTTTTTGGGCACTTCTGTCAGATCTGTCATCTGTTCCTCAGCCCAAATGGCAAGTGAGTTATACAGTGGGGCTTTGCAAAGTTCAAACCATATTGTGTAGCAGATGCTGTGACACTATTATTCAGTAAGTCCTCACAGGCTCCCCATTGTCATCTCCTTCCCTTGCAGCAATTTATGACCAGCTTTCTCTTTTTGGTGTTGCATTATGACTACATTAATCCTAAAGATGCATTAACCCCACCTCTGGCTTTACAGATTTTTCTGAAGTTCAGCTGTCTACCCCTCTCACCATCTTCATGTAGTGGATTTGTTCTACACTGTTTTCTTACTAGCTCCAAGGTGATCAGTTTGATGTATTTCAGCATTTTCCCTTTAATTCACTAGTTCTGGTCTTTCCAGATCTAGTTTGCCCATAAATCCCACAGCAGCAGTAGCATCCTTAGAAGGTAATGATAGTTCTCCTCTTTCTGTTGTATCTCATTTCCTAGTTAATCTTGCCTTAAAATTGTTTGGCACTTCTCTATGTACAAAATACTAGGTAGTATCTGTGGTCGTTATTTCAAATATGTGAGAACTGATACTTGCTTGGTTGAATGTGCACCTAGGAGTCATCTGCTTTTGGTTCTCCGAATCTGGTTATTTGCATACCTTGGGTGACTCAGTTTTCTGGTACCTTTGCTATTCCATTACAAATGCTGGGGTCACAGTGACAGACTGCCTTTCTTGAATAGGTTGAGATCTAGAGCTAGAAAGAGTTGGCATGCTAATGATACTTCACTTGCAGAAAACTCATATTACTATTAATAACATGAACTTTCTCTATACACAGTCTCTGTATTGGAAAGGTGCCATATTTCTGCACAGCAAATAATAAATTAAAATAGCTCATCACATAATTTCTTTTGGTTTCAACAGCACTGAGTCACCCACCCATGAGCCGAAACCCCATATTGTCGCTATAGTGATTTGCTCATCAGTTTTTTTTCTCATTCAGAAAGGTGAGACAAAGTCTCACTGTATGTCTGATCAATCAGTTGCTCAAGTTTTCCCACAGTTTTCCTTGGACAGTCTGATCAGCGATTGCTGTTAATACAACACCTCCTGTCTTGTAGGTGTTTGCCTTAGCAAATGTAGTACACTGCTACATAGAACTGAAAGAGCTGCTTTTACTGTTGCTAACTTCACTGAACTGAGGGTAGGAGAAAGACAGTGGAGGAACAAGGCAAATAGTCTTTCCTGACAGTTCTCCAAAAGCTGCTCTCGGACCGGGTAGAGAGGAAGATATTAGCTAAATGAATGTAAATGCTCTGTTTTTAACTAGCTGAGAGAATGAGCAAGGACATTGAAAAACTTAACTTGCTTAGTTGTCTAAATGAGAACTGAATTGCTGAAAAGCTGGTAGCTGCTCACTTAATTCTCCACCTGATAACACTGTTGGCCTGTCTCGTCTATTTAGTAAGTTCTATGGTTCAAGTACTGTGTTTTACAATGCTCTTGTATGTACCATGTACAATACCATGGGATATTGTTGGAGTTCTTTGAATCTTGCTGTAATAAATAGATTTGGAGGTTTGTTTTGGGTGCATATCCACATGTTACCAAGATGCACCACTGAACTGAGTCATCTTGACCAGAAGCGGGAATCAAAATCAAAACTTTAACATCCATTTAAGTTTATTTTTTGTTTAAGAATTGACTTGAGCTTCCCTAGAGGTTGTCACATAGTCAGTGACTGTCTCTGAACTGTCACCCGTTCCTAATTGAATCCCTCTGTACCAACACTTAGAGCTGAAATTTAACACACTGACCTCCAGTTGATCTCAGGGATGATATTATCCTATCCATTTCCTAGCAAATTACAGTTCTTTGCAGGAATGCATTAAACTATCAGATCTTTCTCATTATGGATTTCTCATAGGGCTTTTAGCTCCAAACGAGCTTTGAGGCCAGCTAAATGTCTGATGGAGCTGTAGTCTCCCTCACTACATGAAATGAAAAGTGCATCTTCTTTGCTATAATGTGAGAACAGGTTTGATTTTTTTTTTTTAGGAGTTAGGCAGCAATAGGCACAGATTGCTATAGCTGAGATGGAAAGACTCAGCATTGCTAAATTGCAAATTGGCTCAGGCTCTGTAGCAGTGCTGGTATGATAAAAAAATATTGACTACAGTATGTTTAATATTCACTTTCTCCTTTTCCTCTACAGAATCACTCATAGGGGAATTCTCAAGGTATTTCTGGCAGTCTGAAACTCTCACTGAGTAATTATCAGGATGTGCACTAACATAAATACTGTTATACCAAAGGAGACGTGAATCTTCTCTGATCAGCTCTTGGCATCCTTATGATTCTGGGAATATTTAAAAGGTAGAAAGTCCCAAATTAACTATGTAGATTGATTTAGGATCCACTTTATATATCTGCTCTAGCTAGCAGCATCCGCTTTATTGCTTAAAACTAAAGCTGTTTCTACATTTGCATGAATGGATCTATTGCCATTTTGCAGAAGAAGCAAGGGAAGAAGTGGAGGGGACCTTAATCTGTCTCAGTGTTGGTTCAGGCAAATGCACCATCCCAACACTGACATTCTTTGCTGGAAATTAAGAGCATGAAGGCTCCTTATTTCCCAGTGCTTTAAAGTTAGAGGCAAAGAGTTGCACTGTTTCTTTGGGACTGATCCCACATGGGGCTGAACTCCCAAGAAGCTGGGAAGGATTAGCAGCTTTTCTTTAATGTCTCTCATCTCTCAGGGTACAGGCTTTATGCTAATAGTAACAATATTGAAAGCTCACAGCAGTTAAGTTTTAAGCATCTGAGCATCTATGAATCTTGTAGATGGCAGAAGACTAGCTCAGTATTTTTTCACATTGCTAAAGTACTGTACAAGCATATAGATAACAGTTCTTGCTTCGAGACACTGTCATGAGATACTCTGCGTGAGAAAGCAGACATTTTCAAAGTTCCCACAGATGTCACATGAACATTTATGTTCTGTGCTTCCCACTGCATGTCCAACCAACTCCGCCATAGCTTGGCCAGTCCTCCTTGCCATCTGTAGTTGCAGGGGTACCATGCTAAGACACTCTGTTTTCCTCTTTGAAATACAGTGAGGTATGTTCAATACAAATTGGTAGATGTCGTAAGAAGAGAAGGGGAACTAGGCTGTAGCCCGAAGGGTGCCATCATTCAAACTCAGCAGGACAGCTTTCCAGAGGTATAAATGAGAGCCTTTGCAGTGGGGGCTGAGGTTCTAAATGGTGTCTGAACCTTTAAAAGCAACTCCCTTCTCATTCTGCCATCTTAACTTCTTTCTCTGCTGGATGGAAATAATGTCTTCCTTTGAAAAAAAGACCACCTCCGTATGATAAGGCCGGGAATAATGCTAACCATTGCTATTAATACAAAATTATATATCTGATAGACAGCAAAGTATAGGCAATGTGCACAACATGATATATACTGTGTGTAGTAATACAATCAGGTGTAATGGCCATCCTTCTTTTCATGGGTCCATTCAGCAGGCTACCTCTCCTCTTATTTTTAGCAAGATAGAAGTTTCACATTATACCAGCTCTGGTTACGGACATGCAGCATAGCCAGATTTAAATCATTCTCCATGAGATATTCCCAAGCTTTGCAACTGGTTTAAATGAAAAACTCAAGAAAAGCAATAACAATTTATAAACTTCTAAGTCAGAGCTATAAATCCCTCTCAGCTTGTTAAATTAACAGAGGCATTGTGCTGTGAAAAGGGACCAAATTTAAAAACTCAGAAGGACAGATCTTAGCAGGTTCTACTATTAAAATCTCTCTTAAGCAGGTCAACATGGAGAGCAAAACGTACTTGACTTTTGCTTGAGGCAGGAGGAGATAAATTCTTCACAGTTCCTTTTTTGGCTGCCACTTAACCTATTTCTTCTGGCTTTTCTTTGCTGCCATGTTTGAGTGGTTCTGTTCATGAGATATTAGCAAAGCAATTATCTGGAATATTGCTGAAGAATAGATGTAGGACATCTGAAGTTGTCCACAGAAGTTGCATTTCTGTTTACCCTGAGTTACTGTCTAACTTCTCAATATGGGTTTATATTGCTTTAAACAAGTTATATTGCTGTAGCTTTCACTACTTAGGCTACAACTAATATAAAAATGTCCAGCTACAAAGCTGTAACATTTTAACTAAACTACTCTAAGAGTCATACTCAGTTAAATGAGCTCATGTTTGTGCATAAGTAAGGTCTAAGCACATCCGCCTTTGTGGCTGAAGTGAAAAAACAGTTCTCTAGGCCTTAACTGTAGCAAATTCCTGTCTTCTGGTCATCAGGCGTAGAGACACTCTGTGATATCTTGCAAAAGGATGGGGTGCAGCCCTTAACAAATGGGAAAAGTAATCCTCTTGTCTACCTGTAAGTGCCCTTCTCCTACTACCAGAATATCCTCCAAACCATTCAGTGGTTTTGACTCTTCTGTGAAAAGGAAGGAAAGTCCAGGAGTGATTATGTCATGGAAACCTGTCAAACCATGAGGAAACAAGGCTGCTGTGTGTACAAAGCTGCATGTTATAAATTAAGCATATCTCCTTTAGATTGCTTTTCATAACACCAGCTGCTTAGCACAGACACCAAGATCCTTCATCCTGCTGGGCCTCTCATCACTTGGGTGATGTTTATTACAGCCCTGCATCCCAGACAAGATTCAACTGTTCCACATTACAGCTGCCTGTCCCCATATTAAAGTTTAGAGATTTATTCCCTACTGCCTTCCTATGGGCTTGGTGTGGTACAATGGCCATGGGAAGCTGGTCTTACTACTTATCTCGAGAGCCCTGGAACCCGATTAGCTGGAGAGACGAAACAGCGGAGTGAAGCAGCTGCTCAACACAAGCATGTGCCCTGTGCTCTGCTTATCTCTATCGGGGCAGAGATGGAGACAGGTTCTGCATGGAAATGGGCAGTGTGGCATTCCAGCAGGGCAACTATTAGCACTATTTAACTAACTGTATTTATATTTAAGGAAGAAATCAGAAAATGTAACAATGCCCAGTAGATCTGAAATACTATTTTTCCATTCTTTTTTCTTGAAGCAAAAAAAATCTACCCTTCCACTGAGTTGAATAAAACTTCCCATTCAATGCTGATACTTTGCTTTAGGTTTAGGTTTTTCTAATTTAAAATAGTATTTCCCATGATGTTAAACAAAACTTAATACAAACCGGTATGTCCTCTTTATGTGTTTTGTATAAAATGTAGTATAAGCAGGTAAGTCTAGGTGCATCCAGCACTGCTCCTGAAATTTAATCTCCATCAGCCTCTCACATATTTCTCTCCTGAATCTGATTTTAGAAAAGTGTCTAGCAGTGTCATACAGTGTGCTGGAGACAATTAAGTGAGGATAAAAATATGATTGAAAAGCATCCTTCTGAGACATTCAGATGCTGATCTGCATCTGTGCTAAGGATCAGGCTCACAGCAACCAAAGATGTTAGGAATATGACTGTGAACTGGTTTGGATCTATTTTCAAGAGTGGCTGATGATTCTCCCCCCTGCCCAAGTTCTCATTTTGGGTGCCCGTTTTAAAACACTTAATTGTTCTCTAGAACATAAAGTCAATGTACATTGGTGGCCTTTTTAAAATGTTGCCCACAGCATTTGAAGAATTGCCATAGCGCCTTTAAATAATCCTCGTTGCAGAAGAGAACTCAAATCTTTTGAAGAAGTCAGCAGTACTGAAAAATCTCTTGCATCTTCAAGGCTAGGTCATAAGTCCATAGTGGTCTGATCTGGGTAGTTGAATAAACTAAAGTAGTCAAATATACTTCTGAAAGATATGGAGGTAGGTGAATAGACAGAAATGTTATCTATGCTGTTTCCTACTGAAAAGTACCTCTCAGGTGAAGAGAAGGGGCTGGTGCCAAATTTGATATTCAGGCTGCTAAAATACACATTTTTTTCTGCTATATCACTGCTAAAGCTCAGCACTTTGTAAATACGTCTCATCAAACCATCAAAATAAACGTGGAAAGGTAGATACGGTATCTAACTTTGTGGTAACTAGCTATACAACTTAATTAAAAAGACAGCTCTATTTGAGGAATGGAGCAGCTCAGGACTCCCAAGTTTTGCCTTGAAAAGCTGTCTCTTTCCTTCCCTCTGCTGTGATCATTGTATTTTAAAGACAGGTTTTCTTAGTCTAAAAGCAGAAATGAAAATAAGCAAAATGGAGGCTTTTCCCTTCTGGAGCCAGCTAAAAAGATTGATGAAATAACGGATAGTCTTTAACAAAATAGCAAGTCTACCTGACAGGAACCACACATCCCTTCAAAGGGTACAACAGCAAGACTGATGCATTTTAAACATACTCCCAACTGGTTTGTCAGTAACAAATTAGACTTGTCACATTCTCCAAACAGTTTTAGTGAGAACATTAACAATGTTAATGATCTATGGTTTCAGCAAGAGAAAGAAGTTTGAGTCTAGTTCCAGGAAAGCACAGAATGGCTTGCAATTGTTTTGTTCTTGAGACTGCAGGGGTTTCAAAAAAATACATAATGTAAGCAATTGCTTAGTTTAGAAATTTAGAATAATTGGTAGTCATTATGCCCTTGATCATATAATTGTGTCAGCATATGCATAACTTGACTCACTTGGTATCAGATTTTGAAAACACACCAGCTCCTTTCTGAACAATCACTTAAGGGCTAGAAAGCCTTGGCACCCAGTTCTGGATTCTGAACTGTTACGAAAATTTTGGGCTTTGCATATGTCTATGTGTGGTTTTTAATTTACAGAACTGAATCAGACTGTTGTCTGTGTGTTTATATGTGTGTATGCGCATGTGAAAACAAGGAAAAAGGTGGGGTGAGTTGTTGCAAACTTCTATGATTTAGTGTTTAGTCTGTCTTGATGCAGGCTTCTGCCAAGTTCTTCTTGAGGAGATGATACATTGTGGTTTTTTCCCATATCCAAATGTTTATCAAGAAAAAATACTGTTAAAATACATTACTAGAGTTATGTGATTATAGTCATGTTAACAGTGTAAAGGAGTGGAAATAAAAATGTATTTTATTTGTTTTGAGCTTTCATGACACATTATGTTCCTCAATTTCCCTGGCTGTTGAAGAGTATTAAAAAAACAGAGCTGTCTCCCAAGTGGACTAATGTAACTGAAGGGCCCTGAGATACATACTTCAAGAACTCTATTGGGATGCATTTCCCATTCAGGGGAACATTTCTGTTCAACAGTTGTAGGACTCTTATAAGAAGCAGAGTAATCTTTCTTGCTGGTGACTTACTACAGGACAGAGCACATGAGGTTCTTTCACAAGTGCTCATGTAAGACCTACTACAATGGGATCCTCACTGAGATGTTATAGTAACAGAATAATAATAGTAAAAATCCTCGTAGTCATCCTTCAAAGTTTTTCGCTCTTCCTAATCTGAAATACAGGACAGGATTCCTGTATGCCCTTTGAAGCACTTAAGCCTATGTAAAAAGAAAAAAAAACCCAGTATTTTGTTTTTCTTTTAACAGTCTTACTGTATTACTTTTCTTGTTTGATGTCTAATTCAAAGTATAATATTTTATGAGGAAATACGTTTATTGTCAAGTATACAGGAGAACACAGAAACAAATCTACCTGTTTCTCTTAAATCTCCAGTAATTATGCCAATGACCCAGAGTTAATGCATAGCTAGAAGAGAGAGAGAAGCTTGGAGTGATGAGTTGTTCAGGTTGAAGCCAGCTGGTAATTAATTCTGCAAAACAAACACTGTAATTACTAAAAAGTAATAAAACTTTACATTACATTAAAGAGTGTAATAGGTTTTCTAAAAGGATTCTATTAAGTTTAGTGCATTAGAAGTATTCTGTTTATAAATGTGAGCCTTGCAAAATGTCAATAGCCTAGTATTTACTTAGGAAATTAAGGCAACTACATAAAAAATAAATAATTATATTTTAAAACCCATTTAGAAATTCTTTCATTAGTGAAATTAATTATATAATCTTAATGAGGCCTTTGGTGCATAATAGTTCTAATTCCTGAAGCTCTGAAAATAAAAATGAGCAACAGAAAATGAGAACACAAACCAAGGAAAATCCCTACTCTTGCTTGTTTTCATTTCAAAACCAAAAGGCTGTGAATTTAAACCCCTTTGAAGGAGAACTCAGAACTCCTTTAGAGGTCTGGGTTAGGGATGTGGGTGTGGAAAACCACGTCAGATTGACTGGGTGTGGTGATCAGAGGATGAACTCTTCTCAGGTTAAGTTACCATCCTGAGATGTGGTAACTGACGACTTTTTGTGGTAGCGTCAGCTCACCAGTTTTACTTTGAATAAGAAGTATTCTGTTAACAAGAAATGGGACTGTTAATTGTTGTGATGACTCTCTATGTAAGACCAGCAGGGCTAAAGAGGAACTGGGCTGAGACTGCAACACAGTCATCTAGTGAGGCATGTCTATTTCTGCTCTCTCTGTATTAGAACCACTGGCCTATTAAGAAAAGGCAATTCAAGCCATTGTTGATTTGGCAGACTATATTCCCTGTAAAAGTAATGTTCTTTTAGTAAAGTACCAGCTGTCTTTGACCAGGTTGAAATAAATAGTAGTAGAAATGAAGCACAGTGCCTGTACAGTCAAAATACTGTATTCCTATGTACCCTTCACCTTGCAGTTTATCTTGACTATTTAAACCTAGGTGAAAGCATGCTTCTTGCTGGGATTTTGCATTAAAGCAGCTATCTTGGGTCAGCTATTTTGACATGAAATATTTCTTGTTTCTTCTGCCCTAAAGGTACTAATTCATCCTGTCACGAACGTGCTGTTGACAGCGTGCCTTAGTTCTGACTTTCGTTTCTGGTAGGGCTTGTGCTAAACTGTACTTTGAAAACTGCAATGGAAGGGAGAAGAAAATGAGAGGAATAGAGTAGTAATAGAAATTAATACACAGATACTCAGCTGGACTAATCCTGCCACCTGCACCCTCCATATCCTGCTATTAGGACAACGGTGAGTCTCTTTACAGCGGTAACAGTACCATAACTTTTATTCCTGCACCTCTGAAATCCTCTGTGGTGTGAACATAGGAATTTGAATTTCTGTGGGACACACTTGAGTTTTTCCTAGTTAGCTTAGGGTGGTTTTCTGTCTTGTCTTTCTCACGCTGCTTGTTTTTTTTTCTAATAGTTGTCAGTTCTAACCACCCTACTGCTTGTGAAAAGATGTTCAGGCTCAGCAGAGCATCTCATGGGGCTGCTTGGCCATATGAGTTTCAAATGGAATCAGTCTGCATCCCTGAAACATGACAGAGCTTAAAGCAAGCTATTAGACTGCCACGTGCTGGGCTGTCTACTTAACGCAGAGTCCAACACACACAGAGCCATGAAGGAAAGTGATATGAGGGTTCACCTGTGTATGATATACTAAGGTGTGATATAATGTGAGGAGTTCTTATATGTCTGATAGAGAAGTAACTGAGGATTACAGCTGATGTTGCCTTGTTCTCAGCTATTGATTATTTTTCTGTTCAATCACTAAATTGTGTCTTAAGATGAGGACCTGAAACAGACTTCAGCATGACACGGATTCTTCCCTAGGCTGGTGGGAGGTTTCAGTGCTGACAAAACTAACTCCATTACATGTTCTTTGATTTGCTTGGACAGTGGGACTGATGATGTCCCTTAGTCATTTATTCTGTGTAAACTCAACATTCAGAATACCCCTTACCTTCATAAATAAGGGAAAGACAGTTAAAGCAATAAAGGCTTGAGCTTCTTAGTGGAATAGAAAACAGTTCTTGGGCCAAAAAGCTCCCAATGCCTAAGAAATGTTTTCTGTTGTCATTTGTTTTGGAGTGGACGGGCTTTTTGTTAGCATGTTTCAACCTCTAACCCCAATGTCCAAGGTTTTTCACCAAGATTTTTGGTGAAAATATGAAGGGGCGCGGCGAGGGGGGAAGCATAGAAATCTAAAAATACATATTTGTACCTATGATTCTTGCAGGGCCACCTCTTGCCTGTTTCAATAGGAAATGTATATTTTTACCTTTGCCTCCAAAAGCTGCCTTAAAGTCTTAAGGGTATCATTGTAGATTTCACAAGGGATCCAGCAAGATTGTTAGCACTTGCTCCAAATCTTTCTAAAGCCAGTGGAAAGATCTGTGCTGACTACAGTGAATTTTGAGTCAGACCCCTTAATTATAACAATGAAGATAAAAAAATAAGGGCAGAGAATTTGTGTGTTACTGGGGAGAAAAGGAGGGAGAAGTACAAGAAAGTAAACTATAAACCACCAGACTCCGCTCTTGCACGCATATCATCCAAGTGGAATACCTTGCAGCTCCTGCTCAAAGACAATAAATGTTACAGCTTTACAGTGAGAAAAAATGACAAGTGCCATTCCCAAAGGATACAAAATACATCTCTACCTATGACAAGCAGTTAACAATATGGATAGCATCTGCCTGGGCTTTTATCTTGATTTAAATTTGTTTTGCATTCACCAGGCTCAATTGTAGGAGAGTAATATTGAAATGTGCATGAACCACTAGATAAAAATTTTATTACCACCTCTGTGGTATACCTACTATAGAGAGAGAAGTTTATGAGTGAAAAAGATCACAGGATACTTAGTCACCTCCAATATTTGCAGTCCAGACTGAAAGAAGTAATTGATTTTCTAATAATAGAGAAAATTCTTGGCTGGAGGTATAGTATTGTGTGTTAGCCCATGTCTGGGTGATGTAATTTCCACTATAGGCAGTCACTGATCTGCCTTACAGTGAATGGTTTGCAGGATTACTTCTTAACAGTCTTGCAGATGATATAACAGTTCTGGGGCTTTCTAGCCATTAGACTCCTTAAAAAAATGCATTCCCGTTTCTTGCAGCTACGAAGTTGTTGGCGCCTTTGAGTGGTGCTACTGTCCTGGAGGGATAAAGTGCCAACTTTATGCAAGGCAAATACTCTTGAATATTGCTGAGCCCTGGTGTATGGATTGTCCGGCTCATAGTTCACAAATGAGTTTCACCATGTCTGGTGCACACAGGCAACTCAAGGGGGGGTTACAAAAGTGACCCAGCACCGGGTTGCCTTGAGGCCCTGTCTCTCGGCAGAGAGGACTCACAGGGAGCTGTGTAGACAGCTTAGCCCTCGGGTGTCTGATAAACCCTAAAGTAAACAGGGCACTGGCTGCGCCATTCAAAGAACCAAAACCTGAACTGAGTCTTGAAATCCCTTAACAAATAGTATGCCCTGAGTCTCAGTCCAACCACTATTCAGTTGCTGAGGAAGCAAGGTAAAAAAACCTAAAACCTGGAGGGTTTCAGCTTCAGTTTCAAATGACAACCTTGTGTATTCAAACAATTGCAGACCAACAAAGGAAAGACAAGGGGAAACTCCACTCAGATATACATAATCCATTTAGGCATATATCATAATCCACTCAGACATAGTCATACACACCATTCCACAAGTCGGGGGATAAAAACTCTAAGATTCAGGTTGGAAATGGGGGAGTCACTTCTCCAACTATACAGCTGGCTTGCGAAGGAAACCCTTCCCCCCCGCCTTGATCGGGACGCTGGTTGAGGTAACTCCCCTGGGATTGAAAGCCCTTACCTGGAGGGGTAAGTGAATATTGTTTATGCTTTAAGTTTGTAAACGCATGTGTGCTTGTGGTTGTCTGTGAATCGCTTGTGGTTGTAATAACGTACTACTCTTGCCTTAAAAAGTTGCAATTGTGCATTCCTCCATTGTATCTGTAAAACCTGCAATAGTGGCATGTTAAGTCTGTAAATGAAGTTCAAATAAGTTGTTTGCTTGAACCTTACCGTCACACCTGGTAATAATAAAACAGGCACTCCCTACCTGGAGGCAAGGTGGGACAGAGTCTTATTTTGCTCCTGCTAGTTTAATGCAGAGGTTGCCTAAGGCTGCAGAGCACTGTACCAGTGAAGGATACCACTGCCTTTAGTGGAAAGCTACTTCTTCCTTACAGCAATGCTCTTTAGGCCTTCTTGAACAAAAGAGCTGGTTTGTTTTAATAGTAGATCTGTCTGACCTGTCTCAATTGGAACAGAAACAGATCAGAAAAACAAATGCTCTGATAATACATCTGAAGAGATGGTAACCCCTAGCAAGAGAGAAGAGATGGGAAGTCAAGGAATGGTAGATAAAGTAACTTCTCCAGATGTGGTAGCTACCTGTCCAGACTGGGAAAGGAATGTATGTAGGCACAATGGGTAGCAAAGAATGTTATCCAGTGCATTGTGGGGTTTTTCTCTTTCTAGATACAAAAAATTGTGTCCTTCAGAGTGATTACTTGTCTTGGTAAAAGCTGCCAGTTGGGAGAAAGAGCCTTCTGCCTTTTACTAACTGACTGATTTCTGTGTCTGGGGCACAGTCTCAAAAGATGTGTTGCTTCTTTTATTCTGAATTACTGGTATTCATGCGCAAAAAGTATACATGCCATGTTACAGGGAAACCACAGCAGTGCAACCTGATGATGTTCAAACGGATTCTGAAAGTATTTCATATGAATTTCAAAGGGCTTTGGATTCAGTCTTCTGTGAACTGCATAAAAAATGAGTTTGGGCCAGTAATGTTTACATTTTTTCATAATGTTTATATTGAATTATTGCACATTCACTGGCACTTTGCTGTCAGTTAAGAGATGGGAGTTGGAGCTTGGGAATGCCCATGTACTTTTCATTTTGCTGTGCAGAGTTATCACACCAATTCTCTGAGTGATCAAAAGGGGAATGAAGTGCACGTGGTTAATAGTGTCCTAAAGTTATTTTGAGCCTCTAATTACTAAACAGAGTCTGAGCAATTTGATTCAGTTTTTACTCATGAGAAGGTCATTTGGCTCAAAATTGGGAACTTCTAGTTTCTAATCTTGCAAATAGTCAAATTTGTGGACTATAACTGCGTTTACAAATCTGCAAGACAGAGATCTAAAACCAAGGTTCCATGGTAGAGTCAAGGATGTACAGGTCTTCAGCCCCTACCTGTGTCGTATTCAAGTGGCAACAGACTTCCCCTCTCCTTTTTTTTTTTTTGGTTTTACAATATAAATGAAATAAAAAGATTAACTAGTAATTAGGGTTATTGAAAAGAAGATAAATGGTGAACAATAGGAAGTATACCCACTTGCTAATGTAAATCAATGCTATCAAATTAGGTTGAGGTGTGAGGGGCAGGTGTCAGCTGAGCTGCAACTAATAAGGGCCTGTAAAAGAGATTAGCTGGCTACCTATGGGCCTCTCCTTGTTCTTGCCAGCGATGCTTTGTGTGGCAAAGTGGAGCAATTGTGGAAAGGATGCTGGAATCACTTTGGTGAGTCCTTGTGGGCTACAACAGTTTCAGATGTTTTTTGTCTTCCTTAGAAACCTTTCTTTTCTTGATCTTTGCTGGGCTCCTACTGCTGGAGCACATTATATATGTTATGTATATATATTGTGTGTGCACTGCATATGTAAAATTAATGTATGTTTCTGTCTTATCTTTGTTCCTTAAGGGATAGATCACAAGTTTGATACCAGGATATCATTCAGATTGAATGTATGCAAAGCATTCAAGAAACATTTGGTTGAAAACTTAAAGCTATAAAAATCCTACGAGTATAAGTTTGTAGTTTACTATTGTACTTTTTATGGCATGTATTCCTGTCATGCACTGAGGGCGTGAATCATGAAAGCAACTGGCACATCGAACCCCATTGGATGTTTTGGCTTTCAGTCCTGGCTGAAAACAGAAGAATTAGATATGATTGCTGGTACTCTTAATGAAAATAGCCAGTTTCTTGGTAGGACTGACAGACAACCATCCTTTTAGAAGGTTTGGGATGAAATGTAATAAGCAATAGAATTTACCAAAGTCTATTTTAATCAGTAAAACTCTTGATGAGAAGCCCAACAGAAGCAGATGCACAAAGAACCGTGACTCTCCTTTCTTTTCTGCTAAGTTCTCACATTCATGAGGTTAACTGGTTTTGTATCAATATGAGCTGTGATTCAGAATTTTTCTTAACCACCATATTAAGAACAATGTGTTAGTTAAGCTTCCTTTCCAGCTTTGCTGATTCTGAAATGAACTCTAAACTAGTGATCCTTGAACTAACGTACATTCTTGAGATTTTGGTTTTAGGGGCACACCAGCAAAATAATCATGGAGGGAGGCATGAGGTGCAACATCAGGCCATTATTTTGTAAAATTCTAAATAATTATGTCCAGAATATATATTTGGTAGGCAGCCATAGTAAGGACTCGTAATGTATTTTGAGAGAATTGCAGAGAAAAGGAAACGTTACCCTTTGTAGATGCATTCAGAAGAGTTACAGTCACTTTTAACAACTTGATGGAATCACACTGGTACAGAGCTCAAAGGTCTACATCTGTGTTTCCTTGTGGTAGCCACAAACCTCTGGCTGTGGGATCTCATCAGTATTCCTGCTGTAAGACTTGGTGCCGGTATGGTCTTTGTTCCCTGAGCTTAAAAACCAGCCTGTTTTCACTGCTGACAGCTTTATGGAAGCAGCTATAAAGTTTTGCCAGTGCTCCCTCTGCTTGCACCAGTGAATCTACATTTCCCACTACAGAAGGATTGATAGTAGGCTATTTTTATATTCTGAGCCAGATTTATGCATTCTGCGGAATCATATGAAGCTAACCACATAATACATGCACGTATCAGTGAATGTGCAAAAAGTTATGCCAACTCTTCCTGAATGTGTCTCTGCATATCACTAATATTGCAAAAGAGGACTTTTGGAAGGCAAATAATGTGGCAGTTTTAATTCTTTTTTTCTTACAGGTGGTTGGTCTACATAGAGGGGAAAACTTGGATATATGCAGAAAGGTGTCAGAAGAAACATTAAGCTAAATCAGAAGGACTGAGTTCCAGTTGTCAGGCAGCCCTGAGTCAGGGGCAATACTGCCCCTGAGGGCTCAGCCTCAAATGAAAATCCCCTTGGCTCTGACAATGCTGATACTTTGACAGATCCTATAGTTGAGTTGGAAATCTTCCAACAGAAGAAAATGGATGAAGAAATAGAGGGAGAATGACAAAACATTTTTTCTTTGTTTTCTGAGCTACTTTCCCACAGTCTGATTTCCAAAGAGATCTGTTGACGTAAGTGCAGCAGCTGGAGATGAGAGGTTTTTAAAACAACCTTCAGTGATATACAGTTTATACTGGTAAAATAATTATTCTTCAAATATTTCTGAAAAATAGTGTTTAAGGTGTTTAATGATTAAAAACCTGATGTCCTTGAATAGAAATGTTAGATAAAAGAACTGCCAGAGACCTTAATGCAGTTGAAATGATAAACATAAAGGGAGCAATAATGATCAAGCCTGAGGTGATTACATTCTCTAATTAGAACACATGTATCATTTAGGCATGTTAATATTTGTCTGTCTAATGTACTTTGGTTAGACTAACTTATATCCAGTGCAAACTACTTTGATCATAACATCAGCACATGTAGCAAGAAGAACCATTACGTGTGTCCTCAGTCCTCTAAGCAAACATTGAAACTCCCCATAGCATTATGGTTCACCTTTGGAAATACACCTGAGTGGGCTAAGAGCCCAGTTCCCACTGATGTGTTATTGTAAGCATCTTGCTGTATTAGACCCCTTTGAATATTTGCACCAGTATCTTGGGAGCAGAGAAGAGATGTTTAAAATAAGGACTGACCCAAGCAGTAAGCTTGATGTCAAACACGTGCTCTTTAGCATTCTAGATGAAAAAAATCTATTAATGAAGTTATATAGCTGCTATCTCTGCTGCTGGGTCAGTTTGTCTCCATACCTGTGACTCTCAAAATTAACTGAATTATACATCTTTGTCCTTGCTGAGGATCTGGAACATGGATCTTGGTTCCCAGGCTGAAGTATTTAAGAAGCTTGACAAAAAAAATTAAAAAAAATCAGTGTTATCTTAATGCCCCTTGGAGGTGTCCTCTGCAATAATCAGCAGATGTGATTCTGCTCAAGCAAGTCTGTGTGAATGTGTATCACAGCCATTGTCTCTAAAAGCCTTTGTACTTTTCCTGATTCTGCTGCACAAGCAATAGAAGGGTATGCACAGGAAAAGCAGCGGGGCTGGCTGCTAAATCTGCAGTTACTGATGGATTTTGCAATCCCAAGACTTGTAGAATATTGTTACTTAATAAGCTGCTTCTTGGCCAGGGCGGGTCAAAGAGGAACATGGGTGAAATAATAGGGGTTACAGTACAATGTTTTGTGGCACTGTTTTTCAGACTTCCATGTACATGTGGATCGAGATCTGATTCTGAATGTGACTGCCCTTCTGCCCTTTCCCACTCCACTCCGTCTTGGTGATGATGATGCTCATTCTGTTAACTTTGATTGCTGAGAGGTTTCAATGGGAGTAATTTACTCTAAACTGGAGATACTTAAACACAGAAGCATCTTAATCTGCAGGAGATTTTTTTAAACACGAAGGAACTGATGGCTGTGCAGCCCTTGCCCTTCTTGTTCCTGCTTGCAGCTACTCCTTCCTCCAACTTCTCCCTGAAGGGACAATTGGACTATATTTGAAGAAGGGCTTGTCTGATTCCAGGTTGTTGGTTGAATTGGAGCTTTCTTTACTGGAGCTGAAATGGAGGACGAGCAAGTACTGCGTGGTGCCTGCTTTTGTGAGACATGAATCTCTCTGTGGGTCATAATCAGTATGTGATACTGATGTGTTACATTGGGTCTTTTATGGCCAGGAGGTGTCTTTGGTTTGTGTGATACAAAAGCATGTTTGCATCCAGCAATAGAGTCGGCTGTAACAAGTCACGTGACTTATAATGAAGACAAGTCATTATGTTCTGACCCTTCCTGAATCTGCACATGTAGGTGGACCTTTATATGCGATGCGTGAACATGTACTTGGTTGGTCATGGTACCTGTCAGGAGCATTCCTTATTTTCAGGGTTTAGGATCCATAGCAGCAGGTTTCTAGTCACCCATGCTTACACCACCTCAGTAAATGCAGTTCTTGACAGTGAAGGAGTAAATGATGATGATGCTTACAAGGCAATGGGTGTCAGTAGTTCTGGCTTCCATTCCTGGATTTGCCAGTAGTGAATAGACATAGAAGAATCTCCAGCTGCTTGCAGTTCAGTTTTTGTTCAATAAAAGAGAAATACTGTCAGAATTCTTCATCAGTATAAATAGTGGGTTTTCCTCCTGGCAGTAACAAAACTAGTATTTAATCAGAGAAATCTTGAGATCCTCGTTTTCTTTTATCTCTGTATTTCCTCGTGCTGTAAATATCGGAATGTTCTAAAACTTTTATATTTTAAATTAAGCTGGCAGTATTTGGTCTCCAAATGTGGGCTAGACGGTTATGAGGAGAGACAGGAAGGGAGAGTGCTCCATGGAGACCTCAGAGTTTTAATTTGCACCTACATCACCATTGAAATTAGCTTCAGTGGATGTGTGGAGTGTAATCATACCTCTTAGTGTACATTGGTACCTTGTAATGAAGTGAGCAAGGATCAGGCCTCAAACTGATACCAGAAGCAGGAACCCCCTAAAAAAAAGTCTTTGGTAAAAAGAGATACGTTGAGATGCCATCAGCCTAGCTGAGATTTCTGCAAGGCGAGCTTGATTGCAGAGCAGTTTGTCACTGCTAGTAAAGATGGCTGAAAGACTGGTAAGCTTAGGAGATAGAGTTTCAGTTCCATTCACCTGCAGACCTCCTGCTTGACTTTGGGGAGGAACAGAAAAATCATGTGCTACTCCTTTTGTTTCACCTCCCTGTTTGGAAAATGGGGATGTGCAGTTTCCCTCCCACGCAGGCATGCTGTGAAGAGAACTCTGCAAATGACTGATATGCTCTTGCACTGTGGAGATAAGGACCAGACAAACAGCAAGGGCCCAATTTATCCCTGTACAACCCATTTCAGACTTCTCAGTTGCATCCTCTATCCTAACTCCCATATTATACATTAGATGATCAGTAGCCCCATGAGGTTTGTTAAATCTGGGAATTACCCTGGAGTAGATCCAGTCCTGCTATGTCCTTGATTTCTCTTGAATACTTGTGTGCGTGGATACTCCCCCACGGAGGGAGAATTGTGAAGGACGGTTGATTCTGCTTTAAGCTGAGAGTAATTCATTGTAAAGCTTTTGTGCACAACTGCCAGAAAATAGTTGCAACACGGTGGTGAATTTACCTCCAAACAGGAATCGCAGAACAGTTCTGCGCATGAGGGAGAGCTAGTGAAAGTGTCCTGTTTAGTACACAGATGAGCTCTTGGTTGTGCTGCGTGGTGGTGCATGTTAGCAGCTTGGGGAGTAGAATCTGGGAATAGGCTGCCTTGGAAAGATAGTATCTCCTGAGGTGCTTCCTACACTGCAAGAACCATGTGGCTAGATACAGAGGTGTCTTGAAGGACATTTTGGGATTCCCTAGGGTATTCTGGCTACTAGCAAATAGGTAAGACTTTTCTGTGCACCTGCCTTTATAGAACAGCTTGTCCCAGGCTTTGAGAGGTATCCCTCGGGGCATGGCCTGGGAAGTGCTCTGGTGCCAAACTGTCACTGTCCTCTTGGTACATGGTCTTTTCTCCCAGCATATTTTTTTGTACTCTGGTCGGACATGAGAGGCCCCATAAAGTACAACATGACTTCCAAGTCAGCATGATTGAGACACTCAAACTGGTTGCATAAGGTTGTTAAAAGAATTCTTCATTAACCTCAAGTATCCCTCAGTAATGAACGCTGTGGATGAGAAAGCTTTTGAAGGCCAATAGCAAGCAGAACTTTGAGACTGATGGGCTGTATTTGAAAGCAGTGTGTGGGGAGGGAGAATGAGAGACAAACAGGTGCTTGAGACAGGCATCTGAGAATGCTGACAAAATGCAGAAGTCAAAGGGACGAACAAGTCCAAGAGCAAGCTCTTGTCCCCCCCATGCTTGCTCCAACACCAATGGGTCTAAATTTTGTCGTACTGAAGTTCATTTTCTGATTTCTTTTTTTATTTTTTTCTTCCCCTTATTGTGACCCTAAGGTGCGGCCATAACCACTCTGTGGATATGGAATGTGATTTCAACAAATAAAGGTGGAGTCCTATTTGAAGTTTGATAAGGCTCAAGTGACCTTACATGTACTAATGTAGAATTTTATGGCATGAGATACATCTGGCTGCGTCAAAAACACTGCATGTACTGGCTGAGCTCAAAGACCATCCTTTAGAGGCTGATAAATGGCAAATGCCATGCAAGGACTGTGATACTCCTTGAATGCTTAACTGTCTCTGAAGACCAGGGAAGACTGCCCACAGCCCCTTGGGTGTTCAGGCATGCAGAATTATCTGTTGAGGGGTTCCATCTCACCCTGAAGTATTTTTTTGTTTTTTGCTTGTATGCAAAGTTGTCATCCTGGGCCTTAGGAGAGCTCTACAGTTACGTGTCAGAAGTCTCAATACCGTCGTGATCTTGCCACAACTAGACAAGGATATATAGGAGAGCAATTCTAATCCCTCCTAAAAGGGGACTTTAAAAACTTTCTAGGTCTCAGCAGTGTTAGCATACCCTGGCCTGAAAGCGCTGAGTTAGGAAAGCAGCTGCATTTCAGATGTAGATGCAGGCATGTCTGGTCATCCAGCCTGATGGTGCCTATAAAGCTGCTCAGGGTCTGGTTGTAGCAGAGGAAAGCACTGCAGGAGGCATGAGAGATTATTATCCTCATCATGAGAAAATGAGAAGTGATCTTACTAATAAAATACATGCATTATATAAATAAAGAGAATTCTTATGCAATTTATTCTCTTCATGGACATGTTTGATTCTATGTCACATGGAATGTGTGTATGTGCATTCATATTAGGCAAAATAATGGCCTTTCTGAAAAGATGTTAGTGGATTATTTTACTCTTGCTGCAGGTGGCATTAAGATGAGAGGACTTGGCTATTGTGCTGTCAATTTGTTTAATGATTATTAGAGGAGCAGGTGATTTCTATTAAAGGGAAGTGACAGACTGTCCATTAGATATAGATGCATGTTTATTAAATTGGAAGCCTGGAGCAAGCAGCCTGGCTCATTTCCTTCCAAATTCCAGACCAATCTGTTTTATTTTGCACCTGGAAGGTTCAGAGCACAGTAAAAGAGGGAACTATTTACCAAGCAGGCATAAGAGGACACTTGCATTCATGCACATATATTCACTTCCCTCCCAAATAGAGATTGCAGTGGGAAGGAGGCTGGGAGAATGCAGGCTGTAATACGTTTCTTAGTTTAATTTGTTAGCCTTCTCACCTAGATAGGTTTGGAAGCAGAGAGAAATGACATAAGGATTTAATCTTTAAGTGCAAACCCTTTGTCTCTTCAATCTGTGTGTGTGTGTGTCTCCACATAATAGAAAGATTGGTGATCTCCTCTAGCCCCATTTATCCCAGTGTTCTGGGTCTGCTGGTAGCCAGCTGCTTCAGTGGAGATGTAAGCTCTCTCCACAGTGAACAATTACAGAAGAATCTACCCCAAGGAGACATTTATTTGCAGTCCCCACCAGCTATTGGTTTATGCTCTGAAGCAGCAGAATTTATCTTTCTCTTTAATCCGGTTTAATGTGACTGTGGATGTTCTCATTACCCAGACAGAAGTTTAATCCTTTCAGGAAATGTCTCCCCAATTCAATGCCTCTGTTATCCTTCTTTCCTCTGAGTCAAACTGGTGCACATTAAAATCAAATCTTTCTTTTCACAGATCTAATGTAATAAGCTTACCACTCCATCCACCCCCATTAACCAGATCTTCACTGGGATAGTGATTCTGGGTCTGGTGTCTGCAGATCAAAGAAGATACTGAAAAATTGGAAGGGTTCATAAAAGAGCCATATAAATGATTCAGAGTCTGGGAAACATCCTTCTAGTGAAAGATGTAAGAAGCTTGATCTATTTAGGCTATCAAAGAGGAAATAAAGAGGAGACTCCATCACAATGTGCAAGCACAAATACAGGGAAGATGACTTCTTAGAATAGATGGCTCCACTAGCCAGCAGAAAAATATGCAGTGGAATTTGGTTGGAAGGTCAGGATTCATCTTTCATTGGAAGCTGGAGCTAGCACAAGAGTTGGGAAAAAAAGTACATATGTTTTCAGGGTAAGATAATTAGCCATTGGAAGAATTTACCATCAGAGTAACAAATTAGGAAAATCCAGAACACAAGCCTAATTTAGGAGATCCGTAATGCTCTCTGATGAAAAGCATTATTTTATTCTACTGATTAGAGACTAAACTATAAATGATGTGTCACAGTGGACACTTGAATGTTCCTCTTAGAGACAGCAGCTGAGCATCGTGCTGCCACGTTGCAGCAGCGTGGCTGCAGAAGGGGAGCAGCTTAAAACACAGGCTTCTCTGCCAGGAAATTATGAAATCGGGTTCCTGGTATCCTCCTGAATTCCTCTGGGGCCTTAGTTTTTCTCATTCAGTTTTCCTACCTGTAAATATTGATAGCACTGAGCTATCTCCTGTCAGGGGACAGGTGTGGACATCCTCACGTTCATAAAGCATTCTGAATATATGTAATGTTATTTTTGCACCAGAAATGAGCAGTATGTGATGCCTCCTGGTGGATTTCCACTCTGTATTTAATTCCAAATGTATGCATCAGTGCAGCCTAAACTACAATTTACTCAAACTAAAGAAAACAGAAGTCTGGTCTGTGGCATGCTCCCTTTCCTGGTTTATGTATCTGTCACTGCAAAGACAGGAAAGTGTGCTACTGCATGCTAATAAATCACTTTCTTTTTGCGGCTCTGTACTCATGGTGAGTGGCTGTGATTTGTGAATGACCTGTTTCTGCTCTGGGGACAGCTAGACTGAGAAATCAACTGGGAGTTTACAGTGAGCCGATTTGGTTCCAGTCTTGGCTCAACAGCAATGAATGGGCAAAGGCTGCCACCTTCAGTCAAAACCTCCTTACAGCAGCGGAGGGGAGAAATTCAGAGAAGAGCTTGCACCCCAGGGAGATTTGAGATGGAGCAGGGACCAGGTGGAAGAAATGTGTTAGGGAAGCATGAGATGCGGAGCATAAATTGCACTGACTGGTGTCCCATCCCTCTGTCATCTGGGTGAATTCCTGTCCCCAGACTAAAGTCGGCAGGTAAACACCTCGTTACTGAAGTGGGGGTGTTTGCAGAGTGAGGGAGATATTACTGCTGTCCTTAGTTCACAGGGAGAATGAACCTTCTTTTCTCCACCCCACCCTCCCACCCCTTCTCCCTTTGGGAACTTACTTAAAATTCTTTCTGTCCTTGGCTCAGGCACCCTGGAGCCCTAGATGAGCTGATTGCAATTTTGTCATATTAGTCTCCATGAAAACAGAAGTAATGACTCTTGTCAGGTGACAGGCTGTCCCCAGGACCACCCTCACCATTCAAAACACCCTACTGGTTCCAATCACTCATAGTCCCCTCTGATGCTCAGCAAGGGAGAAAAGGGGAGGGCAGACATTAAATATTGCTGTATTTAAAGGCTACAATAACATATTCTTCGCCTCCCCTCCAACTATTTGCTGGGCTGTTATATCACCATTCTTTTTCTGTTTTTTTTTTGTCTTTTTTTTCCTGGGCACATGTTTTTCCAATTCAGGCAAAATCACTACTTCTATACTCAGCTGTCCTGATTGCATGAAGAAGAGTCTGATTGCATTATTCATCTGCAGTGCTCATAAAAGACTTCAAAACTCTTGACTAGACCTAAAGCTTTTGATGACATTCTGTTTCAATAGAAAGGGGGAAAAATACTGTGTGAACTGGTGGCATCTGATCACATTGCAACCCCACCAGCTGTGGATGGGACAGCTAGGCCTGCATGGTACAATATGAGCTGTTGCTTTTACTGGGCAGTTTCTGGGAGGTGGCTTTCTGGGCTGTTCTGCTTTGTTTTTCTCTGTGTCCAAGGCTGCGGTGATGCTGGGGAGCAAATTGATTTTACATACTGGTATGCAAAGGTAGCCTAACTCCAAGGAAATGCTGCCACCTGTGGGCATGTGAGCACGTTTATCCCAGCTTGGTTATTTTCGTATCATTAGAAACTCTGACTTAGCTTGTTAAAATTCTTCTGATTGAAAAGTTTAGTAAACTAGAAAAAGAAAGAGGGTGATCCGGTGAAATGAAGACAGCAGGGGAAAGGTCATGCTGTATTTCACCACTGACAACTGGGTAATTACAGGGACAAAATACCAGGCTAAGTGTGTCTTTGGTCTGACTGATCTGACCAGTCTTGTTTTACTTATTCTATTGTATCACTATTGCAGCTCTTATCATCACATCTACTCTTTCAGTGCCAGGGCATCTCGCTTGTGTTTGGTTTTGAGCAGTAGAAGGACTCAATCCAAAAGCTGAGTAGAGATTCCTAAGGGGGTACTGCAGTATGTACCTGTTGCAGCTCTTGAAAGGAAGCATGAAATGGGATCTGAATGGATGAGTCTTGAGTACTGTGTGTGAGACTTCACAGGTCTGTATTAAGCAACTTACGTTTATACAGTGACTCTGTATACAGTGAGAGCCAGCTTTATAAACTTAGGTATTCCAGAGAGAAAGTACCTTGGTAATGTCACTAAAAAGATATAGTTCTAAATCAGAACCCCCATTCAAATCCTTCCATTGCAGAGGGAGTCCCTCTCAGTATCCCAGCCTGTCAGTCTGCCTAGTGCTGACATGATGCATAGCACTGGCACTGAGGTCACTGCAATGTCACAAGAGCCATGAGTATTCTAGAAGGTCAGGACCAAGCAGTTAAGGAAGCTGAGGAGGAAGAAGGCAGAACAAAGTGATTCCTAATATGGCAGGGAAATTAAACCTCACCTGTGCACTGTCTTTTCAGTTGGCTTTTATTATACCATCTTTGTTTGTTTTCTTGGGAGGCCTGTTTACCATATTGGCTTTCAGGTTGGCTAGGTGTGCTTATGGTTTCAGCATAGAAAAGATCTGGATGAAAAAGGTAAGGGCAAAATGTTTCTGAAATGGCTCATATTTTGCATGTTGATGTGAGAATGCAAGAATTAGATTCAGTATGGAAGGAGTACTAAGAAAGTATCTTCTGTTATAGCATGGCATGTTCAGGGAAAGTTTGGTTTAGTTTTATCTTCGAGTTGATTACTTTGGCAGGTTAGTGCTTTTGGATGTTCCTGTCTTTCCCCTTCTAAGAGGAGGGGACAATATAGTTTTTACCCATGTAGATATTACTAGCTGCACAAACGTATGCGTACTGAAACCTCAGCACCTACATATGCATGTAAACACAGATGTACGTAAGAGCACTGTAATGCTTGCTTTTCAATCCACATTTGCATACAACCTCTGATTCTTAAACACACAAGCTAATATGTGCAAACACACAGTATCTCATACACACAGATATTTAAACACCAAGGCAGAATTCATAACAGAAATGAGGAATACATGTACATGGTCAGGCTGTCTCTCAAGACCATAAGCTCCCCACTCTGTAAACTGCAACTATTGGAAAAATTGTCTTAAGTTGTTTTTCAGTATTTTAGAATAGCCTTTTTCACATGGTCCGAACAGACTGGACAAGGGTGGGATTAAGCATGCTGAAAACAAATCCACCACCAAAAGATCTATGATCTTTTGACTCTGGTCCTCCCTGTGTGCATTGTGGAATTTTTGAGAAGGTATTAGTAGCTCTCAGGATGGTTCTTATGCAATATCCAGGTCACTTATGTACCTGGTTACAATGTCATTTGCAGGACTCAAGAGCTCTTTCCTTGTGTTGCTTCATGTTGCCTCCAACAACTGTTGCAGGCCGTTTCACTCTATCCCTTCCGAGGGAGGGCTTGACATTCTCATCAGCTTACCTGGATTGTGTGGGCAGAAAATGAAGGGAACACCTGTGCTACTGGCAAACTGTAGGCATCTCTGTTTGCCAAAATGTTAAATTAATCTGATTGTCTGCTGTTCTTTTGACTGCTGAGTAGAGGTGGGGTTTTGTTCTTAAGCGTTACTCTTTACAGATTCTGGTGCTTGGGCAACTGAGTGTAAAAAAAGAGAGGCCAGCACAGTATCTCACATTACAAGCAGCATTGGTCTGGTTTTTGTTTTGGTTTTTTTTTTCCTGGTAGGTGTTTACAGGTTTTCTGTCGTTGAATAATCTGTGTTACTTATTTGTTACAGTTATTAATAATTGTAGCTGCAAGAAGGACAGAATCCTACCTCATTGCAAAAGCTAATCAGAATTAGCTGAAGCTGTACGGTAAATCTAAGTCTTACCTGGGGCTGTTACTGGCATACATTAAAAGAGGTAACAGGCCATGTTAGAACAGAACACTGGAACTGAGCTCTTCCAGGGTATATGCTAGGGAAAGTTTTACATGGTCAAAACTAAGAAAATGAATTCACACCTGACATAAGATGGGAAAGGGTGGGGAGACTAGTAGAGAGGTGTTATTAGCAACAGAACACACTCTTCCTTTCGGACTCAGGTTATGAGGCAATCACTTTAAGGTGATGTGAATCACCATTCATTGGTGTAACCAGTAGGGAAGAAATGAGACTGCGTCTGTGTATCACACTATGTGTCTGCACAGCATGCCCTCAGTGAATTCCAGGAAGATAAGGCTTTCTGAAGCTTTTAGTAGCTTAGCTGAAGGAAAATATATTCCACCCCTCTCTTACTTTCAATCTGCATTCAGATTTGGTGGTGGCTGGATGTGTTGGCTTTAGCCGTCTTGGGAAACAGTGTCTGGCGAAGCCAAGGTTAACAATCTATTTGCTTCTCTGTCAGGACAAAAATGTCTGGTGGCCACACAAAAGGAAACAAAGTTCGGTCTACTGGATAAGAGTCTTCTCTACGCAGGTGGAAATGATGCTATCAGCTCAAACATCTATGGGGTGTGTACTGGTAAGTAGATTGGTTAGCACAGGTTTCCTCTTCTAATGCAGGTGGTGAGGCGTATCTGTTCTTTTGAGGACTTCAGGTGAAAACACAAGCATGTCTTACATATATAAAACAAGTATATATGAGTTTTGCAGCTGATACGATCTAGGTCATGCTTTTTCCTGATATAAATGTTTGGCCTCAGAAGATGATTTGGAAAGTTCCTAAGCAGGAGAAGTTATATAAAATGACTGAAACTTACCATCTGATGTTTCCCTAGATCTGGCTGTAGGCAGACTGCTGCATCTGGCTATACAATCTCTGTCTTCTGGGTAACTGAATCACTTCTGAGTGATTCAGCCCTGATGGCTTGCTTGGTGGCTTACTCTTTCAATGGGAACTGATTATAACAGTATTGGTGGTAATCATTTTTGCTATTTTAAATGCATGTCCAAAGGATTGAGAGTGCTGTCTTTATCTACCAAAAAAGGATATGCCAATGACACATCTCAATGGAACTTAACTGGCTTTTTTTTTTTTTAATCCGAGCATTCTTTTGTATATTAGATTTTGGTGACTGGAAGTGAATGAACAACTAGTCACATGGGTTTGATTCCCTGGCCTTTCACAATGACAACCAGGGAACTGGAGTTACGTGGTCAGCTGCATCAAGCCCTCATCAGTAGTAAATTAACATGACAGCGTTGACTTACATTGGTTGTGATTTTGGTTCATTGTGCATATGCCTAACTAAAATCTCTATCTTGGGATTGCTGCAGAGTGTAGGTAACTGAATTTTGTTCCTTCTGCCTCTCCTGTAAGTCATAGAAAAACAGAAAAAGTGATGTTTTAGATGTGTGCTTGTTATAGATGGAAGCTGTGTTACTACCACAGTAAACCTCATAACTTCCTCTTTGATGCCTATGTTTTCAGGTGATACTCGTGTTTCTTCTGAATATTGGTGCTCTTATCATTTATTTTGTCAATCTTGCTGAGTAAGTAGATTACTGATGTTTATCCAAAAAGCTTGTTTAAACTAACTGTAGAAACAAATTGCCAAGCTGATGTGTTTTCTAAGAGCTGTTTTGTGGCCACAGATATGGGCCAGAGGAGCCTATGGGTACTGATATGTGACAGGCCCCTTCGAGCTCCGTGGGTTGTCGTCAGGTCCATACTCCCCCCTTCCTTTAAGATGCCAATACTTTACAGGGACTACAGATGCCAGAAGAGCATACCTTGGGCATAACTGCATGATAGCAGCAGCCCGAGTAGTGCGTGGAACTACACAATGCAGCAAGAAAGGAAAAATTGTGGTTTCTATCTTTCCGTTACAGCTGTTGAAGTTTCACTGTATGTAAGGTTTTTGTGTGTATACCTTCAAGGGTGGATTTTCAGAAGAACTGAGGGACAGATGTCCAAATCCTACAGCTTTTGAAAAGGGTCGGGCACCCATTTTGGTACAGACATTTTCAAAAGCATTCAAAGCCCGGCTGTTGCTATTGCAATGTTTAGAGAATGCTAGACCACCCACTACCCAAAGCTCTTTTGAAAGTCTGGGCATTTATTTTTGGTACCTAAATGGGAATGGGGCTCTTCTGTAACATCCAGCTTTTGGTAAACAATTTGATGGGAATAAAATAATGAGACTGAGTAGGAAAGCACACTGTATCCTCTACCAGTCTTCACCTGAATACATATATTTTGTAGAAGTGCTTGGGGTAAAAAAGATATTAATATGTAAACCCCTTTGATTTAATACACGAGAGCATTGTTCTCACTTCTTTGCTTGGACTGATGCACAGCACTGGAAAAATAAAATGGAATTATAAAATGAAATAAATAGAATATAAAAGCTGTGGAACACTCTGAACTGAATTCAGTCAGCAGAGGTAAACCTGAGAAGCAGAATTACACATCAACAGCAATCCAATATTATGTTTAATCCCAAGACATTATAAATCTGACAAACATCTAGGAATAGCTTCAGAAGGGAAAGAGTAGTTTTTTTAAGGAATATACAGGCAGTTAATCCTATTTATACAGAGTTCTTTCCATGAATAGTGTTATACCTGTAGGTGAGAGTAGATGTTCCCTGGGCTGACCTATGGGACTAGTTCACTTTGTTGTGTTTCTGCTTTCAAAGTATCCCCTGCGTGGGTGGAGGAAGAGGTGCCTCACGTGGCTCATAATTGATGTACCTAACTTGCTGTCAGCCTGGTGTAGGCAATATGTCAGCACGCAAGTGTGTGAACGTGGCCTGTAATCTCTCCAGGTGCAGTCAAACATCTGTTGTTGGACCAGGTGGTACCAGTGGGAGAAGCTTATTCCCACAGCTTTCTACTGCCAGATTTTACCACTTGCGTCAGTCTGCGCTGTTACACTTTGTTTGAGCGCTCTGTAAGCTTATTTCATGCAAGGTCAGTGAGGCTGGCCTAGAAAATTTAAATTGGTGTTGTAAGCTAACCTGGCAGACTTTGATGGAAACTGCTCAGTGCTTCAACTACTCCCTTGGCAGTTAGAAGGCCATGTTCAGAAGGGGTTCAAGTGAGAAACAGCTGCAGGAGCTCTCTCTTCTGCTGACTAAGCTGAATACAGAAGAGTATACTTATACTGGTCCACAAGAGAAGGGTGAAACCGTTTTCCTGAAGAAGTCAACAGAAAGATTTGCATAAGCACTCTATGAATATATGAAACCAAATCTTTCCAGTATATTTGCATGATAGATAAATAACGTCATGTTTTAACATGCTTGCTAATGCTAATGATAACCTGCTATTAGCAGTGATTTATTCTGCCTAACTCACTGAGGAAGTAGCGGTTTAAATTACACAAAATTGTGAATACATTTAAATTTTGGTTTAGTGATTGTTTTATAATAAAAACCCAAACCAAATGTCACTTTATAGCCACTCTATTGTTTTTTGTTTTCTTTTTTTGCCCTTCCCTCCACTGGCTGTGATGCCTATTTCCCATTTAGAGCAGAGGAATTCAAGATCTCCTTTCCAGACAGCATCCTCTATGTAGATACAGGCTTCAATGCTTTCTTCCTCCTTTACTTTGGATTACGGGTAAGGGCACTTTATGGGAAAGTTGAGTTAAAAATGAACTATATTTGGGAGTAGTTTACCTGTGTGGTTAGCAGGTGCTCTGTAGTATAATGTTTGATTGCCTTAGCTTAACTCTGAGCCACTCTGTTTTTTCAACTTTTCTTGTAATTACTTTATTTTCTCCCTTTGGAATCTGGTTATT
Organism: Aquila chrysaetos chrysaetos; assembly: GCF_900496995.4. Classification (NCBI taxonomy): domain Eukaryota; kingdom Metazoa; phylum Chordata; class Aves; order Accipitriformes; family Accipitridae; genus Aquila; species Aquila chrysaetos. The sequence goes on along the minus strand of NC_044016.1, from coordinate 36,824,831 downwards.
TCCAGCATTTCTGCAACATTTCCCAGCTCACATGTTAGCCTTGTCTGTCTTTCTCCATGTCTTTAAACCACTGAATGAATTAGTCAGGTCTCTCTTCAGCTTCTCTTGAACAAACTGTACAGCTGTGTGCCATCTGTTGTTAAAATGACATTAGTTGCACTGGTGTGAAATACATTTTGATTGTAGCTTTTGACATTAGAATTTTTGTCTAAGTAATTAGAAAACAGGATATTCCCTGTTACAGATCGATGGAATGAGGATGGGGTCCTGCCCGCCCTTTGGTTTTATAATTCGTTATTACTGATACTGCAGTACCACAGAGAAAGACACCCTAGAAAAAAGATGAAAGGGGCAGGTGAGAAGGAGGGAGAGAACGAGAGCATGGTTATACCTTTGGGTCCAGCCCATTTTGGGTTTTTTGGGGCTCCAGCCCAAGCCTTTCTGGAACAAAGCAGGAATGTTAAGGGGGTGTCTGCAGAAGCCAAAGCAATAGAGAAGGAAGTAGACTGCAAAAATGGGTGTCCTCAGAGAGCTGCCTTCTTGCTCTGATGAGACCCATGATCACACAGCACTGATACTTTTTGATGTTATTCATCTTTAGTTTGTGGCAGCAGATGACAAGCTGAGGTTCTGGCTTGAGCTGAATTCTCTTGTGGATTTCTTCACGATCCCTCCGGTTTTTGTCTCCTATTATTTAAAGAGGAATTGGCTTGGTAAGTAAGACTTGGAGATCTTGCTTTCCATCCATGTTGTCCTGCATCTTACATCAAGACTCCCTTCAAGTTTATTTTGATGTGCAGAGGCTTTGAGCATCAGTATGAAAACTGTTCTTTGGGAGCAAAATTATGCATCGTTGGCAAAAACTTCTTTAATTTTGAGGCGTTTGTAATTTACCCAAGTCTGTCTCCATTCTCTTTATCTGTCTGCCTGGCTTTTAGTATCTCAACAATCACTGTACTTGACCAACTGGATGAGGAGTTACCCAGCAGGGAAGCAAAGATGGTACCTTGATTTTTTGTGAATGGCTTTCTTGCATGCTCTGGGGTCTATAGTCTAGGGGACCTGTATGTCACTTAAGCCTTCAGGTTACAGCTCAAAGGAATTGCAGTTCTTATTTTGTCTCATAATTCAAGGCTTCCTTTGAGCACATAGGTGGAAATCCAGTGACATAAAGGCTCTGAATACTGAGCAGTGTCGCCAAGTTTGAGGTAGGATCCACTATAAATATGTGGAAAACAAAGCATGCATATTTAAACATACCTGAATATGTGGAAACACTCCACTTCTAGACAGACTTTTTCTTCTCCTCTGACTTCTCACTTTTCTGCAGGTTTGCGTTTTTTGAGAGCACTTAGGTTGTTAGAACTTCCACGAATACTGCAGTTCCTCAGGATCACAAAGAACAAGTAAGTTAATGCCTTGCTGAGTACACTTGGAAGCCTAACATTCTCCCTGATGTGTGTATTTTGGCTGACTCGGGTAATAGAGGAAAATACTAGTGTTGCATATGGAAAAAAATTACTATCAATAATGTTGCACTGGAAATTACAAAAAATGTTATAACTATCAGCTCAGTGAAACTCTGGTGGTGGGGAAATGAGTGGAAATCATAAATGCAAGAAATCTTAAAAGGTTTTAGAGATTGATAAATATCAAAAATGGGATTATTTGACATGTTGCCTATGACAGAAAGGGCTGGATGTAGGAAGATTTTTCTAATCCTAAATCCTTCATATGTAATCTTACACTCACTAGACAAGAGTTTTGTTGAGTGGAGTAGGGTCGTGTAGGAAATTTTAACTCTGACAAAGAACGTTACATTTTAAATGTCCTGTGAATTTTCCCTTTCTATCTCCAGTTACTCAATCAAGCTCTCCAAGCTCTTTGCTATATTTATCAGCACGTGGCTCACAGCTGCAGGATTTATTCACCTGGTATGTATCATCAGCTACACATCCTTCCTTGTCACCTTAAACCGGTATTGTCATGTGAGCTTTGGGTATATGTATTTTCCTAACAAATGCAGCATTCTCTTGGGAGAGGATGAATTTGTTGTACCAGGACAAAGCATGACTCAAGTCAGTGTATTTTACTTGTGTATGTTATCAGATGTGGTTGCATTGATGCAATACCTTCCTGCTACACCCTCCCCGCTAATGAATCACTTCTGCAATAAGTAAAATAGGGCTAATTTTTTAATGAAATAATTCTGAATTGGAGATGGACTGAAACCAAAACCAGTTTAACCTTCTTTCTTCTTTTCTCTTTTCCTGCCCCTCGGCAGGTAGAAAACCATGGAGATCCTTGGGTTCAGCCTGCAAATTCCCAGTCCCTCAGCTATTTCAAATGCATGTACCTAGTAATGATGACTATGTCCACTGTTGGTTATGGTGATGTAGTGGTTCAAACAACGTTGGGTCGAACGTTCATTATTTTCTTCATTATTGGTGGTTTGGTAAGAAACCTATACTTCTTTTCTGAAAATGGCAGCTGGGGACAGACAGTGAACAGCAGTGTCACCAAAAATTTGATCTTAGCAGGGATACAGTAGGGATTAAACATCTATGAGCAAAGAGAGTTTTGACATTAACTATTTACTGGTATTGCTATAGAGTAATTTTCTAAGAGCTGGCAGGGCTTCTAGTATTTCTTCCTGCAGCTGCAGATACTGGCTAGAGCCAAAATACTGGACAAAATTAATCCAAGGTATCAATGGCATAAATCCATTGTCACTACATCATACAGTTGTACATTCCTGCCAATGATTTTAGGAATCGGAAGTAAATTTCTTATTGTTGTTCCACATAATTTAAATTCTCACAAATTAATTTATCACGGTTAGGAGAGACAGAATTGGCTCTGAGAAAGATGATTTTTCTTGATGTCTTAGGTACTGTTTGCAAACTTTATCCCTGAAGTTGTGGAAATTGTCGAAAGCCATAAAAATTACAAATCCTCCTATGAAGTGGTGAGTGGGAAAAAGTAAGTATGGTTGCTGTTTGTCTTTGGAAAATAAAAATCAGGTCAGTGACTAGGCTGGGAACCAGCTCAGAAGAAATAAGAAGCTAAATAAAGCTTCCTGTAGTAATTTAAATGATACCCTGAAACTTACTCTTGTTTGATCCTTACCTCAAGACTGTCTGAATAAACCTTGTCGACAGCACTATTCAGCATGGGCTTTATTTTCACAGGAAGAGAAGCTAGCTGACATGATAGCCTAACTTAGAGATTGAAGAGACCTATTTCATTGGTGGGGGTGGTGTGGTTTTTTGGTTTTTGTAGGTGTGGTTTGGTTTTGTAGGGGTTTTGGGTTTGGGGGGCGGGGTTGCCACTCACAGGACTGGGCAGGTACAGCTTTAACCAGGTCTTACAAAGTTCCTTCTGTGACTCTGTTTTTGGAATGTCTACAGTTCACTGCTTCTAACACTTACAGTTCCTCTTCCTTTCCAAAATAACTCCCGAAGTACATAGTCACGATGGATGAAATTTCCATCAAACCAAAGACACAAGCTATCTTCTGCATTATTGTGATTAATATACTACAAGCAGGTGTGTAGTTTCATATAATGTCAGCTTTCCAACAACCATTCTGCTATTTTCAAAGTCATAAATCTTGCTTGATCTCTTCCTGTAGCTATATTGTTGTCTGTGGTAATATCACTCTGGAGAGTGTCACTACATTCCTACGAGACTTTTTGCTTCGGGACAAGGGAAATGTTTGCACAGAAATCCTTTTTCTGGGAGAGTAAGTATCCTTATTTCTCTGAGATATTTGACTTTGATTCCCTGAACACTTAGGGGAAATGTAGGAGATTTGAAAGTAAAGGAAAGCAATGCTGTGTAACTAATTAACACGAGTTACAAACCAAATTGTAGCAATGAAGCTTTTATGCTGGAACGTTCATGATAAAATGTTTTCCGTTGTGATCAACTGGGGAAAAAAGAAAAAGTTTCCCTGTAAGTTCCATAGTAAGCTAGCTTTGCCAGATATACCTGACTTTAAGTCTTGCCACGTCTGGCAATCAAATAATTGTCAGCTGTCTCAATTTCTTATACATTTTTTCATGCTGGGGAGAAAACTTGTAACTTCCACTTGGTCATGCTGGCATATGGCAAAGGGAGGAAAGTGAAGCCACTTTAATGTGCCAAAAATAGGCATTTCAACTGTCCTGTCAGATCCCCTCCTTCTGCCTAGCTGAAGCTATTAGACATGTTTCTGAAAGCAGAACCTTCAGAGAGAGGTGATTGCTGGGAGCACAAACACAATTTTACCTTGGAATGCAGTGGAAGTGGGGCAAGAGGTGAGCAGAATATTATAAGCATCTCTTTTGAAATACCATGACATTTTGAGAGAGCTGTTCAATTGAGGATGAATGGAAATGAGGTACAGGAACAGTTCAAAGACAGGAAAAAGTGCTTTAGAGTAAGAGATGTAGAGTTCAGTCTGTTTAGCATAACAGGAAGAGGATAGGGAGTTTGGCTCAATTAAAGTGCCTAAGTAGCTTCACAGCCAGTTTTAAAATCTTCTTTAATCTGGAAAATATAGGCATAACAAAAGCTAATAACTAAAGCGTAAAGTCAAGCAAGCTCAAGTAAGAAGCAAGGCATGCATTTTTGAAAGTGAGAAGTGATTAATAATCACTGAAACAAACTGCTCAGGGAATGGGTGGATTTTCCAACTCCTGTCTTTAAATCAAGATTGGATACCTTCCTACAGGGCATGCTTCATTACTGGGATCAATGTAGGAATATCTTGATAATGTATTGTACAGCTCATGTAGAAGAGAATGTTACAGAAGTTCCTGGGTAGATACAGTTTGCATAAATTGAATAGGAAAATAACACTTGAGTTGGAGAGAAAGTTGAAGTTCAGCAGTTTCATTTGAAAAGAGAATGCAGAATCAAGCCCTAGGAAGTATCATTTCCTGACTCTTGTGGAGTAACAGTGAGCTGTAAAATTAGAGTTGCATGGATGGCTGTGGAATGATACTCATGAAAAATTAATGACAATAGCAGAAGACAGGAAAAATCCAGGAAACATTTCCATGACTGTTAAGTTTTATAAAAGCTTGTTTTCATTAAAATCTAAACTATGTACTTTAACTGAGCTGCCAAAATCCCTGTAGCTTTTTTTAAACAGCAAGTAGTTATGGCAAATAGCTTCTCTGAGAAATGGAGACTTGCAGAGAATGTAATTACGAGAGATTGATGGATTTCCCCCCCTACCCCCCCCCCCCCCCCCGCCCCGTTGTTGTTTGTATTGAATAGGTCTCTTCCTAGTCTGGAGCTGGAAGCTGTGTTCAAATGCTATTCAGCCTACACAACTTTCTTTTATGGCTCTGCACTAAACTCTGAAGATCTGAAGAGAGTTGGAGTAAGAACTTCATCATTTGCACTTTCTTGTAGATAAGCCAACCTCATGAAAATCTTGTCCCTTCTGAAAGGATGCTTGAGCTGCATTTACTCAATTCATGTTGAGATTTACACTTCAAGGAGCTCCACTTATCTTAGTGGTACCTTTTGCATACCAACATATTGCTCATGGGAACTGAGAATGCAGGAGTCAGGCATAACAGACTTTTCAGGCTATAAATTTTTCAAGCATTGAAACAGGAAAAATAAAGGGGAAAGCCAAACTGTGATCATCTGGTTTTGAAAGAGGAATATTATGGAGTGCAGCATTTCTGGAAATTGTATTTAAATAATTGGAATAACCCTTAGTTAGCTCATCTTTAGAGTGTGCATCATATTTGGGTCTCATTCATGGATGTCCAGAAGAGACCTCGTGTTTTGAAATATTGAAGACTCAGCAAAATATTCCAATAGAAGCAGAAGGAATGGACCTGGAGTAAAGGAAAAAAAAAACCAAACCAACACTACCAACAAACAAAAAACCACCACTGGCTTTAACTTTACTGTGGTTTCTATTTGTTAGCATCCTATTTGAAATACAGTGGTAGATGTTCACCCAGTTCCCAGCAGATTATAAAACCTCCACCATAAATGAAACATTTTGTTGTTGTTGTTAATGACTTTATTACACAGCCCTAATATTGATTAGATGACTGAGACAGAGGTCTTCTGACATGCGCAAATTTTGACCCTTGAAGTGCTTCGGCTGGACTTCACTGGGAAAGAATATAGCAATGCTGCGTATTTTGTAACCTCTTCTAGGAAGATGTTAGCACTAGAAACTTAAAAATTTCACATGTTCAGCACTTTTTGAAAATAGAAATATGCATTGCATACCATATGTTTGACTGGAGCTGCGTCACTGTTGAAACATTCAGGCATGTGCACAACTCCAAGTAATAGGATCATGGTGATCTTGAGGTTCAACAAGGCCAAGTGCCAGGTCCTGCACTTCGGTCACAACAACCCCACGCAGCGCTACAGGCTTGGGGAAGAGTGGCTGGAAAGCTGCCCGGTGGAAAAGGACCTGGGGGTGCTGGTCGACAGCCGGCTGAATATGAGCCAGCAGTGTGCCCAGGTGGCCAATGGCATCCTGGCCTGTATCAGAAATAGTGTGGCCAGCAGGAGCAGGGTAGCGACTGTTCCCTTGTACTTGGCACTGGTGAGGCCACACCTCAAGTACCGTGTTCAATTTTGGGCCCCTCACTACAAGAAAGACATTGAGCTGCTGGAGCGTGTTCAGAGAAGACCAACGAAGCTGGTGAGGGCCCTGGAGCACAAGTCTCATGAAGAGCGGCTGAGGGGACTGGGTTTGTTTAGTCTGGAGAAAAGGAGGCTCAGGGGAGACCTTATCGCTCTCTACAACTACCTGAAGGGGGGTTGTAGCGAGGTGGGTACTGGTCTTTTCTCCCAAGTAACAAGTGATAGGACAAGGGGAAGTGGCCTCAAGTTGCACCAGGGGAGATTTAGATTGGATATTAGGAAAAATTTCTTTACTGAAAGGGTTGTCAGACATTGGAACAGGCTGCCCAGGGAAGTGGTTGACTCACCATCCCTGGAGGTATTCAAAAAGCGCATAGACAAGGCACATCAGGACATGGTTTAGTGGGCATGGTTGACGGTTGGACTCGATGATCTTGAAGGTCTTTTCCAACATAAATGATTCTATGATCTTACACAATTTTTAACTAAAGACATGTGCCACCAAATCATCTTGCTGTTGGAGATTGTTGTACTTCATATGGGGTTAAACCCTGATTTACCTTTTCTCTCCTGGGTTACAGATGGAATCTGCGAATGCTTGTCTCATTCTAGCAGATGTTCACTCTCCACAACCTTATACTGAAGATACTTCCAATATCATGAGGTAGGATGAGATACTCCAGTGCTTTCATCTCTATCTGATTGATATTAACAGTGACACAGATAGTGCTGCTGGCAGGGGAACATATTTGTCCTGTCACGTTTTTTTTCTGCCTGAGAACTCTGAAAGCCAACTGACTGCTTTCTGCTATGATTTTATCAGATGTGTTGAGGGATTGAGACAGGTAGCAGCTGTGCAGCCTTGTAACCCCATACAGAATATAATGTTACTAAATATGGTGTAATTACCTTCTTCAATACCCTGAATATTAGCAGTTGAGGAGTCTGGATCCTTTCCACTGGAGAGAGTTGCACACTACTGGCTGGTGTAGCTCTGCTGTCAGGTCTGCTAATTCTACACATCTTCGTACTGGGCAGACTTAAACTGGGGACTCCCTTAGTACTGCTGGGTTGTGTGAATCTGGTGGCATAATTAGCACACCCCCAAAATAGTCCAGAAGTCCAAGTTCCAAATTGGATTACCTTTATTTTCTACTTGCGAGGCATCTACTAAAGTGGAGATACTAGTTTATGAATGAAATCTACAGGTGGAATTGGCAAAGCAAATAATATTCATTATTGTTGCTTCTCTTAGCTCTAGACTTCTAGTGGGATACAGGTATGATTCTTCACCCTGTGTCCAAGCCACGTATCAGTATCTTAAAATCTTTTGATGGTGATTACCTTCCTCTCCACATAGTGGACTTGGATATGCTTAAAGTGTAGAGGTCCCAGATACGGGTATTGGGTCATATGCTGTTCTTTGTCACGACTCTCTAATCACTGCCTGCCAGAGTAAACTAGTCTGACTTGAAAAATGAGAGACCCTAGCGAGAACCAAGCATATTAATCAGATATTATATCTTTTGTACAGGGTGCTGTCTATCAAGAATCACTACCCGAACACAAGAGTGATTTTACAGATAATTCAGTCTCGTAACAAGGTATCACAATTGTCTTGTCTGTCATGAGAGTTGTCACGGTTGAAATTCTGGCCTTTATGGAATCAAAAATCTCTGCCTTTTATAAAAATAGGATCTTTGTCCAGTCCCTCTTACTCATCCAGTTACTATCCTAACTAGAATATCTTTTAACATTACCAAAAATAAAGAATAACTCTGTGTTTGTTTTTGTTGGTTTTGTCAAAGTTGTCAGCAAATCCACATTTAACATTTAAAAAAAGAAAACTAAAAAACTAAACCCACCCAAAAAACCTCAGAAGTCCATTTAGCTATCTGCTAGCATATTCCAGCACAGATTTAAAAAAAAAAAAATAATTTTGAAGGCAAGAAAGACAAGAATTGTCATTTTACAGAAACATTGTGGCCTTGCCTATCTCTATGCTGATCTGTAATCACTTTTGTACTCTGAAACAGGTATACCTGCCAAACATCCCCAGCTGGGACTGGAGGACAGGCGACAGCATTATCTGTTTCGCTGAACTGAAGCTAGGCTTCATAGCACAAAGCTGCCTTGTTCCTGGTTTGTCTACCCTCCTAACCAATTTGTTCATTGTGAAAGAGGATACTGAGGTATGTCCTTCACTTGTCTTAAGTAATGTGAATGCAGCCCAGTGGAATCTTCTCTGAAGTATGTGCCTGACTTCTGAGTAGAAGCTGCAGCCAGGTCTTTTGAAGCTTATCTTGGTCATGATGGGATTAAGATTGGCACAGATGGCAAGAAAACCTAACAGACTATTTCTAATTTAATACTTGAATTCAGTGCAAGAGGTGAAAAGAGTGCTCTAGAGCATGCTGAAGCAAAAGAACCTAAGGATGCATTTTATAGTAGTGAGCAAGGAGGTACCAAAGCAAAGGATGGCCCATAGCAAGCTATGGTGCTGCATTTAGCTGATACATGGAAACACCTTGTCTGTTGCTGTAGGTTCAAAAGCAATAATGTGATGCTGGTGCTCCACTGCCTCTGCGAGAACACAGTAAATCAGTTTTGGTTACTGCACAGTATGGACCCTGTTAGCTTCTCTGCATCTGTGTTTGATTCCATTCTGTCTGGCATTCACAATTTGAATCTGTGCTTAAAGCACTTCAGTGGAACCACTCCTGCTTGACACCCCCGAAAATGGGCTGAAAATCAGTCCAATGTACCTTTTCCAGTTAATAGCATGCTTTCTTCAGTACCCTTTTAGGCTTATTTATTTCTTTGGTTGGGTCTTACAGGGTAATTTACACAAGAACAGTGGCAATTAGAAATCCTGTCATCTCTATGCAAGGAGGGTGATCCAAATTTAGCCTCCTTTTATCTGTCTTTCCTCATCAGTACCTGCTACAATGCAAAATTGATAAACTATGCATTAACTTCACAGTACACAAGTTACTCAGATATTTCCAAATCAATACCAGAAGACCTAATAAAATAATTAAAATATAGAACTTTTAGGCATGAAGTTGCCTGAACAAGCCTCAGGTTTGCTAGTCCTGCAGTGGACATGGTTTTGCTATCACCTAGTGGCTATATGTGATACTTCACATTAATCTCCTGCACAAAAGAATTTGACTGCTTTCTCTCTTCAGGGACTTTTAATTCACAAAATTAATTTAGACAAACTAAAGAGATATCAGGTGAAATAAGTACAGAGTTTATCAATGCAGAAGTTGTATGTAGAATTGGGCTGCTTGTTAGAGTGTTTTTTCATTGACACGTGCTGTTTCATTCAAGTCCAAATATTTCACAGACATGGCAAAGCTAGCAAAATTGATATTTTAAGGTTTTTTAAGCATACTTTGAAAACTCAGCAAACTTTTTAAATTGAAAAAAAGCCTTTTATGTCAAAATCCATTAAATAATTTTTATTTGGAAAGCAACACTTTTTTACACATTTGTAGTAGCCTATTAAGTTTTATGTAGAAGGCTTTCATATGCTAAGAGAATAGCATATACGGTGACACAGTGAGTGGCAGTCTAAAACCTGAAGGAGCTGTAAGCAGTAGAATGTTTTGCTGCTTTAACTACCTAGGTATAAACAACCCTTCCCTAGTCACACAACTACCAAAGGACAAAAAAAGTGCTTATACTGGAGTAGAAGATCACAGTTCAGCAATAAATCACACCTCTAATAGCTGTATTCATCATTAGTAAAACTTAACACAAGACCAGTCCTCATCTGAATAACTAAGGAGGCAAGTTAATCTTATTGCAAAGTAAGGTGTAACTTTCCTCAGATAATGGGCTCCCAATACTTTGCAGGCATGAAATTTCCCTGTAACTTTATTTGTATGCAGTAATAACACCTGTTCTTCGATGATAATATGAATTGGAAGTGTTTAGAAGGGTTGAGACTTTCCCTGGTCTGTTGTTTATCAACTGTGATATTGTCTCTGACAACATATAGTTGATGTCATTCTGCTTCCAGTAACTAAGGGCCTTTGATGTAATACCGTGTGGTGTTAGAGTATCGGCCCAGTGTTAGATTACATATCCTACTTGCTTTGCCTCTCAGTAAATACATTCTGTTTATGGTTGATTCTTTTAGACAAAGAGAAAATATTTGAAGGACAAAATGCTTCTGGAAGACAAAGACTACAAAGTAATGACTTCTCAGCTCTCCAATGATTTTGCAGACATGACTTTTATAGAGGTTTGTCGGTATGTGGTACAGATGTGGTTGTTTTTCTGTTATTTCGTTCCAGATGTGTCTTTTCACAGTACAGAGATATTGTGACCAACTGTGGCTTGCTTTCTTTCCCCAGGTTGTGCTTTCTAAAACTGAACCTTGTCCTCTTGGGAATTGAACTCAGATTTGGCAGTCAAGGGGAGAGGTAATTGTCTGGCAGACTTCTCTACTAGTAAGAAGTCAACTAATTCCAAACTAACAATTTCCAAAGAACTCAGAAGAAACACGGCCTAGGGTCTGCACAGGTTTTATACACCTCTTATCTTCCTATGCACAGCATTTAGGAGACAGGATCGAAATGTTGTTCCTGGTTACTTAAGTGCTGGCGTGAATTTTACCATATACAGCAATTTCTTCTGCCTCCTCTTTTCTCACAGATAATCAGGTGAGAGACGGGAGACACCATTCTTACCTTTATTCCATATGCAAACAGCATAGGTCTCACTGATTTGGGGTGACCCAAGCATATTTATTTTCATTGGTAAAGGAAACGCCTCCTCATTTTTTTTAGCCACATGAGTTTTACAGAGGCTCCTAAATGCTATAAAGCATTGTCATAAAGGGATAATTTGTCAATGCTGGCAGCACAGCTTTTGCTCTCTGAAGCTGATCTGGTCCTGGGCCAGATAACACTCTGTCTGTTCTAATGATGAAATACAAGACATCCTAATGGGGAAGCTGGAACTAGTTCAGAAAGGGGAATAAATAAGTGCCATAGATCTTTAAAAAGCTTGAGAAATGGCCCAGAAAATGCAGACTATTGAGTGCAATTATTTCTGTTTCCACTTTTATAAAGGAAATGGCTGTTTTGACGAAACTGTAGAATAGAAACTCTGAAAACAGAGGGTTGTAGGGAAACACTGCTGTGAGAAATACATTGGGGCTTTCTTCCAGAATTGTTGAATGAACTCTACACTGAAAGAAGTCAGTAGATGTAGTTGCTTAGCACTAATGGAAAACAGTCCACAACTCAATCTATTCTTCCTTGAGTTCATACATTGTCTGGCTGAAAATAGAATGATGAAAAGAGAAAGCAAGAGGGAAAAGGAAGCTGCATGCTCTTTGAGATGTAGAGACTATATTTTTGCTTTCTTTACACAACAGTTGGCACAGAACAGATACCTCTTCTAAAAGCAGGACGTCTAGATGTTGCTACAGTATCTGCAGTAATAATTATAGTCATTTGTATTTTGTTTGTCCTCTGAGCCATGAATCTGGAGGAGCTGAGTCCAGGCCTTCTGTTGTGTGGAAGGAAAATGTTAACAACCTTGTCATCTTTCCCTATGCCATTCGCACTACCAATATTCATTAAAACTGGGTTGAAAGCAATAGGAATTTGGACTGAGCTGGTACCTTGAGTGGCCTTTGTAGGGGAAAGTGGTAAATTTAATGATGCTGCAGGGGATTCAACATAGATATGCTTAAAGCAGCCCAGCAGCTCAGCATTAGAGCAGATACCTCAAACCCTGCACATCCTTAGTATCTTCAGTTGCACAGAACTTTTATTTTAAGTGTGAGTATTTGGGATTCTCAGTGACCCCATGGAGAAATGACCCATCCAGGCTGCAGTAAACTATGAATTATTTTATTACATTAAACATGTTCAAAAATAATGCACTGGAAGTGAAAGCACCTGTTTCCTATGAAGTTTACAATTTAGCAAATTAATTACAAAAAAAAAAAGCTGCCAAATCCTCAGGAGCCTCAGAGTTGAATAAACTGCAGAAATCCTAAAAAAAGCTGATTTGCGTGCTTTGAGTCCCTGTTCTTCCATGGCTCCCCCAGGTTTCTGTGGACAGTAAATTCCCTTTATGCCATTGAAAAAGCATGTTAACATTTTCATGTCTCGTGTGTCTCTCGTAAGTCACAGAAGCTATAACAAAGAGGATTAATGTAAGATTGTGAGGTGAGAGGAAACTGTTATGATCATATAGTCTGAATTCTCACAACAGAGGCGAAAAAATGTCACCAGATAGACAAACTGTGATTACTCCTTTGATTGTTTCTCAATACAGCACCATCCTGATCAATCCATCTGCGCAGATAAAGCTTCATCAGAATACAATGGGCTTTTTTATTGCTCATTCCCTGGCAGAAGTCAAAAGGTAAGATTCCCTATTACTGTTTTGTTGAAAAGATGTCTAGAACAGAAAATCTTTCAAGAGCAGATGAGTGCATTTATTCTCTCATCAGTTAAACACAATTCAGTTCTGCCTAATTCACTTTTGTTTTCTAGGGCACAGTTCTATTGTAAAGCCTGTCACAGCGATATACAGGATCCAGAGCAGATTAAAAAATGTCAATGTAAAAGCAGACTCTACTCAAAACCTTTTTCAGGTAATTTTTTAAAAATCTGATTCTCATTTAAAAAAAAAAAAAAAAAAAAGAAAAAGATGGCTGAATGAATATTTCCTAACTGTATTTTTATTAACTATTTCTCTAGAAGGTTAGGTTGGAATACACAGCCCTTCACTTACCTGATAAAATAGGGAGTGTTCTGATGATACCAGTAAGTCTCAGAGATTATGATTATACTTTAAATGCTTCAAATTTATGCTTTTCTTTAGGAGTCAAAGCTTCTTGGCTAAAAAAGAGTAGGACAGAATATACCTTGTTCAAGATTTTCACTCGTTAACAGGTTTATCACAGAATACTGTTCTTTAACTTCAGAGACTGAAGCAAATGTGTCTTACTACTATAGCATGAGTATAATTGAAGCAAAAGCTACAGCTGGATAAAACCAGAATTTTGTGTCTGGTTTGTACTAGATTCTTGGTCAGGATTCCCTGAGGAAGTGTGTCTAGATCTTTGTCATCGTGAGAGTATAAAACTTTAAACATGAAGTCAGATAAATGTTTTTGAGGTTGTACAAGTTCTATAGCAACACTTACTGGTCTTTGCTCCAAGGACTGCAAATCTTAGCTGGATGGAGAGAACAGATTAATCACGGGTAACATCTAACCCTAAGCAGAGCAACTTATCCCTTTTTCACCTCTAACTCCATTTTTGAAGATGTGGGGCTTTGTTAGGTGCTAGTTTTCCATCGAAATAGAGAACAGCCTCTCAGATCTATGTGTAACTGCACCAAATTGAAGCTTGCTGCCTTTTCGTTAAGCATTTAAGGCCAAAACGTACACCTCTTCTAGGCTCCTGTAAACTTCTCTGCTAGTATCTCCCCTCCATTGAGATGGTGCTTTGCTTTAAAGAGTAGAGAAGGAGCTTTCCATTAAATGTGGATATACACATGCATGCCTACTTGTATTTCAAACACTTGCAAATCCTTTAAGCAGCAGATGGCAGCCAAGCCACATTACAAAACATGCCTCTGAACTGCAGATGGTTTGAGATAAAGGCAATACTCATTCACACTGTGCTCAGCCAGACTGAGTGAACAAGCACAAACATGCTGACACCTGGAGGACTCCATGTAGTAATGTCATGTAGAAAGAGAAGCTGGAGCCCATTTTCAGTCCAACACACTTATCAGCATAGAAGTAACTAAGGCCCTAAAAGCCAGTTACCTCCCAGAAAAGAGACTTCCATAAACTGCAAAGACATCTCAATAAAAGTCAATGGCAAATGAATAGAAAGACATTGACACCATAGGAGCTCTCCACCTGGTTGGTTTTCTTCTTGTTTCCTAGGCAATCTTAGATTTTAAAAGGACAAGATGACATTTCAGTATAAATGTGTATTAATAAAAAGCAGTTGTTTGCAAACCTGCAGTTCTGCACCAGTTATACTGTAGAGAGAGTAGTTGCCTGAGGTGGATCGGGAGCTTTGCCAGGCAAAAGACCTTGCCATTGGTTTCCCCGAGGATTCTGGATGTATCAGAGCAAAACAGAGCTTAATTATAAGCACTTTGGTTCATTCCTCCACTCTCCATACGATGTAGTTTAAGTGGTACATGGTATTCTGGATTCCTCCAAACTCATTGTGATGGAAGTAAGGGGAAGGTTAGATGGAAAAGACCCCAACTAGTGTAGATGAGTATGCCTCCAGTACCTGCAATAGAAATAAGGAAATTTAGTTGGCAAAAAGCAAGTTCATTGTCATGAATCTAAAAACTAATACAGGAGCCTCACAGATTGCGAGCTTTAGTCAAAGGAGCTACTGTTGTCATTTTAACAGGAGTGTAAATGGTGTACCAGAGTGCAGTCAGAACAGAAAACAAAGGCTATTTTTTCCTTTATCATCCAGACTTAATCAAAACCTATTACTATTATTAGATTATTAATGATTTTTCTAATCATCAAATATGCATTAAGAGGCAATAGGGCTTCTCGAGACAATGACACCCTGCCCCTCTTCGGGACCTGATCAGGCAGTGGAAGTAAATGAGAGCTTTTCTCCCTGTTCTGCATCTGTGCAGCACCTCAGAGCTGCCCTGAGCAGTCAGGCCCTGCGCAGGTTGTTCACAGGAACCCAGGAAGCCTGTGATAAAGGCTGGGACTGAGCCCAGCTCTGTGGAGTTGGCCAAGTATCTTCGTTTAGAAGACTGTAAGAGAATTCTCCCAGATACTTATTAGTTCCTGCATAAGACAGGCTGTTCTGAATTTTCATTCTCTGACTTGACTTATTCCATTAAGCTTGACCTAGAGGAATCAAGTGGCATGTAGCCTCCTCAGAGAACTATCTCTCTCCACATCCAACTCCCGCCTCATTGAACACAGGGCTGTGTAGAAACTGGTGTCCTGTTACTAAGGCTAAATGCACCTGCTTTTAGCACACCTGTGTAGCCCAATTACAGCTTAAGGTTGACAAATCACCTATTTAGACGGATGTCTTTCCCTTTTTCTTCCAGGGGTATTGTTGGAATTGCTAGCTGTTTCACCTGGGTTAGTGTGGTTTGGCAATGGTTACGACATCATAAGAAAGTTAAAGGTGTGTGAGAGGGTTCATCTGTCAGTTTGTGAGATAAAAAGATACATGTGTCTGAATGTTCCTCCAGAGTCCAACCTTTCCTTTCCCATCTGTATGTGTTGGACATGTTTAGACACATGTGACATGGAGAGCTTTGCTGCACCTCTTGTCAAATGCTGACAAGGGGAGGAATGCAGACTAGCAACAAAGGTACGGACCAGGGGAGCGTGAGGAGTAACATCGTGCATCCCGAACCAGCTACATCACCATGAAAAGCAGGAGATGTAGGTAGGCTCTGGTGCTCTTAAAAAATCTCAGAGGGTTCTGCTGTACATTCTCAAATCACTGCCTGGTGTTATAATGCTGGGCTTAATTGCCCATGACCTCAGATTATGGCCCAGAAAGGACTAGATCAAGTGTCAGAGAAAAGATGTTCCAGCTGTTAAATAGCTACTTTAGGATTTCGGAAACTTGAGCTCATTTTCTTGATCTGCTTCCTCAGATTCAATCTAGGACTTTAGGCCACTTAGCCTTTCTGAATTTTGATATCCAGATGGGAAATTGAGGAAGTTAAAAATGGTTTTACGCTCAGAGAATAGTGTTATGAATAATTGCAAGTCACTTAGGACAGGTATAAGGATGGTACAAGTACACAGTATGAACTCTTCCTACCCTCTGGCTTTTTTTTTTTTTTTTTTCTTTTTTTCTTTTTCTTGTATGGAGGACCATGTTTTCATAGAGCACTTAGAGCACTCCTTCCCCCCTGCAGGACCAGGATCCTCCTCCTCCACACTTTTAAGGACAGGCCCAGCCCCAGTACCCCCATGCACCTTGGACTTCCCCCTCCCTACAGAACCAGCCCAGAAACCCACTCACCCCCTTCAGGACCAGCTCTGGGACCCCCTCATGTTCAAATGTAAGTTGTGATTCTCTCTAGTCGAGAACACATCTTGTTCTTTCCCATGCAAAATGAGAGAACAAAGGTCTTACAGGTCACACAAGTGTGTGTTGGCTCTGTGTTGAGGGTATGCTTCCTTCATCTGTGCCTCCACCTGCAGAACTGACAAAGGTTTCCTTCATTTTGGGGGAAAAACTCTGCAGTTCTGTATGAGTTTTAGCCTCCAGATTCCAACACAAGAACCTCACAAAGAGAAGGAGCTCCCTTTGGAATGAAATGGTGTGTTAAGTTTGGAGTGCTCACCATATTTAAGACTGTTTTACGCATGCTAGGTGGAATTACTATAATGCTATGCTGTATTTCTGAGCAGTTGGTATGAATAACCAATTACTCAGAGCTCCTTTGTCTAGCATTTCTGAAGCCCCCACAGAATCCTCAAATGCCACGGTAGCCATTTGCTGACACAACCAAAATGCAACTGAAGGCTATACAAAAGGAACCCAATTCTGTTTCATTGCCTTTGTTTCAGAGAAACTGAAATTCTATAGAGAATCACATGTTTCAGACGGAGAGCCTGCAAAGTCAAGGTCCCTTGGTGTTCTCCCACCTCAGAGTTCTGTTACTGGGTAAGAAATGTGAAGCTGTGTGTATGCTGAGCAGACATTTCCTGGACTGACTTACTGCAAATTTGTGTGGAAAGTGGGAACAGCAGGGTGTGCCTCTTTCCTAATTCTGCTGTTGGTGGTGGTTGTGGTTGAAGTGGATGTTTATGGATTCTCCCTATCTTGATCAATTGAACAGCATAGAAAACACAACGTATGCCTATGCTTCCAAATCCTTAGCCTCTCATCTTCTCCTGCAAGCTCAAAGCCTGTGCTGTGAACTCCTGATAGCACTATGGAGGAACAAAGGGAAAGAGAAGGAAGGGATTGGTACATCTCCTGAAAGTGCTCACTGCCTTCCAGACAGAAGCCCAATGATACCAGCGCTGAACAGCTGAGTCATGAGCACATTTTATTTGGCTCCTTCTGAGAGAGCAGAGTGGAGGCAGGAGCAGCTAGGCGTAGGAGCATTAACAGCCAACACCAAGATTTGCTCTTTGCTCAGATATTTAATTGTAGTGTGACGCTGGCAGCAACCTGGAAGAGTAGCAAACTCTGTTATACTCTAAAAGAAGTTTGCTCTAAAGCAAATGGAGATCCAAGAGAAATCACACACTACAGCCTTTCTCTAACATCAGTAATGCATGCTAGAGGAGTCCTTTCTAGGCCATCTAAATTCTTCCTAGCCAGAGGAATCTGATTTCCCAGCAGGGTTTACAAACTGGTGGCAGAGCATAGTCATCTGCTGGTGTGAATCACACAAGGCAAGGTGTGGATTGCAGTATTCTTATCTACGGTGTACTTAGTTTGCCAGTCCAGTTGACTTGCACCGGGACTCCTCCTAACCTGAGCTGCTACATTCAGCATAAGGAAGCATATCAGCATGTCAGACCAGTATCGTGGTCTTGATACTGAGCTGTCAGTAATAGCAAGCTGTTACGCTCTTCCAAAGCATCCACTAGAGAAGGTAACAGGACATATTAGCAAATAGTGTCACACTAGAATTTGCAGGGAGTGAACAGGAACCCAGTAGGGGAAGAGATGCACAAACTGGTATTCCTTGCCTTGTTTCTGCTTGTGAGCAATTTGCAGCTCTGTAGAACTGAAGAGGCTCAATAAATGATGTCTCCCCTCCCTTCAAAACCCTGTCTGGTGCTTCAGCAGCAAAGGCAAATGTCAGTATGGCAAGGACTCTAAGGTGTCCTCTGGAGAGCTTTGCATCTTAGCAGCTGTCCCCAGCACATACATGGTATTGGGACAATAAAATGTTGCTCAGTGCTGCTGTCCTACAACTGATTAGGTCAGCTGTAAATATTGGGACTGCACAGTAAATACATATGCGCATACTACCAGATTGTGCTGACTTGTTAAATATAAACGAAAACATAATTAGATTTATAATGTGTCCCTCCCCCTCCTCATGCCCAATAACATAATTTACCAAAGGGGGTGGGGGGTAGGGAGAGAAGAACAAGCCCTCGCAACCTGCTGAAATATCATTATTAACATGCACATGAAAAGTCAATTATGCCAGAGGGAGGTATTTAAGTGAAGTGAGTTTCCATACTCCGGGATTACACCTTGGGGATTATATATTTCTTATTTATTTATTTATTTTCCCTGAGATCTCTACTGCTGCTTAGCAGTGAGGAACAAAAATGTTACTAAGAGATATTTTGAAATCCCCTAAAGAAATAGCCAAATATGCAGATAAATAATTGTTCCCATCCCCATCAAGATTCTCCCTCATCACCATATCATAAAGACTCTATATTCTATCCAGTCAGTGCAGGTATGTTTTCTGGTGTTTAGTTTTAAATGACACCAGGGACTGGTCTTCCAGCACTTCCCTGGGGAGGACATTTTACTGTACTGTTGTTATTAGTTGCAGTATTTATTATTTGTATTATAGCGGTGCCTTGAGGCTTCTACTGGGACTGGGATCCTGTTAGGCTGGATGCTGTGTATGTGCATGGTAAAAGGCAGTTTCTGCCTTAAAGAGCTCTCAGTCTAAATAGAAAGAACAGACAAAGAGTGGGAAGGCAAAGGGAAGTAGGAAAGGGTGAAATGAGGTATTGAAAGTCATAGAGGAAACTTCACAATGCAAAATACAGTTCTTTGGGGCTGACTCTTCATAACATTAGAGTTCTCAGATTAATCCTAAATATTTTTTATTATTATTTAAACCAAGAGTAGAATTGGATCCAATTGCCCCTTTTCAGATTAAGGTGAGGTTTTCCACCTGGGGTGTTCTGCTAATAGAAAAGCTAACACTGACGTTTTGCTTCCAAATTAGGATAGTTAGGACAGTGACCAAGGGGAGCTCCATGTTCAAATCTCTGCTCCATTTGATTTAGGATGGTAAACTGCAATCTGATCCAGAGAAGGTAGACATTTTAACGCAAGTCTCATTTCCAGGGTTCTCTGAGTATGCAATAGAGATTACTTCCACTGTGTCCAGCAGGCAGTACTTTTAAAATTACTTGGATACTAACCCTCTCGCCCCTTTAAAGGGTCCTTTGAAAAGATCTGTGTTTACTGGGACGTTAGCCAACTAAATATTTAAATCCCAATTATTTTTTTTTAAACAGAAATTTGCATCTCAGATTGAGACAAGATTTGCATATGGGCTAATCAATGAAAAATGTAATCAAACCATAATTCAGGGAAATTCAATAAAGTATAGTAGGATAAGACTCAAAACATACTTGGTTCAGGTCTTGCCAATATTGCTGGTGTCCTAGACTATTTTAATGAAAGATATCTTAAATTGTATTGCACGTATTACGTCTTGTACATTTCTTCCTTTCTCTTTTTGTTTCCCCCACTGAAAATAAGCAGATCTTTATATCCAGGAGAACTTAATTAGCATCATTTAAAAAAAAAAAAAAAAAGTCATCACAAACCAGTACAACAAAACCCTAATACCTATAAAGCTCATCCAGAAGTGAATACACAAAGACCTGTTAGGATTCCTCAAGCACTTCTGAGCCCCTGCATCGATACACTTGCTTTACTAGTCATGGTTTTTCCACACATTCTTGCCTAAGGCATGACACATTTAATGGTGTATGTTTTGCTGAATTGTTGACTCTTGTTTTTCATTCCTGCTAAGTTTCTAGTGAGGCATAAAAGAATGTTTGTGAGCAAGGCTCCATGTGTACACAACTCTGCAGTGTCTCCTTCCCTTTTGCCCTGGTGCAGTCACTTCAGCCAAGCAATGGATTAGTAGAAACTGAATTAGATTAAAAGGGAAACCAGGTTAAAGAACCAAGTTTTATCTCCCTGTTAATTGTAACTTATCTAGTGCCTGGATAATTGCTCGTAAATACCTGCTGAGTTGCCAAGCCTATGTTAAGGCTTGTCAGTCTTTAATAAATCTTAAAGACTTAAGATCCTACTCTTTGATGCTACCCATCACTTCCCAGTCCAAAGGTAGGGCAAAACAAGGCAGTAATGCTGAGCGCTCCAGCTCAGCTCATCTGGCAGAATGCATCACAATCTTTATAAATGTGTGAGAAGGGCTGTGCAAGAGCTCCTGAAAAGGTCATTGGTATTTTTGGAGCGATAAATCATGGAGGGAAAGATTTGCATTTTGGCTGTATAAAATCCAGGGCTGGATTAGAGAGAGCATACTTTGCAGTAATATTTCTCTCCTGACTTGTTTTATTAGCTTCCTTTAAACATGTTACATTATTGCTTATAGAATTTCATTTACTTGGATTGGCAGCTTGATAAATATGTCTATTGGCGATGATTTGGATTGCTCTGGGCATTAATATTATTAAAACCTGTCACAAGGAAATGTCTGAAAGATGACTTACTGTAAAGATTACAGCATGAAATAAATCATACAATGGTATTTGTTACCGTTTATGGCCTCTTGGAGCCGAGTCAATCCCTTTTTATGTTGCATTATTTTTCAAGTTTTTATAGCCTTACATTATATATCGCTGTCAGAAATGAACAGATGGGGTGTCAAACACGAGCCTTCTGAATAATTCCCACCCTCGGGTTATTTGTATGAAGGACAAGTGTAAAACTGTGTTCTCAAGAAAAAGGAGATAGATAAAGGTGGAGAAAGTGTTGTTACAGTGAGCAAGATCCCTT